>NC_136063.1:1031040857-1031669041 GCF_964261635.1 Lissotriton helveticus
CCCCCCCCCCCTGCAAAGTGTACAGTGCCGGAAGGGGAGCTCTGGAGCAATTGTTATGCCACTGTTACCCGCAGTTGCCCTGCAGAATTCTTTCAACTGGAAACAATTTGAAAGAGGTGACACAGAAGCTAAGTTCTGAGGAGAGGGCAAAATTGAGCATGCTTCTTGATAGATAAAATATAACTACAGCTCTATAAGACTGTCTTCAGTACTTCAGGATGTGCTGTGAATATTCTACTAATTATGCTTGAAAATGTGGTAGAAGAGTATAAGACTAGAGTGATGAATAGCTCCATAAGCTATACGTTTGCCCCTGACATCTGAAGGGATCGGCAAGGTTTTGAATACAGGCTGGACCAAATCAGCCTTCCAACCTTTCAATGTCGATTTATTGAACACAATTAAACCATGTAGCAGTAACACATGACATTTACAGCATCATTATTTGAAAACAAAATTTGGCATAGCCATTGCATGGCTTAGAACTGAAAATACCTTGATGATTTCATCCATCTAGTCATTCATCAATATGTCCTTGTACTCAATCCATGCATTAGTTACGTCCCACACCGTTGAACCCAGACATCAGTTCATCTAGCATTCACTTATTCTGCCTTTAACCCTCTTCCAATCCACAGTACCACACACAAACTCAGAGGCACTTCCAATTATCAACCATTTCTACTGCCTTTGCTTTTATCCTGTGAGGGCTTTGAGATTGCCTCCAGTACTGTGTCTCTTTTTGTCTGTGAGGGATGTGATAGCGTTGTTGGGAGAGTGCACATGTTAGTCTGTGCAGGGTGTGAAAGTGCTTCTAGTAGTGTGTGACTGATGGAGCAAGGAGGACAAACAACATTTTGTGTACCCCTTGTGAAGTCATACTTCCATAATTATAACATGAACTAATGGAATGATGTGTGAAATGAATCAATCTAGAGTAAAATTACACCTACACAATTACACGTGTCAATTAACTTTGCTTATGTTGCAATCATAATAAACTAACTAAGTGATTTTGTCGTGTCCCAAACTAATCCGCAGCTTTGAAATAATAAAATGCAGCATAAATGTGCTTTTGTTTACGTATTTGTGGCAGAAACCGAAGGATAAGTAAGTATATTATGCCTTAGTTGTCGCTTATCTGCTAGGTAACTACTAATAGGGAAAACCTTAGTAAGGGGAGAGGTAAACATAAGGGCTAAAATTCTAAAAGTAACGTTCATTTGTGTTTGTTTCTATGATAGTTCCCATTCTGGCCTGTGAGGGCAAACAAAAGATGGCTGATTTGCAGAACTGCGAATAGAAAATGAACTGAGCATGCGCAAGCCAGACTCCGAGTTCGAATGCGAGCTGCTTTTGCTTGAAGTGAAAGCGGTTCAAGTCAAGGACAGAATAGCCTGGAAGTATAGATGGCTGCTTTTCGATTTCCTCCAGAGATGCTGTCCGTATGCTGATTTTTCCTGAGATGTAAGACTTTGAATAATTTTCTATTTTTCTTGAATGAGAGTTACACTCTTGCTGAGGGTTTTAGTTAGGGAAGTTAGGAGAAAGAATGAATTTTGGGAACTATCTGTCTTTTGCTAAAATACTTGCATTTCTGCAATCTAAATAAATGTCTATTTCTGAATTTTCTAAAATAAATGAAATTAACTGTTTTGAAATAACATTCTTATTTTCCTTTTAATGTCGTTTTTGAATAAATAAATAAATAAAGTGAATACACTTTTAGACATGTTAAAATTAGCTTTTACTAAAAATTAGATAAATGGAGAATTAAATTGGTCTTGAGTTTTCCTACGCCTAATTTTTTACTAGCAGATCCGTCGACCACAGTGGCGACGTGTCTAAATAAATGTTTTGTTAATGAAAACCATGGTAAACTCATTTAAACTGCAGGTGTAAATAGAATAAATATTCAGTTATAGTTTAGACATCCCGCTATGATACATCAGCTCTTCTTTGAATCTCACCGACCCATGGAGTAAGGTGTAAGTAGTTTGTGAGTGACCCGCAGTGTCATGGGCCCCACTGTCGAGTGTATGTATGATTTTGTACTTCAGGGAAAGGTGTCATGGTTTTAGAAATTATTTCCGGAGAACCACTGCAACATAACTACTAGGATGTGTAGGGAGGGAGCTTTTTTCAGTGATGTAAGACTGTTAATCTGAGTGTGTGAGTGCTGTCTGCAGTGTGTGCCTGCCTGTCTATAAGGGATATGGGAGTCATTTAAATAGTGGGAGACGGCTAGAGTGGAAGGAATGTAAGAGTGCTCTTAGTAGTTTCGGACAACTACTCTGTGAGCGGTGTGGGTGATTCTGGTAGTGCATGACTGCTACTCGTTATGAGTGGGAGAGTGCTATGACTGTTTAGGGTAGTTTTTACTTTACCTTCATAAGGACTTTAACCAGTACACTTATTTTGTAGTTGAGGCTATAGCTAAGTATACACTACATACTTAATTAACAATGCATGTCTTTTTCTTGAGACGATGCTGCGACAATCATCCCTGAAAAGTCTTGACAATTTTCTTTCTCTAGTGAGGCTGCATAAATATTAGGTGGGGCATTAATGCCTCAACGTCGTAACGTCAGCAGTCGCTGGCTTTTTTTGGGCAAAGACAGCCTTGCTCTGCTGGTGTTGCACATTATCAGATCATATTCTCTTGTGGTTCACAGGACAGAGACCTTTGGCTCTGCCGGTTCTGAACCTTTAAGCATAACATGCATGGCTACCATCGAAGGACCCATCTTTAGGTTTTCTTCGGAGGCATGTAGTCACCCACATATCTGGCTGCTTCCAGATTCATCCTCCTTAAGACTCTAGTGGTTCCCTAAAGAGTGGCGTTTATGCAAAAAAGATTCAAATACATAACCTTCCTAATTAAGTTGTAAAAAATCCTGATAACTAGCTTCCTCAGTTTAAGTGACTGGCTCCAGTTCATGATTGGGGGGCAGTATAGTCAGCTGATCTGTGATCTATTGATCTGCCCTTTGATTCTCATTTGACTTACTTATGCCATTTGTCTTGATGGTGACCCTTGTAACTTATTGGGTCTTAATCTCATGAACTCAAACTTACTTTATTCAGATCTACAGAGTTATTGATAGTAAATGCTTATATTGCCAAGAGATTTCTTCATTTGTTATTGTCACATTTGTATTGTAAATATATTGTGTGATCCACATTTCCTGAGCACGAAACACATGTTCCACCTATTCACTTACTACTATAGGTTTATCATGCATACACTAGGGACCTATTTATGGGGAGGTCACGCATTGCTGGGCAGCAAGCCACCTTGCTGCGCTACACTGCATGACAGGGAAAAGGCAGGAATACACTGTATTTAAGGCGATGCAGTGTGTTCCTGTCCGTTCCCCTGCACTAATGCCTTTTTGACAGCCTAGCACCAATTCAGGCAACTTTGCACCATGTTTCAACGGTGCCTGCATTGAATGCAGGATTATTTTTGTGCACGAAGGGGCAATCCTGGGAGGCATACTCCTTTTTTTATGTGTGCTGAAATGCAGCACACATAGAAAGAGGAAGAAAGGAGGAGAAATAGAGATATTTCTCCTTGTTACACCTCCCCTGCGAAAGTGTAAGATTTAGGGGCATTCCCAGGTTTACAAGTTCATGTACATCTGGGAATGTGTCAAAAACCATGAGGGTTATGAGGGAAAACCCACGCAATGTCCATGGAAGGCCTACCCAGGGCAGAGTAACGCAATGCAGCAATTTGCACTCCTTTGCTTTAATCCATATTTTTGGAGTCACTCGGAGACATGCAAAGTGGCTTTGTTGGCGTAAAAAATCTGTCTTGAGTTTTGTGTCGCTCATTGACCATTTTGTATGGTGCATGAGTGAAGCAAACGACCTCATACATAGACCCCTAATTTTTTTTTTCCTAGACAGTCTCCCTTGTCTTGATCTCAATACTGTTCAGAAGTCAGTAGCATGGGTTAAATAAGGCTCCCACATTGAGTTGTGCCTTCCCTACAATTTCAGACAAGTAGCATCAGTCATTTTCTTTCTGCTACTGTCCCTGCTCAGTACTTCATTGCGTCAGGAAAAGGTCCTTCAATCTTTCCAAAATGCTATAGTTTTTCCACTTTTTAGGAATTGGCTCCAAACCTTCTGTGGTGAAGAATTATTGCTCTATTACTTACCGGTAATCTTTATTACTCCGGGTCCCGTTGTCCTCGTCCCAATCAATGACAATATGGGGGTAACCATCTCCCGACAGAAAAAAAGACCAGAGGCATGCGGGAACCTTAATACTGCCCCTCCCACCGGTACTACATAAGCAGTACTTACCCAACATCCCGCCTGTAAAACCAAGCCCACATAGGAAATCTGGCCGCCCGGGAGGGAGGGCTGTATGAATGGGACGAAGACAACGGGACCCGGAGTAATGAAGATTACCAGTAAGTAATAGAGCATTACCCCATGTCCCTTATGTCCTCATCCCATTCAATGACAATGTGGAGAATACCAAAGCAGAAAAGCCGGCCTTCCGAACCAGCCAGCACACCCAGGAAACCCCACCAAGAGAGCACCCCAAGGGAGCACAAGCAAGGGGGGAACCGGAGGAGGCAACTGGTCAGCAAGGGACAAAACCCAGGACTGGAACTCAGCCAAGGAGAACAGAAGGCCACAGCTCAACAAGGAAACAGCCAAACAGAAAATGGCAAATGGACCAGGCCCCAGGAAAGCACGAACAGCACCACCAGGGCCAGCAAGGACAACCACCAAGCACCCAGCCCAGAAGGAGAAGCCAGAGCAAGAGCCCAGGAGCAGGCAAGCCGCACTAGGCCCAAAGAGCCAGCAGGACCAAACCCCAACAAAGAAAAAGCGCCACAAACCGAACCAGGGCCGGACGCCAAACCACAGCAGGAGCAGTGGAAAAGACCCCAGGGACCAAAGTGCCCATGACCCAGTACCAACCAGCCTGGAAGAAGCCCACGCAGAGCACAGGGGGAGGCCAACAGAGACCCAAAGCACACAACCGCCGGACCACAAAGAAGGCTCGGAAGAAAACAAACAGGGGCAGCCGCCCTAATGGAAACTGAAGGAAGCAGAGAAGCCAGATGCAAAAGCAGCACCAACCCCAGGCAAACCAGCATCCAAGAGGGCAGACCCCCACAGAGGCAGGACAAACACCACCGGCCCGTACCCCGACAGGAGAGGGGGAGGGAAAGGGGGCCTGCCAAACACCATACACACACTAAGAGCAGCACCTGGGGGAGCCAGGGAAGAGAGGAGCGGGCAGGACAACACCACCAGAACAGGGGAGATCAGGTAAAACACACCCCAGAGTCGGCACAGAAGACACAGCACAGCCAGAGCGACCCACGAAGTGCAACTAGAGGCCATGCCCAATGCGCCAGCAAGCCGGCAGAGCAGGAGCGACTGGAGACAACCAGGACACGCCAACCCCAAAGCCCAGAAAACCAGGACCCCACACAGGCCAGAAAGGGCAAGACCCAGCCCAGCGGCAAACAACCCGGAAAGCCACCAGCCACAAGAAGGGCCAACAAAGGAGGAGCACCAGGGCAACTGGGGGGGGGAGGGACCCAACAGCAGCAAAGGAAACACGACTGAACCAGTCAGAAAAACGCGGACACCCAACCAGAGGTGAAGCAAGCCGGGGAAGAGAACCACCGGCAGGAGCAGGCCCAGAACGGCACACAAGGGCAAGGCAGACCCCACCGGGGAGCCACGCCCAAAACCCAGCGCACAGGCCCGGACAGAGGGCTGAAAAAGGTGATCAACAGGTGCCGAAAAAACCCCAGGAGCAGGGAGCCCAAGCTGCCCCCAGTCAGGCACCAGGAAGGCCCACACACCGCCAAACGACAGAGAAGAGCCCAGGAGCCCACAGGGAGCAACCCCAACAGGAACCCAGGTGAACCCCCCCTCAGGGTGAACCGCCACGCCACAAACCCCGGACCCCCAAGGACCACCGGAAAGGGAACCAAAGCAGCAAATCACCACACAGAATGCATCCCAGCCCAAGGCGAAGCCCCATGCCAGGGCAGGTCGACATGTCCCCAGGTGCCAGGCACACTGGGGAAAAACCGGGGAAAAAACCCAACCCACAGCCTACAGCCAGGCTGCGAGAGGGCCGGAGCAACAAGACACCCCTCCCCCAGAGAACCAGAGGAAGAACAAACAGCTTTGCCCAGCAAAGGAAGAGCCAGAGCCCAACCACACCAACCAGAGAAAGGAGGAGACAGGCAGGAGGCAGAAGCAACCCGCAGATAGTTGCCTCCACTGACGAAACCCGGAGACAGGAAAACCCCGAACTCAAGGACAAAGACCGGGAGGGAAGACCAAGCAGAAACACACAGCACCCGGCAAGCAGAGGCTGAACCCCAAGCAGGGACGAACCAGGCCCAACCCGCCCTAGCACAGAACAAGCTAGGACACGGGTGGCCGGGGGGACAGGGCCACAGGCCGCAGCAACAGCAGGAAAACCCAAGGACCACTTCAAGAAAACCACTGAAGCCAGAAAGAAGGTAAAGAGAGACGGCCACCAAGATAGCAGCACCCTGCCCAGAAGAGGGAACCAGCTGGACACAGCACCAGCCTGCCCACACGAAGCAGTCCAAAGGCAAGTCCCATAGGAGGCCACAGAACAAGAACAGGCACCCCCAAACATCCAACGGAAGAAAACGGGGACCGAGCACCAGGGAGCCTCAGGCACAAAACCAGACAGACCCAGCCAACACAGCCAACCATGGAGCACACCCAGGGCACAGCATAGGGAAGCAGACAGCTACAGAGGCCACGACACAGCCCAGGCCCCAGAAACAGCCACCATAGGGAAGAGCAGGACCCCAGCCCACCGCAGGAATAGTGCAGCAAGGCAACAGGACTCAGAACAGGAGCCCAAAGGAGGGAACTGCAGGCACGAATACTCAACCCATGAGCAACAGGCAGAGGCCCAACCCCCATGCAACAGCGACACATCAAGAGCCGCAGAAGCAAAGGGCTGAAGGCCAAAGGACCACACAGCTAGACAGAGGCCGCACAGCACACACACAAAGGAGGCAGACGGAGCAGAGCAGAAAACCCAATGACCCCCCGAGGGGCGCGGGCACGCAGACGAATGACCCTCCGTGTGGAAAAAATGCAACCCAGCAGGAGCAGAAAAAGCAGGGAGCGAACACATAACCACAGAGCCCTCTGGACGCCCCCCCAGAAGCATAGGACCAGAGGCACGAACCCACACCCCCAGCACCAAGGCTGGCAGACAAGCTAAGAGCAACAACCACCCCAGTGGGCATGGAAGTCCAGCCCCGACAAAATCCACGGCCCCAGTAGTACTGGGCCAGATCCAGAAGGAAGAGGAAGCCGAACCGGCCCAGGAGGAGGAAATCAGGATAAAGAGAAGGGCCCAGAGGACAGAAGCCAGAGCGAAGGACACCGAGAACCAGAGTGAGAGCAAGGCAGGCCCAGCAGGACCACACGCCTACTGGCAAAACACAGCAGAGTAATCCATGGCAACCCAAGAACTCCGCGACACGCCCATGACATGCAGAAAAAACCGAGCCAAGCACAATGTCCTAGGAAAATGGAGCAGCAACGAGAAAGCAAACACACACGAACCACAGAACAAAAAGTGGTTGGTGACCCCGGTGGCTCGAACAGAAACATGTCACGGCAAACATAGCGTACACAGGGCAGTAACGCAGCCATCCTTCAGCCCAAAATGCCGCAGCACCGCCGAGCAGGCGAAGAGCTGCAGCCAGGCCAACAGAGAGCCCAAGAGCAATCCAGGAAGGAGCGCGCCAGCACAGCACCTGCCGGAACCCGTGGAATGATGCCACTGTGCCATAACACAAGTCGGAGGGGCCGGCAGACAAACATAGCATCAACCCATCCCAAAGGCAAATGGGAGAGCCACATATAAGCACCAGCTATGTCGCACCAGGATCACAACCAAGTGCCCGGAAGGAGCGGGGAGAACAAGTGACCCACCCAGAATCACTGGTGACCCAGCGACATGAACCGAGGACCCAGCTACTGGCCCGGTTAAGCAGCTCCAAAGGCGGCAGCCCCAGCCGTGAAAGAAGGAGGTTGCTGTACAAGTGCTAGTGCAAATAAAATACACTGCAGTAAATGTAGATAGCACCCCACATGCCACCATGCCGTTCCGGCAACGAGATCCCCATGTAACGTTTGGGTAGCCGAAGCATACGCCAAATAATTGTAGGGACACTGGAGCCAAAGCAAACAAGCATGCCGGAACACCCCGGCTGCTCATGGTCTGCGCAATGGAAAAACACAGAAGGGGAACCCCCCGATGAGTCACCCCTTGCACCACCACAGTCACAGCAGAGGACCATACCACAGCTGCAAAGAGTGAGCCAACGAAAGGGCACATAGAGCCCCAAACTGACGACAGACAGAAGCAGTTGTCAATAAAGCATAATTGCACTCATGCCTTGCTGTCATGAAGTAGGCCCACCCTTCAGTGCAAAGGGCGAGTAAGCATATGGCACAAGCTATCACCATTTCCCATTTTGTGATGTTACTGATGCTCCGAACCAGCCAGCACCTTGGAGCACAGGATGTCCAGCAAGCTGCCGAGACCGCTCCAGTCTCAAGGAGAAAGCGCTTGTACGAGGCTTGAACCCTTGCCATCAGCACCAAAGACGGCCTGAACCTTAGATTCCTGTGGAGACAAGGAACAGCAGCAGCAGCCACACCAGCAAGGAGAGGAACAAAATCTGCTACACGGGACTCACCCAGAGAGGGGGCCAGACATCACCAGCAGCAAGGCCCCCCCTTCAACAGTGAGAAGCCAGAAACACTGCAAACACGCGTGTCTTCCTCCTGGTCCAGCCTCAGGAAGACGTGCATGCGATGCGGAAGCACCCGGGAGGAAACACACCAGCCGCAAAGGGCCGGCCAGCCAGGCAGTGCACCGGCCATGAACAGGCATGTCACCCAGCAAGCCCAGCAGGCCAGGGGACAGCCCAGGAAAACCCCACCCCCGCACAGCCAGGCAGCCGGGCGAAGGGAGGAGAGTAGAACGCCACTCAAGCCCAGCAGGAGCAGCACCAGCAACACCACATCCATTCTGTCGACAGACAGAAAAAAAGAACAGGCGGGATGCTGGGTAAGTACTGCCTACGGACTCCCAGTGGGAGAGGCAGTATTAGGGTCCCAGCATGCCTCTGGTCTTTTTTTCTGTCGGGAGATGGTTATCTCATTGTTATTAATGGGACAAGGACATAAGGGACGTGGGGCTAATGGTCTGGGGGTAATGGCCTCTTATTTATTACCGATCTGTGCAAAAAAGTTAGAGTCCTATGTCATGAATACCATCTCTGATCGAGTTGGTCCTGTTGGCAGTCATGAACAACATCAAAATGGAGATGCTGGCCATGCCTCGACTTTAGTTTTACAGGATTTATCTGCAGATTTT
The DNA here is from genome assembly GCF_964261635.1 of Lissotriton helveticus. Taxonomy (NCBI): domain Eukaryota; kingdom Metazoa; phylum Chordata; class Amphibia; order Caudata; family Salamandridae; genus Lissotriton; species Lissotriton helveticus. Next base: position 1,031,050,294 of record NC_136063.1, read on the forward strand.
CACACACAGGATCATAATATCTTTTTGAACCAGGTTCTAAGCTGCATCATTAAAACCTGACAACAGGATAGTGATGTAGAGGAGTCCTAGGTTTACTCTGGAAGTGATTTGGACACAAAGCTAGAACTCTGCCAAGTACACATTGACATTTAATAAATCAATGCCTAATCACTGCTTCCATGTTTTGAAATAAAAAGTACATGAAGTTATGCATAACTATTAAACCTAACATTGCAAATTCACATAATGAAAACCAGCTCCTTCTGAACAAGAGATCTGTGTAAGACGATCTCTTAGTGGTAACACAAGAACCTGTGGAGTTTGTCATGGAGTTCTCAAACCATTCCTATTATATTTCTAATAGAATTCACACTAAAACAAAAACAAAACAACCTCCTGTTGCATTTGTAAAATAATTCTCAATGTAAAACCTCTACTTATTGTAATTCATGAGGGGTTTGATCATGCAAAATCTCACCTCACTGAATTTGACATGAAGTCTGAGTCAACAATGTTTCAATACTTTATGAGCTGTGGAAAACACAACTGCTACTCAATCAAATGCTTGAGAAGAAGATCAACAATGGAGCAGAGCTAAATCTTTCTCTGCATACAGCTTTTTTCATTCTTCATTTTATGACTATGTAAGCTAAGGCAGGCAGCTAAAATTTTCCTCAAGCCTAACCTAACATATAATTGTATTTTAATGACTACAATTATTTACTTTTTTTTTGTTTTTTAATATTTTTTTTAAAATAAAACAGTACAGTTGTGGCAATCAATACAATTATGCATCGCATTTCATATACAGCAAAAAAGAAAACCAGCAAAATTAAATAATACAACCGAATCTACAGTGTGATAGGGCAGGAAAATACATAAATTTTAAAAAAAGGGGGCAAACGAAGGAACATAAAAAGTTCATAGCACTACGGCAACTTACAGTAAACACCTTGGACATAATAGACATCCATACTATTTTATCCATTCCTTGACGGAGGCCCAGATCTTGGGGGCCATCTTCTGCCTCTTCCTACCCTTTAATGTAAATACTGAGGATTCCAAATTCTAAATAGCTAGTAGCCTAGCTCTCCAATTCATAAATGTAGGTGCCTCGGGGTATAGCCATTGTGAGTTTATATATAGGTGAATCATAGACATAGCTATAAACAGAAATGCGGAGACATACCTCTAGTTTATAATTGTCCCTTAGCCTTCGAAACCCATTATCACCATCTCTGAAGTCAATGTGCATGGGATATTGAGCGTAGAATTAATAAACCGCTCCACATCAGATAAAAAGTCAGACAAGCTAGGACAGGAGTGAAACATAAGAATAGCGTCAGCTGCATACAGCCCACACCTTGCCCAGTGATCACCCTTTCTACAACCCCATTTCGATATTCTTGCAGGTGTATAATAAAGGTTAAACACTGCCATATAGCTTTTGCTCCGAAGGCTACCAGAGACCTGAACCTCACTGGCTAGTTCCAATACAGGCATTAGAACAACCCCAGTCTTCCCAAATTTCCCTTCCCACTGGAGATTTTGTGCCACCAAATCATCCGGGAGGCTGAACAGTAACTGCTGGTAAAACGTCCCTAGTCTGGCTTTCTTTTGAATCAATACAAATATAACTAGTTTATCTAACATTGAGGAAGTTTCACTAAGGCGTTTATAAATAAAACTTCTAACCTGCAGATATTTTAAAAAATCCTGAATATTCAACTGAAATGTATCCCTCAAGGAGGCAAAAGATGATATTTGTCCACCCCCCACTAAATCCCCTATTACATGCAAACCATGTGCCTGCCACCTAAACATAGACTGATCCTGAAAAATACAGGGTAGGAGACGGGCAGCTTTAAATGGAGTATAGATGTTAACATTGGGAATAGATAGTTTCTGCCAAATTTTCTGCCAAATTAGAAACATAGCTATAATCACCATGAATCTATTTCTCTTGAAGTAGCTTGGCTCCAAAACCTCCAGCAAAATGCCCTTCGCTGCCGTGCCCAGACCAATCTCAAAAATAGTAGGTGTATTGCATGGCGGTACCTCAGCACTATCCCCCAACAGTGGCACTCCCAGAAATTGCACCATCACAGACCAATAATATAGTAACGAATTGGGTACCGCCCAACCACCCCGATCCCGAGGGAGGCACATCCACTTAGCAGCCCACCGGGAGCGACGATACCCCCAAAGAAACATTTGACAAATCCTATCAGCCTTTACCAAACTACTTTGTGAAAGTTCTAAAGGGATTGTCCTGAAAAGATACAAAAACTTCGGGAGCACCAACATTTTAAGGACACTGCAATGGCCATAAAGAGAGAGATGTAGGTGAGCTAGCCGTTCTAAGTTGGTGTTTATTGCATCCACTACCGGAAGAATGTTCAAGTCCAGAATAGTTTCTACCACGGCTGTAATCTTCACTCCCAGATAAGTTGCTTCACTGACAACTGGGATCTCACAGTACAACATATTTGATGTTTTTATAACCTGAGTATTAGCCACATTTAGCTTGTATCCTGATTCTGAGCCAAAATGTTCAGCAGAGGTCTTGGGTGCCTGGAATGCAGAAGAAACTGCTGTTAGCACAACAATGTCATCCGCATAGGCCAGGGCCCGATACTCTGTATCACCAATCCTTATTGGTAATATTCTCGAGTGCCCCTCGATTTTGCTCAAGAACGGGTCGATGTATAGAGCAAAAAGCAAGGGTGAACAAGGACACCCTTGCCTAGTGCCCCTACCGATTTTAAAATACCCAGACTCCTGGCCCGAAATGTGCAGTGCTGCTTCTGAAGAGGTATACAGTGCCCGGATTGCCTGAATATATTCAGTGCTGAATCCCTTCCACCGGAGCACGGCCCACAAGAACCCCCAGGAGACCCTGTCAAGCGCCTTCTCGGCGTCCAACAGGATCACACCGAGGGGAGAGGCCGTGATGTGGGCCCAATCCAGTAAGGCAATGACACGCCGGACATGGTCCGCTGTGTCCCTACCCGGGATAAACCCATGTTGACGCAGGGAGACCAATGGGACAATCACCTCAGCCAACCTGGACGCTAACATTTTTGAGAATATTTTGGAATCGCTGTTAATAAGAGAAATTGGTCGAAAAGATGAAGGACTCAACTCAGGCTTCCCTTTTTTTTTAAAACAAAACAACTGTAGTCAGACGCCATGTGTCGGGAACAATGCCTCTCTGAGCTGCCCTAAAAACAGTTAGAAGATCCTGTCGAATCTTGCCTAAAAATATCTTATAAAACTCCAAAGGCACGGCATCTGGGCCAGTGGCCTTCCCATTGGCTAAGGCTTTAACAGCTAGCTCAACCTCCTCCGAAGAGATAGGGGCCGATAGCAATTCCTTCTGCTCTTATGAAACCTTGGAAGTATTCAAACCTAATAAAAAAGCCTCAATCTCTGACTCCCCTTGAGTACTCCCAATATCTTCAGTATAAAGCGCAGTGTAATACCTTTGAAACACATCATTCACTCCCTCCTGAGTATCCTGAACCATCCCATTTTCATCCTGAATGTTAGTGATACGACTCTGCACACTTTTCTGTTGGAGCCTTTTCGCCAGAACCCTACCTGAGTTTTCCCCATATTCAAACATCATTGTGCGATATTGAAGATACTTAATGGTGAGGTCCTGCCCAAAAGACTCCAAAAGTTTAGATTTTATTATAGCAACGACCTGCTGACACTCCTCTATGTTAAAACCATTCTTAATTTTGGTGGTTAATTCTAGCTCTGCAAGCCTAAGTTCCTCGATACGGCTCCTCATCAGCTCTTGTCCCGCCTTCCAACGAAAGGAGGAAAAGCTCTTGGTCTCTCCACGAACTGCATCCTTCAGGGCATCCCAAACCATATGATCGGATGCGGTTCCCCTATTAATGTCTATGATTTCAACAAGCCATTTTTTCATATGAGTTTGATAAGTCACATCCGACAAAAGCTTCCTCTCAAAAGTCCACACCCAAAGAACTCTGCTTAAACGAGACCTGGGACATTCTACAATCAACAGATTATGATCCGATAGGATCCTAGGAGGAGCATAGATATAGGATGTTTCCACCACCTGATCCGAGACGAAACAATAATCAAGCCGGACCAGTTTGTTATGGGGAGCAGAATCCACTTTATTATGCCGATACCACAAATCAATCACTCCTTGTTCTTGTACTAAAGTCTGGAGCGCCTTAAACATTTTGGGCTTCCTACCACAATAGTTATGATCCCCTGCTAAGTTGAAATTACTGGATAATTTGATATTCATATCCCCACAAACAAACAGAGGGTAAGACCAGGTATCTATTTCTACATTCAGATACTTAAATACTTCCGGGTCATCTGTATTTGGCCCATAGATAGTACATATAGTTAGCGGCCTCTTATCAACTAATATTTCTGCTATGATCCATCTGCCCATTCTGTACTCTCGGACCTTTGTGCAGACCCCTACTCCTCGCTTCAGTAAAATGGCCACACCGCTAATCATGGAGGTCTGTCTGGAACAAGCTATTAAATCATACCCGGGCAGCTTCAAACACTCGCGCTTCCCCCAAGGTATATGTGTCTCCTGTATGCATAATGCATCTAATTGCATAGCATGTACGACTTTGGAGAATAGTGCCCGCTTTTTAGCGTCGTTGAGACCACAAATGTTCCATGAACTTAAAATAAGTTTACCCTGCCCCATCAGTACCAAGAAAATCCTTTCATCTCTGCTGTACATTTTCCAAATATTTAGACATGAGATCCGATATATAACAATATTGACCACATTTTAAAGCCACCACTGCCAATATCCAAAGCCAGCGTGAACGTGAACCCTCTCCTCCCACCCCCACCAGTCCCCCCTTCCCCCTGAAAACACCCCCCCCATCCCTTACAACACCCTTATGTGGCAACAGGAGCGAGGTCCTTGTGATGGGATGACCTGGTTACCCATTCTCGCCTGGATCCCCTCACCCCCTCATAACTAATGGCCGGGGGCTAGAGACGATTGCTTCCACAAAGCAACTAACAAAGAAAAAATAGAAAGAAGATATGTACCCCATGAAATTGAACCCGCCCCATCTCTGGCCGTAGGATCCCCAAAGGACTAGTGATAGAGACATATAAGGAAAAATATGAGGAGAGATACCCCCACCTTAACTATATAGTACCCAGATACTCCTTGACCTGAATTTCAGACAAGAAGAACCTTGTCTGTCCCTGATAAATGATTTTCAATTTGGAGTGATAGAGCAAAAAAGCTTGGGCACCCTTTGCCTGAAAAGAGGATATCAGCTGACGAAGCTGCCACATTTGCTCAACTGTAGTTGGACTCAGGAATATTTACAGCTGGGAGGGGAAGCACAGGAATTGCTGTATTTTCAGTTGGCTGAACTACATCTCCCATAGTCCCATTCACCAGGAGGTTAGACACGGGTTGCAGGATTCTAGTCCCCGAATCAACTTCGTGGGTAATAGCCACTGGGCATTCCATACCAAAACCCTGTTGCAGAGGATGACCTTGATCAGTCAGGGATACCTGCACGGGCAGCCCCATTAACAGAAAACGCATTAACCACTCACATGGAACCCGGTGTGGCTGACACATCCCCTGCTGTTTGAACACCTTCAAAAGTTTTTATGGGGCCCAAATATGCTTGCTTGCTCACTCCAATATCAACCGGTATTTTGGATTTGACAGTCATTTTTGAAGAGAGACGGTACTGTCTGCTTAGTCTTACCGCTACTCTTAGAGGCGGTCCGGTTGCAGTCCATACCTCTTTCTCCCACCGCTTCCCCCCTTCGCGCTGCCTGCATAACTTTCACTGCATCAGCGATTCTCCTGGACTGTTTGTTCGGGCTGCAATGACGGCAGACCGAGCCCTTGCTGCCACTGCCGCTGCCTTGGCTGTGATTTTCGGGGCCATGGTGCTTGAAGAAAGCCTCCAGGAACTGCATGCGCTGAGGAGAGTAGTGCGTACTGTTAAGCTGCCGGCAGATACAGGACCGGGTGACGCCAAAGCCTGTACGCGCTGCCAGATTCGGTGTCCGGTAAGCACGTAATAAGTCTGATCATGCCACTCGCTTTTTCAAATCTCACTATTAAGGGGTATCCTGTAGCTGAAGTATTAGAGCGGGTGACTCATCCATGCGAGAGACGCCAGCTCACTCGACCGAGCGCTCGGTCGCCATCTTGCCCCTCGATGACTACAATGATTTACTATGTTTATTATTGCATGATCTCGTATATCATGATCGCTCTTTTCCCTTCCTCTGGATGCACTCAGCGCTGGTCGCGCCTAAGGTTAGTCGTGCCCCGATTGTTCTTCCTTGAACAGCACTCTGAGTCATATTTACAATGAAATGGTGCAGTGCGAAGCTGAAAGTAATTTTACCTCACTGAGCTGCTTCATTTACAAAATGCAGGCATGCGCAATATTTACAAGAATATGGCACACCTCTGTGCTCTCCACTGTGCCGGTGCTAAAACAGCAGCTATGCGCCAATGCAGGCACCCATGCAACAATGTGCAAGGGTGCCTACATTGCAGGGAGGATTGTTGTTGTGCAGGATGGAACACCTTCCTGCACAAAACAATAATTATTGATATTTTGCTCCTTTTCTGTGTGCCTTGGAATGCAGCACACATAGAAAGAGCAAAAAATGAGGAAAAATAAAAGTATTTCTCTTCGTTGTGCCACATTAATGCCTTTCCTGGAAAGGCATTACTTTTTTGCGCTGCCTCAGATTTACCAATGCTTGTAAATCTGGAGCAGTGTCATAAAGCTATAAGTGTTGCATGGGAACACCCACAGGAGACCCATGAACCACCCCTTTTTTACTCAGAGTACTGCATAAAAGAGAGCTATATTTACAAGAGCATGTAAAGCCACAAAAAGCAGCTTTGCGTGGCCTTTTAAATATGGGTCTGCATACAGTGCCACCGGAGCATCAACAAAAGTGACGCTCTGGTGGTGCTAGGGGGTTGCAAATATGCCCCTCTGTTCCTTTGAAGCTAGGTTGGGGTTGTATAAATCATATACATGCATAGATTTAGCTTGTATGTTACGCAATGCATTAAAAATTGAAAGCACAAGACACTGACCTTTAATTATTGTCCGCTGCCTGTTGAGGCTGCCCACAAAGTTAATTCAAGGTCAAAGATACTTGTGTGACCTGTCTTTTGGCATATTCATTTGGGTGCGCCTTTTGAATCGAAGGGTCTAGGTTATCAAATACAATTTACAACGATTGCCAATTTCGATTTTCCGAACCCATCCTCAAATTCCACTAGTTACTTCAAAAATATATCCTTGTCAATAAGCTTAGCGAGGAGGTGACAAATGTGCTTTACCATGAGAGTTCCTATTCAAAATGTTGGGAATACCTAAAAGCAATGACTATGTGCTCATGATTATTCCAGTTGACTCTTTTCACCTGCTTTCACACCTAATTTTTGTTCTGAAAGAGTTTCCGGTAAGTGTGCAAATGGGTTGGGAACATGTCCTAAACGGTAAACAGTCAAAATATCGAGTTGTAAATATCGACCTACAGAAATACAGAGTTAGAAATATCGAAGGTAAAGAATATCGATGTCAAGAATATCTTTGGACAGAATATCGACACTAAGGTAAGTAATATCGAATTTATTTATATCGATGTAAGTAATATCGAAGTCAGTAATATCGATATCAAATATATCGATGTTACTAATTTCGATGTTACTAATATCGATATTTGTACTATTGTTATGTATTTTAATATGTATTTAATATGAATGTGTTATATGTTTTTTAATAAGTATTTTACTTGTTTTAAATTATATGTGAACTATTTTCATATATTTATAATGTTATTTTTAAGTCAATTTTATGTTTTAGTACTGGAGCGGGTTGTGGGTTTATAGGGGAATAGGGTGGGAAGTAATTTAATTATACTAAATTAATTAATATTTTTAAGGAATTATAAATTAATTGTAATTAATTTTTGCGTTTAAGTTCTGTAGCGGGTAGTGGGTTTATAGGGGAATTGGGTGGGAAGTATTTTAATTGTAATTTTAGTAATGAAATATTTTTATTTATTGGTATTGATAATTTATGTATTTTAATTAATTATTAATTGGTAATAAATTATTTTAATTGGTAATTAATTAATTTAATTGGTAATTAATGTTTGTAATTGGTAATTAATATTTGTAATTGGTAATTAATGTTTGTAATTGGTAATTAATTTATTTAATTGGTAATGTTTTTTTTTGTTTGGAAATTATTTTTTATTAATTGTTAAATAATGTCTTATAAAAAGTCTTTTTTGGTATACAAATAATGTTATTGTTTAATGTTTGTAATTGCTAATCAATTTTTAATAAAGAATATTTATTTTGTTTTTTTTTATATTTTATTGCTCAATATTTATTATTTGTTATTGGTAACTAATATTTATTAATTACTATTTATTGGTATTAATTGTTAATTAATTGTTAATTAATTATTCAATTCTAATTATGTTTTTTAATTATTAATGGGTATTTCTAAATGATGTTTAGTTATTTAAAATGTAAAATATTAATACATTTAAATAAAAAAATATTTTATAAGTATGTTATATTTCATTTTATGATATCCAATGCTTTCCCTACTGTTGGACTCTCTGAAGTTGGAATAGTAATTTTTACCCACCCGCTATCCAACGCTTTCCCTACTGTTGCAGTCTCTGGAGTGGGAATAGTATTGTTACCCCTACGCTATCCAACACTTTCCCTACTGTTTCACTCTCTGGAGTTGGAATGGTAATTTATACCCCTACGCTATCCAACGCTTTCCCTACTGTTGCACTCTCTGGAGTGGGAATAGTAATGTTTACCCCTACACTATCCAGCGCTTTCACTACTGTTTCACTCTCTGGAGTTGGAATAGTAATTTTTACCCCTACGCTATCCAACGCTTTCCCTACTGTTGCACTCTATGGAGTGGGAATAGTAATTTTTACCCACCTGCTATCCAACGCTTTCCCTACTGTTGCACTCTCTGGAGTGGGAATATAAATTTTTACCCCAACGCTATCCAACACTTAGTCTAGTGTTTCACTCTCTGGAGTTGGAGTAGTAATTTTTACCCCTACGCTATCCAACGCTTTCCTTACTGTTGCACTCTTTGGAGTTGGAATAGTAATTTTTACCCCTACGCTATCCAACACTTTCCCTACTGTTGCACTCTCTGGAGTGGGAATAGTAATTTTTACCCCTACGCTATCCAACCCTTTCCCTACTGTTGCACTCTCTGGAGTGAGAATAGTAATTTTTACCCCTACCCTATCCAACGCTTTCCCTACTGTTTCACTCTCTGGAGTTGAAATAGTCATTTTTCCCCTACGCTATCCAACACCTTCCCTACTGTTTCACTCTCTGGAGTTGGAATAGTAATTTTTACCCCTATGCTATCCAACGCCTTCCCTACTGTTGACTCAATGGAGTGGAAATAGTAATTTTTACCCACCCGCTATCCAACGCTTTCTCTACTGTTGCACTCTCTGGAATGAGAATAGTAATTTTTACCCCTACGCCATCCAGAGCTTTCCCTACTGTTTCACTCTCTGGAGTGGGAATAGTAATGTTTACCCCTACGCTATCCAACGTCTTCCCTACTGTTGCACTCACTGGAGTTGGAATAGTTATTTTTACCCCTACGCTATCCAACGCCTTCCCTACTGTTGCACTCACTGGAATGGGAATAGTAAGTTTTTAACCACTCGTTATCCAACGCTTTAACTACTGTTGCACTCTCATGAGTGGGAATAGTAATTTTTACCCCTACGCTATCCAATGCTTTCCCTACTGTTTCACTCTTTGGAGTTGGAATAGTAATTTTTTTAATTTATTAAACTTAATTATTTACTTATTTTGTTATTATTTTATGTGTGCAGATCTATTTGTAAATTATAGTATTTTTAAATAATGTATAAGTAATTAAAGTAATTATTATAACTTATTATTAAGTAAGTATATAATATATATTTTACATGTGTGTTTAATTAATGTTCTATTATTATATATGTATTATTTATTAATTTTAAACATTACTAAATATTTTTAACCATATTTATTTTATTTATAAGTATTATTTACTTTATTTAACGCATTATTTTTTAACAGATATATAACGATATTTTTAATTACGATATTTTTCACATCGATTTTTTTGTTTCGATATTTTTGTACTTACCATGTTGTAGAGAGGATGTCGATATACTTGCCTTCGATATTCCATTCGAGGTTTCTGTAGGTCGACATTTTGTCTATCGATATTCTGTCGTAGATTCGTCCTAAACACCATTCTCTGATCAAGGGATGTACAGGAAGGTTTTTCTACACATGAAAAACATTTTTTCCATATGGAGAAAAAGGAGGAAAAATAAAATGTGCAAATGCGCATTTCTGTCATACAATGGGATGTCTCAACTGATGATAAATAACATGCCTACCTTATTTAGGTTACTAACAGTGGCTGCTCCTCCGCTAAGGCAGAGGAGCGTCGCCCCACTCACTGCTTTGCAGCAGTGAAAGAAAGGAAAAGTAAAATTATAATACCTTTATGTTATTATCATTTTATTTGTTGCTGCTGCAGCATGGGGGCAGGGACAGAGCAGGGCTGGGTAGAAGTGGTAGGCACACTGAAGTGTGCAATGATGCTTTGGCTGGCAGTCTCAGGTCCTTAGCATGGGCTCCACCCAGGCTGCATTACAGCCTCGGTGGAGAACATGCCCAGGTTCTTAATCCACGTTGGAGTGCCGAACTCTGACACTCAGACCAATCTCAATGCTGTATTGCAGCATTTGATTGGCTTAGGGGAGTCTGCCTACTTCGTGTTCAGTGGACGTGGAGGAGAGACAACTTGGGACAGAGTGACGAGGAGGTAGATATCCTTTTCTTTTTTCACACCCCTTACCTCTCGCCACCCCTCTCGCCACCCCAGATCCATGCCGGCTGCCACTGTTTACTAATAGAAATCAAGGCCTTATATACATCTGATTTGTACAGCGTTCTGAGTGTCCTTTGGCTTGTGATCTGCCCCGCTGGTGAGTTACTCCCGCGCTGTGGGAATGACGAGATCTGGTCCCTGCATTGAGCTGATGAGCTCCCGGGGTTGATCCTGGGACGGAGATAGGTGTTGGAGGCTGCCAGACTTGCAGGCGACCTAGAGGCTGCCTTTCCTTTGCGCCAGCACCCGGGAGGCGCATAGCACAGCTTGACAACGTGGCCCGGAGGGTCGATCGTCAGCACCGGGGGCTGGCGTGCACTTTGGCAGCCTGGGTGCCTGCTTGGACATCTTTGGAGTTGCGGGGGGCCCTGCCTGATTTGAGGTGAGCCGCTGCAGCTCGCGGGTGTTGGGGGTCGGTGGATTTTCCCCCGATCTGCCCCTGATCTCCCTGGCTGCCTTTTTATGAACAAATTTGGCCTTCCTGGGCCAGCTGACTGTCCTCCCCGGTTTGGTGAGCCTCGGTGCCCCTATAGTTCCGCCAGGGCTATTTTGTGCCTGATAATGACTCTCCCCCAAAAGATTCACTGACTATTGGAAAGCACTTGGGGGGCAGACTTCATTGCACCCTCTGGGGGTTCTTCTTATCATCTGGCTGCCACATCCAGGAGGGAGGGACTGCGGAAGCTAATTTGCTGCCTCGGGTGAGGCCTACTGCGTGCTACATCCTGGTCTTATGCTGAGGCAGGGGGTAGACTCTGTGCCCCCTGTGCTCTGGCGAGGTCCTGGGAGGTGACCCTACGTGCTGCGCCTATCCCTGATCTCTGTTTTTGGGGGAAAAACCCCGCTACCTGTGCCAGGTGACTGTGGCAGCTGTGGGCACTCGACTGCTGGTGTGGGCCCTTGTTTCCTTGTTCCCACTGGACAGGGGGAGATTGAAAGTACTCTGGGATGATCTGAGCCCCTGGCTGCCTTGGTGTTGTGGTTTTGGGGCTCTTCTTGCTGGACAGGGGCATCCCTTGTGAACCCTGGTACTGGCTTGGAGGCTGCTGTGGCTGAGAGGCCCCGCGATGCGACTCATGGGGTGCCCTAGTAATGGGACATTGAGATTTCCAATTTTTGACCGAGGTGAGTGTTATAACCAGTAAAAGTCATCCTTGCGTCAAACCCCCGATATGGGAAAACGAGTCGGGACACTACCACCTCGACCAGTATAGACAGCATGCTGGAAAGGGCAGCAAACATAGTTGCCAATGAAATTGAACTAATTGAAAGGCTGCTGTCACTTGGGATTGAAGCATCTCAGGGTGGCCTCTTGTTAGGGGTGGCACAAATGGATGTAGCTGCTCTCTTTTCACCCTGCAATGTGCAGTCCACTAACCCAAACAACAACCAAAGCAACACAACGTCCCCGTTCCCAGGATCTATTTTTAGTAATGAGGGCCTTGTTGTTGAGACATCTAATGTTGACATTGCCGCCCCATCTGTCCTAAATGAGGGCCCTTCTTCAGCTCCTGTGGCTTTAGGGGCTAAGCGCAAAAGGAAGATGACTAAAGCCATCCCAATAAAAAGGAAACAACCGCCCCGCACAAGCTTATCTCGTAATGTTATGAGCTCTTGGTTCCAGGCGCCTTCAAACACTCAGACCCCCGAGTCTGCAGAATCTGTCTCTTATGGGGATTCAAGGAGGTCTAATGGTAGTCAGACTGGCGCTATATCCCCCTTCGCTCCCCATAGTACCCTGGGCAAAAATGTAATTGATACCCTTGTGGACACTGTCTTCATTCGCATCAACGATTTGATTGACATGAACGATTCTGCTCTGTGGAAATGGCTAGACAGATTGGACACTCTGTCAAATAGACTAAGTTTACATCTCAATAATGTCATGTCATATAGATATACTTTGATAGCAACACAGGGTACACTGTGTTGCTATCAGTTCATTGGACTAGTACACTGGACCCCATTAAATATTGTCCACCTAAGGTTCCCCCTTTGTTGCATTAATATAGATATGCTTTGCCTTCATACTGTGTTAAGTTAGCATGAGCGTATTAGAAGTTTAAACGCCATTTTACCTTTCTGCTGCTTCTGCACACAGCACATATTGTTATTAGAGCTTTGAGCCTAGTAGAATATTTTGCTTCACACAAGAATAATATGTTTTGCTATTGTATCAACTTTGCTTGGTAAGCTATGTCTGAACAGTGAGTGCCGAGGCCTTCAAGGTTATTTCAACACAGTGGTTGTTGTGAGGTCTTATCTTCGCACGTTCTAGACATAACACATATGCAGCTGCGGCCAACTCTGGCTTTAGGCGCGTTTAATATTGCACTGCGCAGAGCATGCAAACACACTTGATGATTCTTCACATGTAGAGAGCTGGTGGAAGATGATGTGATCCCTTTCCTCTAAGATCAGAGGTATGGGGCCGCCCTTCTAAAACCCAAAGAGACCTTCTTCGGATATAAAATAATATACTAGCAAGGGAAGGTAATACTTAGGTGCCATTTAGCCTTCTTATCCTAACAGAATGACACATGATAACCCAGACAGATTAAACCGGGGGGGGGGCAAAACATGTGTGAGGATTCCAGATCATGAGAGACTGATTTTAAAGTCGCCTACAAGGAAATCTTTAGCTTTGAAAATGATGAATTAATTTTTCTTGTCGGCTCATTTCTGAAAGCAGCAGTATGCACACACAGATCTATGTGTACTCCATGACGGCCGAGTGAATTGTATATTAATTGCATCATGTTAACCACTTTTTAACATTTGTATTTTTGCTTTTTCATTATAATTAACTGCATTTTTCTTTTTTGGTAGATACCCCGCACAGCTTGATGGCTTTCTCAGAGACTGTTTCCATTAAGATATTTATCGATCATGTATGTTACAACCTACGAGGGGGAAAGCAGACCTACCGCTTCACTTGCTCCTGTGGCCCTGACGCTGTCTGTTTACCCCGCCGCCGTTGCTAGTGACACCGCACGGCCACTGTGGGGGGAGACCACAGCTCCCAGCCTCCACAGCGACAACGCCGCCCATTTCAGCCTCAGCACGCCCGGAGGTGCTTAAACAGCGGCAGCTCCCTCGGTGGAGCGGGGACATCGTCCATCCTGCGAGGGGGAAAGCAGACCTACCGCTTCACTTGCTCCTGGGGCCCTGACGCTGTGTGTTTACCCCGCCGCCGTTGCTAGTGACACCGCACGGCTGCTGTGGGGGGAGACAACAGCTCCCAGCCTGCACAGCGACAACACCGCCCACTTCCGCTTCAGCTCGCCCGGAGGTGCTTAAACAGCGGCAGTTCCCTCGGTGGAGCGGGGACATCGTCCAACCTGCGAGGGGGAAAGCAGACCTACCGCTTCACTTGCTCCTGTGGCCCTGGCGCTGTGTGTTTACCCTGCCGCCGTTGCTAGTGACACCGCATGGCCGCTGTATGGGGAGACCACAGCTCCCAGCCTGCACAGCAACAACACCGCCAATTTCCACCTCAGCGCGCCCGGAGGCGCTTAAACAGCGGCAGCTCCCTCCGCGTCGCGGACGTGCGCAGGCGGCGCCGGGCTAAGCCTGGGTAAAGGGCGGGCCGTCTGTGGCCGTCCGGGGCAGGTCGAGGCAGGGCAAGGCCAGCCCACTAACATCTACAAGCTCACATGGGTAAGCGCAAAAAAGCTGCGAACGCAGAGGAAGGGGGGAAGTAGGCTACGGTGCCAAGACACTCTGAATCCATCATCTCCTACCTTTCCTCAGCTATGGGGGCATTGACTAAGGAGATTGCGAACGCAGAACATCAGCTGGGATTGGATCCTTCCTTGTCAGCTAATGTTACACAGCCGTTTGACCCAGCTCATATGCCCCACATTCCCCTAGAGCCAGAGGTGGTCGTGGCTAATCCTAATCCAACGGTGGTACTAACTGTTTGTCCCCCAAATGATTCTATTGCTGCCCCGGTTGTGCCGCAGGGTCCACAGGCTACCGGCCACATTCCTAAATGGCCCACGAAAAAACAGAAAAAAACGGAGGGAACTATGATCACTGCTAATGGGATTGCTCTGAACATTGGTGATCAGTTAGAGTCTCTGTTTGTTGCTCGCGTTGAGCCTTTACTGGTGGGCATAGCCAAAGACATCGTGGAAACTTAGAACACTTGCCTTGCTGGCTTACTAAAGAAATGTTCCCTAATTGATAAAATTGTTAATAACCTGACTTCTGTACCTGGTTTACATAGAGGGGACGTGGTTCCGCAAAGCACAAGTCCCGATGCATGGCCAAGCTCACTGGGCACCTCTCCGCCTAAGGACGGGCGGGCTACAGAAATCGTCAGTCCCAGGGCCTCTAACACAGTTTCCCACATAGGCTGTGCCACTGCAGAGGCAGTTCATTTGACCTCAGGCAATGCAGGGAGCTCTGCTCATCTCCCAAAATCATCCTCACTGAGGCGGTAGGGGGCCGCCAAACAAGAGCTGGCCTGCCTCCGGAGGCTGCCCCACAACCGCAATATTCATTGGGGTACCCCCTCTGGAAGAGGGAGTATCCGAATCTGCTTGAGATTTGATAATTAAGGCTAGATTGTGGTGTAGGGAAGCTAGCAGTGGTGGGGTTAACATCTCGAATACGATTATATTCACGAGCAGGGCAGAATGGATAGGGAGGCGGCCCAAGATAGTTCAGGGGGATTGTGTGATAATTAATTTTGACACCCCAGACCTGGCAGATAGACTGTTCTGGGATGGCTCAGAAATATCAGACAACATGTGATAGGGGCGTGGATCCACGCCCCTATCACATGTTGTTTCATTGTTTGGTGGCATAACGGGTTGTCACCTACCATTCTGCGCGCATTCAAAGGAAAAAGTGGACAAGTTTGAACAGATTAAGAACAAATGGAAAAAACGGAACAATAGGAGTGCATCCCACCCCCATATTTTCTTCAGAAATATCAGAAGCATGTCATATGAGACCGGTCCCCCTTTTTTTATCCATCCCCTGGCATTCAACATATGGCCCATCCCCCAGTTCCCATAAGGAGGAGAAGTAGCCCACTAGCGAGCTAGGAGAGAGTAGATGGCATTTCACAGAGGCAGTACCAAAGAAGGGGGCTAGGAACCCAGCTTGCTTCTCACCTACAGCCAATTGACACATCCCTGGTGGGAGGCGGGCCAGCCCTGAGTAATCGCTTTGCTACACTCTCAGCAATCGAGGAAATTGATTGACAGCCAACCCCAACCCAGTCCGCCATGCCCGAGGTATCTGCTCCTGACGGTTTAGCGGCCTGCAAAATCCTTAGTTGGAATATAGCTGGAATCAGAGCGAAAAGGGCAGATGCAGTCTGGGTTGATTTTATTTCTAGCCATGATATCATAGCCCTTCAGGATTTGTGGGACATGACCTCTAACTTTTGGTTAGATGGCTTTACTAGCTTTTCTGTCCCTGCCATCCCTAGTATTGCTGGTAGAGCAAAAGGTGTCCTTGTCTCCCTCTTCTCATTGACTCTCAAGGGGACTTTAAATATGATTAAATGTAGTTCTCCAAATTTATTAATCGTGGAATGGGTAGTCTCCCCATCTAGCAAAATAATTTTTATAAATTTTTATAACTCCTGGGATAGAGACAATGTGACCGAACACATTGAAGCCCTGGGTAATTTTCTTTTTACATACAGTCAAAATAATCACACTAACTTTGAGTTGATTTTATTGGGTGATCTGAATATACACCTCTGTAGGGACTTGTGCACCTTAGGTGAACATGAAGGACCAGCTGGCTCAGTGGTACCCCACTTTGAGCATAACTAGCCAGGGGAGGCCTTCGACGAGTTGATGGCTAACTTCAATCTCTTTGAACCCTGTAACACTGAGGAGGGGGCTAGAACAATCACTTACAAGGGCTCTGACCCTGGTTCTGTGATTGACTACATTTTTTTGACCCCGGGTATCCTACACAAGGTTGCATCCTATAAAGCATCAGTCTCAATATACAGTGACCACAACCCAGTACTGATGGAGGTGACCTGGGGGGACTTGATGGGTCTAAAGTCCGGCCCTGCTCCCACTGATCCCTCCCTGTGCACGGTGGACCAAGGGCGCAGGCTAAAATGGGCCAAGGTAGTCCCCAAAATCTTTATAGCTGATTTATTCCCTAAAATTGAGGGCAACATGGCGTTATGTCAGGATCAACATGCCACAATCACCGACATTATGGGGGCGTTTGAGGCCATATGTGTACAAATATCCAAAGCCCTAATAGTTAAACCAAGGCAGGGAAACAACAATCATCAAAGATGGTTTGACTCTAAGTGCTCAAAGGCACATAGGGCCTTATTGGTAGCTCTGAAAACCACCCCGAGAGACAAGGCAGTTGTCGCCTGTTTAAGGAAGGAGTATAGGCACATAATTAATGGAAGGAAGACGGAGATAAAAAATGCAGCTTGGCTGAAACTACTCTCCATTGATGTTTTGCGTGACAGCTCCCAGTTTTGGGCTACAATAAACCAGCCTTTTTTCTCCGAGCAAGATAACGCCATTATGGACTGTGTCATCCCTGATGACAAATGGGTCACCCACTTCAGGGAGGTGTATGGCGAGTCAAACTCTGGAGCTCAACACAGTTCTTGGACGGCACCTGAATGTGCTCCCCTACTTTTCAATGAGACCGAGGTGGAGAGAGCCATTCTGGAGTCGTCCAAAAATAAGGCCCCAGGTCCGGATGGCGTCCCAGCGGACCTATATAGACATTCCCCAAAAGTTTGGGCTAGGGTTCTTACACACGTGTTTTCAGCTGCAAATGGCAAAGTCTTTCCGTCCACATGGGTCACCTCAATTATCGTGCCAATTTTTAAAAAGGGGATGACCCGGGGTGTTATAGACCCATTTCCCTCCTAGACTCTGCCATTAAGATCTTAGGCAGAGTCTTATTGTCCAAATTAAGGGATAACATCGAGAATAGCGGCGGTCTATCTAACATCCAGTATGGTTTTAGAGCAAAGAGAGGCACTGTGGACAAGTGTTCTAACCTGCATCTGCTAATCTCAAAATATACGATAGCCAAGGAGGGGTCTTTGTATTTGGCCTTTATGGACCTCTCCTCGGCCTTCCATTTAGTAAATCGGGCAAAACTCTGGGCTATCCTACTGGAGATAGGGATTGATATATCGCTGGTGAATTTTATAGCGTCCCTCCATCAGGAGTTGTTCGCATCTGTAAGGGTCACCAATGAGGGAAGGTGCATCAGCCGCTTTAGATCGGAACAAGGAGTACGTCAGGGCTGCATCTTGGCCCCCCTCCTCTTTACATTCTATATAAACGGCCTGGATAAACATCTAGAGGTAGAGGAGGTGGATGTTCCGCGTGTAGGGGAGGTAAGACTACCGGCCCTCCTATACGCGGATGATGCAGTCCTGATAGCCCGCACAGGTGTGGGCCTCCAACATTTGTTGGATCTTTTCGGCGCCTTTATGGACCGTTTAGATCTAAAAATCAACGCTAAAAAATCACACACGATGGTGGT
Source organism: Lissotriton helveticus (assembly GCF_964261635.1). NCBI lineage: Eukaryota > Metazoa > Chordata > Amphibia > Caudata > Salamandridae > Lissotriton > Lissotriton helveticus. The sequence continues at coordinate 1,031,068,791 of NC_136063.1, forward strand.
CAGTCCCATGAGAAAGAAGAGCAAATCTAAATCCTTTATGTGTAAGGGTCAGGAGGTTTCTAGGGTCACAGCCTTCCCCTATCTATGGGTGATTTTTGATGAGAAGGGATCGTGGGACCCCCAAACCAAGGCCAAGAGTACATCTATGGCTAGAGCAACATCTGCCCTTATAGGGTTCTCTAAAAGACTAGGGGCCAGGCCCATGGAGGCGCTCCTTAAAGTTTACAACACCATATGTATCCCGATTGCCATGTATGGTTCACCCATTTGGGGGTATGTATCTCAGGAACTGATCCAAAAGGTGGAAAATAGGTTCCTGAGATTTCTCTTGTCTGTTCCCCAGTCCACCCCCACCTTCTCGATTCACTGTGAGGTGGGTTTGGACTACATAACCGACAAGCTTACACTGGCCCCATTAATATTCTGGGTAAAAACATGGCTGAATCAAGAATTAACCCTCAACCATGCTATTATAACTGATGTCATAACTTTGGATTATGCTAAGCATATCCCTTGGTTGGAATACGTGAGACACACCTTTGCCCAGTTGGGACGTCCTGAACTCTTCTTAGCACCATCTACTATTAGGAGGGAGGATGTCAACTGGACTAAAAAGTATTTTATGGACAGGGCTAGACTAGTTTTCAATCCTGGTGTAAATCAGAAGGGGACCCATGTTGCAAATGTGATAATTTTTCCATACAGGACACCCTGCATTTTGTTATGTTTTGTGGGCTATACTCAGACATAAGGCAAAGACATTTGTTACCAATTCTGAGAAAGGCTGGCTTTGTGCAAGTCAGGCCTGCCCTAGTGATCCTCCTTGATCTGAGTGCCGCCTTCGACACAGTACACCATGCGATCCTCATCCATCGGCTCAGCATGGTAGGAGTATCTGGCACTGCCCTGTCCTGGATCAAATCCTTCCTGGAGGGGAGAACATTCCAAGTGTCTGACGGCACTGTCCAATCGAAAGCACTCCAGCTTCAGTGTGGGGTCCCCCAGGGCTCATCCCTGAGCCCCACACTTTTTAACGTTTACATGTCCCCGCTAGAAGATATCACAACACCATTTGGCATAAAAACAGTTATGTATGCCGACGACACACAACTAGTGGTGTCCATCAACCAATCTAATAAAAGCCTAGACAACCTGGCAGCCTGCCTGGACAACATCTTCCAGTGGATGTGCGAATCACGCCTTAAACTGAACGGCTTCATCACTGTACATAAGACATCTTTGTGCAGGGGCCGAATATCAATACCTCCTTTTCAATAACTCGTTCATTGCTAAAGTTACAGATTTTAGTCAATTGTCTGTGAACTTGTTTGTGAATTCATGTTTTCTCCATCTCCCTCTTGCCCTAATGAGGTCCTATGAAAGACATGTTGGAAGCAGGTAATGTAGGCAAGTTTTATGTATTTCAAATTCGTGAAAGGTCTGCAGAATGCATCATATTTGTTTAAAATGAAAACCAATATCAAGTACGCTTAAAACCAAACTCAGACAGCTGTGATGGATGGGCATGGGAGTTATTAAATTCTTAAAGGCACTGATCTATGCTTATCATTTCTATCTCTGACCGCAGTCCCTCTCTTGGAGTTCCTCTAGATTATTGCCTAAAAGGAGATAAGGATATCAAACAACGCAGTGGAACCAATGTGATTTGCATCATTTGATCAGGTCAAAACATTATCCTAGTATTTTTTTCTGTGAAAGCAAGAGTAAGTTACTATTTTCCTGTATCATAAGTAGTTTGGTTTATGTGCTGAAAAGCAATTCTAGAGGCTCTACTATCTTTAATTATGTGTTGCATTATTTTACATAACTTCAAATAGAGATCCACATATGCTGTTTGTTAATGAGCCAACTGTATTTTTTCTTACCTCCTAATCTTTTTACTGCTGAGGTGTAAATGCCCCACTGTGCCAGAGCTTTTTTTCAAAACTCCATTGTATGTCATTTATGCAAATGTGAAGCTTTTGTCTTCTTATGCACCCATGCAAACTATGATTTTTTTTATAACATACTTTACTGTTATTTTGTCGTTAGTCAATGGTGCAATCTCTCATGTTAATCTCCTATTGCACCCAAAAGACACAATAAAAATTGTGAAGATTTGTTTTAGAAAAACTGAAAAACATAGATCACAGAATAATGATGGAAGAAATGTACTCAATGCCCTGGCTGGCAATACCATATATCTGTAAGTTTTATTAGATGTTGTAGTTTCCATAATAAATAATGTATTAGTGACACTTATCACTAAAAATCATTCATCAGACAGCGGCTATCAAATGCAAGGCTATAGGGAAAGTAGAGAAACTCTTTTATCTGATTTTGTACTACCCAAGGGATCTACAGGTGTATGCCAAAACGTGTCCTGAATAGTGGGCCGGGAGCTGCGGAGCACATAAAGTTTGCCAGATTTTCTTCAATAGTTTTCACATCACATTTCCCTCCAGTTTCTCTCCTTGTCATGCTTGACCCACATTTTCTTCCTTTAGGTCTCTTGAGTGTGGAGATATGAGACTTGTGTCTGAATGCTAAGTATGTACTCAATGTTCTGTCAGCGATGTCTGCCCTTAAACTTTTATTGTGTGTTTGTGAGTGTGTGGCTGTGTTGTGTTTAAGTTTATTTGTGTTTGTCTGTAAGAGGAGTGTCATGGAGTAAAAAAACAAATCTGTGTGTCTGGAGTAATTCAGGTAAGGAGTTTTGTTATTTAACTAAATTATTTTCTTCTATGAACAGAAAAACAATTAGTGGCCATGGCATTGATAGTGCAGAGATAGGGTAAAAAAAATGCAAAAATAGGGCTTGACTTTTCTCACCATCAGTTTCAGTGTTAGGGCCCTTTGCCGCGCTGGCTTCAAAGTACCACTCACTTCAGGTGACAGATCTTTTCTTTCGTATATTGAACCAGCACCTATTTCATCATCATACATTAAACCACAATATCAGTTTTAATGTACAGTTAATGATGAGACTTGGAAATAATGTATCATTAATGCATTGAGCACCTTCCATAAATGACTAAAATCCCTATTCTAAAGAACAGGATCAGAATTGGAAGTTAGTAGAACTTGTGAAGAGTTCAAGTTCAAGGGAAAAGAGTGAAATGAAACAACAGAACTTCCCATGAAGAGTAGTTCAATAAATTCAGCTGAGTCTCAATAATATGAGCAATCAGTCATACAGTTGCAGTAGCAATCTGTCAAAAGCCAAGCCTCAAATAAAGTAGAGGATGCACTGAAGCAGCAGTCACCACAGCTGTCGTCAAAGGACAAGAAATGAGTCTCTGGGAGAATAATCAGCAAAAAAAGCAAGTAGGAGAAAGTCTGCAAAATAATGGCATTGTATCTAACTAGGAACAAGCACTAATATAAAAGGCAAAAACAATGTTGCAAAATGTGTAGCAAGTCCCTCATTCTTGGATCCAACTGAGTGACAGCACTCGTCTGAGAGTGAGGTCAGTTCTTCCTTTCCCATGAAAAAACATGCAGCTTGCAAAGTTCAAAGTTTTATCACAAAGATTGTTACAGACATCTTACGCGTGTGTCTTCTTTATTCATAGATCTCCATTCCCATAGGCATCAAATACAATTCAACCTTCTAATGTTAATGTTTCATCACGTAAACAATAAACTATGCTACAGAAGAGAAACATCAGCTTGCAAAATATTGTTTAGGAATGTGTTTTATTGATAGGAGTATCGAACATAAAAAGTTACACTAATCAATGTTTACTTGTATGAAGACACTGGTAACCAGGATACTATGAGAAACATACAAAAAAAGAAAATTCTTTACAGTGTTTTTAAATGAAAAAGCATATTTTTGACACTGTGGCCTCTTGTGGGCTTAAAGTCAGAAAAGAGTCGAATTAGTTGCCAGGGCTTCTTATTACTGAAGAGGGAAAAGGAAGAGGGCCTATGGACTATGGCCAAAGTTTCCCATCCCAAAAATTAGGTGAATTATAGATAAAAAGCACTTTTGTTATACAGGGATTCAGATTAAGCACATTTGTCTTCATCTAATGACATGTGAGGTCCTAGGCCTCAGGTTTGATGCAAATGTTACCACCAATTCTTAGAAGAAACAGTATCGTCAGTATACATGAACAAGTATTTTGAAAGTAGGTAGATCTTGCCTTTTGGCTGCACGCAGACATATTGGCTTTGCAAATACTCTTTGCCAATGCTGTTCATCCTGGATAATATGTCATAACGTAACACTAATAAATAAAATGTGTTTTGCTGACATTGTGCAGCATCGACAAAAAAGAAAAAAATGCAACAGCATTAACATATTATTGCATCTTCACGCATGTGCACAACTGCGTCACAAGGATCCAGTGGTACACCAAAATTACATATGCATGCAAATGCGCCACCATCCATATATATATATATATATATATATATATATATATATATATATATATTTAATACAAAAAGAATCTCGCGGCACACTTCTTGGATAAACGCAGTTATTTATTAAAACGTGGCACAACACCTACGCGTTTCGAACCGTAGTTCCTGTTCACAGTAGTGATTGTGATTAGTCCCTTTTCACTTGTATTTATAACATTTACACACACCATTGGTTTGCTGGGGCATGCTGGTATTTGTAGTTAAAGTCAATTTCACTTTGCATTACTTCATGCAATTTAATGCTTTCTACGCACAACAAAGGGGAAGATATTAGTTACTGCATGTGGAAGCGTGCCTATTTTTAAAGGATCTCTCGCTTCCAAAACGCTCGTGGATCTCATGTGCGTGTTAAATCCTGCCTACTATGTACCTGTAGGCTGAATTTTATGCGTACCTTTAGACTGGATGTCTTATACAATTCAGGGCTGAGTGCCCTACGTCCCCGTTGTTGTCCTGTGTCCAGCATTGTAAATTAAGTTATATTTGTGAATTAATCGCCTGTGTCCTTAATATAGGAGCTTAATGTGGGTACGATGGGAGCAATAAAATAATCCACATAGCTGGAGACAGTTTCATAAAGACTGCCACAGCTCGAAATTATTGGGCGTCCCGGAGGCTTGTTAAGAGTCTTATGCACCTTTGGCAGGAAGTAAATGGTCGGGATGATTGGATTCTCGACCATTAAGAATTTCTTTTCTTTCTCCGTTATCAGACCCTTCGATTGCCAGGTGGTTAGTTTAGTTTCGAGTTCTCGTTTCATCTTGTCAATTGGATTCTTAGCTAATACTTTGTAATTGTGGGTGTTACTCAATTGTCTGATTGCTTCCTCCACATAATGCTCCTTTTCCATTACGACTATGTTGCCGCCTTTGTCAGCGGGTTTGATCTCTATTTTAGAGTTGTTTCTCAGACTTTGTATTGCCATCCGTTCTCCTTTTGTTAAATTCTCTTTTTTGTTTTTATTGTGAGTTTTTTGTAATTCTTCAATGTCACTCATTACCAGTTCGTGGAATATATCAATTTTATTGCCCGGATACAAGGTTGGGCAAAATTTTGATTTAGGTTTGAAGTTTGTGTGGCAATATTCGTCTGTTGTGATGCCCATTTCATCTAGCACCTGGGTGTCTGGTATTTGCGTGTCTTCGATCTCATTGGCCAACTCATAGGCAATGCGTAGATGTGGAATTTCTGATGTTGAATATCCAAGCGTTTGATCTGCTGGTGTTGGTTCAACTTGAGTTGTATGTACGTTCTTCAATTTTTTGGCAAAGAATTTTTTCAGCTTAAGTTTTCTTGTGTATTTATAGAGGTCGATTTTTGTCTCAGTTAAATCATGGTGAGTTTCAGGGCAAAACGAGAGTCCTTTGTTCAATAAACTCTGTTCATTAGGTGTTAAGTTGTGTCTGGACAGATTTATCACTAAGTTAGGGGTTCCCCTATCTATTGTTTCTTTGTCACCGTGCGGGCCCTCAAGTTGTATCTGTTCCCTTCTTCGTTTGCTGCGCCTTGTTTTACGCTTTGGTTTGCTTGGGCAGCATAGCCCCTTCCCCTTGGTCTGCGTCTGTTTTGTCCTCTGCCTCTTGTGTTGCCTCGCGGTGTTTGTTGCTCCTGATAGAGCAACTTCATCTCGTCTAAAAAAGAGAACCGCCGTAGTCCTGGTCTTCTTTGTTCTCCCTCGCTGAGGTCTGATTCAGAGCCACTTGTCTGATCGCCCGGGGTTAGGGTGTTTGCTCCCCATTGTTGTTTGTAGATATCATATTTTTTGGCGAAGGTTAGGATGGTGCCATATTTATAATCATCTTGGTCTCTGCAGAATTTTCTTTGCTTGCGATTTTGGACCTCCTCCTCATGTTTATCGAGATTTTTCTCCATTTCACTTCTTAGTTTTTTGAGGACACTCGTTTCCTCATTGGTTGCAGATATTTTGGTTTCTATTGCAGCGATTTTATTATGGAGTTCGTCCACTTCTATTTTGGCATATTTAATGATTATTAACATAATGTTGTTCGAGCAGACCATGTTGTTTTGGCCCCATTCTTCTAGCATTTCGGGCTTTGTGTCAGGGTGATTCGGTAAAGTGAAGATTCGAAGTCCTCTCGGTACCATTTTGCACTCAACATATTTCTCCAAGGTTAGAATCTCCCATTCTCTGGAAATTTCTTTGCGCATTAATTTTTCCAATTGAATGAATAGTGTCTTAATAGTGGTTGCTGTCTCTTGTGGTGTCACCATTGTTTCATCCCTATTTTCAATGGTTGGATTGCGTTGAAAAGATACTTTCCGCCTTATACTTTTCCTATGCCATAGCAAAACATATGGCCAGCCACGAATCAAAAACTTGGCTTGATGTGAAATTTTTTGGGCTGGCAAGCGTCTCACAACATGAAAGAGGTGGGAACCGCAAGCAAACATTGAGACGTCTCGAATCAAAATTAATAATCAGGTTTAAAACTAAGCAGCCGGCTGGTCTCAACGGCGATGAAGAACTTCATGTCCATTTATAAAAATCAGACTCTCTAAATCTATGAACAATAGCAAGCAGTTAATGGCAGTGACAGACCGAATATTCTGTATATTTTCAAGATGGTAATTCACAAATATAACTTAATTTACAATGCTGGACACAGGACAACAACGGGGACGTAGGGCACTCAGCCCTGAATTGTATAAGACATCCAGTCTAAAGTTACGCATAAAATTCAGCCTACAGGTACATAGTAGGCAGGATTTAACACGCACGTGAGATCCACAAGCGTTTTGGAAGCGAGAGACCCTTTAAAAATAGGCACGCTTCCACATGCAGTAACTAATATCTTCCCCTTTGTTGTGCGTAGAAAGCATTAAATTGCATGAAGTAATGCAAAGTGAAATTGACTTTAACTACAAATACCAGCATGCCCCAGCAAACCAATGGTGTGTGTAAATGTTATAAATACAAGTGAAAAGGGACTAATCACAATCACTACCGTGAACAGGAACTATGGTTCGAAACGCGTAGGTGTTGTGCCACGTTTGAATAAATAACTGCGTTTATCCAAGAAGTGTGCAGCGAGATTCTTTTTGTATTAAATTAATCAGAGACACTGCCCTGGTCTCTTCGCGTGCACCCATCGGAACAGTGCTCCCGTTGCGACAGGACAATTGGTTGTTTTTATATACCAGTAGGTATATATAGTTAGGATTTTTTCTCTATGGGTTTTTTGAAAATTCTATGTCTAATAACTTTGGCGTTTGTGGACGGAATTGGCTGAAATTTTCTGGAAAATGGCACATTTTGTTTCTGAGCAGCCCCTGAAAATTGGGGGGGGGTCGAGAAAAAAGGGGGGTCCCAAAACGTGTTTTTAACATTGAGTTTTCCATAGGGCGGTTGGCCTCACTTTTAGCCCGAACGGCTGAATGGATTTGCACGAAACTTGGCAAAATTGTAGGGACTGGTAGCCCGATGTGCCTTTTGTAGGTCTCAATATATGTGCTACAGTGGATTTTGAGAAATTAACGTTTAAAAAAAGATATATATCTGTAACAGCGGACCGGGCAGCGCTCCAGGACGCGTACTTTTCGCGCAACGGAGCTTTGTGAAGCGAAGCTGATTGGTTCTCCGGCGTCTGTCAACATTCCAAACAGTCCGTAGCGGCCGCCATCTTGTCTCTCGGTAGGATCGAGAGACAAGAGGAGGCCAAAGCGAAGGGGCAAATGACCATAAGGGGGCATAGTAGATCCTCGCTGACCCCCTAGGTTTGATGTGGAGGTTTTAAAAGGGCCCCGCGGGGCAAAAAAAAATAATAATAATAATAATCGAACGGCTGAATGGATTTGCATGAAACTTGGTAAAATATTAGGGACTGGTAGCCCGATGTGCCTTTGCTAGGTCTCAATATATGTGCTTCAGTGCATTTTGAGAAATTATCGTTCAAAAACAAGATATATATCTGTAACAGCGCTCCGCTTCGCGGAGATAAAATTATATCTGTATTACCTAGCTGTTGCTAACACCAGTTAGCGACGGCTAGTAGGAGATAGCGACCATCTTGGGCCCCACTTTGCATGTGAGTGATATTTATCACTAATGACATGCAAAGTGGGCATGCCAAGATGTTAGCGACTGGAAACAGTCGCTAACATCGCTATCTCCTATTATCAACTTTTGGAAATATTCGAGATAAGCGCGAATATCTCCAAAAAGTAACAGCTGCCCTGAGCAGTTCTTAGCCATGTTATCCAATGGGAGGTGGATAACATGGCTAAGAGCATTAGCTCGGTAATGCATGAATATCGCTGAGTTTTCAGCGATATTAATGCATTGCGGTCGTTTTTTATCGTATTTGCGATAAACCTTGATAATAGCAAGGTTTATCTGCGATAATTTCTGACGGTAAAAAAATCTTTGCAATGCATCGTTAGGGATAAATATCGCTTAACTTTGGTAATATGCCCCAACGTCTGTTAACGTTCGATTCGAAGGAAATCAGGAAGTGTTGAAAAACATTGTCTGCGCCATCTTGTCTTTTTTCAAATGCCACACTTTTGTCGTGCACGGCAGCCATTTTAGATGCCTTGACCAGACCCACTCTGTGCACGCTGTCGATCCTTAGCATGGCTCCCCACCCTCGCAAGCATCTCACCCAGGCAGTGGTCACCCCCGCTCTCTGTCTTATGCATGGGTAATAAACCTCCCTCCATCTGCGCTGCTCTTCCCTGAGAATCACACCCTGTGCCCGCCCGACACCTCCCTTTCGCCCTATTCACTACCGCACCCTCTGACACTTCTTTTCCTCTGTGTCCGATTGTCCAGGCCGGTCCTAGGCTATCAGCTAGCCCTGCAGATGTAGTTTATGGCCACAGCTGTAAAGAATCACCCCTCTTCAAAGGAGTTATAGTAGATCAAGGCCCACACTCGATGAGATCCGTCACAGCAGAAGCGTTGCTATTATCTGAAAACCATCCTGTATTGTGATTGGGGAGGGGACCGAGCGTGAAGCGGAAGATTCCAGGGATGACTCTTTGTACATCAAAGTTTTTACAATTATGTGTCACATTAAAAATATATAGCACTCCGACAAAGTAGTAAGATTATAAAACTTTAATAATTTATAAATATATACAAGAAAACAAAAATAGTAATAACATATAAACATTTTTAGGGAAAAACAACGAAGTAGCGGTCGGCTGTGCGAATAGTCCCAACGCAGCACAACGTCCAGATTTCCGGCGTGGGGCGTCGCGGGGGGTGGGTCATCAGTAGCAAACTGTTGTGCGAATAGTTCCAAGGCAGCAGAACGCGCCGAAATCTAGATGACACGAAAGTGATGTCTAGTAAGTTGCCACCCAGCAAATAACGGCGTGGGGCGTCGCGGGGGGTGGGTCATCAGTAGCAAACTGTTGTGCGAATAGTTCCAAGGCAGCAGAACGATGGCACCAAGGTGATGTCCAGTAAGTTGCCGCACTGGTTTTGGTATCCTACAATGCTGCTCCGAATAACGGCGTGGGGCGCCCCGGGGGAGGCGGCGTGAACGGGCCTCTCCAGGTGGAGTGTCATCTGTTGTAGTGGGGCGCCCCTTTACCGTTTCAGTTGCCATTCCGTCCGTTTTTGGTCCACTGTGTCAAAAGCCGCAATTCAGCTGAGTTGCGCCCACTCTTGCGGTGCAGCGATAGGCGGCTGTCACAGGACTCTCAAAATGGCGGCAGGCTCTTTCCTTTTTGGGCCTGGTCCACTGAAATGGCCCTGGGACACCTTGGAAATCGGACGCTTGTCTGCTAGGTCTTGGACCCCATTCTCGAAAGCGTCCCCTCCGCCTTGAGAATTCATCAAAAGTTTTGGGGGCCCAACTCCTGCAGGCTTCTGGTGGGGAGCGGCTGCCATGATTGCTCGCGGAATGACCACGACGGAGCTACGAGATGGTGGTGCTCTCATGCTGACGCCAGTTTAGTCTGAAACATCCAGAAACAAGGTGGGGCTTTCATCGTTTGGGGAAAAAAAAAAAAGTTTTCATCCAATGAAAAGTGTTGTTTTTAGGTCATATGATCAAGCCTTCCATCATTAGGAAACCAAAAGTAAAATGAACCAATGAAAAGTTTTATAAACAAGTCACATGACCTGTTATGCGGCATAGGGTATAAAATGCGTAGAAAATACGTTGGCACGTGAGGCGGCGTCAGTAGCGGACCGATGTGCGAATAGGCCGAAGGCAATACAACGCGCCAAGATCCGGATGGCACCGAGGTGGTGTCCAGCAAGTTGCAGCACTGGTGTGGCCATCCTACAATGCTGAAAGTCGGCGTGGGGCGCCCCGTTGGCCTGTGAGTTTGCGTCAGTAGCGGACCGATGTGCGAATAGGCCGAAGGCAGCACAACGCGCCAAGATCCGGATGGCACCGAGGTGGTGTCTAGTAAGTTGCCGCACTGGTGTGGCCATCCAACAATGCTGAAAGTCGGCGTGGGGCGCCCCGTTGGCCTGTGAGATGGCGTCAGTAGCGGACCGATGTGCGAATGGGGCCAAAGGCAGCGCAACAATATTTTCTGACTGACACCACAAGGCGCTGAGATGCCAAGATCCGGATGGCACCGAGGTGATGTCTAAGTTGCGGACTGATGTGCGAATGGGGCCAAAGGCAGCGTAACAATATTTTTTGTATGGAAGATACCACTAGGCGTTGAGATGCCAAGATTCGGATGGCACCGAGGTGATGTCTAGCAAGTTGCTGTACTGGTGTGGTCATCCTACAATGCTGAAACTCGGCGTGGGTCGCCCCATTAGCCTGTGAGATGGCGTCAGTAGCGGACCGATGTGCGAATAGGCCGAAGGCAGCACAACGCGCCAAGATCCGGATGTCACCGTGGTGGTTTCATAGTTGAGAGGCACTTCATCTGCAGTGGGGCGCCGAGATCCGGATGGCACCGAGGTGATGTCTAGCAAGTTGCTGTACTGGTGTGGTCATTCTACAATGCTGAAAGTCGGCGTGGGGCGCCCCATTAGCCTGTGAGATGGCGTCAGTAGCGGACTGATGTGCGAATGGGGCCAAAGGCAGCGCAACAATATTTTCTGAAGAGAAGACACCAAAAGGTGCTGACATTCCAAGATCCGGATGGCACCGAGGTGGTGTCTAGCAAGCTATGCAGTTGAGTTGTGTGCGCACTTGCGGCGAATAGGTCGAAGGCAGCATAACAATGTTTTTTGAATAGAAGACACCACAAGGCGTTGAGATTCGGTTACCACCGAGGTGATGTCTAGCAAGTTGCCGCACTGGTGTGGCCATCCTACAATACTGCTCCGAATAACGGCGTGGGGTGCCCGAAGGGGGGGGGGGAGCCGGCGTGAATGGGCCTTCCTAGGTGGAGGCTCGTCTGCTGTAGTGGGGCGCCCCTTTACCGTTTCAGTTGCCATTCAGCTGAGTTTCGGCTGCTCTTGATGCTACAGCGACAGGCGGCTGCAAGAGGACTCTCAAAATGGCGGCCTGTTCTTTGGATTTGGGCCTGGTCCACTAAAATGGCCCTGGGACACCTTAGAACTCGGACGCTCGATTTTTTTTTCCTTTCCTGTACATGCAAAAAAAGGTAAATGCCCGGTACGTTACACGCTTCATCTGCCACGATGAACTCTCCAGAGGAACCGAAAAAAAATATAGTTGTGGTAACTATACCATGCATCGTCATATGGAGAGGTGGCACCAATTAATTATAGTGCTGCATAAAAGAGAGATTTGGAGGAGAACCCCTGACCTGCTAGTACATTCATCAAAGAAGTGGCACTGAGAGCTTCAGAGGCAAGGGAAACGGTCCCAAATATTTAGAAGAACTTTGGAAAGATTAAAATGACATGTTTAGATTGTGGCAAATTAATTTCATGTGGACAGATGAGTGTTACTCTAATAAATACAGCATATGAACATCATCATAGTCGATGGTTGGTAGAGACATTTTGACTATATCCTGGACCTGCCCGTCCTCGCCCAAAATGGCGCCGGAATAAATGGGACTCGTAACTCCTTGTTGTGTACTGGTTGCAGAACCTTGAAATCACGAGATACGTATGCAGTTTTGAAGTACATGGCGGGCGGGGACGAGAATCGATTGACTATTTCGACATCCCTATTGATATTAAGTTCTGATGTGTTATTGATTACTGTACTGTTGAAAGTTCGAATTAACGTCACCCATGGTACTTGCCCGCAAATGTATGTCTAGATAATTTTATTGTAACTGGCCCTGTCGTATTTTAATTATAAAATGTACGTCCACCGATTCCGTAACTGTTAGACACCTTAGTTCTTGCAACCTAATGGCCCGCCCGTTACGTTCCTCTACAGTGTAAATGTCTATTCATCATATACGATTACAGTTTGCTCTGTGGCAGGCCCACGTGGTTATAGGCTCGTATTTGTATAATGACATTTTCACAATAAAGGTTTTTAAAAGAAAACATGGTAGTAGTATATACATTGGTAAAGTTTTTAATAATAGTGACTGTTTTAGAATCATTAAAAGGCAAGTGAAATAAAGCAGACCAATTACATGAAGGGTAAAAGGTATAATACGAAGGAACGCAGTAAAGATAAATGGTCAAGGGCTGTTGTGTTTTCTATTCCTGCAACATAAAGTGATCGATAAGAATCTCATATTCAGGCGTATCGGCGACTAAGACAGCAGGTCGACCCTCTTTTGCTCAACGGCTCCGTCATGGGACGAAGAAACGCTCTTTTTCTCGAAAAAAGAATATATTTTACTTGCAGGACAGTTGTAAAATTTCCGGGAAAGTACATTAGCCTGGAACATTATAACATATATTTAAGAAAAAATAATGTTCGGAAGTAATGAAAAGCGTAATTTTTAGGTCATATGACCAAGCCTTTCATCATTACAATAAGAAAAGTAAAATGAACCAATGAAAAGTTTTATTAACAAGTCACATGACTTGTTATGCTTACGTTACGCGCTGCGCGCCCCGGATGACTTCCGGATGCGCTAACGCGGCGCGTCATATGACGCATTATGCGACAACGCAGGTACAGAATATAGTCAAAATGTCTCCACCAACCAGCGGTCGGAACACAACCCCTTTCAGCAGGCTAAATAGTTCTGTTAAATGGCAACAGAAGGGACAGGCAACAAGAACCATCAGTCAAAGAGGGGAGGGCTAGTTCTTCTCTACCGGGTTACATTGGGGCGCTACCGGAACTGATCGAATTGGTAGTCTACAGTGTTTCTGGATGTTTCAGACTGAAGCTGGGGTTAGCATGAGAGCAGCACCATTTCGTAGCTCCGTCGTGGTCATTCCGCAACCAATCATGGCAGCCGTTCTTTATCGTTATTTTGGGCGGGGTGGGTGGCGGAGCCGAGCTGTTTTGCAGCCATCATTGTGTGGAGTTCAGTTCATCTCACTAGTTTTGTATTTGTCATGAGGGGTTGTTCCTAATGTTTCTATTTTAGCGAGGTCAAAAAGAGATCCCATTAGTGGCCTACTGATTTTGCTCGATTCCTTTTCTTTTTTTTTACACGATTTTTCGTTATCTGCAAAGACTAAACAGAGTATTGCGACTCTGTGTTTGTTTGTAAATAGAGAATGAACCAAAGAGAACTAATTCTAAAACAGTAAATACTTGGATAACAATCAATCAAATGGAGAGAGAAGCAGGCACGACGGATTACAACGGGGGCAAACGCCTGCGTTAACTACCTTTCACTATCTGCAAAGAGAGAGTACTCCTAATAGAAATGAGGGGGGGGGGGGGCACCATTCAAAGCAGATCAGTGTGCATAAACACGAAAATGTTTTCACTTACCACGTACTTGACATTCGACAGCTTATGATATTTGCTATTAAAAAACCATTGAAATTCACTGAAAAAACCATAGGTTATAGACCATATATAGTTAGGAATTAGCATTTACAAAACCTTGAAAATTCACTGAAAAAACCATAGGTTATAGACCATATATAGTTAGGAATTAGCATTTAAAAAACCTTATTTTACTCACACAAAACCATTGAAATTCCATATATAGTTAGTTGCACTAACTATATATCGCGCACCCGCAATCCACTGCTGATCATGTCACATATTACATCATTCATGACATGGTCAGTGACATCACTGATGACATCACTGATGACATCTCAAATGACATCACTGATGACATCACTGATGACATCTCATTTGACATCATTCTTGTGCTAATACGATAAACCTCTTCAGACTCTAATATAACCTTAGATACACTCAGTGTATACAGACACTCGCACACTGCCACTCATCCATGGAGTTACTCACACACCCAGTCAGTCATGCAAAGAAACAATCTCACCTCCATTTCTTCAACTATACAGTTAAACACACCTTACTTATTGAAACATATACTAACACATATTTACTCTCTTATACAATCCCTGATACAAGTTCACAATGATAGATACAACCACTCACTCATTCAGTGGCTCTCATGCACAGTTATTTATAAATGCCAACTCTCACATGTACTGTGTTTTACATATGTACTTACTATGACATGTAGCATTGAGATATCCATTCAGTCATCAATACACTCATGCACACAGTCAACTGCCCATGTAGCTGTTTCCACATGCACTCTTGAACTCATACACCTAGTGAATAAACTGCTCACACATCTATGCATAGAGTCACACACCTTCCAGCCACCCCCACACAAACTCAATCTCCCATAGAAATACTTGGGCAACCAATTAATAACACATATAGCCTCTCGTATAGCTAATGATCAACACATGCAGCAGTTTACAGAACAACAGACATAATGATGCACAAATTAAGACAGTTTAGTCACTAACCCATGCATTCAGTGAGACACATTTAATCACTCACTCATACAGTCAGTCATGCACCTACTAAATCCTTCATCCAGACACTTATACATCCACTCAAGACATATTTTAACTTTACAGAAAAATACAGTCACTGGATGTTGTCATCAGTGATGTCATCAGTGATGTCATTTGAGATGTCATCAGTGATGTCATCGACCATGTCATGAATGATGTAATATGTGACATGATCAGCAGTGGATTGCGGGTGCGCGATATATAGTTAGTGCAACTAACTATATATGGAATTTCAATGGTTTTGTGTGAGTAAAATAAGGTTTTTTAAATGCTAATTCCTAACTATATATGGTCTATAACCTATGGTTTTTTCAGTGAATTTTCAAGGTTTTGTAAATGCTAATTCCTAACTATATATGGTCTATAACCTATGGTTTTTTCAGTGAATATATATATATATATACATATATATTGCATAGCATGGCTGCGATTTTTTAAGACTTATTTCCCACTTGAAAATGTTAGGTATCATTTTCCAATATGCTAAAGGGCCTATGAAATGTAACCTACTTCTTGAAGTGTCACTAACTTGTTTACGCAACTACCTGGAATACACCAATGCCATGCTAACCTATGACCCAGCAATCCCACTGTTGGGCCTCCCAACCCGCCCAACAGTGATTTTCTTCTGTGATCTAACTCACCAGGAAACCCCTGGCTTGGCTTCCGTGGGTGATTTGTTCAAAGACTGCCTTTTTTCTAGACTTCCCACACGCGACTGATCGATGTAGACACCACACAGGAGAGGTTTTTTTTTTTTTTTATAAATCTTTTTATTATTTTAAAGCAAAAAAAATTAACAGACATATCCGGTGCCATACATACATCCAATAATGACAGGGTGAATTGGTAATAAACAACAGGATAGACGTAGAGCAGCAAATATACTTGAGAGGCTCGCACAATTAAGCACAAAACAAAATGTGCATCAGTATCATCGGTTAACAGTTTAGTTGCGGGTCAACAATACCTTCCAACCCATAAAATCGAAACGGCAGGAGAATCATGGCAACCAGATACAAGAGGTTAAGGATCAAAGTCAGGATATTTCGCCAATATTACGAGTAAAGGAAAGACTGAGAAAAAATGAAAAGGAGAAAAAACCATATGGGCGATAACAAAAAGAAAACAATAAACCCATCCCCCCACCCTGCATCCCTGCAAACGGCTATCGCCTAACCCCCAGTAGCAGCGTGCCTGTCGCCCCAACTAACAAGGTTCTAAAAGAAGAATCTACTGAAGTAGAGAAGAGAAGTGGAGGAGGGCATGTTCGTACAGGCTCCCGGTCGCCACTTCCCCCCGCCAGAACCAAGGATCCCCAAAGTGAAGTCAATAAAGCTATCAGATAGCGAATATGTATCTCAACAAGGGGATCTTCAAACACCGCCCAGCCTTACTATAGCATAAGTTTAGCAGATCCCATGCCCATCGATACTTGAGTCAAACCCAGTCCTTCGATCTCATCCTTGCCCCTCCCGATCAGACACATGAGTCCCCTCCGGATAAACCACCTCTTCCACAGGACAGTCCGAGTATGAGAAGACTGTAATAGAACTCAATGCAAGACAAAGTAGTAGAACGATAGTGCAGAGAACATCGTCAGGTCCAGAGACTCCCTTCCCCGTTATGAACTCCCAGCGTTGAGTCGTCCGCCATCTTAGCGGCTCAGATGCATAGGGAAGTGGTGCAGTTGTATTCCGATAACAATTCTCGTCAAAAGTTTCTGGAGTGAGAACATCAATTAGTCCTTCCATAGTCGGCAACGATCGTAGGTTAAACAATCCCTTGGTGGCATCAAGCTTGTGTACATCGTCCAAAACACTGGTCAAAGGCTCTGATACCTCACACGCTAGGGGGTCTATTCCCTTCATCAGAGTGGCCATATTGGGTGTCTCGGTTGTCGCTGTTTCTTGTAGTGGAGTAGGGTCCAGTCCAATTCGTTCCATCTCAGCCAAGCGCACCAACATTTTCTGAATGCGGTCTTCAACGAACACATGAAGTGACTCAATTGCTGCCAACACAGTTCGTAGCGACGGTACACCCACATTCCGTTCAACCACTCTTCGATCGGTGTCGATCATGATCGCTTCCCCGGGCAGGCTCGATGCCTCAGAGGGGGACGGGCGAATAGGGAACGGTCGATTGCAGAGGGAGACTTTATTTATTCATTTATTTGCAGGTTTGTACCGCGCTGGCTTCGACTCCCGAAGGAGTATCTCCGTGCCTTTGGCTTCTACAGTAAGTTTAAGAGGAAGGATTTTTAGCAGCTGTTATAGTCTACTGTTGGAACAGAAAGGTCTTCAGCATGTTTCTAAAAGGAAAGTGGTCTACACATAATATTGGGAGACTATTCCAGAGAGAAGGTCCGGCTATTGATAATGTTTTTGTTCCATGTCTGGCCTTCTTTGCTCTTGCGGTTTAAACTGTAATTGCATATGAAAGATTTTTCCCTTTCTGTTTCTTGGTGAAATAATACTACCTCTTCTTAAATCATTTGACTCCTTGTTTCTGTTCCTTTTGTAATGCTTGTGGCATTCACCTTTGAAATTGTCTCCACATAATACCTGTTGGGAACTGTTTTTGCCTACACTTCTTTGCTCTAGGTACACACAGAAGGCCTTGTTCACTCGATCTAAGTGTCCGGGAGGGTATGTAAGGGACACATTTGGTAACATCATTGTGGACTTATCTGTTGTTTCGATAATATCCTAGGGACGCCAATGCTGGTGGAGATCCAAACCCAGCGAACACCAGCGGGCCCATTACCGGGTCACCGGGCAGGGCCCCCGTCCACAGCTGCAAGCGTTGAGTTGTCACCCCTCCTCCGACTATCAGCAAGGCAGCCAACCGTCATCCACATCAATCCGAAAACACACAGGAGAGTTAATTACTTATGGCAGAATTAATTTTGCAATCCATCAACCTGGCAAACTCTTTGCGAAGAACCTCACACTCTCTACATTTTAGATTCTCCACACGGTAAGTCAAGTAAGAGGGATTTCAAAATCATGAGGGTGTTTCCGTACAAACTCTCCATTGTAGTTGAGAACACGAGCTTCGCGCTATCTTCAACAATTAGGAATGGCACACTATGGTACAACATTCCTTTCAGTACCCCTGGAATGCATGTTTTAAATTAAAGCAAACTTCTATTCCTCACAGGGCATACCTGACTCCTAGTAAACTGCATGTGCTAGTCTCTAAGGCCTCTATGAACTGCCTCAGATGCCGGTTGGCACCAGCACACTTGATGCACATGCTATGGGACTGTGCAAAGTCACAGCCTTTCTGGTCAGGACTACTCTCTACACTTACACAACTTATGGAAAGGCCACTCTGGCACTCCCCCGGGAGTTATCCTCCTGGAGGATAAACCCCAACCTGAGGGGGGTTAAGCTCACTACTACTTTCCTTGACCTCACTCTCCACCGCCAGTGCTGAGCCATCACCCAGTGATGGAAATCCTCGATTCCTCTGCCCTGCCATCCTGGCACCATGACCTTCAACACTAGGCACAGGCTAAAGGCAACTCCCTGTATCGGGAGGAGATGTGGCCTCCGCTGGGTGGCAATCGGAGATCTCTGCGATGCCTTGACCAGTAAACACACAATAATGAGCTTTACTGGTGATTTCACACCCTGAAGAAACACCCACCTCACATGCTATAGTTTGTGACCCATGTACTCTTCACTCTCTTTCCCTCCCATCATACTGGGGCCTATACTGTGCCCAGGCCTTCTTTCCATTTCCCCTCAAAGAGTCAGACTGACAAAACAACACAAATTACTGTGCTCATGGCCTACCCCGTAATGCACATCACAGCCAATCCCCATCAAACAATGCCACCTTTTTACTATTTTCATAACTTATAGGGACCTCCCCACCACCCCTAGGATTGTTTATGATTTTTGTTTACATATATGGTATTGGATTTAAATGCAACATCTTCCCCAGCAAGATGTAGCTGTACTAATACATGGACAAATGTTTGACAAATGTAATGATCTTTTGCTTTTACCATCTACCCTCTAAAATCACTGAAAAGCTTTTTGAAAACAAAATGTTGGGCATCAATTGAATGAGAGACAATAAAAAAGTGATTTCAATGTGGAGCAGCGCAACTTTAGCTTCACCCTCATATGTAACAGAAACGTGTTATACTTATGTGCATTTATTATGTTCAGTGTGTCTTAACAACACTAATTGAAGTGGAGTATTCAACTGTGTTTCTGAATTCTTCATTGTAGAGTGTTAGAGATTTGTAGCCATATACGTATTAATGTTTAGGTTAACAAGGAAATCATAGTTTTTATATATAGTTACACATATGTTTCGGGTTATGCCACATTTATTTATATTTGCATTGTATATATAACCAAGCTTTCTAACTTAAGTTACTCTTATATGATTACATTGATTTTGTGACTGTATCGTGCATATATATGCCTAAATATCGGGTGCACATTTTGTTTTGCTAATGAAATGTTGTGAATGAATGTTAGTTTGCTTAAAGGCCTTAAGCTTGGGGCTTCAATGTTAAAACTTCAACGTCACTGTGTGGTCACTTTGCAGGTTCTCTCCTCTGCAGGTGCAGTTTCATGGCTTTGTTAGTTAATTACAGGCATATTGTGTGTTGGAGAGATAGTCAGGTACAGGAAGAAACATTTGGTATGAATAAAACGTGTTAACTAGGCCTGGGCGTAAAAATCCACTCCGCTCAGTTTGTGGAGTTTTCCTCACTCTGCACACCGTGTAGAGAACGGAGTTCAAAAATACTCTGTGATGCTGTGTGAAGCAGAGTTGTTGCTCTCTCGCGGCTCACCAACATTAAGTTGGTGAGTGTGTGCGAGGAAATCTGAAATCTAGACACCTCTTTGTGAGATTACTCAATGCGGGCCGTCGCAAAACCTTCTGCTCGCGTTGAGGAAGGTACCACTCGAGTAGAACATCTAATCGAGCAACAGAAAGAAACGGTGCCCTTTCACACTGTGTGCGGTGCCATTCACGCTGATTTTACAGTGTGGGACAAACTTCTGATGCTAAAAATCAGCACGAGCAGTGTGACTGACCTCACTCCGTCGCTTACAGAACTCCTTGGGCACTGCTAAGGTATTTTGTCACTTCCTCAGACCTAGTGTTAATGAGGTAAGTAGATTGAGCCGCATGGCTGTAAGAGATGCTGAAGGTCGGCCCAATGTTACAACTGGAAGGTGGGAGAAGTGAAGGATGTAGACAATTTCTATCATGTGAACGTGGAATTTTACCGGAGGAAATGCCAAAGATTTGTGTTATTTGAAGTTTGCATTGTTAGTTAGGCGGCAGATACCCCTTAGATTTTGAGAGGAACAGATCTCAGGCAACATTTCTCATTGTGTGGCTTTATGCTACTCTTTCCCTTTGATTTGGAGAATGCCTATTGAAGTCTCCACTATGCTGGCACCTTTCTTGCTCCCATGATTTAATGAGGGTTTCCGCAATTCCTAACTTAGGAGAGGATTAATTAGAAGATTTTAGATATCCTCATGCATGGACAGGGAAATTGAAATTTGCTATCTAATCATCAGATTCTCTTTCTCATCTTTTGTATAGCTGCTACTGAATGTCTTGTATACTTCTTATTATTGAACTTTAATTTTATCTGACAAGTCGGATTGACAAGGCAAATTTTTTTACCTCGTTTATATCACTCTTGCTTTGAGTTGGTAATAAAACCTTTTAATATTACACATCGGATTGGATTATTTTTGTGTAGTCAGAAGGATTACATTGTAAACTCCTAATTTGATTTCATGTTAATTCCCTTGTACCTCTCAGGCAACTACAAAGGTCCATTGACTGGAGAGTGATGGTAAGAACAGCAGCCCAGTGCCCTCTGGAATGCATACAGCAAAGTGCAACTGCTGGCCCTCCAAAAGTTGTAAAAAAAACGATATTCAAAAGCTGCAATAGGATTGGCAGGGGAACAACAGGGGGAGCAAATGTGGAGAGAAATCAACAGCAGAGGCATTAGATAAGCGAAAAGAAAATAGAAGACAGTAACAGGTGGGAAAAAAGAGCAATGGATGAGAAGGAGGAAAGAGTGAGTGAACAATTTAGGAGTTTCAGACAAGGGGGTGAAAAATAGAAAATTATAAAGTTAAAAATGAGAACAAAAAGCCAAAAATAAGTCTGGCACAGAGTTGTGACGGAAGTAATCGGCAAGAAGGGAGGAGGGACAACGATGGAGTATGTAAGTGGTGAAGGTTATTTGAGGTGGGAATCAGTACACATACCTGAAAGGTGATGCCTATTTTATATACATTAGTAAATTAGATTTATAAATTATAAAAACTAGGCAAAGGGATGCAGATAGAGATTTTAAATGAATATGGTCAAGTAAGTACCTTGTGGAACACCCCAAAGAAACAGATTTTGTTCTAGAAGAGAATGGGCCCACATGACCCTGTTTGGTGTCGTTGATTAAGATTATATATATATATACATTGGTGAACTATGCCCCCAATGAAAATCTCAGGAGACAGTTGAGTAAGACTTAATGGTCAACTGTCTCTAAGGCTATTGAGTGATCTAATATTAGCAGGCCTAGCACACTACCCATGTACACAAATTGATTTAGGTTAGCCCAACACACTGATGACCACCAGCTCAGTACTAAACCAATATCTAGACCTGGATTGGCAGAAATCCAATTTGACATTTTCCTCAAGGAAAATGTTATATGAGAAGTCCCAATATGTTCTCTGGCTCTGCCAATAAAAAAAGCATGGATATATTCCTAAATGTAGCTGGATGTGAGCGGTCCAACAAACAAGTCTTTAAAAGGGGTTTAACAAAAATAAAGTTGCAGTCATAGGCAGAGGAATCCAGAGGCCAGATAGCCATTGAAAGATTTTGAAACAAAGCATGTATCCAGGCTGAATTAGCTTTTTTAATGCTGTACTAGAGGGGACATCAACCGTGAACAAGGTAATTCACATTCAGTCAGCAGATCTTCAACAATAGAAAGGAAAAGAGTTTTGAATGTGGTCAAATAACCCAAAGGCCAGGGACAGAGTGAGATGTTCTTTTGGCTATGCCTGTTATTAGGAGGCTCATGAATGATTAATTTTATAGAATCACTGATATTATAATAAAAATAAACTGCGTCAATGTTTAGACCAATTCCAATGAAAGAATTACATCAGTAGATGGAGCACAGGGTTGGTTGAATTATATTCTTCTTAAGGGAGCGCTCAGAGACTAGTTTTGCCAAAACACAGATTCTTCTTTTGCCTGGTTTAATAGTTGCATTTACGAAGCTGTAAACAGACTCAAACGTCTTGTAAAAGGAAAGATTCCACTATGTTCTAGCATTTTCAGCTCAAATAGGTCTTCGGTTCTTTAAGATCATGACAGAACCATTTCCAAGTGAGAAAGTTTCATATCTTTGTTGCCTTGGGAATCTTCGTATCTAAGTCTTTTATCAGTATGTCATTTTTTATTTTTTTTAATGTTTTTGTTGGCATTTACAGGTTACATGTAACAGATATAACAGACGTTTTGATTGTTATTCGCCGACGTTTGTACAAAACAAAAAGGAGACATACAAACTAAAAACATAAACCAAGAGTGGAGGCGGTTTGTTGGACAGGAATAGGGCCGTTACCGGTCAGGGGTCGCAGGGCATGTGTTGGAGGAAAAAGGCGTGGCTATGGCGGTTTGAATGTGTCCATGTGTTTGTCTATTTTGGTCCATATTGCTCGCTCGTGATGTCTACCTGGTGTATTTCTAAGGTTAGTGGTGTCTAAAGCAGAAAAAGAGAGTAGGGATAAGACATCTTTGAATGTAACTTTATAGTGTTTAGTTCATAACTAACAGATGCAGGAGCTAAGGTACATAGAGATAGCCCTAGGGCAAGGGTTATAAAGGAATGGTTATCAGATATCAATTAATTACCAGGGTTAAAATCGTTTATAACAAAAGGAATTAAAATGTGATCTCGTCTCCATGTGACAGCAATACTGCATTCAGTAATGAGATTATCAGATGACTGAAAAATTAAATCAATAGTGTGGCCTACAAAAGGTTATGGTATCCTATGACAGAGTCAGGTAAGCCTTTATGCTGTTAGTATTGTGGGTCCTCAGCACACACATTAAAATCCCACAGGATTGCAATTTAAACGTAATACTTTTTGCAGTTGTAGATAAACTCCTGGAGCTCTTTGAAATAAGCAACAGAGGTGTTAAATTAATAGTAAATAATGATGAGGTCCAAAGAGGTATGGTCACATAGTATAAAAGAGAACTTGAGCAGATCGGCAATTGAAACAACATGTAGGAACTCTGTCTCTGCAGGAAGGTTTTACATGAAAAATCAGAAGGCTGTCACCACCTTTTCTGTCCAATCTATCTTGTAAGTATTTGTATAGTCCTTTAGAACTATATCCTCAGTTCCATCAACACCAAAATTTTGGTATTGCTCAGATTAAAAATAAATCATTAACATTATTTCAATTTTTACCACATAGCGGGCAATTACTAAAATAGCAGCAACATTATTTTTAGAAGAAACTAAGTACAGGGCCCAAAATATTGGCTGGAATTTGAAACCAATATTTTTTGTGACCAGTAATTGTTGGTCTTCAGAGTCTGATCGAATGCATAATTTGGAAGGTCCAAATTTTGACTCACTACAACTCATTCCCATCCCAGGGATGTTAGATCAGCATACCACCATGTGTGTGACCGGTTTTAAAAAAAAGTTATTGTTTTTTTTAATGCAGCTCGTTTTTCTTAAAAGAAAACATGATGCATTTAGAGAAAAATAAATAGAATCGCAAAATTTATTTAGCAGTAAGCAGTGGTCCATTGTACCACAGCCAACTCCTAAACATTTTATTTTCAACATTCACAAAGGGGAAGTGATTCCTTGGCAACGCCTTCCTGTTTGCGAATAGATTACCTATACCTGTGTGTAATCAGTAAAATATTAATGTTTTCAAACCAGATTTCAGTCGTAAAATATTAATACATACCATAAGGTATCGGTATATTCAAGGAACTCCCTATAATGCCCTACCAAATACTGATTTGTCATGGTTTCCTAGACCCATTTAGCCAAAAAAGCTTTTCAGAATCGTTTAATTGGCTCAGTAAATTTGAAAATGGTTTTAAAGTTGCCAATCCTTTGATGTACCAAATCCGAGAGTTTGCAAACAATAAAACCTTTGTACATCTAGCAGCTGGCATGTAGGATTGTCTCTAAAAATGGGATGACACTTTATCTAAAGATTTAGGGGCCAATTACGATCTCGCTAGGAAGACCTTCAAACAGGTTCCGGAACGAGCAAATCCGATTCGGAGCCTATGTTTCCGACTTAGTCGTCCCCCATTCCGAATGACCAAGTACGATGGGAAGATCTCGTCTGCGTCGACCGAATTGTTTCCGAACTAGATCCTGTCCGTCCAACTCGTTCAGAGCTGAATCGTGCCAGGCAATGGAGCCGGATTATGAACAAGCAAGCACGATGCACGATTCGGACAGCTGTTTCAACTCGGTGTCAGAATTAGACTTTGGGGGGCTGTAGCAGGACCCCTTCACCCGAAGCCCACCAAATTGGTCGCGAGGTGGTGCCCATTTGTCCCCCGATCCAAGTATGCACCTTGTGGTGGCTAAAATGGGGTCAACAACACATATAATTAAGGGGGACCCAAGGGCAATTTAACGACCAGCTCTGAATACAAGCCCTAATTACATTTATCACAAAAGAGTATCAGAGGGTCAGATTCCTACAGGTGATTACTATGAACAGGGGTGGTTAACAAAAAGCCAAGCAGTGAAAGTTATAACAGCCAGGTCAGGTTTGCGTCCGATCTCTGGCACCCATCAGTCACCACTCGGAACCGCCCTTCATCATTTGGGGCTCCGAGGACAGACAACGCACCTGTTATTTTCTCCAACAGAGAAGGACTAGCCCTCCTGTTGGTCAGTGCATGGTTGTTGAAAGTTAGAAAGATATGTACTCACAACGTGGCTGACGGGGTAAAAAAAGAGTGCAGTGCTAGGAAAAAGTAATACCAAGAGTAATAAGGAAAGTGAGTAAAATTGGTTTGAGGAGCAAAAATGTTTTATTAAAGTGTAGCTCCCGACACCAAGGTTAAAAAATAGCCAAGACAGGGGAAATTTATAAACTGTCTAGCGGTGGGACGTGGTCGACATGTTTCAGCAATAAGTGGCCCTCTGGCCTTGCTTTCTTCAGGACCTAGAAATGACGCTACTGCAAACAAAAAAAAACCCTATAGTGAGAAGATTTGTGTTCTATAAAAAGAAGAGTACATGGAACGATTTAGTTATTGTTTTAAATGTCACCTGAACCTTCTAGGTGTACTCGTTCCGATACCTCTTACGAATTCAGTATTCGACTGAAAAAGAAATGCATGGCATAAGTACATCACCCACCACCTGTCCAACAGTAAACTCCCTTATCCACCATCGATCATTCTCAACATTGGTGAGGTCTATATCCAGGACATACAACCACTACACACTGTATTCTACTAGTGTCATCCCATTTTATTAGAATTTGAAAATGTTTACAAATTTCACGGAATACTTCTTACCTGATTTGTAAGAAGTAAAGACCTCACCCCACCTGGCTGCGGCTCAGGACATAGGTGAAGCACCGCTCTGAAAAAGGTGAATCAATCCAACAGCTGAATCACTCACCAAAATGTCAACACAAGATTCATTCATTCGTCGCCGAGACATACTGTCATAGTTTAAGGCTAGGGCACACAAGAGTATGGTGGTGTGCTTGTGTGACACAGCAGAACGGTACAATTGATGTCATACCCGTTCTCAGCCTGTACAGCCATGTGTCCATCTGGATTTCCCGTTGTAAACAAGGGATTATTCCATAGTGTTAAGCCTGCTCTCAGCATACTGTATGTTATAAGGGGATATCGTGCTACTGCTGAACATATGCCCTCAGGCAGTGCTACCACTTGCAAGAATACGTGCAGTAGCGGTAATCCCTTTGTTGATTAAAGAGCCCCGAAATGAATACCAGTATTTTAGCGATGCAGCGTGAAGTGGAATCATTTCGCCACAAAATCGCTCTGTATATGTTGTCAAACGGGGATGCTGCGCCCTGTAGTAATATGGGTGCCAGCAACAAAAGAAATCGTGCTCAATGCACTCACAGAAGCCTTACCTCTCCGTCGGTACTCCAACGCGGCATCTGTGCCGTCTGGGGAGGTGCCGGCAGTCTGTTTACACGCTATTTTGTATAGTTGTGTCTAATTGGCCCAATATAACCACGTGATGCGCGAGGAAGCCGCGTCACGCGTTAATGATGCCAAACGCGCTGTTATAGGGTCAGCGCTAGAGGGATTCTGTCTATAGCGTGCGGGGATTGGGTCAGCGCTAAAGGGATTCGACCAATAGCGGGCAGACCCCGCGTTGTTATAGAGATGGTTGGTAAACAAACACCGAACTACAGTGTTTGCCAGGGTCAAGTCTGCGCGCTGTTAGTAATAGAGCAAACCCAAGCCCCTGTGCGACTTTAAATGGTAGTAAGTGTCCCCCAGAGGTTAAAAGGTCACCAAAAAGGTAGCATTTTACTCTGTGATACTGGATAAACCACTGAAAAGAAAGTTTTCAGAATACGATTATTAGCACATTTAAATATTTATTTAAATACATCTTGGTCATACAGCAGAATGTTAGTCAGGCAGTTGTGTCAGAACGAAGACCAGGGTATGTCATCGTTCAAACCTGTACGATCAGTGCCAAGGGTCAAAACCCATTTTTGCTCTTTCTTAAGCAGGAAATTGCTCACATTTGTGACGTGGGACGGAATGAACGGTTTCTCTAGGACCGTCCATTTGAATGACGTCGGTGAGTGATTCATGGTGATGAAATGAGTGGTAAGTCTTGTTGCCTGCCTCTTACAGTTGATGGTACTTCTGTGTTCAGACAGCCTCACCTTGATCTTGCGAGTAGTCATCCCTACGTATCTGAGGCCGCAGGGGCAGGTGATCAAGTAAATTAATTTATCGCTGTTGCAATTAGTAAATCTCACTTGCCGCCAGGGTCTAGATGTACCGATGTCTATTTCTGTAGTTTTTGACGTTTGAGCACATGATTGACATGTGCCACATGGATGATGGCCGGATACTGGAGGGAGATCCCATAAAGTGCCCACTGCTCTAGGGGTCTCGTCACGTGGTCTAGTATGGACCATTCGGTCTCTCAGATTAGGACCTCCTTTGAAGGAGAATAACGGCTGTTGGATCGAATGGGGTCCTGAGTTCAAGATCGACCAACGTTTCTTTACTGCTTTTTTGATATTGTTTGATAATGTGCCAAAAGTGTGTACAAAAGTAAGTCTTTCCAGTGGTGGTTTCGGGGGAGTTGGTTCCAGTATTGCTGCTCGGCTGTTGTTACTAGCCCATTTCATGGCTCGATGTACCAGGCGAGGAGGGTATTTCCTATTGATGAGCTGAGTCTTAAGTGCCGTAGAGTGCATCTTAAAGGCTGTGCCAGTGGAGCAATTTCTTTGGACTCGCAGGAATTGCCCAAATGGCAAATTATCCCGTAATGACTTAGGGTGATGACTGTCATAAGCCAAGAGGGAGTTCCTGGACATGGGCTTCTTGTATAGTTCTGATTGTAAACCGGTTGGAGTGGCATTGATCATGAGGTCCAACAGCCGTTATTCTCCTTCAAGAGAGGTCCTAATCTGAGAGACCGTACAGGTTTGAACGATGACATACCCTGGTCTTCGTTCTGACACAACTGCCTGACTAACATTCTGCTGTATGACCAAGATGTATTTAAATAAATATTTAAATGTGCTAATAATCGTATTCTGAAAACTTTCTTTTCAGTGGTTTATCCAGTATCACAGAGTAAAATGCTACCTTTTTGGTGACCTTTTAACCTCTGGGGGACACTTACTACCATTTAAAGTCGCAGAGGGGCTTAGGTTTGCTCTATTACTAACAGCGCGCAGACTTGACCCTGGCAAACACTGTAGTTCGGTGTTTGTTTACCAACCATCTCTATAACAACGCGGGGGCTGCCCGCTATTGGTCGAATCCCTTTAGCGCTGACCCAATCCCTGCAGGCTATAGACCGAATCCCTCTAGCGCTGACCCTATCACAGCGCGTTTGGCATCATTAACGCGTGACGCGGCTTCCTCGCGCATCACGTGGTTATATTGGGCCAATTAGACACAACTATACAAAATAGCGTGTAAACAGACTGCCGGCACCTCCCCAGACGGCACAGATGCCGCGTTGGAGTACCGACGGAGAGGTAAGGCTTCTGTGAGTGCATTGAGCACGATTTCTTTTGTTGCTGGCACCCATATTACTACAGGGCGCAGCATCCCCGTTTGACAACATATACAGAGCGATTTTGTGGCGAAATGATTCCGCTTCACGCTGCATCGCTAAAATACTGGTATTCATTTCGGGGCTCTTTAATCAACAAAGGGATTACCGCTACTGCACGTATTCTTGCAAGTGGTAGCACTGCCTGAGGGCATATGTTCAGCAGTAGCACGATATCCCCTTATAACATACAGTATGCTGAGAGCAGGCTTAACACTATGGAATAATCCCTTGTTTACAACGGGAAATCCAGATGGACACATGGCTGTACAGGCTGAGAACGGGTATGACATCAATTGTACCGTTCTGCTGTGTCACACAAGCACACCACCATACTCTTGTGTGCCCTAGCCTTAAACTATGACAGTATGTCTCGGCGACGAATGAATGAATCTTGTGTTGACATTTTGGTGAGTGATTGAGCTGTTGGATTGATTCACCTTTTTCAGAGCGGTGCTTCACCTATGTCCTGAGCCGCAGCCAGGTGGGGTGAGGTCTTTACTTCTTACAAATCAGGTAAGAAGTATTCCGTGAAATTTGTAAACATTTTCAAATTCTAATAAAATGGGATGACACTAGTAGAATACAGTGTGTAGTGGTTGTATGTCCTGGATATAGACCTCACCAATGTTGAGAATGATCGATGGTGGATAAGGGAGTTTACTGTTGGACAGGTGGTGGGTGATGTACTTATGCCATGCATTTCTTTTTCAGTCGAATACTGAATTCGTAAGAGGTATCGGAACGAGTACACCTAGAAGGTTCAGGTGACATTTAAAACAATAACTAAATCGTTCCATTGCTCTCTTCTTTTTATAGAACACAAATCTTCTCACTATAGGGTTTTTTTTTGTTTGCAGTAGCGTCATTTCTAGGTCCTGAAGAAAGCAAGGCCAGAGGGCCACTTATTGCTGAAACATGTCGACCACGTCCCACCGCTAGACAGTTTATAAATTTCCCCTGTCTTGGCTATTTTTTAACCTTGGTGTCGGGAGCTACACTTTAATAAAACATTTTTGCTCCTCAAACCAATTTTACTCACTTTCCTTATTACTCTTGGTATTACTTTTTCCTAGCACTGCACTCTTTTTTTACCCCGTCAGCCACATTGTGAGTACATATCTTTCTAACTTTCAACAACCATGCACTGACCAACAGGAGGTCTAGTCCTTCTCTGTTGGAGAAAATAACAGGTGCGTTGTCTGTCCTCGGAGCCCCAAATGATGAAGGGCGGTTCCGAGTGGTGACTGATGGGTGCCAGAGATCGGACGCAAACCTGACCTGGCTGTTATAACTTTCACTGCTTGGCTTTTTGTTAACCACCCCTGTTCATAGTAATCACCTGTAGGAATCTGACCCTCTGATACTCTTTTGTGATAAAGGCTAAAATGGGGTGCCTGCCACAGGGTGTACGCTTTTCCCCACTCATCCCTTTTTTTGCTATGGGAGCCTGTGTACGCGTCAGTACAGAGGCTCCCATTGAGATCAATGAGAGTCCGAGCTAACCGAGTCTGTCAGCATACAGCTGCATAGTACCCGTTTGGTCAGACTCGCACAGCGCAATTTGCTAGGAAAGCCCTCCGGATCAGAGTCGTACCAAGGCTTTCCTTGCGAGATCCTAATCGTCCCCTTAGACTGTAGCAAATGTTTATGTTTGTAAGACAGGTCAGGTTCTGCTAAATTATAAAGAAGAGAAGTGGCTTGCAGTTCACCTCAATATCGTCAAGTGTGGGCACGAATGGGAGCAGAAAGGACTGTGCACCTGCTGTAGTGGCTGCCATATATCGACTAAGTTAGCTGACACTGCCATGGTGTAAAGAAGGAAGAGACGACACACCTACCATCAGGAAGTTAGGCTAAAGAAATCGTAAAATACACAGAAGCTAACAACGAAAACTAACATAATTAAATAAAATGAGTAAACACTTGGGCTAGGCAACACTCTATATGAAAGTAAGGCATGATGCTAAACTCATGGACCATATGGAAGGTGTTGAAAGACAAAACTTTGCCTGTGTTATTGAATTTAAAAATGCACTCCTTTGGAAAAAAATATTAGTATTAAACAAATGTAACAGATCATGAAATTTAAAGTTCATAATCTGCTACATTTTTATTTTATGGTGCCCAACTATTAAAGATAAGCATAAATAATCAAAAAAGGTCAATAAACAGGCAGCACACATTTAGAGCAGTGGCTCATGTAGACTAGAAAAGGAGTTGACAGGCTCATTCTTGTGGGGTATTTAGATTTATGTCAAAATGGTTCAGTCAAACATGAATGTGCTTCCTTTTCATGCATGCCGTCACCCTGCATGCACTTACAACGCGGTCATTACAACAAGAGTATTGTAACAACGTATACCATTACCCCGCAAGTCGGAACAACGACTTGCGGAGGGGGCGCTGGATGTTGGGATAGTATAATATACTATTCCAACTCCAGTATGTGCGGAGAGTAGGGAAGGTGTTGAATTTTAAATTCAACACCTTATCCCTCCTCCGCAAGTCATTGTTTCGACTTGCGGGGTAATGGTATGCGTTGTTACAACGCGGTCGTTGTAACGACCGAGTTGTAATTGCATGCGGGCTGACGGCTTCGTTGTGAGGGCTGTTTACCGTCAAACATAGATACATTGTGTCACGAGGTGCCAGCTGCCAACACAGCGAGGGAGGAAGAGGTTGATGAGTTTCCACGATATCTCTCACCCCTCCTTTCTTTGCAGTCTGAGTCGTCTTCCGAGGTCCTGTGGGCCTTTAAGAACTTGGAGGTGCAGGATCCTAGGCCCCCCACCTACCTGGAACTCTGTGTCCTATTTGCCCTGACGTACAAGCCTCCGGTGTGATAACGAGGCCAGAGGAGGAAGAAGGCGAGCAAGCCGACTGGCCAGAGAGGAACCCGCAGCCGCCAGCCAGCCAACCTTTCTGTCGTAGTCCCCAAAGCCGTAGCTCAAGCCTTGAGAGAAGCTGGGAACGTTACTGCAGAGAGAGGACTAACCCCACTCAAGGGGGCGCCGGACCCAATCCAGCACCGCGAAGAAACGAGCCACGCTCCTGGAGGAGTGTGGCTGCAACAGGTACGTGCCCGCCTCGGGAGTGTTCACTAGTTGGCCTCCAGGTGGGAACCCTGCAAAGAAGGCAGAGGGAGGCCCGTAAATGCTGTGATATTCTCTTGTGCTACTCTGCGCTGCACGGGTGATGGACGGTGGTGCTCTCTTACTCCTTCACTGCCCTTCCCAACTCTTCTTAGGTCCGGACGGACTATCATCCTGAGGAATGTCTTTTCTTTTCTTTTTTGTGTTTGCTACATGGTCCCCTCCTCTACTTCACGACGATCTCTGAGCGGAGTGACAAGATGATGAACGGGACACCCCTCACCTGGACTGGCCACTGATGGAAGCGACAATCATTACCTGGATCTTCATAAGACTGTGCAAAATAGGAGGACTACCTGCAAGAAAGGAAGTCCTGTCAGAACAGTGACATTATTTGACCCCTGTATGCAACATCGCTCCGTCCCCCTCTCCCAATAAATACCTTTTGAACTAGCACTCATTGCACTCCCGCTTCTTGTTCGCCCACACATATATAGGTAAAAATAAACAACCAAAGGCAGTTGTGAATCTCAAATCCAGGATCACTGAGGTAGATGGGAGCAGTAACTTAGATGAGTGGGGTAAGGAAGACTAGAATATCAAGTTAAACAGTTTATGAAAGTATTACTCCTTCCTAAAGGAATGAATGCTTAAAGTAGGTCTTGTGTATGACAACAATAGCAAGAATCCACATAATGGCACTTTGCAGTATCCATGACATGGCTCACTCAGAGTTTTTCTCACCAGTACCCACTGTCGCCTCCAACAGATGTCCACTTGCTTTGATTCTAAGCTGCTCTCCAGGGAGAACCTATCAAAGGGGCAGAGGTTTTACATCACTGACTGCAGATGTGCCAGTGATACGGAGCAAAGATAACTAAAAGAAGTATATATGGAAGCCCTGAAGAGGGAAGCAGATGATAGCCTAATTCATTCTCGGTGTTGCAGTCTTGTTTTGTTTTTATTGAACTAACTGGACTCACAAAACTGAAAGAATTGATTTATAGATAAAAAGTTCAGGTCTGGAGGCAATGTACATGATAACTGTTTACAGATATTTGGTAAGGCATTAGATGTTCTAGAGAAATTACTTTATTTGGGCAGAAGTACCATTACAAACAAGTAAACCATGACCTTTTATTTCATCTCACTCTATGATAGAAAGTTATGATGCTTAGTTAACGTTATAGGCAGGCAAGTATTTTTCTGTATCACGATCAGTTGTGGCCAGTGCAGGTAAGCACAGTGGAGCGGGTCATGGGCGTCCGCAGGGGGGGGCAAGAGGGGGCGCTTGCCCCCCCTGGATTCAGGGCCGGTCCAGAGGATGGGCCCACATACCTGGGCCGATTTTCCTACCTGAAAGGCTGCTACAGCGCCGAGTGTGACTCTCAGCAGGTCACAGAGTGAGGCCGGTTCATTGCCATGGGTAGAATGACAATGGGCCGGCAGAGGAGGCACAGCATGGAGCATCTCCGCCCATCCCAGGCCTCAGGAGGTGAGCAGCACAATTAGCAAGTCTTAGGCAGGGGACGGGAGCTTTAGTCTTTCACAGCAGGCCACAACAATCAGATAAAAAGCTACGGGGCACGGGTGGGGTGTTTGGGGAGCGGAGTTAGTGCAAACAGTCTCAGTTTAAAAACTGTGAAGTGACAGATCGGATTGAAATTTAAACTTTATTATTAAATTCCATCCGTTTGTGCAATGGGGAGAATGCTGTATACAGCTAACAGTGAAAAAACTCTGCGAAAGACACTAAGGACTGAAATAACTACATTTAAAGAACAATATGACTAAAAATAGAAAAAAAATGAAAATTCGATTTTGACAATGTTGTAGTGAAAAAATTAATTTCTCCTCCATGCTGTGGCCAAGGGAGACGTAAGAGCAGGGGAGAGATAGAGAGACAGAGCCAAAAGGAAAAATAAGAGACGTAGTGGGGAGTAGAGACAAACAGAGAGGGGGAAAGGAAAGAGGGAGAAATGATTGACGAGAGAAGATAGGAAAAGAGGCGAGAGGGGGTGACATAATTGAGGGAAGGAGATGGAGGTAGACAGAGGGCGACAGACAGAGGGAGAAAGACAGAGGGAAGGGGGGGCCGGAGGGAGGGAGACAGATAGAGGGAGATAC
The DNA here is from genome assembly GCF_964261635.1 of Lissotriton helveticus. Taxonomy (NCBI): domain Eukaryota; kingdom Metazoa; phylum Chordata; class Amphibia; order Caudata; family Salamandridae; genus Lissotriton; species Lissotriton helveticus. Next base: position 1,031,102,679 of record NC_136063.1, read on the forward strand.
AGGGTGGGATACAGACAGAGACAGACAGAGGGAGGGAGACAGAGAGAGAGGGAAAGAGAGTGAGACAGAGAGAGAGAGGGAGACAGAGAGAGGAAGACCAAGAGAGAGGGAGACAGAAAGAGGGAGACAGAGGGAGACCGAGAGAGAGGGAGACAGAGGGAGGGAGACAGGGAGGGAGTCAGGGAGGGAGACAGAGGGAGGGAGACAGAGGGAAGGAGACCGAGGGAGGGAGACAAAGACAGACAGAGGGAGACAGAGAGAGGGGGAGACAGATAGGGCGGGAGACATAGGGAGAGAGGGAGGGAGACAGAGGGAGGAAGACAGAGGGAGGGAGACAGAGGAAGGGAGACAGAGGAAGGGAGACAGAGGGAGGGAGACAGAGGGAGGGAGACAGAGGGAGGGAGACAGAGGGAGGGAGACAGAGGAAGGGAGACAGAGGAAGGGAGACCGAGGGAAGGAGACCAAGGGAGGGAGACAGAGACAGACAGAGGGAGACAGAGAGAGAGGGAGACAGATAGGCGGGAGACAGAGGAACAGAGAGAGAGAGAGAGAGAGAGGGTGGGAGAGAGGAGGAAGACAGAGGGTGACAGACAGAGGTAGGGGGGTGACAGAGGGAGGGAGACAGACAGGGAGACAGATAGAGGGAGACAGACAGAGACAGACAGAGGGAGGGAGACAGAGAGAGAGGGAAAGACGGAGACAGAGAGAGAGGGAGACAGAGAGAGAGGAAGACAGAGAGAGGGAGACAGAGGGAGGGAGGCAGAGGGAGACAGAGAGATGAGACAGAGAGAGAGAGGGAGACAGGGAGACAGAGAGGGAGACAGAGAGGGAGGGAGGCAGAGGGAGAGAGGGAGGGAGACAGAGGGAGGGAGACAGAGGGAGGGAGACAGAGGGAGGGAGACAGAGGGAGGGAGACAGAGGAAGGGAGACAGGAAGGGAGACCGAGGGAAGGAGACCAAGGGAGGGAGACAGAGACAGACAGAGGGAGACAGAGAGAGAGGGAGACAGATAGGCGGGAGACAGAGGAACAAAGAGAGAGAGAGGGTGGGAGACAGAAGGAGGAAGACAGAGGGTGACAGACAGAGGTAGGGGGGTGACAGAGGGAGGGAGACAGACAGGGAGACAGATAGAGGGAGACAGACAGAGGGAGGGAGACAGAGAGAGAGGGAAAGACGGAGACAGAGAGAGAGGGAGACAGAGAGAGAGAGGAAGACAGAAAGAGGGAGACAGAGGGAGGGAGGCAGAGGGAGACAGAGAGAGAGGGAGACGGAGAGAGAGAGGGAGACAGGGAGACAGGGAGAGAGGGAGACAGAGAGGGAGGGAGGCAGCGGGGGGAGGCAGAGGGAGGGAGACTGAGGGACAGAGACTGAGGGAGGGCGGGAGACAGAGAGAGGGAAACAGACAAAGTGAGTGAGACAGAGGGATACAGAGGGAGAGAGAGAGAGAGCGAGGGAGAGCGATAGAGGGGAAGACAGGCAGAGACAGACAGAGAGACGGAGAGAGAGAGACAGAGGGAGGGAAACAGGGACAGATAGAGACAGACAGATAGAGGCAGAGACCGGGACAGACAGGTAGGGGCAGAGACTAAGACAGACAGAGAGACATAGAGGGAGATGGAGGGAGAGAGAGAGGGAGGGAACAGAGGATGACAGAGGGAGACAGAGAGGGAGACAGAGAGAGGGAGATAGAGGGAGGGAGAAAGACAGAGGGAGACAGAGAGAGGGTGACAAAGGGAGGTAGACAGAGGGAGGGAGACAGAGGGATGGTGACAGAGGGAGGGAGACAGGCAGAGGGAGACAGGCAGAAGGAGACAGACAGAGGGAGACAGACAGAGGGAGACAGACAGAGGGAGACAGACAGAGGGAGACAGTCAGAGGAAGACAGTCAGAGGGCGACAGACAGAGGGCGACATACAGAGGGCAACAGACAGAGGGAGACAGACAGAGGGAGACAATCAGAGGGAGGGAGACAAAGGGAGGGAGACAAAGGGAGGGAGACAATGGGAGGGAGACAAAGGGAGGGAGACAGAGAGAGAGAGGGAGACAGAGGGAGGGAGGGAGACAGATAGACAAAAGGCGACAGACAGAGGGCGACAGACAGAGGGAGGAGGGCGACAGAGGGAGGTAGACAGACAGAGGGAGAGAGACAGACAGAGGGAGGGAGACAGGGAGAGGGAGGGAAATGGAGGGAGAGAGAGAGATAGAGAGAGAGGGAGGGAGACAGTAAGACAGAGGGAGACAGGGAGAGAGAGAGGGAGACAGAGGGAGGGCGACAGACAGAGGGCGACAGACAAAGGGCGACAGACAGAGGGAGACAGACAGAGGGAGGAGGGCGACAGAGGGAGGTAGACAGAAAGAGGGAGAGAGACAGAGGGAGGGAGGGAGACAGAGGGAGGGAGACAGAGGGCGAGAGAGGGAGGGAGACAGGGAGAGAGGGGGAGGGAGACAGAGAAAGAGCGAGGGAGAGAGAGATAGACAGGGTGAGTGAGACAGAGGGAGACAGGGAGACAGGGAGAGGGAGGGAGACAGAGAGATAGAGAGAGGGGGGAGACAAAGATAGAGGGAGGGAGACAGAGAGGGAGGGAGACAGAGAGACAGACAGACAGAGAAAGAGAGAGAGAGAGAGAGAGAGAGAGAGAGAGAGAGAGAAAGAAAGATGTGTGTATGCCGGGTCTGGTGGCTGCGTGGACAAAGGCGTCCGCTGCAGGGACCTGTATTCAACCTCATGGTCATAGTTTTTTTGTTGCTCTAGCCTCTCCCCCCTCCCCCACTGACCCTGCCTCCACCGGTGCAGCCCTCGGCCACAAACCACACTTAAATTTGGCCCCTGAGAGACAGTTTGTGAGTACCCATGCTCTAGAACCGCATCAACCTGATTTAAAATGTTTTTGTTTTTTGCCGGTCATTTTTAGTTTTTCCCTCTGTTTTATTGTAGTTGCCAGGTCGTCTGCTGTGGCACCTCACAAGATTTTTCTCTTCCCCCTATGGGTTTCTTTGTTTATTTAAGCTCTTTTTCTTATTAGATTTTTTTTAATGTATTTAATACTTGTGCTCAAACATGTCGGAGGATGGTGATGAAGTTAAAATGTTGCCCCCCCCCTGGAAACATTTCTGCGGATGCCCATGGAGCGGGTCGGGGGGAGTTGACAGACAACGGAATAGATTTGATTTATTTGTACCTGTTACGTCGTCTGCCAATTTACCCAAATCCCAACCTGCCCCCACCCCTCCTCACCATGCTTACCTGCGCCGGCCGCCGCTGAAGACGATTCTGAGAAAAGATGTCAGAAGGGCTTACTTTTCTGCACAGAGCCACAAGAGCAAGGCAGTTCATCAGTGGGTGTCTGAAGGCACTGCAGTGGCTTCGGATTCAGCAAAGAATGAATTTCAAAGCTCTGACAATAATTCAAAGAACCCTACAGAAAAGAGGGCCCCAATATTTACAGAAAGCAGTTCGAATTTATGAACCTAGCATGACTCTTCACTCTGCTAGAGACTTGTTCAGGTTCCTTTGATTCGCAAAACTAGAGCAGGGGGAGATCTTTCTCTGTATGAGTTGCTAGCCCTTAGAATTCTTTTCCCAGGAGTTTAGGAGAAATTGAAGCAGACGATGTTTTTAGATCTAATCTTAAAACATTCCTTTTGTTAAGAAAAATAGTCATGGTTATTTATCTTGTTAGCTCAGCGCAGGGACGCTTCCTTGGGAGCCGCTATTCACCCTTTAAGTGAGGCTTTTCATTCATTCATTCATTTACCCATTCATAATTTGCATTTGATTGATGATTAAAGAATGCATAAATAGTTGTGCAAATTTGTTCTGCTGTCCCGAGACCTGATATGTAGCCCCATGGCTTATGCAAAGTACCCGCAAGTCATAAAGATGAATGTGTTGACTGATTGGCTACGTACCCATATTACTTGGGAATATATGCAAGTGGGTGTGGGTGAAACAAATGGACAACAGGCTGATTGACAACAAAAAGACAGAAGGAGCTCCATGCCTGATTGCTTAGACCTGTCCTAGCATCTCCAATCAAGTCCATCTCTTTTTAGCACCTCCCTTTCCTACTACAGTTGATAATTTGGAGCTAGAATGGCATTTGACGGCAATGAAAAATAGTCGGAGCATGAGAAGAAGGCCCACACAGGCTTTAACACCTCTATCAATCAATCAATCAATGACACTTATAGAGCGCGCTACATACCCGTAGGGTCTCAAGGCGCTTGGGGGAGGGGGGGTTGCCGCTACTGCTCGAACAGCCAGGTCTTCAGCTTCTTCCTGAAGGAGAGGTGGTCTTGGGTCAGGCGCAGGTCGGTCGGGAGGGAGTTCCAGGTCTTCGCGGCCAGGTAGGAGAAGGACCTTCCTCCTGTAGTTGCTCTTCGGATGCGGGGGACGGCGGCGAGGGCGTGGTTGGCTGACCGGAGGTGGCGTTTGGGAGCGTAGAAGTTGATCCGGCTGTTGAGGTAGCTCGGGCCTTGGTCGTGTAGGGCTTTGTGTGCGTGGGTGAGGAGGCGGAAGGTGATTCTTTTGTTGACGGGGAGCCAGTGGAGGTCTCTCAGATGTCCGGAGATGTGGCTGTGTCGTGGGATGTCGAGGACGAGTCTGGCTGAGGCGTTCTGGATCCGCTGGAGTCTCTTCTGGAGCTTGGCGGTGGTGCCGGCGTAGAGGGCGTTGCCGTAGTCCAGTCGGCTCGTGACGAGGGCCTGGGTGACGGTCTTCCTGGTCTCGGTGGGGATCCACCAGAAGATCTTCCGTAGCATGCGTAGGATGTTGAAGCACGCCGAGGAGACGTTGTTGACTTGCCTTGTCATGGAGAGGGAGGAGTCCAGGATGAAGCCCAGGTTGCGTGCATGGTCCGTCGGTTTGGGTGCGGTGCCCAGGGCGGGGGGCCACCAGGAGTCGTCCCAGGCGGAGGGCGAGGAGCCCAGGATGAGGACCTCCGTCTTGTCCGAGTTCAGTTTCAGGCGGCTGGTCGTCATCCATTCGGCTACCTCTCTCATCCCTTCGTGCAGGTTGGCTCTGGCGGTGGCGGGATCGTTGGTCAGGGAGAGGATCAGCTGGGTGTCGTTGGCGTAGGAGATTATGCTGAGGTTGTGTTGGCGTGCGATGGCCGCGAGGGGGCTCATGTAGACGTTGAAGAGGGTGGGGCTCAGAGAGGATCCTTGAGGGACGCCGCAGATGACTTCGGAGGCCTCTGACTTGTACGGTGGTAGGCGGACTCTCTGTGTTCTTCCGTCGAGGAAGGAGATGATCCATTCCAGCGCCTTGTCCCGGATTCCGACGTTGCTGAGGCGCTGTACTAGGGTGCGGTGGCAGACAGTGTCAAATGCCGCGGAGAGGTCTAGGAGGATGAGGGCCGCTGTTTCTCCGTTGTCCATCAGGGCTCGGATGTCATCGGTGGCGGCGATGAGGGCGGTCTCGGTGCTGTGATTGGCTCGGAAGCCGGACTGTGAGGGGTCGAGGGATCCATTCGTCTCGAGGAAGGCGGCCATCTGCTTGTTGACGGTCTTCTCGATGACTTTGGCTGGAAACGGGAGGAGCGAGATGGGGCGGTAGTTCTTGAGGTCGGTGGGGTCCGCTGTTGGTTTCTTGAGTAGAGCGCTGAGTTCGGCGTGCTTCCAGCTCTCAGGGAAGGTGGCGGTGTCGAAGGATGTGTTGATAATGTCTCGCAGGTGGGGTGCAATGACAGCGTCGGCCTTGTTGAAGACGTGGTGGGGGCAGGGGTCGGTCGGTGATCCGGAGTGGATGGAGTTCATCGTGCGGATGGTGTCTTCGGTGCTGATCGGGGTCCAGGCGTGGAGGGTGGTGGTGGGGGGTGGTTGTTCGGTCCTGGTGTGCGTTGGTTGTTTGTTGAAGCTGTTGTGTATGTCCGCGATCTTGTTGTGGAAGTAAGAAGCGAGGGAGTCGCAGAGGTCTTGCGATGGGGTGATGTCGTTGTTTCCTGCGCTGGGGTTGGAAAGCTCTTTCACGATGTTGAAGAGTTCCTTGCTGTTGTGTGCGTTGTTGTCCAGCCGGTCTTTGAATGCAGTTTTCTTGGCGGCGCGGATCAGCTGGTGGTGCTTCCGAGTGGCCAGTTTGAGGGTGGTCCTGTTGTCCGGTGTAGGTTCCCTTCTCCAGACTTTCTCGAGGGCTCGGCAGTTCTTCTTGGAGCTCTTGAGTTCGTCGGTGAACCATGGGGCCTTCTTGCAGCAGGGTCTGCTGGGCGGGGTCCTCAGCGGGGCGAGCTCGTCCGCGCAGATGCTGATCCACTTCGTGAGGTTCTCGGCGGCCTGGCTGGGGTTCGCTGAGCTGGCAGGAGGGTGCTGGCTCAGGGAGGTGTTGAGCTGGTCTGCTGTGATCTTGTTCCAGCTTCTGCGGGCGGCCTGTTGCTGGTGGTGGTGGGTCGTCGTTCTCTTGAAGGCGAAGTGGACGCAGCTGTGGTCCGTCCAGTGGAGTTCTGTGGCGTGGCTGAAGGCGACGTCTTTGCTGGATGAGAAGACGGCGTCGAGTGTGTGTCCGGCGAGGTGGGTGGGGGTGGACACCAGCTGCTTGAGTCCAAGATTGGCGAGGTTGTCGAGCAGGGTGCTGGTGTTGCGGTCGTTGTTGTTCTCCAGATGGAAGTTGAGGTCCCCCAGGAGGACGTAGTCAGCGGAAGGGAGGGCATGCGGGCTGACGAAGTCGGCGATGTCCTCGCTGAATTGTGTGCGTGGTCCCGGAGGTCGGTAGATCAGGGTGCCTCTGAGGGTGGTGTTTGGGTTGGTGTGGATCTGGAAATGCAGGTGTTCAGCGCTGGTCAGGGTGATGTCGGTGCTGGTCGTGAGATGGATGGTGTTCCTGTGGATGATGGCGATGCCTCCTCCCATCTGGTTTGCGTTGCGGTCCCTCCGGACGATCTTGTAGCCCTCTGGGATGGCGATGGCGATGTCGGGGGCTGAAGAGGCGTTCATCCAGGTCTCCGTGAGGAAGGCAACGTCAGGGGCTGTGGCGTCTAGGAGGTTCCAGAGTTCGATGGCGTGTCTGTGGACGGAGCGGGTGTTGAGCAGGATGCACTTGAGGTGGGTGCTGCTGGTGTTCGACTTGGCGGGAGCTGGTGTGAGGCAGGTCCGGATGCAGGTGAACTTGCAGGCTTGGCAGCTGAACGGTCCGTGGGAGCGTCGTGGGGTGGCTTGGTGGCAATCTGGCAGTCGGCCGGTGTTGAGTGCGATGAGGGTGGCGGCGGAGTACGTCAGGCGGGTCGGTCGGGGTCTTCGTGGGCCAGGGGTCCTGGCACTGGGCGCGGTCCAGGCGCGGACGGGCGCAGACGGGCTTACCTTTGGCGCGCCTTCGGCGCACAATCGGCGCGCCCGCTGCGCGTCAACGCTGCGCGTTCGCGCGGTCGCCATATAAGGCGAAGTGCGCGGGTGGGCGGAGCAGCTGGGAGGCGGGAGCGGGGAGGGAACAGAATGAAAAAAGGGGCGGGGTCAGTGGTGGTGGCGGGAGCGGGGAGCGGGGAGGGAGGACGGAGGGCGGCGAGAAAGGCGGGAAACCAGGAAGGAGCCCGCTAGCACGGGCAACAATCGCTCAGCAACACAGGCACAAATGAAGGTCAAAACACGAAAAACAGACAGCAGCGGAGGAAAGAAAATACAGGCACAAATGCAGGTCAAAACAAAATAAAAACAAATAGCAGCGTAGGAAAGAAAATACAGGCACAAATGCAGGTCAAAACAAAATAAAAACAAATAGCAGCGTAGGGAAGAAAACACAGGCACAAATGCAGGTCAAAACAAAATAAAAACAAATAGCAGCGGAGTCAGCCGGCGGCCGGCAGCGAGGCAGCGAGGCAGAGAGCAAGGCAATGGGGCACACACACAGCAGCTGGTGGCCGTGCGGCGCGGGGGTGTCCCACAAGTGGGTCACCTCTCTATATTCAAGTGAAAATGTCCACATTTCTTTCCCCAGTCACAGTCTAAATCTTGTTGGAAATATCTGGAAAAAGAATGCTAAGCCCTTTTTGAATGTTTGGGGTAGTCTACATTTACACCATAATAATTTTTATTCCACAAAATATATCCATGCCAAATCCCTGTCCTTTTTCCCAAGAACCTCGGTATTACAATAGTATGCAGGGTTTGTAGATTCCTCTGGCAGCAACCGAGAAAATAGCCCAAATATCACTAAATTGTGTGTGGGGGGTGGGGGTCAAGGGAAAGTGCTGTACAAGAAAGCATATTTTTGTTCCCTAAAAATGGCATTGGCAAAAGGTTTGCTGTGCACCACTTTTCCCAGCTTTCAGAAAGAAGCAGATTCATATATAAAAAAAATATTTTTTACCACTGTTTTTGGCATTTTGCAAAAAGGTGGCCCATTATTCCAAATTTTTGCATTTTCAATCTACTTGCAGTTTGTGGTGAAAACAGGTGTTTCTTGAAAAGTACATACAATTCTAAATTAAACAAATGTTCATCTGTGCCCTTCTCTGAACATTTTCTTAAAGTAACTATGCCTTAAAAAATAAAGACATAATGAAAATAGGTAGACAAGTAGCAATTTGTGTTAATGATTTATCTGTAATGTTTTGTCCCAACAGCCAATTAACAACAGCAATATACCGTTTAGTCTTTTAGACTCTTTTTGTCACAAGACTATGTAGGGTTATAGGCAACAACTGAGCAGCAGCTTATTATTATTTTTGATCGTGTACCAACCAAGAAGCAATAACAATTGTAAAATCGAATGAAGGAAAAATGAGTATGAAAGAAATCTGTGCATTTAAGAAATATATAAAATGTACTGAGTTTTGGAACAGTGGTTATTTGTAGACATCTGAACAGTAGCGGCTTGTGGTGGGAGTGCAGCGGGCGGTGAGGTGGGGTGGGGTGGGGAGGAGCAGGGTGGGGGTAGTAAACAATCCAACAAAAAATAAGGTTGTGAAAATCCACTGCAACACTTTTTGTCAGGTTTGTATTAAAAAGTAATGCAAACTTGATGAAAAATATTTGTCAATCTGGTCATAATATATACTCAGATGCTCAGACGGCAAAAGTCGATTTACTAGCATTGTTGAGTGTAGGGCACTGACTCACTAGAGGCAAAGGTAATAAATAGCGTTTTACACTCTGGGCTGTAGTTAAGACTTTAGTGCCACAGGGCAGCGCAGCAAGTCACCATGCTGTGCTGCCATGCATCACAGGGAAAGGGCAGGAATGTACTGCATTTATCCAATATGGAAAATTCCTGTCCTTTTCCCTTGCACTAGTGCTGTTTTAACAGCCTAGTGCCAATGCAGGCACCCTTGCACCTTGATGCAATGGTGCCTGTCTTGTAGGTCGTATTGTTTTTGTGCACAAAACCAATTCTGAGAGGCTTTTTCCTCCTTCTATGTGTGTTGCATTCTGCAGTACACGTAGAAAGAGGAAAACACGAGTGACATAAACATATTTCTCCTTGTTACACCTCCCTGGTGAGCCTTATCTTTTTGGTGCAATCCCAAGTTTACAAGGTCTTGTAAATCTGGGAATGCGTCAAAACCTTTGGGAACACCCATGCAAAGCCCATGGAATGCCCACTCAGGGCAGAGTAACGCAACACAGGGATTTGCACTGCATTGCGTTGCTCAATATTTTTTGAGCCACTCAAAGTGGCTTTGCGTGGCTTAAAAAATATGACTTGTGGTTTGCCTCCCTCTTGCACCACATTGCTTGTTGCAAGAGTGATGTAAACCAGGTCCTATATATGTCCTGTTGTGTTCAGCATATAAAGTTTGCACCCCCCAGCAGGGCCTTAGGGAAGCCTCCAGACCCCATCTCCCAGGGCTGATATTATATTTTGGAGAAGGGGACATGTAGCCCCCCTTCCTGAGCCTGTGGAAGGCAGCTGGACCCAGTACCACTAATTATGGGGAGGAGGGCATGTACCTCCCCCACTGCATGCCTCAGAGAGGACCATGATTTCCTATCCCCTAGGACTGTTTTATTTTGAGGAGAAGGGTTTCAGGCCCCCTCCCTGAGCCATAGATCAGAAGGTCACCCCATTTCCCTGGTTCTAATCAAAACAGTGTCCCAGCGAGCCCATCCCCCTAGACACTGCTGTGGTTCTTGACAGAAGACGTGCGGGCAGTTAATGCAAACTATTACCCTGCCCTCACTTTGCTGGGCAACAAACGCAACTTTGCTCTTGCTTAGAGGCAACACAGAAAAATGTTGCTCCTGCTGGGATTGGAGCAAGGTAACAGCTGGGCCCCGCCACACCCCCAAAGGGGTGCTGGCTAAACAATATGTCTAAGACAACCTCCCACCTGACCTCTAATTCTTTGCTCTTTTAGGGCTGTGACCACTCCCCTGAGCTACTACTGTATTATCTGAGACAAAAGCAGTATTAGTTTATTAAAACATTTTTATTATTTTCTTTTGGATTATTTTCTTTCAAATAATTTCATTATTAATGTACAAAAAACATTAAAAACCATATATATTAGAAACACTTTTTTCCCATTTTTCCTTATTTAGACATCTTTTGTAGATTGCAAATATCATGACCAGTTTTGCACATCAAGTATAATTTTTCTTGACAAAACCCCTCCCACTTGATCACATGTTCAGCTGGTGAGCCAGCCAGCTGGGCATAAATGTATAAACCAGAAAGTTTTGGTGTACCAGGTGGGATCTGAACACAAAAAACAGAATGTAAAAAAATATAAAGAATATAAAATGAGCAGTAGGTGCCACTCATATATTATTTACTACTCAGTGGAAGGAGCTCCTACACAATGCCCTGCAAGGGCTTTTAACCGCATGCGTGCGGGCGGAATTCCGCCCGTACGCTGAGATTTGCGAAAGCGCACTTTACGTGACGAGCTGGGCTCGTCATGAGCGTGCGAGGAGGCTACCTCATGACGAGCCCAGCTCGTCATCAGCGTCGAAGGGGTTAAATAACATTTTTGATAGATGGTGGTGCCACTAGAAGGAGCGGGACACCACTGATTATTATTTCTAATGTTATGGAGAGCAGTAGGGATCACAGCACTTCCCCCAGGCAACATAAAAAAACTCAGTACAGTTTCTGGGTAATTGATTCCATGGCGCAGGAGAGCATACCATATTTATTTTTAAAGCTCTGCAAGTTGGGGCTGTATGGTCTTCAGTTGGAGTGCATGGATCGTGTGTGTTTGGTTCTATGATTGCACTTTGTATCCTGAAAATGTCACAAAAGGCTCAAAGACATTTCTGATATTTTTTATTACATCTTTAAAAAACATTATTACTAAACACTGCAGTGTGTGAATATATTAAATATACATGTGAATATAGTTATTAGTTACTTTATGACTAAGTCAATAAGTTCTGTCTTACATATGTTGATGTAATGACTCCCTGATAAAGCCCATAGGCCGCATTTATATTTTGGTATTTAGACAGCAGGTCAGTTTTACTCAAAATGACAAACTCTGTATTGTTACATGACATAGCTGTGCACGACCATGCGTGGTGGATGCCTGCGGTGTATGGATGCCCGCTGGGGGTTCGGTGCAGGTCCTAACCCCACGTCACACACAGCGATGCACATCTTACTTTAACAATAAGAAAAACTGATCAAACCAAAGGTTAAAGTGATGTTATAGGTAGGAATTTTAATAATATGCTACTTTACGTTGAAAAACAAACCTTAGAAAGCCACTGAGCAAAACGAAGTTTAAAAGGATGCTATAGTTAGGTGAAAACGTCAGTTAAATCATATTATTTTTAACTAACAAAAGCACTGAAATTCAGAAGTTATAGTTATCACAAGTATAACTTGTGCCCTAAAGTAACTATAACTCACACCCTTTCCATGCTCTGCTAAATACCTCACCTATTAAATCACTGAGGACATGTTCTATGACATCACTGATAACATCATTAGAATACCTGAAATTACACCATTGAGTACAACACTGTGCGTGGCAGGGACTATTTATAGTGCCACCACACACCATTATGTTAGAATTTAAATACAGCATTACAAATTCAATCTCTCAACGAATTACGTGTCTAAGGCTTTTCATTGACAGCTCTGAACTTCATTCTCCTGCAAGAATTATGAGCATAAACTCACATGTTCACGTTATTGCACATCGTTTGACTATATAATGCACCCTGTTTTTCCCTAACAAAAAGAAGAAAGCCATAAAATAATCTCCCAGACATTTCTAAGGAATATTTTCCAAAGAGAGGGGATGATACACCAAACAGTCAAAAGCCTGGGGTCAAAGAGTAATATTCATCTGTGCTGGACCAACATGTGAATTATAAAATATCACACGGACGGCTAAAGTGGGATGGTCCAATCAAACCAGTGGTTGAAGGGGGCAGCTGATCCAAAGTCCACTCTCTATAGATTGAATACAGTATGGCTTTGATAGTTATATAGTCAATACAGACCTAAAAACTAGATAGTCTAATCATGCATGACATGGGGCATATGTAGGTAATTCACATTTTGCGAATCTCAAATAGCGATTTTTAAGGAATCACTATTTTAGAATTGCAAAATGGAACGTAGGTAAAAAATCAAATTTTTTTTACGAATCTAAAAAATTCCTTAATTGCGATTAGCAAATTGCGAATCGCAATTAAGAAATGAGTGTCCCATTCATTCCTATGGGCCAAGAGGCCCATAGGAATGAATTGGGATACATTCTCAAATTGCGATTTTCTATGAGAAGATCGCAATTTGAGAATCGCAATTCCAAGGGTGCCAGGGTGTCCAAAGGACGCCTGTTGCACCCCTGGAATGTGCCTGTAAGTACATGTGGCGCACATACATGCCCTAAGGACATGTCTGTGCACCACATGGCACTTTGAATAAAATAAAATGCATTTTGACAGGAATTCGCAAAAAACCATCTACTTGGAATAGGTGGTATTTTGCGATTCCTTAAGCCAAAATCGCAATTTACAAGGTACCCCTACATAGCATTTAAGGAATCGCAAAATTGCGATTCCTTAAATGCTTGAGCAAAATAAGGAATCGCAATTTTTGCGATTCCTTATTTTGCTATATGGCCCATACATACCAAAACGCTGTTTGCGATTCGCAAACGCCGAAATTCACAGAATTTCGGCGTTTGCGAATCGCAAACGGCTTCCTACATATCGTATGCCCCTTAATCTGAGGATGAACAAGTAGGGTTCATTCACAAAGTTGAGGGGATAAGTATAATTTGATGACCTGAAAACAAACATTATTTGAATTTGCATCTTGATACTTTCATCTGATGAACACATTTCACATGTAAACCCCATCTCACTGAACGGTGGGATTAGGGTGATTTCTCAAAACTGTAAAATAACATTAAACATCTGTAATCCTGATGATGGCCATCAATTTCTAGAAAGTGAAAGAATGAGCTACATATTTCGATTTCGCAACAGTCAGTATTTCTGAGAAAACATGGAGTTATACAATGTAAAAAAATGCAAGCATTCACAATGTAGAAAAAACCTTCATGATAAATGTGAATCAAGAGAAAGCGCAATACTTCGCCTGAAATACAAAAAATATATTATCATAGGAGCATATAAGCCTGAATTGAAATTGAATGCCTGCCAAAAAATGATCGAGAAAAGATTGTGATTTTCGAAGAAATGCAAAATTGTTAAAGTCATTAGAACTGTAAAAAAGGGCACCGTGGTGTGGAAAATTGGGAGAATCTGTAATCGACAGTTCGAAGGCTACAGTGCTGTTCTTGCAAATGGTGCTTGGGTTCCAATAATTTAACTCAGCATGCCTTAAAACAATTAAGAGAAGCAAATTGGAACACATAGATTGCTTAACCATGTGAAAATTCTACTTCTCAGAATTTAAGAACGTTCTGTTCTCTTTGCATTGGTAGTGGAAGTATCATCTTTGATTAAACCGTGCAATAGCTTCAATGCCTGGGTCTGATGAATCCTGAAGTGTTGCACTAAAGATGAATGTTGGTCGCTGGCCCATACTTTCGGTTCCATAAGCCAGTGGCACAGCAAAGATGCATGTTACTAAACGGAAGCAAGGAAAATGGGCCCCAGTTTACTCAGTTTGGTAGTAACAACTGGTTGAATTGTGGTGCAGTGTTCTCTTACGCTCCTCCTGGTCTCCAGTGCCACTGAACTTGCTGAACTATTGACACCTATGATGACGCTGGGATTCTCATCTAGATTTTCCTTACCAATCCTAAGAATCCCAGGCTGACTAGATCTCTTTAGTCTGCATAGAAGTATGAAGGAAGTTCTTTAAATAACATGTTCCCCATGGACAACACATCTCAATCTAAAAGACAACTGAACATACAAGCATCTCAGCAAGAGGGTCAAGAAAGAAACTGGCATTAATACAAACATAATCCTAGGCAGGAGTCTCAGTCGACTCAAAATAAAGAGCAAAGTTAATTCAAGAAGCATTAGGCACGCAATTACGGTTCGCACTGGAAAACTCGACTGCATCTGCTCCAACGGGAAAGAAAGATTTGTCTGTCCCTACACTACCTCTAAAGTGACATCCCTACTTAACATACCATCCAGGCAAGAGAAAAAGGTGTCAGCTGTGAAGGCTCCCTAACAAGCACATTCACTCTTTCCAGGTAAGTAGCCTGGACTACCCAGCTTGTTCTAATATGCTCCTTAAATTCTCCTGCCTAGTCCTCTCTAAGTCCCATGTCTAACTGCATATCCAATTGGACTGCCTTAGACAGACCCAGTCTAACTTCAACTGACTCGAACCCTAGCTTCAATAGCAACTCTCTCTCCACCCTCGGGGCACTTTCCCTAATACAAAATCCCTAAACAGTGGATACGCCCAAGGCACACCTCCTTCTGGCAGGTGCAGCCCCTCGTACTTTTCCAGCGTCGATACTTCTTCTTCCAGAAACCGTTGCTGTGTCCTTGGGTCCCAGGCACCTTCTCCGCCAAATGTTTCGACCATACAGTCCTGTAGACTCCCTTCTTCCCTACTCCTACCAGTCTAACTTCTAAACAATGGCTCATTCTACCTAACAAGCTACATGGCTTTGCACCTGCAAAAGAAATGCATGAGAAACAATCCTTTGCACGCTCTAAGTTACAATTCGAAATTCAACTGCTAACAGGATCTTCTTTCCCAAGGTCCATTTTCAACTCTTCTTGTCATGCTAAGAAAACCAGTTAGGCCTCTGCTGGCGTTTTCATGTCTCAGGTCTTTACCCCTTTAACCCCATGGATGCTCAGCATATTCCCCTCCTGTGCTGAGATTTGTTGATTCCCATGTTTCATGACGAGCTGGGCTCGTCATGAGCGTGCGAGGAGGCTACTTCATGACGAGCCCAGCTCGTCATGAGCGTGGAAGGGGTTAAATGCATTTCTAGTATAGCAACATAAGCATTTCGGTAATCAATCCTAACATTACATTTCACATTAGCAATCATTATTCTCATGTTAAAGCATCACGTTTCTTATTAGACAGTCTACACGTGCAACTTTCAATTGGCACGTTCAAACCTAATGCACAATTTACACACAAAGCAATTAATTCTATGTTACGTAAGGCATGATTCTCTCAACTAAAGCACTACATTAATCTGCAAATGATATGAGCATATTTCTACATATTGCACTGATCCCCAGCCTAGTACTACATTACAAAATCACACAATAAAATGGCCCTCTAAATATGCGGGTGCTGACTACTTGAGATTATAGTGCACCCCTACAATTTTTCAAACAACATCTCTATCACATATGGCCCCTGCCACTGATTCATAATGTGGTAAAGAGCTTTCCCACTGCTGTGGCACGCAGATTGTATAGACAATGAAAATGCTTCCGGACGCACATCCGTTATTTTGGTGAGGTAGAATGCTCGCAGTGATGTAAGAACATTTTTGGGCGTAAGCGGTGAAGGAACTTTCTACATTTCGATTCTGTCCTTTGGCAGTACTTGTGACTGAAGGGTTTTAAAGAAAGCTTCCACCGGAAAAGAGAATTTGTAGATGTTGAAATAATTTTTAAGAAGATGTGGAATTTGTAATGCTGATTTGTGCCTATTTTCTTGCCTATCAATTTAGGTTATTTTAAAACGTTTCCATTATAATAATGGGTGTGAGGCACTGCAGTTTAGGACCATTTTACAAATTTTCTTTTTTGACAATAATTTGTACAATTGATCCCTGAAAGGTTTCTTAGTCGAATTCCATAATGTATAACCCGTTTTGACTCATGCGGTGAATGCTTAAGTGTTTCAGCCAGGATTATCTAATGCTGTTCTTAGCAAGAGTACATTTGAAAAAAATATTTATAGGTTTTTAAACTGTGTAAACGTGAATGAAATGAAATCAACACCACATATTTGCTCACATTTAGGACGGAGTGGGCCTCTTCCTCAGCCAGCCCAGGCAAGGAATATACCTATGTATTCTTGAAAGCAATCTATGGTAAATATACATTAGACTAACATAACTCGCACCCTCGCCATGCAGAGAGATGATGGAGAGCGATGGTGTTTTGTAATTTGTAGGTGTGCATCATAACCATGGATAGTCCGCACCGCATATATTTTACATGTTGTAATAATATTTGACCATTAGAAGGTGTTCAGTAATAACACGTGAAAGTGTAAATGGTAGGAAAGGTAGTGTGCCATGTAAAGGGACAACATAGCATTTGATGTCATTTGCCTAACGAAATTGCTTATATGTAATGTGATGTGTATAGTTTAAATGTGCACCATATTAAAATTGCACATAGATGTGACTTAATTGCATTTAATGTGTAGACTTCTGGAAGTTGCTTGTAGTTAACAATGAATTTGTAATGTAATGAAATATAAAGGCCCAAATTAAAAGTTCACTTACTTGTACTTGTGTTTTACGGATATGTTGGCCGATTTCTGTAGGCCTGAAATGTGTTTTCCCTAATAGTGAGGGTTTTTGCGAAATTCCATGAGTATGTTAAATCTGTTCTGTTCTCACGTTTCTGTTGCAGGGGGAAAAAGTCATCTTTGTTAGTTAGAATAACGTCTTTTGTTTAGGAGATTTAGGCTTTTGAGGATGAGCTACATTTTGGTGAAGAAAGCTGATAATTGGGAGCCGGTGTTCTTTCTTATTGAGGAAGGCCTGGTAATCAAGGTGGTTGGGCCAGGACCCGGGAACACCAATATTGCATTGAAAACCACCTATGGGAATTGTAGAGTCAAATGAGGTGATCTGTGGGCGTGTTTTATGTTTTTGTGTTTTACATTAGGGATAGTGTCCCAGGGTGGAGTCAAGAGAAGGGGTGAGGAGATCGAAGAAGAGAGAAGGAGCATCTTAGAACGAGCTCTGTGACTTGGGCTATTAGGCCCACAAAATGTGAGTGTATATCTTAGGAAGTCTTCAAGCGCTGACACCTATATCCTGATCTTGCTTGGGAAATGCTAAGTAGGGATGTCACAATTGTGGTAGTGTAGGGACAGACTAATGATTTTTATTCATACTCCGCGGATGAAAAATAAACTTGACGTGGGGGCAATCATTGCCTGGGTTCTGCTTCTGGAGATTGTCATTCTGTTCATGATTCATCATATAAAGTTAACCCGTAGGTTTTGATTTGTATTTGTTCCCATGTACTTCTACAACCTCGTAATGAGATGTTTGTACATCCAGTTGTTTTTGGCATTGTAATAAATCACACTAACTTGGATTCCACAGCCTGTAATTCTTCTGAGACATGATTTCTTGTAAATTGTGATCCTGTTCAACAGAATTGTTTCTCCCCTTTACACTTCTCAGCAAGCAATATAGGTCCGTCGGCCGTGAGTTTCACAGTAATTTGGCAGGGATAAACTCAGCCCTTTCGGAGATATTATCAATGATGTCATAGAAGATGTCATGAGTGATGTAATATGTGGGGTAATTAGCAGAGCATGGTGAGGGCACACGTTATAGTTGCCTTAGGGCATGAGTTACATTTACTTGAGAAAACTATAACTATAACTGGTGAATTTTAGTGGTTTTTAGAGTTTACAACGTTATGTTGTCACTGAACATTTCACCTAACTATAATGTTACTTTAACCTTTGTTTTTTTCATTAAGTTTCTTGTTTTTTTTTTAACAGAAAGTAATATAAAATTACCATACCCCGCACAAAAAAAGGCCCTGGGGTCCCCAGGCCAGGCCCTGTGTGGCCAATCCCCTGCATTCAGCAACCATACACTGCGCACAGCCTTTGGCCATGTGGGGAATGGGTTGGCCAAAGGACCTTTTATTTTTGAAGAGGATTGCGCCACATGGCACCCCCTCCATGAATACCGGGACCCCATATCTCAAGCCCATATACATTTTAAAGGGGAGGGGGGGCCATGTGGCCCCCTCCCCTAACCCTACTTAAGCCCTGGGGACCCCATTCCCCAGAGCTTTATAGTTTTTAAAGGCGACGGAGGCCACTTTGCTCTCTCTCTGAGCCTTGTTAGGCCCTAGGGACCCCATCCCTTAAGGCCACTATTAAAATAAAGAAGATAGGGGCAGCGTGGCCCCTCTCCTTGAGCATTGATAGGCCCTAGGGACCCCATACCCCTGGGCCACTATTAAAATGAATGGGGAGGAGGGCACACAGCCCCCATTCCCAAGCCGATTTCAGCCCTGGAACCTCCCCTCAAGGCCTCAGCACATTGTTTAGGGGCCGGGGCAACTGCCCCCTCCCCATGCCTGCCACTTTTGGCTTCAGGGACCCCAGAGCCTGGCAAAACATGGGAGGGGTCCTACCACACGAAAAGGTGGGTTCCCTAGTGCCACATGTGGCCCCAGACGGCTTCCCGCAGCCATCAGGAGCCAGCACTGCTCCTGGCCGCAGGTAGCATCTAATAATGCTGCTCCCTGCGGGCAGGATCAACATTTAGATGTTTAAAACAAATTTGAAGTCCTCTACCACTGGGCGGGAGCATTTTTTAAGCTCCTGACCACTGGAAGCAGACTTAATGCTTGCTTCTGCTGGTAGAAGATTTGAAATTGCTCCCAACAAGTGAGAGCAAACACAGGTTTCCCTGACTGTGCTGGTGCTGGCATGAACACCACTATGTCCCAGGTATGGGCTACCCGGTACAGAGCCTAAGAGCTGGCCCTAGGGGATGGGGTCTGTGCAACCCCTCTCCCCTTAAAACATGCAGTGGGGACCCGAGGATGGGGTTCCTGGGGCCCAACACAGTTTAGGGAGGGGGGCCGCCTGCCCACCTCCCCCTTTAGATATGCGGATGCTCACAGGATTGGGTCCCCAGGGCCAAAATGGGGCCCAGATGCCCCATTTCCCTTTACAAATATGGCTATACCCCTCAGGATGTGGTCCCCAGGGACGAGAGCAGTCTGGGGAGGGGGGCCATGTGCCCCCCTCCAACTTTACATATGGAGCCGGGTGATGGGTCCCCAGTGCCGCAATCAGCCCGTGGAGAGGGGCTGCGTGTCCCCTCCCCCTTTACATATGCTACCAGGATCCAGGGGATTGGATCCCCGGGACACAAATTGGACCAGTGAGGAGAGCCATATTCCCCCTTCTCCATTACAACTGAGGCTGGGCCCTGGACAAATCGGTCCCCAGGGCCGAAATAGACCTTGGAAGGGGGGCTGCATGCTCCGTTCACAGAAATTGCACTGACCCCCAGGGGATGGGGTCTCTGGTGCCAAATCGTCCTGGGGCCACGCATTACCCCCCCAAATATAAACAACTTGTCTCCCCCAAGACCTTGCCTGCCCAGAAGGGCTTTAAAAAAACCAAGCAGAGGTGACTGCTCTATTTTTTATTTGATCCTCCATAAATTTGTGGCAAAATAAAAAAAATAGCCATTAGGTCCCAGGAAGGGTCCCTCAGAGACACCATCACCGGGACTAGAGGACCAGGGTATTCATATGCTGTCCCCTGGTGTCTTTATTTCTGAGTTTTCTAATGACTCAGGACCAAGTCCCAGGCCCTAAAATTACCGCCACCACTTCTTGGTTGAGGTGATGGCAGCCAATTAAATCTCACTTTGAGACTAGTTGGGATCTGTGGAGTCTCTGCGTCACTATATATACAAAGTTTTTGATTTCATTAATTGCTCAAAAACTACAGAACAAATTAACATCAAAACATAAAAAGTTTTTTTTCTGGACTTAGATCTAGCTTTCTGCCAAACTTGCTGTTCAGTGGTTTAGGCTGTAGCTGTGTCTACAGTTTGTATGGGAAAATGAATGGGGAAAAAGCATTTTGGGCCTCCCTTGGCTGATCACCCTGAAGCTTTCCATGTGCAAATTAGGCAAACAATTCACTTTTTATATATATATATGTGTATATATATATATATATATATATATATATATATATATATATATATATATATATATCTAAAGAACTCCTACTCCGCAAAGAACAGGTAGAGGCCACACAGGGGATACC
Organism: Lissotriton helveticus; assembly: GCF_964261635.1. Lineage (NCBI taxonomy): Eukaryota > Metazoa > Chordata > Amphibia > Caudata > Salamandridae > Lissotriton > Lissotriton helveticus. The sequence goes on from NC_136063.1 coordinate 1,031,123,028, forward strand.
GTTGGAGGATCTTTAATTAAAATTAAACAGCGTGTGCATAATGCATTTCGGCCTGACGGCCTTCCTCAGATGCTTGCTGTGTTGCAAAGGTTAAACTCCACCCCCACTTTTCATTGTCCAGAGTCACTGCCATTGGTGGAAGTCCATTGACCAACGGTCACATGTTTGCCAACCACTGTACTTCTGCCACAACTACAGCTCCCAGAATGCTGTAGGCCTGGGTAAGTGTTGTTAGGCAGTGGCTGAATTGATTTCACCCCCATCGATATAGGGTATTGTGCTGGAACAGTGCAGGGTGTTGTAATCACGAGTCTTTGCAAGGAAATAATCGCCGGTCCTCCTCTGGTCCCCTTTAACGTTCCAGCCTCGTCGCAAGTGTGCCGGCTGGACCTTGGAACGGAGTTGCAGTGAACCCGTCTCCATGTCAATGACAAGCTGCGACGTGCAGAGGTCCAGTGTACAGGCGTATGCTTCGGGGCGAACCGGAGTCAGTTTCAATACCTTGAACCAAACAATTGCTGCACGCAGCGGATACCAGTGAAGCTCCGGCCTCTTGACGGAACGGGACCTCCCACGCGCCTCTGGCCAGCGCGAAAACATCCAAAGAACTCCTACTCCGCAAAGAACAGGTAGAGGCCACACAGGGGATACCGTTGGAGGATCTTTAATTAAAATTAAACAGCGTGTGCATAATGCATTTCGGCCTGACGGCCTTCCTCAGATGCTTGCTGTGTTGCAAAGGTTAAACTCCACCCCCACTTTTCATTGTCCAGAGTCACTGCCATTGGTGGAAGTCCATTGACCAACGGTCACATGTTTGCCAACCACTGTAGTTCTGCCACAACTACAGCTCCCAGAATGCTGTAGGCCTGGGTAAGTGTTGTTAGGCAGTGGCTGAATTGATTTCACCCCAATCGATATAGGGTATTGTGCTGGAACAGTGCAGGGTGTTGTAATCACGAGTCTTTGCAAGGAAATAATCGCCGGTCCTCCTCTGGTCCCCTTTAACGTTCCAGCCTCGTCGCAAGTGTGCCGGCTGGACCTTGGAACGGAGTTGCAGTGAACCCGTCTCCATGTCAATGACAAGCTGCGACGTGCAGAGGTCCAGTGTACAGGCGTATGCTTCGGGGCGAACCGGATATATATATATATATTCCTTAGATTCCTCTCGCTTCCTCTCCTTTTTCGGCTGAAGTCAAGGCACCACAGCAGGTCAGTTTATAAATTATATTTTATTGATACACCATCGTGCAAAAAGTGCAAAGGAGGACGGCTTACGCGTTTCGGCTACGATTAGCCTTCAACTATATATATATATATATGGATAGCTCCGTCGCTTATGCACCTCGCTCTTCGCCTTCAGCTCACAGGTACGGACACGGACCACAAATACACGATGCTAATTATTTTATTCGTGCTTTTCTTGTCGCCATAACATTTTGGCTCCAATGAGCCTTTATCACATGACAACGTGATTACGTTCACCGCCCACTTGTAAAGTGCCTGTGCATAGGATAATGTAGGTCACATGGTATGGAAACAGAAGACAGATTACACACATTTTAACAAATTAGTAAACATTTAAAAAAATATAAATGGCTAAAAACCATTATCCTCACGGATAATAACACACTTAAAATATATTTTTTCGTTATTTTAAAGTGCAAAATAGCCAATACGTATGAGCAAAGACGCAAATATGTAATGATACTGTGCAAACTATCATTATAGCTGCCGCAGTTGAACCGTTCCTCCTTATATTAAATATGTTCCAGAGGATGCTCCTATGTTCTATCATGTTCAATGTATGTTACAAAATGTCATAATGGTAATTTGGTCATAAGTGTTGTGCTATACCTTCAGTCCAATGTTGCAAACTAAGTTATAAAACATGCGGTACAGCAAATATATAAATACTTCCTTAATGCCTACATATTCAATAAGTGCATCTACTTCATATAGATATGCACATTCTTCTTTTGTTACATCACGGGTTAAATCCCCAGACTAAATAATGTAAAAGTCATTCTACTTACATGCGCCATGTTCATAATTATACGTGCAAAAAAAAACTTATAGTGCAATTATAAAGTGCAAATGTGCAAATGGTAAAAAAACTGTTTATAGTGTCGAGGTCCTAGGTAGACTGAGCCCAGTCATACGGATCCAACTTATCTAAGCTGTTAATGCTTCTTATTGAATCCTATGTGACAATAGGCAAGGCTAGTAAAATATCAGTAACATACTTTTTCACAATCAAATGCAGTATAGTAGAGTGAATCATTCTTTGTACCCTATACCACTATGTGTATACTTGAAATTGTATTGAAATAAAGTGCAAAACTCAGCAAGGAAACATCGTAGGAAGCAACATTACAGGGACCAATAATCCTCTCTAATTGCAAACCTGTTACATACTCTTGCAGTTGTTCCATGCGTGTGCAGATATAGTGACACTGTATCTGTCATATAACTAAGCCTGGTGGCTAAAAACAGTAGGCAATATATACAATGAATCAGTATTAACATTTAAAACAATAAATAATTACCAAAAAGTTAAGATCACTTTAAGAAATTGCCTACTGTAATAAAGATTTATTGTGCATGGACAGAATGATAGGCAAATCCACGCATTCGCTAATACAGGCTTGTATGTAAATCTTCCGTCAAGTTCAGCCTCCCTGGCTGTTTAGTGTTGAGCTGCAATATATACTTCGTTTCCAACTTACAAAGTTTGGATTCTCTATTGCCTCCCCGTTTACTTGCACTTACTGCATCTATCACATAGAATTTAAGACCTTTGCTATCGCTTTAATGGTACTCTCTAAAATGCCTGGCCACTGGGTATGTATTATCTTGATTAACAATGGCTCTCAGGTGCTGTATGATGCGCTTATGGACTGCATTCTTAGTACTGCCTACATATCTGAGCAAACATGGACATTCTAGAATGTAGATGGCGTACTCCGTCTTACAGGTGAGCACCTTACTAATCCGGTGTTCCTTAGTACTGAAACCATCTGTATATGTCTTTTTATTGATCCCATGAGTACATGATTTGCAGGTCTTACATCTAAAAAAACACTATTGGTTTGCAACCAAGTGTTTTTTTGATCACTTCCGGGCTGGCGTTAACCAGCCTGTCCCTCATCGAGGGTGCCCGGCTTAATGTGATAGCCGCTTTTTTGGGGAGTGTACTGCCAATGATAGGATGATTTAAAATAATTGGCCAATTATTATTTATGATCTGACGTAGCTCCCTGTGTTGTCTGTTGTATCCAACTATGATATCTAACTATGATCCTGAAGGGATTAGCTTATTTCACAGATTGACCATCATCACCGGTACAGTTAGTTGTAGCAGGAGTAATGGTCAATGTCTCGGTGTCATACTTCATGAGTAGTTCCTGTTGGCTGACTAGCATAAATTTAGTCCTAGCCTTTTCGATGTCCTGATTGGAATAGCCCCTTTCCAGGAACCTGGTCTTACTGGCTTCCTGGGCTCAGTGCAGATCTTCATCATTGCTGCACACCCTTCTCAGGCGAAGCATTTCGCCATAGCGTATGCTCATGATCAAATGGGGTGGGTGTACACTACCAGCGTGGAGGATGGTATTCCCGGCGGTAGTTTTTCTAAATAGTCTAGTCTATAGTTAATTATTGCAGCCATAGACCTCAATATCCAAAAAGGACACATTAGTTTGACTCAGGGTGGCAGTGAATTTAAGATTGCATTGATTTTCATTTATCTTAGACACAAATTCTACTGCTTCCTCCTGTTTGCCACTCCACACCACAAACAGATCATCGAAGAATCGATACCACGCGACCACCTTTGACTCAATAACTTCACCAAAATTGGCTCTGAGGACCAGTTCCTCCCAAGCGCCCATGTGCAGACAGGCGTAACTTAGGGCGAAACTGGCCCCCATTGCCACTCCTTGCAGTTGCCTGTATAACAAGTTATTGTACATATATACATTATTTTCAAGGCAAAAATGTAGCATTTGTTCCAACACAGTGTTATGATCCCTGAAGAGGGCACTTCTGCGAGTTAAGTTAGTTTTGACAGCAGCAATACCATCAGAGTGTCTTATACTGGTATATAGCGCTGTCACATCTAAAGAAATCATCCAGTAATTTTCCTTCCACTCAATTTTCTGCAATTTGAATAAGAAGTCGCCAGTGTCCTGTATATAAAAGTCTAATGCTCATATTGACTCGCTCAGAGTGCTGCCTATCATTCAGTTGTTTGTAGGCTTCCTTATCATAATCAATTTGGGTTAAAAAGACAACATTTCCTCCTTTATCGCTAGGTCGAACAACAATGCTTTTATCTTTACTAAGTTTTGCCACCAATTGTTCATATTGGAATGTCTGACTGTCAAATCTGTGTTTGCTAGAGTAAATCTTTTTTTGTAATTCTTTGAGTTGGATCACCACATTCTCTTAAAAGACATCAATCACGTCCCGTGGCATGATGGGGCTGAACGTTGAAGGTGATTTGAATGGTGTAAGTGGTGCTGTAAGGTTTTCTGTCAGAGCACCTCCGGTAACCACTTCACCCGCTACTTCCCACGTTGCGGCACAACCAGCTCCCTCGGTTTCCCAGAGCTCAAGGATGTCATTGGATAGAGTGTCTTGTGTATCCGAGGTACTTTGACTAAAGGTATTACTTTGTATGTCATTATTACTCTTGGTTTTTAGTAGGTGGAATTTCCGCAGTTTTAATTTTCTCACCTTTTTGTACATATCAATGCGGATTGCCGGATAGTACATATATATATATATATATATATATATATATATATATATATATATATATATAAAAAACATCCCACCAAAGACCGCTGAACTCACAATGGATGCATCCATATAAGTGGGGGTAGGACCCACTTTTTCCCAGAAACTAAACATTTGGAGCACTGATGGGGTACTCAAATAGCTTTATTAACTACAGACGTGTTTTGATGTGATGCTTTCCTCTGTGCGATTAAACCATTATTCAAGGTACGCAGTGTTTGGTTTATTTAAAACATTTGACATTCTTATTGGTTGGTCTGTGGCCAATAGAAGGATAGCAATGTTCTTTCTTTATTGTCTTTCAACGCCCAAGGATGAGTGATAACACGTTGACATCCATGATGTCATTGATTGAATTACAGGCCTGGATGCCCAATTAGGACATCTTTCCCAGATGTACAATTGGATGCTGCTCACTGTCACCCACACCGGGGTTCGGCCACATTACTTTGCCAGTCCTGTCATATCTCAATGCTGCCCCACATGGGCTGCCACTTTCCTTTGTTAGTTTGAGAATCGAATCACTGTGCACCCAACACCCTTCTCCTGATGCTGGATGTTAGATGCGGTGTGTCCGCAGATGTCCATCAAGTGTCTGGAAATCCCTGAATTTGTGTAATGCTCTACCTTCGACTGTCAGCAGCAGTTCAGGCTGTATATTTTCACAAAAAAACAAGGATTAAAGATAAGTTATAGTTGTGAAAAATGTACTTTAGTTTGGTTTACAAACCCAAATTAAATTCCACAAAAATTATACATTATACAGTTATACTTATCTATTGATTTAACCAACTATGCACCCTAAACAAATATGTTTAAATATGTGACAGCATAACTATTCATAAAGCTCTACAAAGTGTAGTCTGCTATTTACCACCATTATTGAAGGAGGGGCATCATGACTTGCTCATGCCGCCTTGTCTTAGGAGTCATGTGCAGCCGTGGCCGGCACAGGTATGTGCGGTGGGCACGGGTGTGGCAGGGGGGAAGTCGACAGATGACGGAATAGGTATTATTTATTTATTTAATTATACCTATTCTGTCATCTGTGCACTTCTCCCCACTCCAACCTTGCTACGCCCCTGCCCCACACCACTGTGCTTACCCGTGCCGGCCACCACTGGTCATGTGATTAGCAAATAGCACATGACACTCTTCATATTACTCACTGGTAATAGTATGTACTTGTACATGGTTAAGCTATCAAAAGTCATCGTAAAGGTAATTTTGCTTAATAACTGGCACCATTTGCCAATTGTGCAAGAACTTTTTCAATAAATAAGTTCATCCCCATTGAGTTTCGCATGACGGAAAGTTTTGTAAAGACCCATAAAGCAGGGGCTAAAAACATTGGGGGCTAAATAAGTGACTTTTCCCATTTTATATGATTTATTGTACTCCTACATGGAAAAAAATGCTGAACAGAAATACATCAAACTAGGAGTGAAAGTAAAACTTTACTCAATGAAGTACCTTTGAGTAGTTTAGTGGAATTTAGCATTTTGAAAACATTATTGTGGGCTTGAAAGGGTTAAATGATACAGTTATTTGGACTGTTAAACCACGGAGACCTGGGAACACAAATTTAACAAATATTAATTTGTTGGATTAGGTATCCTTTAATTACATTGTTTATTTTGGGTCATTAAACCCCAAACGGATTTGCTGACCCAAAACACTCTGCAGCATCCACTAAACGATGTGGGAGCTCAGTTCCCATGTTCTAAAAAATGAAATTTCCCATCGGAGGTAGGGGGTATCCACTTACGCCATGTCTCAAGTGGATGGGTACCAAAGGGACACCCCAAGAATAAAGTAATAAATCATACGATTTAATTGGGTATCAGGACTGGTGGGTCTGAGGGCTGGATTTATGCCCCTCAGCTTTACACTCATGACAGACAGCCCATAAAAAAGGGGACCATGAATCCACAGCATGATTCGTAGCTGGAGCGCAAAACCCCATGGCAAGGCTCATGTTTAGGGACCAATGAACCCATAATAAGCTTCATTGGCCTTAGCTGGACATTTTGTGGGAATTGTGGACCTGGTGCCAGGTCTGCAGACCCTACATAAAGTCAAATAGGGTCCTAGAATAGGGTCAGTAAATCCTAAACAAAATTAAAAGAAAAACAAAACAGGGTTTGACTTGCCCCTATGGGTGGGTTGGGCGAAGGAAACTGTTGAATATGGAACATAATTAAAAAGTCCCAAAAATTCACTTCAAAAACAAGGGTCTAACAAGAAAGAGAAGTTACTGTTAGCTTATTCACTGAAAATAAGACAGGTAAAGTGGGGTTATGTAGTGAATTAAAAATGAAAAAAGTATGAAATTGACAACTTATGGTTAGACTCTCAGGGGCATACTTACCAAGGTTTTGAGTCACCTTTGCACCACGCAAGGGGGCCACAAGGGCAACGCAAAACCTAAGTGAGATTTATCAAGCCACACAAGGCCACTTTGCGTGGCCCTGCAGTGCTTAGTAAATCTAGAGCAACGCATGTCAGCAAAAATCGCTGCCTTGCATTACTCTGTGGCAGAGAGGCATTCCATAGGAGGAACATGGGTGTTTACATGCATCCATCCATGGATTTTGGTCCATTCCCAGATATACCATTAGTGGTAGACCTCCGAATGCATCAAAATACTACACCTCCCCAGGTAAGGTGTCACAAGGAGAAATTTATTTATTTCTCCTTCCTTTTTCCTCTTTCTTCATGTGCTGCATTTTGCCCACACATAGATAGAGGACAATGCTTTTCAGGATTGTTTTTGTGCTGGAAGGTGCCCCTACATGCACAAAAACAATCCTCCTACATCTCATGCACCCTTGCAAAGTCATGTTATTGGAGCTAGGGAGCCAGTTTTAGGAAAACACAGAAATGTGTTGTATAATTTTAAATACAGCTCATTTCTGTCTTTTAAAGCAGCACAGCGCAGCACAGCACAGCACAGCAAGGTTGCTTACTGCTTTCTGTTGCGTAAACGAATCATCAATATGCCCCTCAATTAATAACTCACACAACAAAAATGCAAACCATAATTCACACACCAAATATGTGTAGGACCTCACAATATTTATACCAATAAATAAGAGCAACTAAAAACACATTGTAATTAATTAGCAATACATAGTCAAACCAATAAATAAAACAATATTCATAGCTAAGAGTGTTGTATGATGATATTTAATATCATATTCAAGATTATCAACAATATTTGCATCTGTGACATCAAATATCACGTCATGAGCATTGATCTATGGTGCAGGTTGCTGTTTGTGTGCTGTGACGGTTATTCCAGCATGTTAGATGGCTGATGATGGTCTTGTCATTATGTCAGATGGCTGATGATGGTCTTGTGATTAAGGAATGTGTTAGCCATCTTACATGAATATATTTCTGTCACAGTGGCAAGTGCTTTACTTTCTGTACCGTGCTTGTTCACTAAGCTACTGCCATGGACACCTCACACCCCTGCAGTGCCCAACCAATGGCAGTTGCGTTGCAAGGGTGAGGGGGGTAGAGGTCTGCCCCGGGGCGACATGAGTTTTCTGGGCGACGGACCCCCCCCCCCGCTCCTACCTGCGGCTGTTGTAGGCGGCAAATGCAGGCATCATTGCCACCCCCCACCCCTCGCATGCAGCAAATGGGGGGCAAAAGTCCTAGCTGCACCACTGACCAGAGGCAAAAACCACAGCAAAATCTAAGACTGGGAAAACTCATGTAGGCTGATGCAAAATGTGAAAGACCTTTTAACCCTTTGCGTGCTGGTGACGGAACCACTCCGTCACCAGCCATGGACGCGCTGTGCTAATGACGGCGTGGTTCCGTCATGGCCCGGCAGCCACGCCTGCGCGGCATGAATTCCTCGCCTGCGCTGAGCGTTCTATTGAGCGGGTGGGGCCGTGACGGAACCACTCCGTCACAAGCACAGCGCGCCCTTGGCTCGTGACGGAGTGGTTCCGTCACAAGCATGGCGGCACCGCGCGGCCCCCCTTTCCCCCCAGCGCCGCGGCCAAGGGGTTAAACAAGCAATGACTGCCAACTTTTTTTGCATTGGTGTGTTGACAACACGAGCTCCAGCAGCCAGCCCTAAAAAGTTGGCTATAAACTCACAAAATTACAATGAAATATCATACATTTCATGATAACTTTCAACAGCATTGCATGAACGGGTGCCATCATTAATACATTTACGAATGAGAAGTTATAGAAGATAAAGTCAAAAGTGTTAATATGGATAATAAATCAAGAGACCCAATAACCATAAAAAATGTGGAAGAAGACCTGGTAGGATTTTGGGTAAACTTCCTGACGATCGAGCAGCGTTGTTGCTTGATGGAAGCACTTATAAATAAATATGTTGCATGAAAAAGCGTAAATAGATTAGAGACTCACAGTGCTATGGCGATGGAGACAACGGCATTTTACCTCTCAAACACGAATAATCTTTCGAAAACAATTAAAGCAATGCCTTCCTCAGATTGATTTCTGAACCCTGTAATTGCATTTTACTGTGAAAACACAGCTTGAGCCAGGCCTGGGGGCGGGAATAGAGATTATCGAGTAATTTGTTTTCTATAGAGGGAGTCATCGAGAAGGTGCATTGTCCCTAATTCAACCTTTCATAATGACTTGGAGAAATCCTTGATACCTGCTACAAAGGCCATACCTTATCATTAAGAAACGGAAATGCTACTTTCTTGCTCACAGACAATGCATTATTAATAGCAAGTCCAGAAATAGCACAGATAGAATTACCACTTGCTTTCAACTCTCACTACATATGAAAGAAAGACTTGGTTATTAATGCATCAAAGTCAGGTTTCAAGTTTATTAAGACCACATTTCGATTGAAGCCGCTAGCACTTTGGCAATGCAGGAACCAGTAATATAACAAAAGTGTACTATTAAAAAATGTGAACTTTTTTGCCTTTTTTTATTGCGTGAACCTGACAAAGGCATTCGAGCGCTTTACAACAGAGCCTAAGTTGCACATTTTCCACTTTTTTAATCACAGAGCAATATAGGCCTAGTTTTACAAAGATTTTGCTTTTCTTTTTAAGGCAGACCCGATGAAAAATCTATGTTGGCATTTGCAAACTACGCAATTTGCGTTGGTTTGTAACTAAAAGTAATGCAGCACAGCACAATGCGCTGCCTTACGATATTTTGTGTCAAAGGTGCATTCCATTGTGATGCCTTCGGTGTTCGGGTGCATCCAATGGCGTAACAAGGGGGGGTTTGCGGGCCGCCCCAGGCTGCATTAGTTTTGTTTTGGGGTGGCGGCCACCCCCCCACCGCTCTTACATGGGGCTGCCGCAGGAATCGCCAGCACCCTCCTGCCCCACAGGCGTCAATTGCCGGGGCCGCCACGGGTGGCCTAAGGCCTAGCTGTGCCACTGAGTGCATTCATCCATGGATTTTTATGAAAATCCATACCCACAAAAAAATTGTAGACATCGATGTGCACCAAAATCAAGTGCCTCCAGAAGGCTGACAGAATGAGGAGAAATGTTTTATTTCTCCTCGTTTTGTACTCAGTCCATGCATGTTTGCTGCATTCTGAAGCACAAATACAAAAAGACAACATTGCCTTAAAGCATAGTTTTTGCACATGAAGGCAAGTCTTCCTGAACAAAAACTATAATTATCAGAACATAGACTTCCTTGGGTTATTGGGCAAGGGTGCCTGCTTGTGGCACGGCTGCTGAAAGTGCACCAGTGCAAAAAGAGACTTCTTTGCACATATGGAGCACTTCTGATTTCTTGAGTTCACACAACGCAGTATAGAAACTATGCTTGTTGGCCTTTGTTGTGTCAACTCTTAGTAAATCGGGTCTAAGTGCCGTGCTCAGAATCACAGGACAGTGCTCCATATTACAAGGACGGTAGCTCTAGCCACTAGGTCACATCTCCTCCTTGCATTATAATCTCATTGTGCAGATTTTTGCAAAGTGTAAAGTATAAAATGCATTCACAATAGAATTGGTGTGAGAAAGTGCAACTTTGCATTTGGTGAAATGCTTTTTAAAAATCCATGGGTGCTATATTGTAATTGGAATTTAGAATGTATTGGCTCCAACCTGTCCTTTAATGTATATCTTATTTCTTCTGTGTGTGTCTTGATCGCAGGGGTGTTTAGTTTCTCGTTTTTTTTATTAGCTCTTCAGTCATGCACATAGGCAGAGGATGTTTCCCTACTGCACACATAACTGTATTGTTTGTCACTTGATGGGGGACATTCAGTTATGTTTACTTTATGCATGATTTATAAATCCTACTCGGTCAATCAGACAAGATGTTTTATTTTTTAAGGAATCCTTTAGCTACCTCAATGTGGGCATGTTCCTATAGTTGTTAATCAAGCCCAATTTTTATTTTCTGATACAAATCAAGGGGCCCTTTAGGATAACTGGCGGATCACCACCGCCCAGATGACGGTGGCGATCCGCCCGTCAGAAACCTCCGCCCGCTTCTATTTTCTCCCTGCCAAATTACTATGGCGGATGGGACCCCGGCGGACGGGAAGACCGTCAGCCAGTTTTCCGCCAGTAGGCAATCCACCCGATTGCCTACCAGGGGGAAAAGCAGTTTATATGGTGGCGTTGTCTGGTGGACACCGCCATCCATATTTGTATGCAGGTTGGGACATGCCTTTCCGTGGCGGCAACGCCGCCACAGAAAGGCAGGCGACTTTTGACATTGGGGGCCCACAGCGGGCACCGCCCGCCACCAGGGCCAGACTGGAAACAAAAACAGGCCCTGGCAAAGTGCTCGGCCACCCCGGTGGGGTGAGGGGGGGACTGTTGGGGTGCGACGAGCTTTTTGCAGGGGCCGGTTTTCGGCCGATTTTGTTACAGGGCCGTTTTTGCAGCTATGCTGCAAAAACGGTCCTGTAACAAAAATGGCCCCCAGGAGCCCAAAACCGGCCCCCACCCGTACGGCGCACCGGGGGATTGCCCGGTGCCCACTACGGCCAGTCCGGGCCTGCCCGCCACAATGACAGGTATGCAGGATGCGCCTGCCACTGTGGCAGGTGCATCCTAGTGTCCCCCATGAGACCCCAGGCCCTTTTGGCGGGCGGTACCATTTCCTGATAGGATGGCGTCAGACAATGTCCGCCCGCCATCCTAATGACCCCCTAAGTATTTACTGTCAGTTTAATTGTTGCATGGTAGTCACACTGGTATAGCACTTCGTCCCACTGATGAGACATTGAACAGCATTCTAACCTGGGTAGCATGTTTTTTCAGAGGAATGCGTGGTTACAAAAGCAATGAATTGCAATGAGGCCTTGGTGGGAAGTGCTTTTGTGTTGCGTGTGATTGATCTGAGTGGTACTCTTATTTTGGCATAGGTTGATGTACCCTCGTATGTAAGGGAGTAAAGAGGAGTTAGAGATAGAAGAATGCACCAAGGTGACCCCCTCCTTAGGAAATACTCCATCTTGAATGGAAGGATTTGACCCAATCATGTAAGGGGGATGTCCCCTCCCCAAAGGGAGAGGACGTTCTAAGGGTGTAGTCACCTTAAAGGCAAGTAACCCATTGGCTACCATCTGCCAATACCTGTAACACCCCTAAATGCAGTATTTAGGGCCACACCTGAACACGTTCCTCAGATTTGACGGACCAAAGAAGATAATGGAAGACGACAGATGCTGGCCCAGGAACTGAACTGCTGCAGACAGAACTTGGCAAGAACCCCGCCACCTGTAGCTGATTCGACAACTGTACCTGCAGTCCTTCCAGAAACCCTGCAAGGCCTCCAAGAAACCCTGGAGACCATTCAGCCTTCATCCAATTGCCAAGAGACTCCCTTTGGGCTAGAGGCTCTAGTCCCTGGTGTCTACCAGTACAGGATCCACAGTAGTTGAGCACCGGCACTTGTATGGACTCAAGTCACTGCTGCAAAAGAACCCAAATACCGCAGTGGTAGAGCACTGGCACTTGTGTTGATGCAACTCTGCCCTGCCAGAAGAAAGCACCACAGCTGGATGGTTTCCACGACCTAGAGTGATCCTCCTGGCCCAACTACCTGACCCAAGCTGTTCACACCTCCATTCCAGAGACCCCATACCCTCCAGCAAGAGGCCCTGTCGGTCTCCTCCTGCCATGCCTGCAAGACTGCTGTCTCTCCGTGCCGGTCCGATGACAGCGGAACTCCTCAATTCCCTGCTCATCTCCATCCCCACGAACGCGACTGCTGGTGTGGCAGTGCCTAATTTCGATCTACAGTAACTTGTTGACAGCGACATTAATGGTGCGGGTCGTCTACTGAATCCTATTAATCTCCATTGCTCTCCGCAGGTTAAATATAATTTCCGGTATTGTCCGCCATGGTGCAGATACTGTTTCAAGCACCTTTTCAGGTGCCCCAAAATCTCCATTGCCTAACATTGGGCTCAGTGACCTCTGTGCCCGGCCGCCCCAGTGCTGTCGATGCTGCAGTACCTACCTTAACCTGAATCTTGCTCAGTGGAAAGCCCTGGAAGAGTAAGTCGTGTACATACCTGCAATTGCATAGCACTGTTTTCCTTCAATAGGATTGTATTGCATTCTAGTTATTGCATGCAACTGGCTATCTTTCTTAAGTACTAATTGCTACTATTTCTGATTGACAATACAAAAGTATAACCAAGACTGTAAAGCATTTCTACCGCCTTGCTAAATGATACCTACTGCATTCGAAAAGTATTACTACTTTGAAAACTGTTATTTATCTGCAACTGAGTAAATGTCTCTAGAAATAAAAGAACCAAATAATAACTATTTATAAAAACTAATCGGTCTGGTGTACAACAATTGCTTAGCACAGTCCACTGATAAGCCAAACTTCTCGACCACACTTCCACACATAAGGCTTTTACTATTATCTAGTTAAGCCTCTGGGCATTCACTGGACTCTGTGCACATCATACCTTACTTTGATATACTATATACAGAGCCAGCTTCCTATATGCACTTTCCCTGTTTGTGCTATTGTGCACCTTTTAAATATGTGCCCTGTGCGTAAACAGGGAAAGTACGTCATATTACAATGAATGCACTGCTCCCAGGGCAGCTGTGAATTTGAGCTGTTCTTGGAACAGCACATTTCAAGTGAAATATGGAGCGGCTGTTTCAAAACCACTTTGTGTTTCACTGTGCAGGTGGCAACCTGCCTGCACGATTAAGAGGGGAGCGAGATCGCCTTGCAGGCGGGTGAAGTGAGTGCCTGCTCTGCCTTCAAGGGGTTGTCTGGGGGGTCCCTAGGACCCACTTTCTCCCCTCCAGAGGCCTGCCTTTAGGGGACACACTGAATATTCGGCACCTGTTGGTGGCACACTTTGAGTGAACCTCTTAAAGGCATGTTTTCCTCTGTGTCTGTGTCCATAATATGACGCAGGCATAAAGGCAAAAAGATTCCCTCATTTGCATGGGTAGTAACCTCTAATGATAGCAATGGTGCTACATGTGACCCAGCCCTATCTATATAACAGAAGGGGCTGCATACACGTCTGAGTCCCCTTCTGTACTACCAAAGTGCCCATGGGATCCACAAAGTAGGTGAAACATACCGGCTGTGCCGCAGTGGCACTTCTTATGATACGGCGCCTAATTGTCAAGGATGTAAAATGCTCCAGCTCTTGCTATGTTTTACAAATTGAATAGGCATGTTTTCCATAATCCTTAGTTAGATAGGAGAGTTTAGAGATAGATAAATGACTGTTGGTGACATTAGACCTCCAGTGTATGTCTTTATTTACATGCAGACAAGCAAACCCTTCAGTCCAGGAGGAGTGAAAGAGTGAAAGAAACCATATGGCAATGACTTTTTCTATGTGTGCTGCAGAATGCAGTACACATAGAAAACTGAAAAACAAGGAGAAATTAAAATATTTCTCCTCGTTGCGACTCTCTAAAATAAAGGGGACTCACTGGTGGCGTAATGGACTTGTACATAAACTCCCTAGTGTTCATAATAGCTTTGTGATACTGAAATGGGGCCTTCTAATAGAGGGACTGGTTAAATCTTAGATGTTTGTGTGATACTTTCCCTGTGAACTTCTAGATTTCTACTGCATAGTTGTTCCCACTAGCCTGAAAACCACGGGCTGGAATGTTTTTGATGTAGCAGGAATAGCCAGTGTATTATTGGCATTAACATTGGGGAGTAGAGTTGGCCTAACGACTAGGGCGGTTGACCTCAAATCTGGGGAACCAGGTTTGAGTCTTGGCAAAGACGCACAACATCCTGTGATTCTGGGCAAATCACTTAATCTCCCCGTGCCTAACCAAAAAACAAATGTGTCCTCATGTAACGCAACTGGTGCTAGTGTAAAGCGCTCTGATACCTAATACCTTTGGGGCAAGTTTTACTATATAAAACTCTGTAAAAAAAAAAAAAAAACATTAACACCATAATCTTAAGCTGAGGTGTTGTACTGGTAGTAGAAGATGGCAACAGCCAAGCTGAAAGCTCCTGTAAGATTGGTTATGTAGTGCATTAAAAATTATAGCTGTTCCTCAGCTTATCCCATATAACCGGTCAGCTCTTAGGGTGGTAACAGCATCATATAGATAGAACTCTCATCCACTGTGCAGCCAAGATTACCAGAATTAATAGGTCATCAACCAAGTTTGATGTATTAAGCACTATTTAACTTGGGTTTGCAGACACTTTTGGCATGCTACTACTTGCATGCCTTCTTGAGTGGACGGGTAAATTATGTATAATCTCTGATTTCCAATATGGTGTAGTGGTTTCTAGGAACCATTAAACAGTGCCCTAATCATTATCTACATACTAGTGAATATGAATTGCTTTGAACTAGTTGGGCGGAGTGACCATTGGCTTAAATCTGGTACCACTCTAGGTCAATGGGGTGAAATGATGGCCACTGAAAAAGCTGCCCATTGAACCCCTGCTTTTAGATATTTGATTCAACAACACACACCAATGTGTGAATTAGAAGCATCAGAAAGGAGCTGTGTTTACACCATTCATCTTAAAGTATTTTTTTCACAGTTTGGGTGAGGAGCTAAGTATGGATTATGCATAAACTACAAGGGTTTTAAAATATTTAACACAGTTTAGATGCAGAACAGGCACATGAGAGATGAAGTAACTAAAGTCTTTAAGACAATCACAATATTTGTTTGACTGGAACTTAAGAAAGACAAATTAAAATGTTATAATCTACAATTACCAGCAGTACTGTGAATAGAGAGAAGACTTGTCCTAGCCAGGCAATACACAGAAAGCTTTTAAGGTTGAAATGAATAAAAAGCATGATGAAGTTATGTAAACATTATGCTGAGTCATCTGGTGAGTGTCAGTACAGTAATTAGTCAAATGTTACTGTTCTGGAAGCTTAATGACCCAAAATTACACCGTTGTCTGTCACAATGTGTGGTCATCATTGTAAAGTCTCTCTCTTTTTGCAGAGGAATCATTATCACAAACTTTAATTTATACATTTGGCCCTTTGCCTCGAGGGAGTTTTTCCATTGCATAAAGCTGTTGGAGGAGATTACAATTTGTTGTATCTGTGGCTGTTTTCCTTGGCATGCATTTAGATATTTCCTCATTCTTTTGCTCCATTTAATTTGCCCCATCCCTAGCAGAATAGGCCACGTTGCAATGCACACGTTTACAATACATGCTATTACAACACAGTCATCACAACGACCGCACCGCGTTGTTACAATGCATACCATTACTACTTATGTCATTACAACGACTTGCTGTGGGGGGGCGCTGGATTTTATAATGGTATTATTTACTATTCCAACTCCAGTCTGTGCAACAGCAGGAAAGTTGTTGGACTTAAAATCTAACACCTTCGACCCCCTTCAGCAAGTCGTTTTAATAACTTGCGTTGTAATGGTATGTGATGGAACAACACTGTCGTTGTAATGGCATGCGTTGTATCACAAGCGTGGTAAACAATGTTTACCTCCCTAGCATATCCCAGTTCCCATCCATGTCAGTTAGACCTCCCTCTTTGTTTTCCGTATTGCTCTTCACTCCCAGGAGTGAAGGATTGTGATCAGTATCTATACTAGTCTTTGTAGTTAACTGTTCAAAATGATTATGGGCAGAGATTACTACAAATACAAAGCACATTAAAGACTTTGATCCTGTAATATCCTTGATGCTATTCATGTATAGCACATGGCTAAAATTAGCAACCTGTAGGTACAAACTATGTCCATGACACACAGTTTATTGTCTTTTTGGGATGTTGTTTGCAATTCATTGTATCATTAAGACTTCATTGGTTTCAGTGGTTGCCCAGAGTGAGAGCTCAGAAGCGCAATTTTAAATTGAATTTATGAGTCACCAAAGAAAACTTTGAAAGCTTTGTATTATGTAGCTATCTATCATGCCACACTCTGAATCCGCTTCTTCCTTGTACATATATTCATAACACAGTTATAAGGTTTTTTCAACTTTCCTTAGCAGACATAACACAGCTACACAAAGTGACAAATTCTGCCTTCTATGCTAAAGTTCACCATGCTGTATATTTCCTATTCAAACGTATTAAATTTAGCATTTTCCTCCTTTTCCACTGTGGTCTTTTCAAATGTAGCAATACATTCCTTTCTTGGTATCCTTAATCGCTTCATTATCTCATAACAACCAGAGTTATCTTTCTCTGTAAATGGATATCTTTTTTCCAAGCCCCTAGTTTTCCTTTTGGCCAAAAATGTGATTATTCAAGGTGTTAGTTACAATGCTGTGGACGGGCAGATATCCAAATCTCTTACAACATCAGGGAACTAAGAGGAATTTATTATTCTCGTGGTTATGCAATTCCAGAAACTATGACTAAATGAGAAAAAATGTCTATGTGTGAGATGTGCTCTGAAATACACATGGCTATAGAGAAAATCAAAGATTAGATAAGCTTCTCATTAAAGAATACCCTCTTTTAAAACATAAGAAAGTCCATGAAATACAGTTTCTGGCTGTACAGGAGAGCTCTTTATCATCACTTCTCTGGGATGAGATTATGAACTCTACCTATTATGTTACAAAACGCAGGCCCTTTCAGTAATAAGCCGTTTCAACAGAAGGGCATTTACAAACCTTACAGGAGGCCAGTGTACGGTACACCTTTTAAAGAATATGAATATTTTAAACATAATTAGGCCTTCAAGGATTTGACAACATTTTCAAAACTGACACATGCTTGGTTGAGCCTGGAAACGTGTAAATGTAATGGTGTGCACTAAGGTTGTGATTTGGTTCCATCCCAGTCTGCAAATTGTTACCTAGCAGGATATCTCTTCTCGGTAGAGATTGTATATTTTATGGATATATATATGGAAAATATTTGCGGAATATTCTTTGTCCCTTGAGAGGCTTTTACACGAAAGTAAAAATGTCTCTTCCGATTATCTGCAAAGTTAAGTGTAAGAACCTGCAAAGACGCTATTTCATTTTGCATTAAGTGTGAGCTCATTTTTTGGGGGGGCTTGTTTCAATCTTATTATGTTTTGAATGTGAGTATTATTTGCTAATAGGGCCGGGCTGACCAATTATGCAATGTATATTCTACTTCATTATCTGCAATGGCTCTAATTAAATAGTGAGATGAACTCAAAACTTAAATAGACTTAAAACTTGCTCGTTGCTGTGCACACAATTCGGATGAGCCATTGAAGGTTGGATCCTATACCTTTGAAATACGACAGCTACACGGATTCTGTTGTAAGAACAATTTACTTCGGTACGCTTTTTTCTGTTGTTGTGCTTTTTTATAGTAAGATGCGACTCCCAAAATGGAATGTACAACAGTGTCTAAGACACTGTTTGCGATTCTCAAATAGGTGGCAAGGGTCCTGTCTCATTAATATTCATGAGGCAGGTCACAATTTGTGACCCATTGGGAATGGCCTGCAAACACAGAGATGGTGGCCTGCTGGGGACAGCAGACCCCCATCTCTGTGTTTGATTTTTCAATAAAGCAACATTTTTTCCCAAATGCAGCCTGTTTTGCTTAAAGGAAAACCGGATGCAATAAAAAAAAAGAAATTCTATCCATTTTTTTAAGTGCGGGCAGTGGTTCCTGGGTCCACTGCTTGCTCACAATTTTTTTCTCAGACTCCACCCAATCACAAATGGCAAAGGGTTCCCTAGGGACACATTCCAGTTTGTGAGTCACTTATCACCTACTTGAAGTAGGCAGTAAACTGTGAGTGTTTCGTGATCGCAAATGCAAATTAATGGTACATACCATTCTGACTTGCTATTAGGAAGGGTCACCATCTCGCAAAATAGCATTTGTATGTTCCTCCAACCTTTTTTGCAGTCACAAACAGGCCGATTTCCTGTTTGAGACAGCAACAATGGTTGTACATCTGGCCGGCCCAAAAGCCCCATCGTTGAAATTACTGGGTGTTAGGTATTTCCAAGGTATTGAATTTCACTAAATGAGAAACTACATCAGTTGCCAAAACTCTCTACTTCATACCTTATAAATAAGCAACATATCATGTTTTTAGAATGGGATTTATGGAAGGTTGTATAAATGTGAAAAAATTAATATTTTTTATTCAGATTCTGACACAAATATGAATGAGCATGCACTCCCTGGAATACGTTTCTCTCTCTCTCTATCTCTCATTGGTGGGGTCAGAGACCCATTACTTATACTCAATTGTACCTTTGAAATTGAGGTGACATCAAAAAGTGGCTTTGATGTGCACAAGTGTCCTCCTTTCCCAGCCCTGGCTCCAACTCACTACAGGTGGGTAATCAACCTTTGTATGGGGACAGGACACTGTCCATTCAGGTGTAAGTGTCAGTTCCTCCCTCCCATCCTGCCCAGGAGGACCTCAGGATGCAGACGGGCACTCAGGCACACCTATTCTTCCTAGGTGTGTGGCTGTCAAGAGGGAAGGCACGTAGTCCAGCAGTCACCCACCCCAGACATATATTGGAGACAGGCTGCAGACACCCAGAGCTTTAAGAGCAGAGAAATGCCATCTTTCTAAGTTAAAAAACTATGTGGGGTTTGGCCCATAATCAGTAATGCTAGGGCCTATATAACTTAAAAAACAACACAAGTGCCAGTACTGATGTCATTCCAAACTATCATTTACAAACTATGATTACACACCTCAATTGTCATGACTATCAATTATTTATTCCTGTGCTTTCTTTTTACTTTTACAAAAAGACCTTTTCAACATATTATTCATATAATTCAAAAAGGCAAACTTTTATCGACTATTTAATGCACAGGGACATAAATAATACAATATTTACAACAGAAGACAAATCACAAGATTCTTTCATCACATACACAAAACAATAATACCATTGCATACACACAATACCAAAACAAATTTGAATCTCAGGTTCGGTTTTTAAAACACTTTTTTTAAAATAAATTCCCTTGGAGCTTACATTGTTATCCAGTAATTGAACTCCCTTCTAAAAGGGCAAAACCAAAATAGTGTCCATACTGAGCTCAAAGAAAAATCACAATTCCTTAAAAATGTAGTTACTTTTGAGCTTCAGTGGTATCACTTGTTTGGTAGATGAAAAACAGTTGACACGTTTCGAACCCTTCTGTAAGTTTCTTAGGGTTCTCCTCAGGACTCAGAGCACTTGAGCGCTGAAAAATATTAAATAACACCCGTATTAACAAAAACGCTCCTTCCATCCTTTCTGTGAAAATCATACTCATCCCCCATACATCCACACCATATGACCTCTTTTCTCCACTAATATGGATTTTAATGTTAGTTCAGCCATTGATGAGCCCCAATCTGAGAAAAGACAATATGAGAAACCAATCATTTCAAGAATCAAATTGCAGATTGTAAGAATCTGTTTGAATTCATTCAAAACTGCAAAAAAACTCACATCTAATGAGAGAATCGTTCCTCAGATCCCAATTCAACGAGAATCCAATACCATCTCTATAGTGGAAAGAGCCTGAAACAACACGAAAACCGATGTCATCCTTCTAAAATGACATCATCTTCACGAATTAACAAAACAATGCAATGCGCCATTGAAACAACTTAAAACTCTCTGTCTTACCTGGACGCAAATGATATCATCACCAATCGACAAGTAAGACGACTGGGACACCCAAGGAAAACATTAAGAAGTCTCTACTACTCAACCAGGGTTATAAAGACTACCTCGTCTGTTGTACCTTCAATGCTTGTTTTTAGTAATGACGTGCATCCGCAGCTTTCAGGTTCTGCAGGCAAATACCTGTAAGCAGAGGAGTTAAACTGTTGTCTGGAGGAAGTTGTTCTGCTTAGTAGCCAGTCAAATTACTTTCTGGTATGATGACCTGATGTCAATATTTTTTAGGCAATGTACCAGAAGTGATCTTTACTGTCATGTCTTGAAATCAGAAAATAATATTGTAATGCTAATCAAAACAATCTACCAAATTTGATTATCTCTAGAGCTAAATTGTCAAACTGATAAAAGAAAAACAAAAAAACATAAGAATGTTGTGCCCACAAGGGTTATGGGAAACATAGTACGTGCAAATCAATAGTAGATCAGTTGTAGATCAGATATTGTATGCAACCAACTATGTTTTTGTATAAATTAAAGGTTGACAATATTCATTACGAATTAACTCATTCTATCCGATGTTGCTGTGTTGACTATGATAATGCCAACCATTCTGCCCAAAGCATTCCTGGGAAATGTAGTCCATTCTGATGTCAATTTTTAGAAAATCGAAAGCAGGTACCAAATCCAACTATTGTTGGTTTTGCGAATCAGGGTTCATATACTACAGTTTGGCTGTGCATATACGTTCTAGTATTTTGAACGATACTAGGTTTGGATTTCCAATTGTGCTTGAAATTTGAAATTTACATGAAAATATTTTGAATTGCACATGGAAAGATTTTTCGAGCCCATGGTTTTGATTAAAATGCGTTTGAAATCAGAAGTTTTGAATGTGACAGCTTCAGGTTTATCATTCATGACAATGCCATCTGTAGGGGAGGTGATGACTTCAAAACAATTATAAAGTTTGGAGTTCAGTAATTTTATGAAGTCCGTCAAAAGCTGGATTAAATTTGACGATTAGAAATGCCTCCCGTTGGGTTAAACACCTTTCTGCATCTCCGCTATGATGATCCAACTCAACCGGTGACAATACCATCCTCCGTAAATCTATATCTGAATGTTTTTAATTAATCCAATAATTTACTAATGGACCGGTGAGTACTTTTTTCAAATTCTTGATTTGTGCTGAGTCATACGTTGGCATACTTCCTGATTCATTTTTCCAATGTATAACTTATTGTCAGGGCAGATCACTCCATATACAGCATTTTTAGTCTTGCAATTGGAAAACAGATTGTGCTTCCAAATGATGTTTGGTTTGGTTGCAACAGATGCATGTTCCACATTTGTGGTGTCCTTGAATCGGTGGAAAATTAAAGAACTGTTGCAGAGTATTTTTTACGGAAGGTGCTGGAATCGATGCTCGAACCGCTTGGCTACCTACACTCTTTTCTTGTTTGAGTGCAAATAAGGATTTTGTAAATGATTGATCCAAATGGGCAATCAAATGCTAATTTTGATTGACGATCCTTTTCAACTGATTAGTCTTAGTGCAGAATTTTGATACACAAACTAGATGTTCCAACTTTGGGTGGTCTCTTTTTCATAAAAGTTCCTCTTGTGGTGTCCACCACGCTCTTTTCATAGAATGCTTTAACAATTTCTTGGGGTATCCTCATTCCTTTAGCTTGTGCATCAAGCAAGTTGCATGAAACAGATAATCAATTGTTAACAGAAGCAACAGGACAACAAGACCAAGGTTTAGCACAACCAAAACACTGGTACGAGTAAGAATAAGGGTGGTGCAGCACACTTCCTGTGCCCGTTGTCCCTGGGCACAAATAGAACAAACAGGAATGAAGACAGAATGGAAGGCACACTCAAAAGAAGTACATAGATAAGTGTGGTCTTGATTTTTTCTTTTCTTTATTTGGGTAATTTTACCAAGAAGAACATACACAGCCAACGCGTTTCGTTACGTATTGTAACTTCGTCAGGGCTAGGTCTGTGATGTAGATGTGGAATATTAAAGTAGACGTTGAATGGAACGGGCACCGTAAGAATAACGAAAGGTCTAGATGAAGTGCTGGGTAAAGCTACTCAAGGTGCCGGTTTCCAGAAAGAGTAAGACGTGGCCTATCGCCGTTAGTTGAGATCAATATTGGTGAGTACAAAAATCCTAACAACGTAATGCAGTTGAAGGTGGTTTCTATAACGAGGGTCGCTCTGCAACGCAGTGAAGCTCCCAAATTGTAGGTATGGTGTGTAATCAAAAATCAGCGTCAGAAATCAAGACAGCGGCCCACTAGATACAATGTACTCCACAATAGGAGTTGACGATCTCCCGGCACAATAACACGGGTTCGGAACAAGATGAAACAGATAATCAGTTTTGTAAGAACATTTTCTTTGTATCCTTAAAAACTGCCTAAATGGTAAATTGTCCCGAAGACTGCGGGGATGATGACTTGAATAATGTAAAGCTTTATTTCTATCCGTTGGCTTAGTATGCAATGTGGTCCTTAATAGTCCATCTGATGCATATACTTCAACATCAAGGAATGTGATTTTCGAGGAATCTTGATGTAAACTGAACTTAATGTCTGGTGTACTCTCATTTATCCAACAATGAAATTGCTCTAATGTCTCATCTTGTCCTGTCCATACAAAAAATAAGTCATCAGAGAATCGTACCCATTTCGAAATTTGATGTTGAAATGGGTTGGTATAGAAAATGAAGTTTTCTTCAAATTTTGTTATGTACAATACTGCTATCTCCAGCGTGAATGTACATCCCATAGCAGTCCCCTTTACTTGAAAAATAAAAACCTTCATTAATTCTGAAATTGGTTTTTTAAATGCAAAACTGGCCAAATCCATGATAAACTCTGTAGGCCTAGGTTTGGTATAAAAAAAAGGTTAAGTGCCTCTAGGTCATCTTCTTGTGGCATCTGCATGTATAATGAGACTAAATCAAAAGTGACTAATCTTACAAAACTCGTAAGCTTCAATTTTGTTGATAAAGTCAATGGTATCCCTTAGCTAGAAGGGGACATACTCCAAATTGGTCCTAAAAAGATGTCTACATATTTCGCTATTGGTTCCAAGACAGAATCGCATCTAGAAACTATTGGACGTCCAGTAGGTGATGTCTTACTCTTAAGCACTTTGGGCAACATGTATAACACTGGAATTCAAGGGTATTTCTTTATCAAAGAATTTTACTCCTTCGGTCCAATAAAGCCTTGCCTGCTTCAATATTTTTGACAGTTCACCTTGGATTTCTAGGGTTGGCTCACCTTGAATTTTCTTGTAAAATTCTTGTTGCATATTTGTCTAACAGCTTCTTTTTTATAGTCATCTGTGGCCCAGACAACAGTAGTACCACTCTTGTCGGCTAGCTTAATGACAATTGAAGAATCATTCTTAAGGGTTGTTAATATATTTCTGAAATGTTTTTTAATCTCAACAAGAGCAATGATTGGAACCTTTCCTTATACCTCCACACTGGAGGTGATAAATGTCCGTGTATTCTCATTGTGGAGCAGATTCATGCTAGTCATTGAATCTTCCTACATTTCAACATAGAAAATGTGTCTGATAAACAAGGTTCTTTTCACCTTTTATGAGAATTTCAAGATGTCTGTGGAGTGGCTTAAGGTGTGTTTGTCAACATTGCTGTTCATATGAGACACAATTCATTAGTAAAAAATTGTGCAAACCTGGCAAACCAATTTTTGCTCCAATGATGGGTAGATAGTCAGAGTTACAAAAAAATGTCAGTCTTCACAAATATTTTAATTGAGGGTTTTCAATTGAAAAAAAGTGGCTGGCCATGTACCAAATCCATTTTAGGAGTCTGTAAGGATTTACAAGCTCTTAAAGTTAGTGTGCGACTCAATACCGCTTTAGTATTTTAAAAGAGCATACTTTGGGCAACTGTTTCAGATATCAAATCAGTACCAGATGAATTGATGTTTTGAGCCCAGAATTCTCATGCAATCCATTTAAAAGTCACTGACTCCGAGCAGGAGCAGTAACTCATTTCAAAATGGAAGGGGTCACCTTGATATCCCTTCCCCTTTGTGAATGGATTGTTAAATATTTGTTTTCTGGCAGAGGTACTGTCAGAAAACCTTTTCAGAAAAACAAAATCTTTTTTTTAAAGTAGACCTGTTATCTTTAAGGAAATCTTGACAGCTTCAAAAAAGATGTTTCTTTATTTAAATGCAATCACAGACATGGTGGGCCACTGATCCTTGGAGGCCACAATCCCTGTGATTCTATGGAATCGAAGTTACTTCCAATGTGTCACCTAGCTAATGAATATTAATTAGGTAGGTCAGATTGCAACCCACTCTGATTCTGCATTTTATGATTCAACCCATTATTATACAGGGCCGGTTTTACAACCAGAAAAATTATACATTTGGATCCAAATACTCAAAGCATTTGTGTGCCTAAGTGACCTGTTCATCACCCACTGTTCCCCTTTCTATGCATATTAGTCCTATTTCTAGCTACCTTATTTTTTGTTTACTGACACCAATAAGATAATTCACACATTGACATCTCATATTCACCCACTGCCGCATCTGCACACTGACCCCCGTAAACACCCAGTAACTCCCTGCTCATTCACCACCTATCTACATCCTTGCACACTGCTCTTTGCATGCATATAATTACCACAAATGTCTGTTCACTGACCCCTTTGCATTCTGGCTACACTATGTATTCACTGCAATTCTGCATGCTCCCCCATTATTCACCTATCATTTGCACTCCCACCTGTTCATTGACTCTGCATGCCCCCCTGCAGCCCCACAATACCTGCATCATCCTTCTGTTTGCTACTCCCTAGTTCCTACTGTTGCAGTGTGCTGCCCCCTGTATCAGTGCTCTTATATTAATACACAGATCCAATGCTTCTGCCTTCTTATCCACACTGCTCACCCATGCGCACTTGCCATTTTATGACAAGCAACTGTTCAAATCATCAGGGTTGTACTGGCCTACTGGGCAATCAGACATTGCCTGATGGGCTGATCTTCATTGTCAGTGTGTGGATCAGGTTTGTAGCTGTTTGTGGGCCTGTTTTATGGTCTATTTGGCCAGTTTTTACAGTTGATTTCAATGATATTAAAACCTATATTGTCTGCAGCAAGCTCTAATCCAAGCAGTTTGCTGTACTATGCAAACCACTTATGCAGCATGCCTTTACAAGTTGAAAACTGCCCTAGTCTGCAAACATGGGCCACTTTTTTGCTATTGATTTCGCTGATGGGGGACAGTTTAATTTTGGCCAAATTTTTATCCCAGTCTGAGTATGCAAATCATGCTCACCTACTGCTTTCACTGGCCTACACAGTTTTATCTATTGGTTTAAGAGTCAAATATTCTCCATAATTCAGCGGTTTGTTACTGCATTGATGTAATAGAAGATGTAGCGAATGTTGGAAGCCACGTCCCTGTCTTCGTGACCCCATCTTGTCTGTTGGGATTTTGTGCCTTGGGATTAGTCCCTGCTGTGATCCAGAGTAAAACTCACAAAATAGCCCACGGGTCCTACTTCTAAGTCTACTGTGTGTGTAAAGACTACTTCTACTAATGCTTGCGGAGAATCCCTTTTAAAGGACGGTTCCCCTCACACACCAGAGTGATCATGCTTCATCATAGGGTTGCCTCCTCACTTCAAGAACCTAGTTGTGATGTGGGCTACAAACCCCTAGCTGTAAGGGAGGAGCTCAGGGATGTTTTCGTAAAAGAGGATGGTCCTAAAACCCTACGTGAGCTTAGTGCAGGGGTCTTCAAACTGTGGGGCGCGACCCCCAGGGGGGCCGTGGAGCGATGCAAAGGGGGTCGCGCCTTCACAGTGTCACTTCTGCCCTGGCCTCCAGGGCTTCAGCCCCCCTCCTCACCCATCCTGTGTCTCAGCCCGAGCTGCTGCAGTGCAGCTCGCGCTCCTGGGGCCTCGGCTGGGCAGTGTCTGGAGTCTTATCTCGGCCCGAGTTTTTCAAAGGTCTTTAAAGACCATTAGCATATTTACATGCCTTTGTTAACTGATTACCAAAGCTTAGTTTTTTATGGTTCCAGTACCCCCTGGGCCCCCACTCTGCCTATTCCTTACATTTGTATGTTTACACTTACTGCTGTAGTGTGAGAATGCATTTAATGAAAAGAACTATAAAGTTGGGTTGCCAAAAGAAACATGCCTGCTATGTGTTGTTTAAAGATCCTGCAGAGACCTGCTCTTGACACTAAATTGAGTTATAAATAAACAAGTATGTATTAATTAGTTATGTGACTTTTCTGTCTTTATTCTCTTTAATTATTAGTCATGGATCATTAAGGCATCCCTAGAACACAATTAAAAGTGCTTTCTATTTATATTTGCTGTTCTAAGTATTCACAGATAAGTGTAAAAAATACAGCTGTAGGTGACTGCTTATTTCTGGGCCATCAAAATAATGAGCTGGTAACCCTAATCATTTGACTGGAAGTTTGTTGCAGGATCAGCACATTATTTCCTCCACCCTTGAACCCTGATTAATGCCATTATAGCAATAGTTTAACTTATATCTGAAACCCTACTCTTCAAGTTTCTGGGAATGCATCCTGCTTTCAGACTACTCACTTCTCATTCTCGCCTTCACTTTCACGTTCACCCTGCACTCCCAGCGATCACAATGCACTCACACTAATCACCATGCACTCACACTGATCACCATGCACTCATAGCGATCACCATGCACTCATAGCGATCACCATGCACTCATAGCGATCACCATGCACTCATAGCGATCACAATGCACTCACATTGATCACAATGCACTCACACTGATCACAATGCACTCACACTGATCACCATGCACTCACAGCAATCACAATGCACTCACACTGATCACCATGCACTCACACTGATCACCATGCTCTAACAACATTCACCCACTCACCCTGCACTCACAGTGATCATAATGTACTCACAGTGATCACAATGCACTCACACTGATCACCATGCACTCACAACATTCACCTGCTCACCCTGCTCTCACAGTGATCACTCTGCACTAAAAATTTGCTTGCATTGTTCACTCTGTACCTCACCCTGCAGTCACACGAGCACACTTCTCACCCTGCACTCATGTGACAATCCACTCACCTGTCCCCCCCTTACTGCTCAATCTGTAGCTCACTCAAACAAGGCCATCACTAACCATGCACTAATTCATCCCACTCTGCACTTACAGCCGAACCCAAATTCATATGGTCACCTCACTCACCCTGCAGTCACTCCTTTTACCCTACTCTCACACTGTTGCATTGCTCACCGTGCAGTCACATGGGCACTCTTGTCACCCACATAGTGCAGAAGGTTAAAGTGCCTTGTACAAAGAAAATGTACCATGCACATCACAGAACTGAGTATGAGTAAACTATGAGTAGCGCTAAAAGAAATGAAATGTTTGTCAGACAGGTGCTATAGAGAGATGAGGTGTATTGTTGGTGAGTGGTAGTGAGGGAATTCATGGAGAAGGTGGAAAGACTGTTGCACCGTGTGCAACCAGTGCTTGGACAAGCCCTGGCTGGGAGTGTTAACTCCCCCCCCGAAGTTCGGGTCTAGTGGATCCCCTACTTCGGCCTATTATTTACATTTGTAGTGCGCTACTGTTACCAAAAGGTGTCCTGGGGCTAATAACCATCTGCCTGCAATGGGAGAGAGGGATCCGGGGTTGGGAGAGGAGAGAAGAGAGGGATGGAAGGAAGGGAGTGAGAGGAAAGGGGCATGGGTAAACTGCTTAACTCTGCACAAGACCGTCACGGTTTGAATGCACCCTTGCTGCTCCCGGCCATGGCCAGGTGAGCTTCTAATGTGGCAGCGCATATTCCTGCGGATTGGGAGGCCCTTCACAGAGGTTGACTAGACATCTTTCTGATGTTAATTGCGGTATTTTGGTTATAAACTGGTACTGATGGGGTGAAATATTTCCTCAGTATTACTGTGTTAAAAAAATTCTAAATAATAAAGCAATGCTACCCCAAAATACGCAGCCTCACATCACATTATTTACATTTTCTATTCACACAATTTAGTCAAGCCTGTCACATAATTTGGTCCTCCCCTTCCTCATAACCTAGAGGTTTAGACATTTTTGTCAGGATGGGGTCCTTACGTTTGAAAATGTTGGCAGGGGGGTCTCGGCATCCAAAAGTTTGAAGACCTCTGGCTCAGTGTGTTTAGGATGAAGTGCAGTGCTGTGGTGAGTGGTAATTAAAACTGCCTACAGAGTTAGCTAAGGCAAACTTTATTCTACCACCCTGTGACAGGATTAAAAACAAGTAGCTTGTGATGTAGCTGCCGACATTAGAGACAGCTGCATCTGAAAATGCTCAACATGTTTCAGCGTATAGACCTCTAAGAGTGTTGCGGCCTTCGTCAGGATCAGTCAAAAGGTGCTGCAAAAAGGTGAAAAAGTGGAACAACAAATGTGAATAAAAACAATGGACACCGGTATGGGATACTACACCAGTAGTCCTGTTGTTCGGAAAATTTGTCGATAGAACCTGTAGATAGACAAACAAATTGTGTTCCATACTTGTCACAATGTGAAAAGAGAGCATATATCGCATGGTGAAACAACTCCACAATAGACATGTCTCAATTTGTTTAATTAAGAACAATAGAGCATCAACCACTAATAATAAGTGGGTGTGAATGCGGGACTCCCCTACAATTGTTAGAGAATATACTGCATCTGTCCTGGGCTTTGCGCCAAAGGTACATACGCCAACCATTGTTGTAGATAAATGTTTAGGGTCAAGAGACACGAAAATACAATATAAAGAGGGTAGCAGAGATTATGTACACACAAGTTAGAGCTAGTAAGAATAATGTGAGCTGTCCTGCCAATGGCTAGGGAAAACGGGGGGATTTGGTGGGCGGGCCGGGAGGTAGGGGAAGAGGGAGTGAGGGACAAGGTGGGCAGGAGGGGGGAGGGGGTGGGTGGGTGGGGAGAAGGTGAGAGGGGTGGAAGGGGTGAGGGAAGGAGGAAGGGAGGCGGGGTGTGAAAGAGAGGGACGACAAATACTCTGTAATACTGTGTCAGTGCCAGAACAATTAACTGCCACCCAAGGGAGGGTACCAGAATAATGAAAACATAAAAGGTAGACCTGGTTTAAATTAAATTACTTAAATGAACTGGAAGTAGAGTAGGTGAACCTGGTTGGAATAGTGGGGTGCAAAGTGAGCACTGTGAGAGAAGCATGGTAATATCTCACAGGGACCAAACTTGGACGGAGTTCTGTGCAGGGAGTAGAGAAGCCCGACCATGGCAAACATAGTTGTGCCAGAAGGGTGACCATAACGAGGGCCACAGGTGGAGCAATAGAAAGGGACTGCGCGTCAATGGGCGCGTATATGCCGGCGCTCAACCGTGTGCATTTGTTGCCAAACTGGGCGGCTGGCCCAGGAGTGCAAGTGGAAGAGATATGATACAAGCGGCGGATGGGGCGATGCGATGAGTAGTCAGTACTGCGCAAGGTTAAAAAACATTAATAACAGTACGTGCGAGCAAACCTCGCAGCAAGTACGCCTATGTCAATAGATAGGGTTAAATTGGGAAACTGCACAGGGCATCCTACAGAGGTGGGTCGGGCTGCCAGGAGCATAATGTAAGACAGGCGCGGCACACCTCAGGGATGGAAGGAGCCTGGTAAAGTGCTCCGAGACCGCTGTAGAGCAGTTAGCTCAGAGGGGCAAACCCCCGGAGAATATAAGACAGCAAGCAAGGACTCACCGCTCTCAGTATGCGGAGTGCTCCAGCATGTACGTTCAGCAGGCAGGGGGAGCCGTGTGGAGCGCGGCCGGATTAAAAAGGAAGTGCGCATGAGTCAGTATCTGGACTGGAGACGGGGCAGGCTGGGTAATGTAGTCTGGTGGGACTATAAGTCTGAATGTGGTCCGAGGATAGTGAAAGTGTAGTCTGGTGGGACTCAATGTACACTGAAGGGCAAGAACCATGGTTCAAATGCAATGTTAACATAGTAAAGCTAACTTGACAAAGCACAATGGCAGAGATGTTAACGAGCGCCATCGGATGCCGAGGCGTCAGGGTAGTCAGGTCAAACAGTCTTAAGAACATGACAACGGAGCTCACAATGTTGGGACTCGTGGGAAAACATAGGGAGGGGGGAAGAGGGGGAAGAAAGTGAGGGAAGGAAAGGGGGGTTGGTGGGAGGAAACGGGGGCAGGAAGACTAAGTCAGGGTCCTCGGCGCTCATGGGCAGCCAATCATGATGGGAGCAGGAATAAAAAACTCATTATAGAGCAGGAGGACAGTGTGTGAGTGGACAACACTGTTGAGCAGGAGAACAGCTTTAGAAAATATGATCTCTAGATGGATCAAAAAGGTGCTGATCACAGCATAGGAAACAGATGATTAGTGTCTAAGATCTAACATGTTACCCAGAAACATCTGCGTTTAGGATAATGTTACGTTAGGGCCAACCAGGGGATGACATCATTGTGCCCCAGGTTGGATGTATTCAAACGGAACACCCATCTTTGCTCAATGCGCAAAAGATTTTTTGTAAGATTGGGTGTTGCGGCGCTGAGGCTCTGTTTGCCAAGCACAGTCCAGGTGAGGGAGTCTGCCAAGAGATGCATTTCTAAAAAGTTTTTGGTCAGCTTGGTGGTTTGTTTGGCACATCTAATCATGCTTTTGTGTTCTAGTATGCGTGTGCATGCCTTGCGTGTCGTCATCCCTACATATCTTAACCCGCATGGACATGTAATGAGGTAAATTACTCTCTCACTATCACAGTTTGTGTGGTGTCTTAACTCCCATGGTCTCTCTGTGCCAATGTCAATGGGCTACGTGATAGTTTTTTGGGCACAGGCAGCACAGGAACCACAGGGGAAATGTCCTTGTACGGTGGGAGTTGCCATACGGTGTTAGCCCTCTGAGGTGGTTTCGGTGGGGGTCTTATGTGAATTAAACTGACTTTCAAGTTGCGTCCCCTCTTAAAGGCAAATTGAGGTATCTGTAATGTCAGTTAACCCTTGTTGAGAATGTTCCAATTGCGTATAATCAATTTTTTGACTGTGCTGGATAGATAACTGAAGGTGTTGACGCAAACCAGTCTTGTCTGTGCTTGTTTCTGAGGAAGATGTGTGAACTCATGATCCAGAGTAACAGTGTCCGGACGGCTGCATTTTTACTAGTATCTAATGTGCCTATTTAGCCCCTAGGGGATCCAGTTGTGATATAGTCCGTGTGTGATGCAACATCACATTAAAGTGGCTGTGAAGGGCCTTTTTGCTTAAGTGTTTTATCCCATTACTGAAGTGACTTATCTCATTGTTGGGGTAATTTTCATCAATGATCAAAATCTATCCAAAACCTTTCTATTCTGCCCAAGGTTTGTGTGTCCAGCCCCACAGTTTGAAGAACATTACCTTACAACTTCATTTGGTAAAGAGTGTAGCAGGGGCCCTGGCACAGGTGCCAGCAGGTAGAAGGGGTAGGAGGTTACTACACGCCAGTCTCAAATAGCTACACCCAAAGCTTTTCCAAACAACAAGACATATGCAAGTGAGGAGACATTGTTCAGGATCTACAAAATAAAGCATATTTTTTCACTGAGACATGCAAAATATAATGGGCAAAATTGTGTTCTGCTGATTGGAGAGTCTTTTCGCGACTTAGCAGTTGACATTCGATGTAAAAGAAAGAACAGGGTGCACCAAGCTGGCAATGTTGGTGCTTATTTTTTGCTGATGGCAAATTACCACCACTAGTTTTTACCATGCCACTTCTGATTTAAATGGTGGCAAACTTGGGCAGTCACTGTTGTGTGTCTCTGGATAAGCAAGGCAAAAAAGGCTCACCACTGATTTCAAAGTAACTTCACTGAGTTAGTGATGAATACATTAAAACCTATCTACCTCCGAGTCCACCAACCGAACCGCTGGGCAACGATTGGAAAGACCCCTTTGAAAGAGTCCCGCGCCATCATTTATTTTAGTAGCTGCCTTCCATCATGGAAGATTCTCTTTCCATCTCGCCGGGTTGCTGTCTCCGGCTCGCGTCAGCAGAATGCTGGCTGACAGGATCTGCAGATCTCCCGTCTCCGAGGAAGGAACAGTTGAACTTCTCTGATACACAGGAAAGAACGAACCGCACACATTAAAGCCTTCTTGAGCTGCCGAAGACTAATTTCAATTGCATTAATCTTCCCGTGGCGCGGTGGCACTTCCGCTCCTTATTACCGTGAGACTGCCTAGGTGTCATTAGCCGGACTCTTTCCTGTTATAAAGCATCTCTCTGGCACTAATTAGAAGCCCTGTGTTGGCGAGCGAGCTCCTAGAAATGTCATGTAATATCACCAGACCCAGCTTTCCATCTTTAGCCCGCTGAGCCAAATGTACTTCATAAAATAATGACATGTTGTCGCAGAAGGGTTCACTCGGCCGATAGTATTTTATGAGCAGCGGCTGTCTGGAACAAGTTTTTCAACCGAAAAAACACGGTTTCGTTTGTGTCAGTGAGAAATGTAATCCTTAGACATCTGACGGTGTTAACAATCTTAAAATTACATTTATCGAACTTCCTTTTCCCCACTACTGCATTGACAGTTTTAAAAATGTGAATTATGCGATTCCCCTGCTTCCATGGCCTGAAAATGGTTCTTTGCTTACATTAATAGGTTGGCATTGCATAGCCCTTTCAGTCAGCAATGCATTTTACAAACACAATAAGTAGTTCATCAGTGTCATCAGTGATGTCATTTGAGATGTCATCAGTGATGTCACTGACCATGTCATGAATGATGTAATATGTGACATCATCAGCAGTGGATTGCGGGTGCGCGAAATATAGTTAGTACAACTAACTATATATTTGATTTGATTTGATTATGAATTTGTAAAGCGCAACGAATGCCCATGGGCGTCTTGGCGCTAAAAATAGAAATACTTGACCGAACTGCTCAACCGGAGACGACTATCCCAGACTGAATAGCCATGTTTTTATCTCTTTCCGAAAGAAAAGTAAAGTGGGGCAGTTCTTAATTGAAATTGGAAGCAGGTTCCACGCCTTTGCTGCATACAGCAGGAAGCTTCTCCCTCCCATCTAAGTTGTTTGTATCTGGGGACCTGGATCAGATTAAGGTTGCTGGATCTCAGCGATCTGTTTGGCTGATAGTTAACCAGATGGATTTTTTGGAAACTGTGAGCCTGCACCATGCAGGGCTTTGTATGCAAGACACAGGGATTTAAATTTTATTCTATTTTTCATAGGTAGCCAGTGCAGAGCCCTCAGACCCTGGGCTATGGACTCATGTTTAGGTATGTTCAGCACCAGTCGTGCCGCTGCATTTTGTAAGCGTTGAAGTTTCAAGAGGTGTTGGGATTGCATCCCTGCATACAGCGCATTGCAGTAGTCTAGTCTTGACAATGTCAGCATAGTTACTACTGTTTTGCATGATGTCAGCGGAATGAAAGGTAGCAACTTCCTGATCATCATCAGGATGAACCATATCGATGATGATAGTTTATTGGTTTGTGGTTCATAGGACAATTTGTTGTCGAGGAGTATGCCTAAGTTTTTTACCTTTTTTACTGGCGAAGGGCATTGCCCTAGATTATCTGGCCACCAGTCCTGGGACCAGGATTGCATGTCTGAGCCCAGCAGCATCACTTCGCTTTTATTGCCGTTTAGCTTGAGGCAGTTAGTCTGCATCCAGCACGTGATCTGTTCCATGCAGTGTTTAAACCTGGTCGCTGTCTCTTGAGTGTTATTAGAGATGGAGACCACTATTTGCATGTCGTCTGCGTATGAAACTGGGAGAAAGCCACAATTCCGGATAATAGCCGCCAGGGGCGCCACATAAAGGTTGAAAAGAGTGGGGCTTAGTGATGACCCCTGGGGTACCCCACAAGGAGATTTAAAGGCTTTAGATTTGGCTTCTCCCAGTTCCACCGTAAAAGACCTGTTGGATAGGAAGGATGCTAATAGGGCCAGAGCTGACTTGTGTAGTCCAGCCTCATTGAGCCGATTGAGTAGAGTAGAGTGGTTTAGCGTGTCAAAGGCCGTCGAGAGATCTAACAAAATCAAGGCGGCCTTCCCCCCGGCATCCAGGACACTCCTGAGGTCCTCAGTGGCCATCAGCAATGCGGTCTCTGTTCCGTGCCCTTCACGGAAACCGAATTGCGAGTAATCCAATACATTTGCTTCTGCCAGGAAATGCAACAGTTGTCTATTCAAAAGCTTCTCTAATACTTTCGAGGCAAAAGGTATCCTCGCAATTGATCTATAATTTCCTGGTTCCTGGAAATCTAAGATGGATTTTTTTAAGAAGGGGTAGTATCGAAGCTGTTTTCCAAAGTACATAGGAGCAATTTCAATGGTTTTGTATGAGTGAAATGTCCAGCTAACTATAACACCCCTAAAACTTATAGTTTTTTTTGTGAATTTCAAAGGTTTTTTAAATGCTAATTCCTAACTATATAAGGCCTAAAACCTATGGTTTTTTCAGTGAATTTGCAAGGTTTTTTAAATGCTAATTCCTAACTATATAAGGCCTGAAACCTATGGTTTTTTCAGTGAATTTGCAAGGTTTTTTAAATGCTAATTCCTAACTATATAAGGCCTGAAACCTATGGTTTTTTCAGTGAATTTCAAAGGTTTTTTAAATGCTAATTCCTAACTATATAAGGCCTGAAACCTATGTTTTTTTCAGTGAATTTCAAAGGTTTTTTAAATGCTAATTCCTAACTATATAAGGCCTGAAACCTATGGTTTTTTCAGTGAATTTGCAAGGTTTTGTAAATGCTAATTCTATCAGCGGATAACGTTTAAATATATTAATATCCTAGTGGGACCACCTGAGCAGCCCTAGGGAGTCAGGGTGTTTCTACCCTGCCCCCTTTTTGTGTTCTACACGTTTGTTTTTCTGCTTTCTTTTTTTTTTTTTTTTTTTTTTTTTAATTCCGAAATTCTTTATTGTATATAGAAAAATATAATTTTACATACAGGGAAGAGGCTTATACATGAGTGGAAGAAGAAAGAGAAAAGAAAATAGGCTGAAGAGGAGAAAGAAAGGAGGAAATAAGGAAAGGAAAAAAAAAGAAAAAGGGGGGGGGGGCGGTAGTCCGTACTCTTGAGATCATTCGCCAGTTCGTAGTCTCATAGTCTCATAGTTCATATTGCGTCCATTGGTGTTCCATGGCATTTGTACGTCTCTGTCAATCATCTTGTGCCCCGCGCCGCCCCGGGGGGACAGTGGAGAGAGATATAGATAAAGTAGGAGATGTGCACGTTGTTCTGTTAGCACTAACCTATTTCAGCAAGCGCCCTCAGATGTATCTCGTTCACGCCTACGGTGGCTTGTGTGATGACAGGTAGTGGTCTAAGGATCCCCACATGGTCGACTGCTTGTGCGTCTTCGGTGTGTGTTTTGCTGTCATGTTGTCCGCCCCCCTAAGGAACGTGACCCAGTTGAGCCACGCCTGTGGAGCCGCCTTTGATGTGTCCTTCCAGTTAGTTAGGACTATTTTGACTGCGGCTGTCAGCAGGAGATCTATGAGGTCCCGGTCCTCTGTCTTTGTGATTGCCTGGAACGTGAACCCTAGGGCCAGGCTTGTGAGGTCTGTGTGTATGTCTATGCCTGTGATCTCGTGGATAAGTGTTCTGATCTTCCCCCAGAAGTTCTTGATTTTTGGGCATTTCAGTAGGAGGTGTTCTAAGTCTCCCCTTTCTTTATCACAGTTCCAGCACACGTCGCTGTCTCTAATGCCTACGGTGGCTAATCGGGCTGGTGTCCAGTATGCCTTGTATATCAGCCAGAATTTTGTCTGGTTCAGCGTGGCCGTCACTTTTTTCCGACTAGTGGACCTCCATAGCTCTGCTTTAGCTTCCTCACTGAGTGCTTGACCTGCTGCCTCCCCCCAGAAGTTTATGACCTTGTCATTGAGTTTGGTGTGTTTGGGGCCTAGGATCTTGTAGAGGTGTGCTACCTGGTGTCCTAGCGTGTTCAGGCTGTTAGCCAGCTGTATTATCGAGGGTGTCTGGGTGTTGAGGTTCGCCTTCCTTATTGCGACTTTTATCTTCAGGAAGTTGTATAGTTCTACGCTGTTTAGGTTGTACTCTCCTTTCAGGGTGTCGAATGTTACGTCAGCGCCCTTGTTCTTAAGGTCCCTGGCTGTGGATATCCCTTGGCTATACCAGTCGTGCATGTCTAGGACCTTACCCCTGTATTTTAGGGATGGGTTGTGCCAGATTGATTCAAAGGGCCCTCCTTTGATGCTCGTGTTTAGAAGTTTGTCAATTTTCAGCAGAGCTCGTTTTGTGTTTCTGAGTACCGGGTTGTCTTTGATTGCCGGGTGTTTGGTGGCCGTGAGGAGGGTGATGGGTTTCATACCTTTTAGCAACCCCTGTTCTAGTGTTAGCCATGCCGGTGTGTAGTCCTGTCTTGGGTCCAGCCAGTGCAGTCCCTGTCTAGCTAAGCACGCCTCGTGGAATCGTTTGAAGTTTGTTATGTTTAGCCCCCCCTGTTCCTTTGATAATCTGAGTTTTTGCAAGCTTATTCTGGCCCTCTTCCCTCTCCATAGGAAATCGTTCAGTATCTTGTCTATCTTTTTGTGGAAGTCATCTGTGTTGGTTAGGGGTAGCATGGCTAGCATATAGTTCACCATTGGTGTGAGCATCATTTTTATTGTTTCTACCCTCCCCCACCATGTTGTGAACTTGGGCGACCATCCGTCTACTTTGGCCTTGATTTTCTGGATTATAACCTGTTCATTATGTTCTAGTGTCGTGCTCAAGTTTCTCTCGAAGAGAATGCCTAGATACTTAATAGGTTTATTTTGCCACGCTAGGCCTGACGTTCCTAGTACTGTACTTGTTGTGTGGATGTTTAGGGGCTTGCATTCTGATTTGTCCTTGTTGAGTTTGTACCCTGAGACCTGGGCGTACCTCTCAATTGTGTCTGTCAGTGCCTTGATAGATCTCTCAGGGTCTTCTGTCATTATTAACACATCATCTGCATACGCCGCTAGCTTAAATTTTTCTCCTCCTATTGGCACCCCAGCTATATCTTCGTTCGTTCGTATCATTGTTAGGAGCGGTTCTATTGCCAATAGGAAGAGGCCAGGTGAGAGTGGACAGCCTTGTCGCGTACCTCTGCCCAGGTTTAGTATGTTTGAGGTGCCGCCGTTCACTACCACTCGCGCCTTGGGGCTGTTGTAAAGCGCCATCACCATCCTCCTGTAGTTGGGTCCTAGCCCGAATTTCCCCATGCAGTGATCTAGATAGGGCCATGAGACTCTGTCAAACGCTTTTTCGGCGTCCAGGGCTATCATTACGGCAGCTTTACTACTCTGGGCCGAGTGGTTGATTATATGGCATAGTAGTCTGGTGTTGTCATGGGACATGCGGTTTTTGAGGTATCCTACCTGGGAGTTGTGTATGAGTTTAGGTAGGTAGGCGTTAAGTCTGTTGGCTAGTATCTTCGCGTATATCTTGCAGTCTACATTTATGAGTGAGATCGGCCTGAAGTTCTTCGCCTCTGTCGTGTCCTTCCCTTCCTTTGGTATGACTATTATATTTGCCTCAGCCATTGATGGGGTCATGCGTCCTTTGTGGACGCACTCCTCAAATACCTGTTTCAAAGTGGGTTGGAGTGTGGTCAGGTATTGTTTATAGAACCCTGCTGTAAAGCCGTCAGGCCCTGGTGCCTTGTTTTCTTTGAGGCTGGCCGTGGCTTTCCTTATCTCATCCTCTGTGACTGTTAGCTCTAGGACGTCTCGTTCTCGGTCTGTTAGTGTGGGTGTGGCTATGCTGTTAAGGAGTTCCTCGCCCCCGTCCTCTTTTAGCGTGTCGTCTCTTGTGTATAGACCCTCATAGAAGTCCCTGAATACCTCCAGGATGTCCTTATTGGCAGTCTGGGCCTTGTTGTGTTTGTCTTTGATTGCCCCAATTGTGTGCTGCTTTTGTTTCCCTTTCAGATAGGTTGCTAGGTTTTTCCCCGCTTTGTTGGCAGTGCATAGGTTGATTGATTTGTATTTGTTGATCCAGGTCCCTGCTCTTTCGCTTAATATTCTGTTGAGCTCATACTTCAGTTTGGTTAGCTTTGTGAGTGTGTTGTTGTCTTCTAGGCTGGCTATGTGGCTGTTCTCTAGTGTTTTGATCTCTTTCTCCAGGTCGGCTATCCTTTTGTTCCTTGCTTTGTTCATTTTCCCTTTTATTGTCATTACTATCCCCCGTATGGTCGCTTTAAGGGCGTCCCATAGTACCTCTCTAGGTGTTTCTGGTGTGTCGTTGATTGTCAGATACTCTCTAATTGCTGTGTCTATCTCTGCCTTCGCCGATGTGTGTTGAAGAAGGCCGTCATCGAATCGCCACCTGCGTGTTGGCTTTTCGTTGTGTCTGCCTGATAGGGATAGGCTTATATGTGCGTGATCTGATATTGTTCTGGGTCCTATCTCTGTGTGGTCTATGAGGTGTGTGTGTGTTTCTGACATTAGTATATAGTCTATCCGACTATAGGAGTTGTGGGGGTTGGAGTAGAATGTATATTCTCTGGCGTCCGGGTTGCTTAGGCGCCACGGGTCCTTAATCCTCAGTTTTGTGCACAGGTTCCTAAGGATGTTAGGGCTAGTAGTTGGGTAGCGTCTGCAGGGGTGCTTGTCTATTGCTGGGTCCAGGACTTGGTTAAAGTCTCCGGCGACGATCAATAGATCTTCCATTGGTAGGTTGTGTAGCTGGGCACCTATCCCCTCCCAAAATTGTTTATCCTCACTGTTAGGGCCGTATATGTTTGCGACATGGTAGGTCTCTCCTGCTCGCTTGAGACTGGTCACTAGTGTCCTGCCCTGGGTATCTGCTTGGTAGCTTGTAAGAGACAGGTTCGAGTTTTTGCTGATTAGTGTTATTACCCCATTCTTTTTGTTCTGGGCTGGCGATCCCACCACCTCCCCTATCCAGTTAGCTCTTAATCGCGGGATGTCTGCCTCTTCTAGTCTGGTCTCTTGGAGCACATAGATGTCGCTTTTAAGTTTCCTTAGGTGTTCGAGCACCTTCCTTCTTTTTACCGGGCTATTCAGCCCCTTGACATTTAGGGAGACTATTTTGATATCTGACCCTATGCTATTCTGGCCGTTATGTGTCATTAATGCTGCTTTGTGTTCGCTGTGCTGGCGGGCTACCATTAGGCTCTTTTGCTCTCCTCGTCATGTGCCTAATCATGTCTTCATGTTTCCTTTTGCTCCTACTTGGTGCGAGTGTGAAAGAGAAATAAAAGATGCAAGAGTTGCAGAGAAATGAAAGATAGTCAGTAAGCCCATGTACAGAACCCCCCCTCCCCTTTTCCCCCCCTCCCCACTCCCCCATTCTCGCCTTCCCGCCCCCCTCCCTCCCTTACTTGCAAAAAGGGTGTGCGACGACAAAGTTCCTCTGCTCGCATCATCCCTGAGGTAGAGTTGGTTTCTTCTTTGGCTGTTGGTGTGCCTCTTTACTCGGGTCTCTTTTATGCCCTGCAGTCTCTCTATTGCCGGGGAACTTCCTTGTCTTTACATTCTGAGGTAGATACGCTGTTCTGTGTTCCCCTGCTGAAGCTTGACGTGTGTCTCTTACTCCGACTGTTCGTTCAGCGGCGACGCGCTCCTCTTTGCTGCCCCTGGGCTTTTGTTCTCCTCCATGTCCTCCACTGCTGGACCTTGCAGGTATCGTTTTAGAGCCTCTGGGCATTCAAAAAACATCGTCTTCCATTTGTCTGTTACCTTGAATTTTGTTGGGCTGACGAAGCTGAACGTGGCTCCTCTTCTCCGCAGGGTGTCTCTTTGTGCCAGGAAGCCTTTCCTTAACTCCACTGTCGGCTTTGAATAGTCCTGGGTCAATACTATCTTGTTGCCGGCCCACGTTAGATTCTGATTTTTCCTGGCGAAGGCAAATATGGCCTCCGTCTGATTTAGTCTCAGCGGGTTGCAGATTATCGCTCTTGGGCCTCTGCCTGTGGCTGGTTTCCCTGCTGGTACCCTGTATGCCTTTTGTACCTCGAAGCCTCTCTGGAAGGTGATACCTGTAAGTTGTGGGATCATCTCCTCCAGCATGATGGCACAGGAGCCTGCCTTATCTTCAGCCCCTTCCGGCACTCCTAGTATTCTTACATTGCCCCTTCTTGCCCTGTCGTCCTTCTCCGCTAGCTGTTTTTGTACAGCATTTGTGGCTGTTCTCAGCTCTGCTATAGCCTTGGTGTGCCTACTTGTTTCATCTTCTACCGAGCTTATTCGGCTTTCTGCAGCTTCTATTCTTGTGTTTGTTTTGTGGAGGTCCGCTCTAATGGCCGCCATCTCAAGTTGCATGTTCTCCAGCTTGAGTTTTGTCTCTCGTCCCACCTCATTGCCTTCGTTCACTTTCCGCAGGATGGTCTCCAGTGTGACGGGCTCGCCTCTTGCTTTGGACGGGGACCCTTGATTGTCAAATTTTGGTTTCTTCTGCTGCTCACTTGTTGGTTTCCCATCACTGCCCGCCATTGTTCTGATGCCCCTTCTCGACAGGATGTTGACCAGCCTCCCTCCCGCTTGTGCAACCTTTGGTGTGCTCGTTAATTTTGGAGTAGGCGGTTGGGCAGCTTGTCTGTATCTGCTCGGTTCCCTGATGTGTCTTGTTCTTGTTTTTGCCTTCGGTCCTGCCAGCGTGCAGGCTGCCCTGTTCACAGGGCTCTTTGCTCTTTTGCGTCTCTGCCTTCGTCGAGGCGATGTACAAGGAGCGCCCGTGGGCTGTTTTGGCGCAGTGGTGGCGTTTCGCACTACGGCTGAGAATTTTAGCACTCCCTTCGCTCTGTGCACTCTGTGCACTCTCTGTGGTGCATGTTTGCTGCCTGGGCTGGTTTTGGCTGTTTATGTTTATGTTTATGGCTGTTTTAAGGCCGATTCGGCTATGGTTGTTTTGGGGAGGGGGTGCTCGCTTTGCCCGTTCTGACTCCCTTCTGTAGGTGCTCGCTCTGCCCGTTCCGACTCCCTCTGCCTGTTGTCTCACAGGAGTGGCCGATTCAGCTAAAGTTCAGCAAGCTCAGTGTCTCGTGCCTTTGCTGGGGCGCTGTCCCCTTTCTCTGACCCCTCTTTGCGTCTAGCGTGTGCTCGGAGGTGTCAAATATCGCGCCGCCCCCTGTTGCTCTGTGCAGCCCCCCTTGTTTCCCCCTTGTCCAGTGTCCGTGAATGAAAATATGCCACGTTTGCTGTTCGCACTAGGTCGCACTAGTTCCTTGCCCCTGCCGGCCCCGTCTGATAATGGACGCGCTGACTGGGCTCCTCTCCGTCTTGCCCTCGCTAGGCTCTCGCCTTATGCTCTCGGCGCGCCTCTCTTCTCAGGCGGCGGTCTCGCTCCTCAGCCCTTCCAGCTCCTAGCGTCAGTTGCGCACCTCTCTTCAGCCTCCAATGGTCGCGCGTCTCCGTCTCCTTGTCCGCTGTCGCTTTCTTGCTGCCTTGTGCCTCCCCTTCCGCTTCCGGGTCACTCGGTCGCCTACCCTCCGTCTTCCGCTTAAAATCGGGGAAGACTTCCGGCAATGGCGCCTTGTAGCCACTTACTTCCGGTTCTCTTGGTTTCGGTCCCCCGACGCTGGAGGCAGCTTGGCTTCAGGATAGGTTGGGGTCGCTTGCTTCCGCTCCTTCCCCTTTGTGCCACGATCTTCCTCTTCTTTTTATTGTTGCTGTGACTAGTCGTCAGCTTGGGCTCATCAGACTTGCCTTATAGTGGCTGGAACCGTTTTTTAGCCTGTCCTGACAGGTCTCCAGGCGCCGCTGCCTTGCTTCAGAGGTGGGGGCCTCTTTCCTGTCTCTCGCTCCGTGCCTCCGTGGCCTTCCCCTTCTTGCCTCACACCGCCATCTTGCTTCTTTGCGCTGTTTGTGGGTGCTCAGTGGGTTCAGGCGCTCATTCCTCTTCCTGTGGTTGCGCTCTTCACCTCTTGCTCATCTATCAGTTGCACCGATCTTTCCCACGCCTCGTGCTGTCTCTTTTGTTCTTCTCTGTCCAGTTTGGCTGGTTGTTTACCCCTCAGGGATGTGGAGCTGACGGACCTAGACGACCGTCTCCATTGCCGTCCAAGCCACGCCTCGTTTTTCTGCTTTCTTGTGCCTCAGTCTACCGAGCACAAGATGGATGCCAACACTTCCTGGTTAGACGTGTTGACAGCCAATGAGCATGCAGATTTCTCGGGAAGGCATGCTGATTGGCTGCCACTGTCTGTCAACACTAGCACACGATGGATGCCAACACTTCCTGGTTAGAAGTGTTGACAGCCAATGAGCATGCAGCTTTCTCGGTAAGGCATGCTGATTGGCTGCCACTGTCTGTCAACACTCCAAACCAGGAAGTGTTGGCAGCCATCTTGTGCCTCGGTAGAACCAAGGCACAAGAAAGCAGTAAAACAAAGGTGGAAAACTCGCAAAGGGGGCAGGGTAGAAGCACCCTGACCCCCTAGGCCTGCTCAGGGGGCCCCACAAGGACCCCCCAGCCCCAAAAATATATAAATATTTTTTTTAAATCGTGGGGTACGCGTACTGTGCGCGTACGTACGCGTACCCCGCGACTTTAAAATGGTTTTTTTTTGCCTTGGGGGTCCTTGTGGGACCCCCTGAGCAGGCCTAGGGGGTCAGGGTGCTTCTACCTGCCCCCTTTTTGAGTTCTACACATTTGTTTTTCTGCATTCCTGTACCTCAGTCTACCAAGGCACAAGATGGCTGCCCACAATTTCTGTTTTGGAGTGTTGACAGACAGTGGCAGCCAATCAGCATGCAGCTCGTGCACGGAGAGGTACGCGCACGTACGCGTACGGTACGCGTACGGGTAAGCACTCGGAGCGCGCCTATAGATATATATATTTTTTTAAGTTAATTTTCGTAAAAACCCCTGGAGCAACTTTCACCAAATATAGAAAAGGCACTTCTGCGTACCAGTCCCTACAATTTTGCAAAGTTTGGTGTAATTCCATTCAGCGGTTCGGGCTGTTGCCTTGTCTATTCGTCCTATGGAAATTAACA
Organism: Lissotriton helveticus; assembly: GCF_964261635.1. Classification (NCBI taxonomy): domain Eukaryota; kingdom Metazoa; phylum Chordata; class Amphibia; order Caudata; family Salamandridae; genus Lissotriton; species Lissotriton helveticus. Next base: position 1,031,166,922 of record NC_136063.1, read on the forward strand.
TGGGGAAAACATGTTTTGGGACCCCCCTTTTTTCTCGGCCCCCGCATGACGAATCCCCCCAAAACTTCCAGGGAAGAAGCGGAGCAAAGCTGGCCTAAATTTTGGAAAATTACACCCAAATTCCTCAACCGGCGTCAAAGTTATTCACAATAGAATGTTGCGGATTTCCTATGGTAGCTAGGTCCTAACTATATATACCTACTGGCTGTCTGACTGTCCGAAACGCGTAGGTGGGGAACCTACAGAAAAGAAATTTATAAGTCAATACAATCGAGGTAGTGTGCGGCGTCTTCTTTGAAGAATCCTTGTTGCAAACATATACATACATATATACATATATATAACATCTCAAATGACATCATTGATGACATCATCCAATGAGTGTGTTACTTTGTTTTATAGTTTACATAGTGGCGATATAGTGTCTTTCCGGCCTGGGTACCCTCCAGTGACCGTGCCACGCAGGAGCTTAGTATTACACGTCTTTATTCTACTACATGTAAAACTGCATACTCAGCTTTCTAAAACAAGATTTCATGTCATTGCACAATGACACCTACGTCACAGCTCTACTAGGTCCATTAGACATCAAAAAGATTCCGTCATAAAATAAGACAAGACTCTACAAAAAAAATGTAAATATTTTTTACAAATCAACAACTAAATAAATCAATAAATCAATATATTATAAATGTGAAAACATTATATATTGTGTGTGGAAACTCTTGTTAAATAGCGGTTACTCAAATCACTCCCCATCAGTGAGCATGGACGTGAAGTCCGAAACGCGTCTGATGGCTTGCACCACAATCCAATAAATATTTGAGAAATAACTTGAAGACTGACTCGGGCTAATTTTTGAAGTCTGCGTACCTGTCAGTGCGGGGAAGCACATTTGCGACAAGTTATATGTATATATATATATATATATATATATATATATATATATATATATATATATACAGTGACATTTCTTCAATCAACCTTCTGGGTGCTTTAATTATTCAACCTGATCTGTTTACTGAAAGCTTCAGAGCTGTTATTTTGACTGTCAGAGAACTTTGAATACAGTGAAGAAGTAACAGCAGTCACTGGGTTTCTAAGTTCTTCACCATCCTGGTCGGAAGACCGATTAATCAAATGTTGAAAGTGAGAAGAGTCTTGAGCAATAGACTTCCCAGGACGCTGGGCAGTAACCATATGTCTAATTGTGGACACAACGTGGAAAGGTGCTGTATCACATGGAGCATGAGATTTTCTCCTTCACAGTTGGCGAGCGATCATTAGATCTCCTGTCTTAAACTCAATGTTTTTTGCATGATGCGTCTTGTCGGCATAGACTTTCATATTTTCCATGTTAACCAAGTCTTTCATATGAGTTGTATTATCATCTACTTCTCTTTAGTTTGTCCATTGAGGTAACTTGGTTGTAAATGCTCTCCCGATCATAAAAGTCACAGGACATTCCCTGTCATCAAGTGAGGTGTAGAACAATAGGCTCATAGGGTGGAATTCAACACAGTTTGCAAATTGAGGTTTTTAAGAGTTGCACACTGTGCAACTTTGTTTAGCATACTCATAAAACATTCAACAAGTCTCTTGGCCTGCAACCAAATAGATGCACTCTTCTGATGTTTTGTGTTCAGATGCTCCAGAAAATGTTGAATTCTCGACTGCTGAGCAGCAGGCCATTATCAGATTTCAAAATGGCTGGAACGCTCCATGTTGCAAAAATGGGGTCAAGTCTCTCAATGACTCGCTTATTAGTTGTGGATAAAAGATCCTTTATTAACGGAAATGGAAAGAACTCATCCGCAATAACCATTAAATGATGTCCTTTGTCGATAGGATTACAAAAATCAATGGCTTTTTTCTCCCATGCATGTTTAGGGAGTTCTGGCACGGTAAGAGTATGTTGAGTTATGTTTGTACAGAAGTGGTTGCATAGATGACAGGACTTTAGTTCCTTTTCAACCGTCTCATCTAAATATAGAAACCAAACTCGACCTCGTAGAGTTCTCTTGCTGGCAACAATGCCAATATGTCTTTCATGAGCCACTTCAATTAGTTTCTATCTTAAACTCTTGGGAATTAGGATTATTGACCCTTGCAGTATAACTCCTTCCTGAGTTATAGACAGTTCATCTTTAATATTTTTGTACTTTTGGTATTCACTCTCACTGGTGAGAGGTTGAGCGTTTCGATTCCACAACTGATGTGCAATTATATTCTTCAACTTCAGCATGCCACTATCATGGATTATGGCAGTGTTAATCTGGGCTAACGATATGGGAGCTGGCATATATGAGTTTACAATGAAATCAATGTAGGCTTCAGCTGTTCTTGATAGAGTACTGTGACCTTGTATAGGAATTCTGGAAAAATAGTCAGCAGGGTTTGGTCCTTCCCTGGATAATGTACAATTGTGTAATCATACTCTTGTAATCGGAGTTCCCACAATTCAATTTAAGGTGACATCTTGACTTTTGGGTAGCCAAAGACAGTCAATTTAGTTTGATGGTCAGTTAGTAGTGTAAAAGGCTTTCCATATAGGAATACATGGAAATGTTCACAAGCCCATACCACGGCCAAACATTCTTTCTCAGGTTGAGAGTAAGCACTTTCCGTTTGGGACAAACTTCTACTGGAATATGCCATAATATGCCTTCGAGCATGGGGGTGTCCACTGTGCTGTGCAACAATAGCCCATAGCTCAACGGGGCGAGCATTCACAGCAACATTTGTATGAATCCTTGGATCGAAATAGGCCATTTCAGTAGCAGTTGCAATGACACATTTGATTTTCTTTCAACTTCTCTCATATTCTTATGACCACTTGAATGAAACATTTGTCTTCCTTTGTTAACTCTCGTACAGGAGTACTTAAGTCTAATTTGTATCTTAAAAAATAAGAGGCCACGCCAAAAAATTACCATTTCATGGAAACTTCTTGTGGTGGATCAGCATTTGAAAGTGTTTGCACTTTAGCAGGATCAGGTGTCATTACCCCATCAAAAAAAATATGGCCAAAGAATTTTGACTTTCTCTTGTGGAACTCACACTTGTCTGCATTCAAAGTCAGGCCTGCATCAGTCAGTAAGCGACAGACTTGAGTGAGAACATAGTCATGCTACTTCTGTGTAGCTCCAAAAATTAATATGTCATCACTTGAATGCATTCACAACCGGCTGTATGACATGTCGAATGATGTCTTGGAAAGGGTCTGCAGCGGATGATACACCAAAACGGGGTCTTTTATATCGAAACAGACCAACATGTTTAGAAAAGGTTGTAATATACCTGCAATCTTTTTCGAGTTCCAACAGATGATATCCTTTAATTTAATCAAGGTGAGAGAAAAACTTTGCACCATTTAATTGCGTTATCATGTTAGCAATATTGTACCTGGATGTCATTCTTGTTCAATTGCCTTGTTTGCTTGGGGCATAGCAACGCATATGCATGCAGCTCCTCTGTTGGCCTTTTTGGGCACTACCACTATGAGACAAGCCATGGGATTGGACCAGTTTAATGCTCAATAATGTCATGCTTAAGTAATGATTCAAGCTCTTTTTCAACAGCCTCTTGTAAATGAAGAGCCATTCATCTATGTCTCTGAGCAACAAGATGGACATCATCATTAATGTGTAACTTTACTTTCATAGTCTTTAGATTTCCGAATCAATAAAGGAAACTGACATCATATTTTGTGGTGAGCATTCAGGTAGTAATTCACAGAAATCAGTACTATGCCAGCAGCAGACATGCACTTGCTGCTGTACCTTAAAACACACGGAATGGGGATTGCATCTTCATTTTCTTGTGTTTTAATGCTCCTACAAATTAAGCTTGAATTTTTATGGACATCAATACAGCTCAAGTATGCATTTTGATTTTCAATGGTGTAAGTCTATACAATGAGAGAATGCATTGTGTTTCTCTTCTGGCATTATTTTCATCGATGTACCACTGTCAATGACGAAAGGTATCGAGCAGTCATTTATTTTCAATGTAATTTTCAGACAATGTTTGTATTGCTTGGTGCTATGGCACATCGACTTTTCTTTGATTGACATTTTTCCTCACATGCAGCCAGCCCAACATGCATCCATTTCTCTGAGGTAAACATTGACATGGCGCAGCCATCTTCTTTACTTCCACTTGATATTGAGATTGATAAACTATTTGACTATGATTTAGATGACAGTCGACTTTGATCAGTGTCATTTTTCCTCCCCTGAAGTCGCCATTTGGACTTGTGAGGGAGCGTCAAATGATGCCCCGGGAATGTTCTGGCAGCCATTTTGTCTTCACTCTTTGATGCACTTGCTTTTTACTTTGCTTTACCATCCATCACAAAATGGTTCTCTTTCCCCAGCCTTTATATATCCAATGGTGGGACATTTACCTTCATGGGGAAACGAAATTCCACGTCTAAAACATAACTTCTTTTATTTGTTGACAGCACTTTGTGTGCTTCAGTCTTTTGCATTGGCTTACATTTTATAATCATGACTGATTCACTCTGGTCACCTCTTGCCTCCATGTCAGTGGCTTGTCTTTCAGCATGCTTCTTAGCTCTGGCAGTCATCAACACTCACTCAAGACTAAAGTCAAGTCAAAGTCAAAAAGTACTTTATTCGGTTAAAATAAGTATAACCATAAAAGCAGCAGATAGTCACATTTCATTTACAGTTCTTAGTGATACAACAACTGAAGGAAGATGTTAATATAATACATAGTATTTACACTGTTACAGTTCGTTTTTAACAAATTGACTTCCTAAGTTTAAAAACCTGTTTAAAATACTCTGATAGCGAGGCAACAGTAAAAACATTGTCCATTTTTTGCAATTCTAAACATAACTTCTTTTATTTGTTGACAGCACTTTGTGTGCTTCAGTCTTTTGCATTGGCTTACATTTTGTAATCATGACTGATTCACTCTGGTCACCTCTTGCCTCCATGTCAGTGGCTTGTCTTTCAGCATGCTTCTTAGCTCTGGCAGTCATCAACACTCACTCAAGACTAACTATTTCTCTCAGCATTCATCATCTGAATAAATCTGACAAGCATCCATCAATAACACTAAGTCACATAGCATCCTCATAATTAAATTAATTGAACTTACAGTATTTGATGAGTGTATCAAGTCTGTCCACAAATTCACCAATGGTTTCACCAACTTTTTGGCGTTCTTGACTGAAAATGTATCTTTCATAATCAACGTTCGGTACAGACTTGAACTTTAGATTTAATGTTTCTTTAATCTGATAATATGTAATTTCTTAGTCAGTTTGCTGAATTTCTTTGTGACTTCTTATTCACCATCACCAGCAAGATTTTCAACATACTTGATAATCTTTTTAATATCAGTCTCTTCAAGTGCATTAATGAAATCATCAAATGTCTCTATCCAAAGGAACCATCTATCGCCAATATTTTGCTTTTTGACTGTATTAAAAGGTTTCAAAAAAGCAGCAGCATGGTAACTAATTATTGGAGTGGCTGCCCATGAGGGTGCAGCTCTTTCTACTCCTATCGGATGTCTATTTGAGCCTGAGTCACTCATTGTATTGCTGAGGCCTTGCTATGGACTGGCCTCATATTCATCATGGACAATCAAGGTAGTGGTAACCTTCTCCCCTGTCTCCATAGGAGCCCTTCACTTGCTGGAGACCTCTGGAGTTGTTCTGAGCCATCACATTACAGCTTTGGTGGTGGGCCACTTCAGGTATGGTACAGCTCAGTGATCACAACCTGTGTGCTTCTTCCTGGGTCTCCTTGCCCGGCACGTAGGCTGTAAAACTCAGCCTTTCAAGGATCTGATAAGTGCAATGATAATATACTTCTTTCTGAATTCTTTTTCCTGAGTTTTATATAGCACAAACTTGACCCGAAGGTATCAGGTATCAGAGCGCTTCACACGAGCATCAATTTCATTACATAAGGACACATTCATTTTTGTTAGGCACAGGGAGATTAAGTGATTTGCCCAGAATCACAGGATGTTGAGCGCTGATGCAGAGACTTGAACCAGGTTCCCCAGATTTGAGGTCCACTGCCTTAGCCGGTATGCCACATCTTCTCCCCTCACTTATTCTCCTCCTAATTCTTTCAGCCCGCACTTCTTCCTGTATCAGTATGCAACTAACTTTTGTAGTATCGCTCCATCAATGTGTAAATTCTGTGCAATGCTTTTGTTTCTCTTCACTTGCTTTATAGAGGCTGGAGTTGCGCTCTGACTCCACAGACATGAAGCGTCGATTCCATTGCACAAGCAGTTTGCTTGGACAACCGCAAACTCTCTGGGAGAGCACAATCTTTCTTCGGGTAACTCATCCCCTATCCCGTCAATATTTGTAGCGTCTTCCCAGCCTGAGTACCTGCCAGTGACCACACCACACACAGAGCTTAGTATTACACATATTTATTCTGTTGCTTGTAATTGCCAAATCAGCATTCTAAAACAATCTTTCATGGCATTGTGCTCTGACATCTAAGTCACAGCACCATGGAGTTTGCTAGCAACCAAAACGGTTCCCTCATAAAATTTCACAAAACATTACATCAAGTAAGTACTATATTATTTATCTACCTAATTTTTTACAGTCTGTGTCCAGCTAATGGTTGCACGTGTTTACAAAACACATGTGCATCTAATGCATCATAGGTGTGTAAAGGTATTGAACATGCAATAACTCTTTGTACTGAAGTGTAACTCTCGGGTGCAGATGACAGAATGTTCCACACAAGCTTTTTGGTACTGCAGAAAAAGTTTAGAACAGGGCAAAAATTCTACATACTATGTATTGTAAGCAATCTTGTGTTATTATGTAAAATCATCTCAGCTTGACAATTTTTACTTAACATAGAGGACTATATGCACCAGATACTAACCTATCTACATGTGCTTGTTTACTTCAGAAGATGGTCTATCTGTAAAGTTTTCACCACAGTATGAAGACTGCAGATAGTATGATCTTTAGCACCGTTAGTCCTTGGTTATTTTAAGTGAATAGTCACTCTTTGAACTAGTTTCGCATAAAATGTACACTGTGTGTAGTAGATATTTTTTAATACTCTTTGGTATATTTCTCATGAGAGTTTCACTGTCTACAAACAGTGTAGTACAGAGTATGCTCACTCCATAGAAAAAAACACTCTAACAGTACACACTTTTCTACCCATATCCACTTCATTTCTCAATGTAGGTTCAGTCACTGTTAGGGGTTTGCTACAGGTAAAGAGCATCCATAGTAGGGCATTAGTTATGTAATAAGGTTTGGGTATCTTGAGGAACTTGATTTTCCCTGAACAGTTGTACACAGATTGAACACTGTGTGCAGGATAGGTTACCCTTTCATTTAATTTATGATTCATATTCAACATGAACTCAGCTACCCATGAAGTGTATGGTATAGGGTCAATGTTACAAATGCCATAAGCTTGCTTTACCAAAGAGAGCTGTATTATGGCAGCAGTAAAGGCACTTGATATGATTCTGAGCTTTTTTGCACTTACTTGCCTAGCTCTAATGGTATACAAGTTTAAGGGGCAATGTGTACAAAAGAAGCGTGGATGATGTTATCAGTGATGTAATCAATTAGGTAATTTGAGACGTCCACAGTGATGGTATAAATTCTGTCTTTTTTGCAAAACTTTTCACATTTTTCTCCTATCAACACAAGAGGAGAGCATGTGATCGGTGCACCCCAGATGATGTAAAAAAACCACAATTCATTACATATTCCATAAATAATAACAACCAGCATATGAATCTGGCCTGTCAGCATTGTAATACATCATAGAAATGTGAATATCTCTAAGAAAAAAATTATTTAAAATTGACCTTGATTCAACCGTATGACCAACATCATACCCCGTCTAATGATTATTACATTACATGAGCGGGAAACCTACCCAAGAAGCATTGTACAGAGAAAGTGTTATCCCTGAATGGGATCGACAAAGCCAGTAGGGACAAAAGCACTGTTAGACCTGTCATCCTTGTCATGGTTTAGCCTGTTTTTTTGGCACTACCTCCTGTATTTTTGACTGGTATGCTGGGCTTTGTTTCTGCCGGTTTATGTACTCTGAGCAGTTCACTACTGCTGATCAGTGCGAAAGTGCTAATGCTCCCTGTGTAATTTGTGATTTATTTATTTATAAATGTTTATATAGCGCTAACAAGATCCAGGAGGATATCAGAGCACTTTACAATATGATGGGAGAAAGAACATGAATGCAATATCAACGTCCATTAGAGAGAGAGAGAAGACTAAAATGGTTGCAGAATGTGGGACAATTGCACCCCGGAGGGTATTACGATAAGCAGGTGTACACGGGCAAGGTAATAAGGAGGGTCACAGTGTGCATTAAAGAAGAGCCGTTACAAAAGGAGGTACGATGATTGTGGGAACAATGTCAATGAGCAAGTGTGTCTATCCCTCTTAGGGCAAGAATTTGGTAATAAGGAATCATTTAGCTTCCAATTTGAAAGCCTTTGTTGAAGAGATTCTGCGTACTTCCGGTGGAAGAGAATTCCATATCTTTGGTGCAGCGCCCGGAGAAAGATTGGTGACAAGCTCTTTTTTTGTTAAGGATGAGTGGTTTCAAGAGGAAGGTAGTGGCACTTCTTGAGGCTCTTAAACTACAGGATAGTTCAAGTTTTTGCACAAGGTACCTGGGATTCTGATTGGTTATCCATGATTGGCATATTTGATTTACTAGTAAATCCCTAGAAAAAGTGCACTGTGTGTGCCCAGAGCCTGTAAATCAAATGCTACTAGTGGGCCGGCAGGATTGGCTGTGCCACCCACATGAGTAGCTGGCAATCATATCTTAGGCTTTCCCTTGCAGTTTCTGCAAGTGTAGTTTTAAACTGCCATGTCAACTTCGAAAGTGCACCCACTTGCCAGGCTCTAACCTTCCCTTTTATTACGTGTAAGGCACCTCTAAGGTAGGCCTAAGGTACCCCCATCGGCAGGTTGTAATGTATGTGAATGGTAATGTACTAGTTTGTTTTACATGTACTGCTAGCCAATTAAATGTTTTCACTATTGCAAGGACTAGCTCTCCCATAGCTGCCTCGTAACATCTTACAGCTGAAACTTTCAATTGGGAACAGCTCGAGATTTGGAGTTTGGGCTCCATGAGCTCAGAATTTAAAAACATATCTTTTAGTACAGGTAATTTTGAAATTGTGTGTTTGAAAATGCAATTTTTTGAAAGAGGGCATTTTCTTGTTTAACCATCTTCTGCCTCTTCGTGCCTGTGGAATCAACGTCTGGTTTAGACCGACAGGGGCCTGCTTGTGCCTTCACTCTAGACAGTCATACAAAGGGAGTTGAGGTGTGCCCTGCATATCCTGATGGCCTATCACCAGGCTGATAGGCCTTCCAGAGCTGAAATGGTGGGAGGAGCTAGTACCTGCTCTTGAATAGGGCTGTGCCTGACCTGTCACAATGTAGTCTCCACCCCCTGAATTATGTCCGAAGCCAAGACCAGGCAAAACAAGAACCTGTGCACTATAAAAAGAAAATCATTTGAAGTATTCCTACTTCAAAGGGGTATAAGCATTGGATCTAAAAACCCAGACTTTTAAAACACCTCTGGAAATGAGGACTCTGCCAAGAAGAAGAGCTGAAAAGTTTTCAAGATGAGTACTGCCCCTTTGCTGTGTATTGATTTACTGGTTTGGCCTGAAGTTGTTACTTCTATCTGTAGACAATGAAAGGACTGGACTTTGCTTTGTATTCTGCTTTTGCAAGTTTCTCCAAGGGCTTTTGTGTGCTTGCCTCCTGTTGGAAGTCTCTGGGCCATCAACTACTTCCCCTGCAGGATCTCTAAACTCAACTGCTGAGAGGTCTGACCTGCCAAGTGGTTCCAACTCCAGGTCTGGACCACTGGACGTGTTTGCTGGGCTGCAAACCTCAAGAAAAAGGTTGCTGATGCCATGACTGATGCTGCTGCCTGCAACAAAGCTGTGACCAACTCTCCCTGGCGCAGAACTCCATGACAAATCACCCAGACACCTGCCAACGCCGGCCCCGTATCGACTCCAATGTCATCACAGAGGCTGCTAATGACACCCAGATTGAGGGCAACGTTGGTGGAGCACACGAAGCACCGCCCTGATGCCTGTAGAGGCCAGCACATCCCTCGCACCATGGCGGAGCCAATAACCGATGTGAGAGACTTCCTGAACTCATGGATACTGCACCATCGTACAGAACATACACCTCACCTCTGAAGCCACCTCACCTTCCCTGCACAGCCCAGACTCAATGCCTCGCCTCCCCTGTACAGACTCAATGCCTCACCTCTGCTGTGGCATTAAGGAACTGACGCCACGGTTGACCATTGATGCCAACCTCTGTGTTGCTGTGCAACATCCTTTGACTTCACATTTTCCAAGATGCTGCTTTGGGGGTCTGTGTGAATCAGTGACCAGCCCGCCCACCTTGTCGTTGGTGCCGTACTGTGGATTTGTTCCTGTCACGACGTCGAGATAGTTCCGGTTAGAACTATTGTCATCTGGTCTCCCTGGGCGAAGCTGCGTTCAACGCTCGCCAGTAGAGACAACCACGCTCTAAACCCCGAGGCTGCTTCTTATTTTTATGGGAATTTGAATATTTGGGGGGGGATTGTGTTTTAAATAGCGCACTGCTCGAGACCCGGTTCCGGCCCCAGATAGGGGAAATTCACTTCCAGGTCTGGGAGCACCGGTTAGCGGTCTAGTGGCCTGACAAGGCACACTATTTAACAAGCATGATGTGGCGTGCGTGAAGCGGACGCACGCAGCGGGTGTGCCGCCAGCGCGTCAGGCGCATCAAAGCAAGCCCGTCTGCGCCCGTTCGCGCTCTGGCCGGGCGCAGGGCCCGGACCCCTGGATGCTGCAAGGCAGATGGCATATTTTACTCAAGTAAGGATTTACATAACCTTAACCCTGCAGTTAGGAATCAGCAATGTCCTAGGTTGGCCCTAGACAGTAATAAGATCTATACCATGAGCTCTCAACGCATTTGCTGTGAGATACCTATCCCCACCATCCTTAACGGTCTATTAATAAGTATAAGACCACCCAGGAAAACTTAAAATTAGTCACACATGGGAACAGGGGTACATTGAAATGTATCATGTTTAATGCTAGATCCCTTTTGAAGCACATCGTGGAATGCACGCTCTTACTGGGGGAGCATGAAATCAAATTGGTTTTTATTACTGAAACTTGGACCGACAGTAGCTCTGGCCCTGATCTGGTGAAAGCTATGCCGGCAGGTTTTCATTGCCACACCTTGGATCGGTCCAATAAGAAGGGGGGTGGGCTTGCTATTATCTATCACAAATCACTCTCCTACAAGTTTGTACCAGCAACCAATTTGGCTTGCGAGGCTCTAGCTTTTGATATTTACTCTGATTCTCATAGACCGTTTAAAGGGATGCTGATATACTGGCCCCCGGGCTCCTAAGGTGGTTTTTTGGAGTCCCTGGATTCGATGTTGGAAGAGGGACTGTGCTTGGAATCCTTCTCAGTGATGGGGGATTTTAACTTCTATCTTGAATATTCCAAAGACGCTGAGACATCTAGGCTGAACCAAATCTTGTGTACTGGTGGCCTGAACCAAATGGTGAAGGTGCCGAAACATGAAAAGGGCCATACCCTAAATGGTATATATACCAAAAACAAAGATTTAACCGAGATTATGGTTCTTTCAATCCCGTGGTCAGATCATTATGTGATCAAGTTTGAACTTAAATGTTTGCCGCCACATCCTTTAGGCCAGAAACAAAATCGAGAGATAGGTACTAGATCTTGGGGTCATATGGATGTGTAGAGACTGGGAAACGTCCTGGTGAATTCTATGGTCCAGTTTCCGTCAGATGTGGATGGAGCTACATCTACCTATAATAATTGGCTCACGAATGCTTGTGACCAGCTTGTTCTGTTAAAAAATGGATTCCCAAACGGGCCTTGCCCACTGCTCCCTGGTATTCGGATGAGCTCAGGGCCAAGAAATTGGTCTGTAAATAAGCAGAGAGGGATTGGTGGAAATCTTACACCGAAGGCAAGAAGGAAAAGTATAAAACTTGTATTTCTAACTACAAGCTAGCTCTTTTTGAAGCTAAAAAGGAATACTTCTCCTTACAAATAACTATGGCTAAATCCAATTCCAAAGAACTGTTTAAAACGATTTGCAAACTAGCTAAACCCATTACCCCTAAAAAACATGGTGATGTAGTATTCTGCAATAAAATGGCGGATTTTTTTAAAACTAAAATTGAAACAATCTTTATTTCACTGGTTGGATAGATCAACGGTAAGCAGACTGATTCCAATCCAATGGCTTCAGGTGGCCTAATCGCTACCGAAGGTTCATTGGACCATTTAACCTCTATTGAGAATGCTGATTTGATCAAACTGTTGCACACAGTGTGTTGCACACAAAACTGCTGCTCCCAGTGATCCATGTCCCACGGGAATCGTTAAGCAAATCCCAGAAATTATTGGAGCAGTACTGACCCATCTACTTAACGCAGTTTTAGGGATTGGAATCTTTCCTAGAAACTGGAAAAAGGCCTCCCTGCTGCCTTTACTGAAGAAGCAATCCTTGGACCCTAGATGGTAACATCTCTGATCCCTTCTCGCTTCCCTGTGGGGTGCCACAGGGCTCGTCTCTGAGCCCCACGCTTTTTAATATCTATGTGGCCCCCCCTGGCCAATATCATTCGGTCGTTTGGGTTCCAGCTCACCTCCTATGCTGATGATACACAGATTGTGCTATCGCTGACGGAGGGAGCGGGAAGGGAAGCAGGGGATAGGTTCCAGAACTGTATGAGCACCATTTCCACCTGGATGTCATCGAGCTGTTTAAAGCTCAATTCAGCTAAAACGGAGGTGTTAAAATTTGGTAATAATCCCATGGTCTGGACACCGGACTGGTGGCCGGAAGATCTGGGATCCTGCCCAATACCCTCTAGGAAAGCCAAGAATTTGGGAGTCATGGTTGATTACAAACTCACCATGGGGACCAAGTGAACCAGGTGACGTCAGCCTGTATCATGGTCCTCAATATAATAAAAAAAATCAAGTTCTTCCTCTCAGCCAGCAACCTAAGGACGGTCGTAACGGCCCTGATTTTGTCCTGCCTGGACTATTGCAACAGCCTCTATCTTAATGTACAGAAACAACAATTGTACAAGTTGCAACTGGTCCAGAATGTGGCAGCGAGATTGGTGTCGGAAACTGCCTTGGTCAGAGGAGAGCTGAGGAAATTACATTGGCTCCCAGTTCCACTCAGATCACGGTTCAAGACCTCTGTGTGGTCTTTAAGGTGGTGAATGGGATTGGCCCGGAGTTTCTCACATGGTACGTCCCAAGCAGAACCCTGCGTTCTTATGGTTCTAAATTAGTCCAAACTTTCACGTTTAAGAAAACCAACTGGGGAGGCAGAAGCTTTTTTCATTGTGCCTCTAAGGCATGGAATGAAACTCCCGTTCCAGCTAAGAAATGCTTCAGATCTTATTTCTTTTCGCAAGGGTTTGAAAACTTGTTTTTTCTCTCAATAACAGCTTAATGCTTCCCAGGTCACCAGTACTCAGCGCCAAGACACCTCAGGGTAGCAGTGCGCTTTATAAGTACAAATAACATAACATAACATCTAAGAGCTATATTTTTACAGTAAACCTGTAAAAGTGACATCTTAAGTCATGTATGTTGTATTTTTGTTGTTTTGGTCTTGTTTGGTTTAGATAAAGATAAAGATACTTTAATTTTCTAAACTGGTGCGCTGTCCATTTTTAGTGTTTTCACTGTGTTACTGTGTGTATTATGCTCAAATACTTAACACATTTCCTCTGAGATAGGCCTAACTGCTTGGGCCAGGTTACCGAGGGGGTGAGGAGGGGATATCTTCGGTGTGTAATCTCCTTATCCTGACTAGAAGGAAGGGTCCTTAATTGGACAGAGTGTATACTGCTCCCACCTAAAGAACCCCATTTCCAACAAACACCCTTTAAAGTGGCATAGCAAAGGGGTCGAGGGGAAGGTCCACTCCAGACAGTACATGTTTTGGTGGTGGCAGCATCCAGCCCCCCCTCCTCTACTCTTTAATGCAAACGCTGCAGACAGCAACACAAACACCCTCAACCCCCTGCTCTTTTCAGGATGCCACCAGCACCCCCTACCGCTCTTTCACTTTGCACCAGGTTGGCAAAAGCAGTGCCCACCACGGGCGTCACAAGAGCTAGCTATGCCACTGATTTAAGGATTCCCCTACATGACTATATTCTAAGTTTGCTGGTTTGAAATCTATTCTATAAATGGGAATAGATTTTCATCTTTTTCTTCTTGGCTTTTCACCCCTTGAGAGAGCAAAGCAAGAGCTTTGCCAATTAGTGTGTAGGCCATTGGTGAAATGAGAGTGGAAGTTGATCGAGCCAGGCCAATGCAGCACATAATCGAAATACAGAGATGGCAACAAACATGAATAGCTGGGCCGAACTAGGTATTCCCAGTGGCATTAGCTATAGGTAAGGGATATTTCGAGATTCAGACTTTTGTCAAGAACTTTCCCAGTCTCTGCTGTGAGCATATTGACTTAGTGGCAGGTACCAGACATATGTACCTGGTCTGCCCCCATACTCTGGAACCTTGAGCATCTGGTACCTATGCCCCCACCCCCACTTAGCGATATTCAGGAGTATAGTATAGGTCAAAAATACTTTTTTAGTGTTGGGCCACCAAATTAGCAGACAACAGTATACAGTGACCTAGCTGTAGAGATTTAAAAACATAACAGTCTGTGGCCCCCAGTTTAGTTTTCTATTTCAAAGATTGTGACTCTAGATCATCATGTGAGAGGGAATTTAATACCTCATATAATCAACCAATCAGGAGTTGTGAACCCGCACTTAGCTTCATAACTTTAATGCCATACCTGTTTACAGAACAATGTGTACAAATTAAGTTTGGATGATGTCATCAGTAATTTCCTCAATGGTGCCATTAAGATGTCATAAGTGATGTCATAAATTATGTCATAGAACATGTCATGAATGATGTGATATGTGAGGTCACAAGGAGTGCATGACAAGCACTCAAGTTATAGTTAACTTTGCTACCTATAACTAGTGAACATCTGTGTTTTTTTGTTCAAAATGTTAATGTTGTTGTGACAAATTCATCTAACTTTAATGTTACTGAAACCTTTGTTTCCTATGAATTTCTAGTTTTTTTAACGTAAAGTAATATTTAATTACAGTTCATAAATGCAACCCCGCTGTGCATGGGCTTTAGTTGTGCATGGCAGGGGGTCAGCTGCAGGGCCTGCAGCCAACCCCTCAAACCCAGCCAACTCCACACTGTGAATGACCCGCAGCCATGCACAGTGAAGGGTTGGACACAAGGCCTGGCCTCCAGCTAGGCTCTGTGGCTAACTCCCGTAAAGGCAGCTAATCACACAGCGCGCAGGGACTTTGGTCATGCACAGTGGAGGGTTGGCTGCACGGCATGGCCTGTGACCAAACCCTGTTGCCGACCCCCCACATGCAGCCAACCTCACGCTGAGCATGGCCTTTGGCCGTTTGCAGTAGGGGATTGGCCACAAGGCAAGACTTGTGGCCAGGCCCTCTGGCCAATCCCCAAGGCAACCGCACACCGCATATGTCCTTTGCCAGTGTGTGACGTGGTGGCCATAGAGCCTGGCTCTGTGGCCCACTGCCCAGGGCCTTTTTTTATTAATAGGGAGGGAGCCACAGAGCCCCCCTCCCTGAGCTTCTTTAGGCCCTCTGGAATCCATCCCCCAGGGCTATTGTTTTTTAATTAAAGGGGAAGGTGCTGGATGGTCCCCCTCACCAAGTCGTGTTAGGTCCTGGGGTCTTCATCCCCCAGCACCAGTTCTAAAAATAAAGGGGAGGGGGCTACACAGCCCTCCTCCTGAACTTACATGGACGTTATAGTTAAGCTCAGATTTTACATATACAAAACCACAGAAATTCAGCATTTATAGTTACCTGAGCTAACTATAACTTACGTTCCGCAAGTCACTTCTAATGATCTCAACTATTATATAATTCATGACATGGACAGTGACATCACTGATGACATCTTAAATTACATCACTGATTACATCATCTAGTGGGTGGAATTGTTTCATAAATGTTTTTGAGACTTAAACATATATACTAAGCTACTGCATAAGTTAAATTACTATTCTTTCAGTACGACTAATTACCTATACTATTTGTAACATCTTCAGATCTATAATCCCATTTTAAAGCGTGTTTACTATTTATCAGTGAACTGGCCTCTACACATTACTCATGTCACCTACTGATGTATGTTTATGTTAATGACCTGTGACTGTCTTAGCTATTCATTGAGACTTCACTCCACCGTGATTACTGAGTATAGTTCTGTTTTATGATATACTGACCAGTT
This sequence comes from Lissotriton helveticus, assembly GCF_964261635.1. Taxonomy (NCBI): domain Eukaryota; kingdom Metazoa; phylum Chordata; class Amphibia; order Caudata; family Salamandridae; genus Lissotriton; species Lissotriton helveticus. The sequence goes on from NC_136063.1 coordinate 1,031,183,365, forward strand.
TCCTTAGATCTTTCTCCTTTGTGATGAATGACTTTAGTAGAAAGTTGCAATAAAAAATCTGTTCACAAAGACCTTTCCATAGGGTGACCGCTTAATGTAGTAGGCATTTACAACAGACTGATCTCTCTGCTCACACCTTTCCCCAGGATGAAGAATCATTATATTAGTGGTTTGTGACACCATTGCATGTCTTATAAGACCTCTCTATTGGTTGTGTGTTGTAGTGGTTTATATAAATCAGATATTTGCACTAACACCTCTTTCCAGGTTCTCACATAGTGTTGTTGTGGTCTGCAACAGCCTAGCCTATACAGTTAAACATTATTTTGGTCATTAGTGTTTAGAGAAGTGGTTCAAAAGAGACATGCCTATCTACTGAGAATTGCCTCTTAAATGATAAGTAAATGCAGTATTTGATAAAGTTACACTGGGTTTTCTCCTGTACATATCTCACCTGTGTCTTCTCCCTATTTAACAAAAATGTTAATGGTATTTTATGGCATATATTTAAGTTTATCTTGCGGGGTGATGTTATCAGTGATGTCATCTGTGATGTCATTTGGGATGTCATCGGAGATGTCACAACTATGTCATGAGAGATGTACTATGTGAGGTCAGAAGCAAGGTACGTTATAGCAAGCTCAGTTAACCATAACTGCTTCATTTCTATCGTTTTGTGAGTAACATCTGAGCCTAACTATAACGTCCCTGTAATCTTGCTTTTTACAGGGAATTTCTAAGGTTTTTTTTATTTCCATTTCCTAACTGTAACATCTCTGTAACCTTTGGTGTTTTTAGTTAATTTCCAAGGTTTAAAAAAATATATATATTTCTTAACTGTAACCTATAACCTTTGAGAGTAGGTGTATGAGTTGCTGTATATGTCAGTGAGTGGGTGTGTGAGTGGCAGCTTTATGGCTCTGTGAGTGGCTATATGGGTCTCTGAGTGGGTTTGTGAGTAGGTACATAAGTGGTTATGTCAGTGTGTAAGAGTCTGTATACGTTATTGAGTATGTGTGTATAAATTAATATATACGTGAGTGTATGGTTGGGTGACTTGGTGTGTGAGTGGTTGAGTATAAGTTCCTTTGTGGGTGTGTCACTGGATGTGTAAGAAGCTGTGTGGGTATGTAACTGGGTGTGTTAGTGACTGTAAGGGTATCTAAATGGGTATGTAGGTGGCTATATTAGTAGGTGTTTGGGTGTGAAACTGTGTAAACTGCATTATTACTTGCTTTTACGATTGGCATTAGTACTTACATCACAAACTGCATTATTACTTGTTTTTACGATCCGCATTAGTACTAGCACTACGAACTGCATTATTACTTGCTTTTACGATCCGCATTAGTACTTGCATTACGAACTGCATTATTACTTGCTTTTACGATGCGCATTAGTAGTTGCATTACAGACTGCATAATTACTTGCTTTACGAAATGCATTAAGGACTGTCCTATGTCTACATAAAGAACTGCATTACGAACTGCATAGCATGGCATTAGAACTGCATTAGATCATCGTGAACTGCTCATTAATACCGCCAGAACCTACCAGTGATTGTTGGCCTAATAACAGGCCCAGTGAAATATTACAAATACACATCTGCTGGATATTTTTGTCGTTTGATCTCATCGTTTTTCTTCTTGATAAAGATACAGCTATTTTCCTAAATCAGTGTGGTGTCCATTTGTGGTGTTATCACTGTGTTATTGGGAGTGGGGTTGCAAATACTTTACACATTGCCTTGGAGATAAGCCTGGCTGCTCGTGCCAAGCTTCAGGAGTGAGAGCAGGGGTTATCTAAGAGTGTGTCCCTCCTTTCCCTGACTAGAAGCAAGGGTCCCTATTGGACTAAGGTACCTACCTCAGTCAACTAGAGACCCCCAGTTCTAACACATACTAATAAATTACATACTATAAGTAACACTCGCATCTAATTTCGAACACACTCATTTATACTCGCTTAATAAAATACATATTCTTCCTCCTTTGCTGCACACTATGTGGCATATTATCAAGGACGGGCAATACATTATCGCCGCTTTTATCAGCAGGAAACTGCCGATAAAGCGGCGATAATGGGCTTCATAATATGCTCTATGAATTCCTATCGAAGCCCATGTTAGATGTGAAGACATCTAACATGGGCTTCGATAGGAATTCCATAGAGCATATTATCAAGCCCATTATCGCCGCTTTATCTACAGTTTCCTGACGATAAAAGCGGCGATAATGTATCGCCCGTCCTTGATATTATGCCCCTATATTTTTAGTTAATGTTTTCATCTAACCTACCTTCGATATTGCCTTTTACAGCAGTGTCTAGAGCTACACATTTTTCATTCAGCTGACATAGACATACTTTTTTTTAATATATACTTGTTTATTTTACAACTTATTTACCATACCGGTAAAATCTCTTTGATGGCCAACTTTTATTTTAATATCTGTTAACCAGTGTTTTTCACTGCAATTCTCAAGTCAGAAATATGGCATTCCTCCTTCCCACAGTGCTCTGACTCATACTCCTGTACTTGGAAAATCACAGACTTTCTTTCTTCTTTTATTTTTGTTATACCACTTCAAACTACACACTATTGTTTAACCCTTTCCATGTTTCCTATAAAATTGCCCAATATGTTAGTGTTTTTGTGGGTAAACTGATCCACAGCAGGGCTCATCACCACCCCCTTAGCTCTGTGTGCATCCACTGCATATCCACATGAAAGCCCTTGATAGCATCAACAATCTGCTGTTAACGCTCTTCATTTCTATTTATTTTTGTAAAATATTGCCAATTGCAAAACATACGCACCATATTTAGCTATTTTTGTACACTCGTCTTTTCAGTTTCACTCTGTAGTCTCTTTTGTTTCCTTCCCCCACACACTTTTAGCTTCGTTCGCCATGTAACCATTTTTTCAACAGTCTCTGCCTACCAATAAGTAAAATGTTGACAAGACTTCCTCTAAAAAGCATACTAGCTTCACCTTAACTGTAGCAGGTGTGCTTGACTGTTTTCAATCCCAAACACATCCCAAACAACATAACTTTTTTGTATTTTTCCAAAGTCAATCACAGAGTTAGTTACTTTTTTTTAAAAAGTCATTACCTAGCTTTAGTTCCCTGCACATCACCACCATCCAATAAAATATGTTATTTTATATTTTACTTCCTGTCCTCCATTGCAACAGCCTTTTATCTTCAAACACTGCCTCATTTTGCTGCAGCCTTTTCATGTGTGCTACTCCTGTTTGTCCCCAAAATAGCCAGAGTCTGGATTATAGGCATATCTTTGTGTTATGGGCCAGAAAGAGTGCTAGAAAGAGCAACATTGACAGGGACCTAGGTTTGCCTAATGTAGACATTGCTTGGGTTGGCCAGAGAGGGTTACAGTGGCATCAATTGCTGCCTTTGGTTGATAGCATTGCAGAGTGCCAATATCTAGACCTCATGATTGTGCACTGTGGTGGCAATGACCTATGCATAATTACTGGGGTTGGACTGGAAATCCTAATGAAGGATACTGTTGGAAAATTAATGTCATTTTTCTCACATACTGCCTTGGTGTTATCTAACATTTGCCCAAGACAAAAGTGACACTGGTCAACCCAATTTTTCCTGCACATGTCAATAACGCTGTTTCTGCATTTCTCCAAGACCACAATATTTCGCGTTACATACCATAACAAATTACACTTTGACATGGATGGAATATATTGAAAAGACGTAATCCATTTCACTATTGCAGGCAACAGGGTGTTCCTCAACAACTTAAAAGACTGCATCTCTGTGTCGTTTTCATCTGCACACCATAAACACAAAGGTTTTTTTCAGAGCCAACCCTTTTCCCAAATGCTGTTCCTTTTTGTTTTCAAATCCCTTTTTCTAATTCCTCACTCAAATCCGTGGATTTGCCGTGAATGCTCAGTCAAATAAGGGGTCAGTGGCTATGTTGCAGGCAGATCCATGTTGGATCCGCCCCCAACCAAAAGCACACATTCAATGCAAAACAACAACACATTTAATACAAACATTTCCACTTACAATTCATATAACTGTATCACAGCTTGTGTGTGGGTGTGTGAATAGCTTTGGAAGTAACTGTGTGGGTGTGTGAAGGACTATATGGGTATGTGAATGGGTGTGTTAGTGGCTGTGTGGGTGTGTAACTGGTGTGAAAGGGACTGTGTGTCTAGTCTCTGTGTGGGTGTGTGAATGGTTTTCTAGACCTGTGAATTGGTGTGTAAGTGGCTGTATGGTTGTATGAGTAGGTGTGTGAGTGCTTGTGTGGGTGTGTAAGTGGTTCCGTGAGTCTCTGAGTGAGTGTGTGAGTGGGTGTGTAGTTGGCTGTGTGGGTGTATGATTGGCTATATGAGTGTGTGAGAGGGTGTGTGGGTATTTGAGTGGCTATATTGGTGTATGAGTGGTTGTGTGGACGTACAAGTGGGTGGTTGAGTGTGTAGTGGGTGAGTGTATGAGTGAGTGTGTAAGTGGCTCTGTCGGTCTCTGAGTGGCATGTGAGAGTCTGTATGTGTGTGTGAGTGGGTGTTTGTGCTTGTGTTGGGCAGTGAGTGGGTGTGAGTGCCCCGAGTGGGTGTGTGAGTGGTTCTCTGGGTCTCTGAGTGGGTGTGTTAGTGGCTGTATGGGGTTGTGAGTGGTTCTCTGAGTGTGTGTGTGAGTGGCTGTATCAGTGTGTAAGTGGGTGCATGAGTGTGTGGTGGATGGGTGTATTAGTGGGCAGGTAGGTGGCTATATGGGTCTCTTAGTGATGTGTAAGTGGCTGTATGTGTGTTTGAGTGGGTATAATGGTGTGTAAGTGGCTGTGAGTAGGTGTTTGAGTGGTTCTTTGGATCTCTGAGTGTGTGTGTGTGTGTGTGACTATTTGGGTGTGTGAGTGGTGTTCTGGGTCTCTGAGTGGGTGTGTGAAGGCTGTATGGAGGTGCCTGTTGTTGGTTGGGTGTGTAAGTGGCTGAGTGAGTGTGTAAGTGGGACTATGAGGGAGTGTATTTGTTTTTAATTAGGGTCTGGATTTGCTGAGCCACTGCAAATTCACACAGGAGCAGCGATGAGTGCCGCTGTGGATCTGTGGATCCTCACGAGCATTAAAAAAAACATTTCCCCATAATTTCTTCCCAATGAGGGGTCCCTCACGGACCCCTCTATCAGTCCCATGGGGTCCAGTTACCTCTATCATGACCCCTTATATCCTACTACACTTTATTTCCCCATCTGGGAACCATGTCCTGGTTCACAAAATGGCAACCGCAACTTTTCTCTCAGATTGCGGCCAGCCAATCAGGGCATCGCTGGTGGTGCGTGGATCTGCCGATCCTCCATGGTGGATCCATGGTTTATCGGCGTCTCTAGAGGTATATACATCTTTTTTCTTAAAAACTCCAAAACTACTGAACAGATTTACACCAAATTGCAAAAAGCACTCTTTCTGGACCAAGATCTAGCTTTTTCCAAATTTGGTGTAATTCCGTTCAGCGGTTTGGGCTGTAGTTGTGTGTAAAATCTCTATTAGAGATTGCATGGGGAAAATGCATTTTGGGACCCACCTTTTTTTCAGCCCCCACTTGATGAATCACCCTGAAACTAGGTGCTTAACGATTGGTCCTATGTAGACCAGTGATAACCAGTCTTGATGGCCAACAGAAAGTCCCAGGAGCCGCATGGCTATACGCTGTTGCTCTACTGTATGGGGAGTATGGCAACCCTCCTGGAGCCAACAAATGTAGTGGTCTACTCTGGACCTGGAGATGTGTGGCACCCAGCCTGGGCTGGGCTAGCACAGTGACGCTGGAGACACCACTGTGAGAATACAGTGTGTTGGTGAGGCTATATTAGGATGTCAGTGAACTAGCTATGGAACAGGATTGGTATCTCAAAAGTGGGAGACCTACTGGAAGATACAAGGTGACTGATGTTCGCAGACTTACAGAGTCAATATGACATGCCAGGGGATGATTTGTATGGTACCTATAGGGAAAATCTATCCTAACATGAAAGATCACCTAGACCCAGGACTTGGAGAATGAGAACCTCCTGGAATATCGAGTGCTGAGTGCTCCATTACATAAACATTCAGGGCCCGATCCACAAAGGCAATCAGAGACAATAGCCTAACTTTACGAATTTTGTTATTCACAGAGGTTATTTACGAGTCGTATTTTTACGTCCACGTCCGGATGTAATTTCATGTTCAAGCACTACTATCTGGCCTAAGCAGCACTGTCTGGCTCAAGCCGTACTCTCTGGGTCGGGCCGGATGAAGTGTAATAAGGGTCCAGAATCCGATTTTTACACAAAGGAACATTAGGAATGTGAGATAAATGGTAGAGAAGGTCAAGAAAATCAGTTTGGGCAGGGAAAAGGGTGTGGCCAGAACTGCATCACATCTCAGAAAAGTTTGCTCCTTTGCCTCATGGTAATGCAGTCCACAATGTGTGCTCCCCTCAGTGTTGACTCTAGTGTTACACCACACTCAGTGTTTACTGTAGTATTATACGAAGCTTTGGTGTAACACTAGAGTCAATACTGAAGGGAGCTCAAATTGTGGAGTGCATGTACCATGATGCAGGAGCAAACCTTTCTGGAATGTGATGTAGTGTCAGGCTACACCCTTTTCCCCGCCCAAACTGATTTTCACTACCTCATTTACCATTTATCTTACGTTCCTAATGTTTCTTTTAGTGTTTACACTTCATTCGGCACAAGCTGTAGATTCTAGCCAGAGACAGAGAGTATGGCTTGAGCAGGAGAGTACGGCTTCAGTATGAGATTCCTGCCCGACTACGGATGTAAAGATATGACTCGTAAATGACGTCTGTGAATACTAAAAGTCATAACATTAGACTATGTCTCAGATTGCCTTTGTGAATCGTACCCTCAATGTCTCAGCTGTTCACCATGATTCTTGCCACTAGTCAAGCCTTGTTCCAAACAGCTATGAGATCAATGGAAGAGAGACTTGGGCAGAAAAGAGGATAATAAATGGGGGACGGCATGCAGATACCCTGGAGAGGTTGCCATACGGATAGAGCTCCAGTGGATACAACTGAGACTGCTGCACCACAGACTCCATGCTCTGGATGGGACTGACATGGATAATTGCCCAATGGGATGTGGCAATGGGGCACGCTGCTACACATGTTCTGAATGCCCACGAGGGGCTTTAGGATGGGTGTACAACACAGACTCTGAGAGGTGGTGGGAGAAACCTTGGAGCATGCCCATGATCTGCCTCGTTATCTGGAGAGCAGTTACCATAGACAGATACACACTTCCAAACAGAGGGATTGGCTGTCTGACATGGACTGGTGTAGACTGGCAGTGGAACCTATAGGCCGGGTGAGGGGCTGCCCCCAGAAGTTTCTGAAGATACGAGTTTGATAGACAGAGATAGAGGAGGGGTGATGGAGAGGGCCTCCCAGGAGGCTCTAGTCATGAAGAGTGGACTCATCAGTCCCGAGACTCACAAAGGGAATGGTTGTCCACTGGAACCCTGGAATCATGAGCACATGAGGTAGCATTGAAAGTGAACACACTGTTACCCCTCTCTTCTACGTTCCCCATAGTGTTTTGTGTTTAACCACTGACAAGGACCACAACCCTTTGTCCTTTTACTTGATTCTGCATTGTTCCGTTCAGATTTTTTTCTTCCATTGCGTCTGGCAATTTAGCCCTTTGTTCATGGGCTACACCAAAGGGAACATTGCCTATAAAGTTATTTGTTCAATGGGAGGAATGCTTACAGTGCGGTTAGCGCACTAGTTTTTCCGCTGTCCTCCCGATCACATGTTCACTATACCTCAAGGTGATTGGCTAAAAACATACACGCGCTATGACACACTGTCTCTGACGCCCCCAGCATCCGCAGTCTCAGCATTTGGCGCGGTAGCAATGCCAGCTTCGTATGGATACATGTCTTCTTAAGGGCAGTGTCACTCTGGCCTCAGAATCGATCTCTCAGGTAATGGCAGTGCCTGCGGGCTCGCTGGCTGGGAACTAGTGCTTTACATTTGCGCAGACAAACTATTTTGGAAGCCTGATTGGAAACACCGGCATGAATGAGATGTTGGGTGTACTATAATTATTTTAAAACCGCTCACTTACTATTTTTAAAACCAGCACTCACTGCATTTATCGCACTGATCAAATTATAAATTGTGATTTGCTGACTTGTACCTAGCTCCTACCACCGCGGCTGTTGTGCCGTTAGCGTGGAGGGCGAGGCGAGGCGCCATCTTGGGGCTGCTTTGACCGGAACTAGCGGTCTAGCATCTCGAGGTAGGCAGGGCATAAAACGCCACACAGCCCAGGGCCCTCCGTGATCTCTCAGGTAGTAGCAGCGCCTGGGGGCTCGCTGGCTGGGAACTAGTGCTTTACATTTGCGCAGACAAACTATTTCGGAAGCCTGATTGGAAACACCGGCATGAATGAGATGTTGGGTGTACTATAATTATTTTAAAACCGCTTACTTGCTATTTTTAAAACCAGCACTCACTGCATTTATCGCACTGATCAAATTGTAAATTGTGATTTGCTGGCTTGTACCTCGCTCCTACCACCGCGGCTATTGTGCCGTTAGCCTGGAGGGCGAGGCGCCATCTTGGGGCTGCTTTTCGAGGTAGGCAGGGCATAAAACGTGATGTGTATTCGGGAGCGCAGCGGACGAGTGCAGCGGGCACGCCGATGGCGCGCCAAAGGTGCACTTATGGTAAGCTCGTCTGCGCTCGTCCGCGACCGTTCGGGATCAGGGGCCATGGACTCTGCCCAGACCGGCTCCTATTCCAGGGACGACCTGTTAGCTCTCAAACCTCCAAAACATCTTGGCCCTCCTCTACCTCCCCATGTATTCAATCGCATTAACCTACATGGCATTTGTAAACCTGAGCCCGCTGTCCTTGATTTCAAACCTAATACATGTTCATTCCCAATTAAATCCGGCCCTTCAAAACCGTGTAAAAACTTCCGTTGTTTGTACCTCAACACACGGTCTATGATTAAACACCAAATGGATCTTTTTCTGTTATTATCATCGGAGGAACCGCATGTTTTGATGCTGACTGAGACTTGGCTCTCGGAGGATTCCTTACCTGATATTCTGGCAACATTGCCCTCTGATCACTACATCTTTTTCGGTAACCGCCTCCCAGGCAAAAAAGGTGGTGGCGTAGCGGCTATCATCCACAAATCTCACAAATTCGCTACACTCCCTTCATTGGTTTTAGCAGATACTGAGAACATTGTTTTTAAAACGGACACGGTCAGTGGAGCGATTCTTTTTGTCCTCATTTACCGCCCTCCCCAACTTATGTCTCTGTTTCCTGTTTCCCTGGCCGAGCAATTAGCTCCTCTTGTCACTAACTACTCCAAATGTTTGCTAATCGGGGATCTGAACATCTGGTTCGATGAACCTGAGGCGGATCCACAGGCGGCTGAACTCAAGGAGTTACTCCTTGACTTAAACCTAACTCAACACATTGATTCCCCTACCCATAGGAAAGGTCACAGCTTAGACCAAGTCTGGTCTTATAATCTGTCCGTTGCAACCCCGGTCATTGAACCATGTATTTGGTCTGACCAATTTTTAATTCGCTTTTCCTTTGTTGTTGGGGGATACCTGAAACAGACTACTAGGAAGGGGGGGACTATTAGGAAATGGAAGGGCATTAACACCTCAGCCCTATTAGACACCTTAGCCATGACTTTACCATCTTTGCCCAAAGACCTAGATCTCATGGAAGAGACCCTATTGCATTGGCCCCTTCAAGCAGCCGATACCCATGCTCCCTGGGTCAAGTTTCCTCATTCACGCCCCAATAACGCCCATAAATGGTTTACCCCTCAACTGAAACTTCAAAAACTGGAGGTGCGCCAGAAGGAAAGAAAATGGAGGGCCATGTACTCTCCACGTGACAAAGAGATTTACTGTGCTGCCCGTAAAAATTACCAAAATTCTATTTTGAAACAGAAAACTGAGTATTTCTCAGAAATTATTTTAAACTCACATAACAAATCTAAAGATGTTTTTAAAATAGTGCAAGATCTCAGCAGCAGTGATAGAACAGCACCCTCAGTTACCCCTACACAAGAACTCTGCAACTCCCTTAACACGTTTTTTCTTGACAAAATTACCATCATTAAACAGAGTATTCTGGATCTCCCTACCCCGGCCCCCTTGAATGACATCCATCATAATCCTCTGCTGCTTCACACTTTTACTCCCATTGACACAAAAACTCTTTCTAACCTTTTGGGTCATGTTAAATCCGGCTCCCCTAATGATGTCTGCCCCCCGCACATTTTTAGAGAAATTGGCCTTGCCATTCCGCAGGGGATTCTTTCCCTGCTTAACAAATCATTGTCCAGAGGTGAAGTGCCTAATAATTTCAAGAATGCCCTGCTTATTCCTTTGTTAAAAAAACCAGGAGCAGACCCACAAAACTTGACTAACTATAGACCCATTTCGCTACTCCCTTATCTTTCCAAAAAACTGGAAGCTCATGTTGCGAACTGTATGTCTAATTTCATTGAAAAAACAGACTATTTGGAACCTAATCAGGCCGGTTTCCGTCCCGGTCATTCAACAGAATCCGTCATTCTTGCTGTCCAGAATACGCTGCATTCTAACGCGGATAAGGGCATCCACCAGGCCCTTGTGCTCCTCGATTTGTCGGCCGCGTTCGACACGGTTGACTATTCCATTCTGGTCAGCCGTGTCGAACAGGCCGGCCTCAGGGGCCCTGCCTTAAGTTGGATTGCCTCTTTTATCACTGGACGCACACAGTCTGTTAAGCTTGGTCCCTTTACAGCTCCCAAAACCTCTTCCACATGTGGGGTCCCTCAAGGATCCTCACTCTCACCTTTATTATTTAATCTGTACCTCCGTCCCTTACTTTATTCCTTAAAGAGCTTTAAAGTCACCATATACAATTATGCAGATGATCTTCAACTTGTTTTCCCTCTCAACACCCCAGACTCAGTCACAGAATTTCAGAACACCATGGAGCACATTCAACGGTGGATGAACTTGAACCACCTCAAACTTAACCCAGGCAAGACCGAATTGATCTTGCCTGGGAAAAGCAAGCTAAGCTGGGGCCCTCAGTTCTGGCCAACAAACATGGGAGAACCTCCTTGCAATTCTTCCTCAGTTAAAAGCTTAGGAGTCACACTCAACGCTGACCTTTCACTCAAGGGTCAAGTTGGAGCGGTTGTCTCCTCTGGCTTTTTTCAACTGCGGAGGATAAAAAAAATTGCCCAATTTCTTACTTACCCCGCCCTCATTCAGGTCATCATAGCCCTTGTCATGTCTCGCCTCGACTTCTCAAATAGTTTATATCTTGGATTACCAGTGTGCCAGCTCAAAAGACTCCAACTAGTCCAAAATCAGGCAGCCAGACTAATTCTTAAACAACCTAAATGGCAGCCTATTAGTCCAGGCCTTGAAAAGCTCCACTGGCTGCCAGTAGCGCAGAGTCATGTTCAAAACAGGTTGTATTGTCTTTAAAGCCCTACAAGACATTGGCCCCAAGTTTATTCTACATCTTGTCTCTAGGTACAGTCCCTCACTAAACTTACGCTCTGCAAAAAAAGACCTTCTAATTGTACCGTCCTTCAAGAAAAAACGCCTGGGCGGCAGCTGCTTTAACCACCTGGCAGCGGGCCTTTGGAACTCACTCCCACTGTCTCTCAGGCAGAGTCCTAACCTCCTCACATTCAGACATTCTTTCAAGACGCTGCTTTTTAGACAGGCTAACAAGTAGGGCTGTGTTCTTTTTTATTGTGTTATGTTCTTCTCACTACAGCGCCATGAAGCCCACGGGCGTACGAGCGCTTTACAAATATTATTTAACATAACATAACATAACATCGACAGGGTCCGGTAATCAAGGTCATTCCAGGTTTGAAGTGGGTGCCTCGCTTTGCTGGCGTGAATGAACCCAGACCTTCCATCTACACAACAGATAAGTAACTAAAGAGGAAAGGCAATATTCAGCTGTTTATTTTCTTCCTTCTTTGTTTACAGGGTCTGCCTACTAGCTACCACCCCCTCCCGAGACCCATGGTGCGTTTAGCGTTTGCACCTCATGTAAGCCTCCTTTTGCCAGTACTGCTATGTTTGGTACCACCTTCCGTCACTTCACTTACAATGGGGTGATGATTGTCACGGTTTTTAACAGTGCGAAATCACATACACAGAGACCATTTGACACCCTAGTTGGCGTGCAGGCTGAGTAGCACTACTTTCACAAGGTACCTTCACAGGTTGAGTGGCCGTTTTTCTCCACAACCACTCACGCTGATAATTAAATTTACAGTGTAGGTGCACAGCCATAACACACAAAACTGCACCATAGCTCTGTGTAATTTCCTTTCGAGTGCACAAACAGAGAGGAGCACTTGGAATTTATATCTTGTCCAGAGAAGGAGACGCTCATGAATTGACTGAATAACCTATTGTATATATGCATGCTTGTTTGTGTCTGTTTCTATTCCAGATAGCTGCTGGGTGCTGAAACTTTGACAGTACCCTGCTCACAACATGTTCTTAATATTTTTACTGTTCTTCCTTTTTTCACACTATGACCACAAGGTCAGGGTGAGCCTTAGCGTGCTCATACCGCCGGGGTCTACACACTGGTCCTGATGAATGCCTAGCGACTAGCATCTAGAAAGGCAGAAACATGTTGACCGCACTTAGCGTGGCTTAGCTGGCACATCGATCCAGCTTTCCAACCACCCGCTTCTCTTTTTAACCGTGCTGGGTTGGCCTGTGAATAAAAAAAATTTGGGGACACAACCTGGTCACTTTTAACTCACATCACTTGTCACACACACACAAATTAACCAGCTCAGCAGTAATTCTGGTGTCGAAGCACACTGGGTTGGTTTTAGACCTTCCTGGTGGGGCCCGATGATGAAGCATGTCACCAACTAGGTTGGTGAGTGAGGGCTTTCTAAAGAATCAACTGTGCTTCTTTTTCCACTTCTCCTCTCTCTTGAAAGAGACACTCTTTCGTTGTTTTTGACCTGAGGGAGGAACCACTGTAACCACGGAACTGGGCCTTACATGATTCTTGTTAGCAAAAGGCATTTGAAATTTCCTGTATACATGTACATTGCAGCAATTGGGGGATTTGTTTGAATATGTTATATCTTGTGCATTGGTTGCTTATGCAATAGCAATTTTTTTTTAAACTGCTGATTCTCATGCAAATACTTTACATTTCTTCTGACAATAGCACAAACACCAACATAAGGTAGCAACTGTACTACTTCTAGATTTGCTAGTAGATGTGATCAAATAGATGTTCTTCCAGTCTACACAAAAGGTGATGGGAGGAATGTTTGCAATTTGTCTAACCACTGGAAATCGCTCAGTGTAGCATTCCCACTCCTCTTTCTTTTGCCCGCCATACCACCTCAGTTGGGTGATTGGCATATGGCTGGCTCTAAATTGAGGTGCCTTGGTGGGCTAAAGAAAGGTACACATTGTGTGTGTTTGATCTAGAGCTCTGGATCAGGGAGGACCTACCCTGGCAGTTCAGTCTGGACTGTTCCTATTGGAGCAGGGCGCAAGACTGATTTGAAAATGGTTGGGTCCAAACTGAGGTGCCATAGTGGGGAGAAGAACAATGGTTTGGAATGCTACCTGAGAAATTGCTAGTGGCTAGACACATTACAAGCATCCCTCCTATGACCTTTCCTGTGCTTTGTATATCACCCTAAGTGGCAAGAGTATGCCCATATTTGGGTCCTGTGCTCACTGTTTCACTAGAACCTCTCTACACCTGAATGAAGAGCCCGAATCAAGGCAAAACTGGGCTTGGTCTGCTTGTGTCCTGGATCAGAGAGGACCTGGCTTGGCAATTCGGGCAGGACTGCTCCAATTAGAGCAGAAGCAAGACATTGATTTGAAAAAGGCTCGGTGCAGACTTGGGTGGCATGCTGGGCTGGAATTCTACCCCAAGCAATTGCCAGTGTTTAGACAATTACAAGCATTCCTCCCATCACTTTTTATGTGCTTGATGTACTTTCCTAAGTGGCAAGGATATTCTCTGATGTGGGTCCAATGTTCACTGTACCACTGGAATGAAGCTACACTCAACTGACAAATGCCAATCAGGGTGAAACCAGACTTGGGTTGCATGTATTCAGATCAGAGTGTACCTGACTTCTCAGTTCGACTGCTGGAGGAGCAGGGCCAAGACTGATTTACACATGGCTGGTTCCAAACTCAGATGGCTCGGTGGGCAAAATGATGGTAGGCTGAAATGCTACCCAGAGCGATTGCCAATCGTTAGACAAATTGCAAGCATTTCTTGCACTATCTTTTGTGTATGTGATGGGTGAACAACCATTACAATGCAACTATTACAACGACATACCATTCCCACGCAAATATTACAACGCAAGTCATTACAACGACTTGTGCTGGGGGGCGCTCTAGGATAGGGAATAGTTTAATTTACTATCCAACACCTTCCCTACTATCCACGGGGACTGGAGTTGGAATAGTAAATTAAACTATTCACTATCCAGCACCCCCCAACGCAAGTCGTTGTAACGACTTGCGTCGTAAAACTTGCGTGGTAAAGGCATGCGTTGTGAAAGCATGCGTTGTAATGACATACATCCATTTTATGTGCCTCTCGAGGTAGCAAGGGTATGCTCAGACATGGGTGTGTGCTCTTTGTGCCACTGGAACACGCCCTAATAACATAAAATGCATTTGCAAAGTGCACATTCACCCATGGGTACCTTGGTACTGAATAACAAATGTGTATCGTTACCCAACTCAATGAAACACGTTTTAGCATCCTCAGAAGGATGAAAGGCTGAGTGCGACTACTGGGATTTGAACCTGTGACCATGAGGTCGAACACAGGCCCTTACAATTGATGTATTAGTCCACTAAGCCACCAGACCCAGCACAATCAGAGTGAAACCAATCTCGAGTTGCTTGTGTTCTGAATGAGGGCAGACCTGGCCAGGCAGTTCCTATTGTAGCATGGTCAAGACTTGTAAGCATACAGCTGGGTGCAACTGAGGTGGGATGGTGGACAAAAGAACAATAGGTTAGAATGCTACCCCAAGCAACTGCCAGTGGTTAGTCATATTGCAAACATTCCTCTAATCATCTTTTATGTGCTTAATGTACCTTTCTAAGTGGCAAGGACATGCCCAGGCATGGATCCCTTGCTCACTGTGCTACTGGACCCAAGCTACACCTGATGAACGAGCCCCAATCAGGGAGAAACCGGTCTTGTGTTGCTTGTGTTCTGTATCAAAGAGTACCTGCAATGGTGGACAAAAGAACAATGGTTTGGAATGTTACCCTATCTGTTTATGCATCAACTGCTAAAACAGCGATAGTGCATAGCCTCTAACTTTCGTACGCAGACCAACAGTGGCTGGACTGCTACATGGGGGCAGGTGTTTGTCAACTGTGTGCACCACAAACACATGAACAGAGGACACACTGATATACTTACCATTCAGTGCTCTCCATGCTGGTAGGGCACTGAATTATATGTAGATACCCTTTGATTCAGACAGGGTTCTAAACATACAGACACAATAGGAACAAAGGAAGCCACAAGGAAGACTTTACCATAAAGAAGACACACAAGAATAAGGGCAGAACACATGAGCTGCAATCAAATTCCCATTTCATTGCCAGCTCATCTCACTTTGCACAGAAAAAATGGGACCATCCTAACAAGAATTCATCCTAGGCGTCATGCAAACAATTAGACTCTTCTTTTCAGACATTTTTCTTGGAAAAAACGTTGAGAGGAAGATTTTTCATGCACTTTTTTCACGATGGTGGTCATGGCCTACTGTTTAAATGATTATTTGCATACACTTAGAGGTCTATTTACTAAGATTCATCGCCACGTTTGCGTGACAATAGTGATGCAAAAACAACACTAAATATTTTTTCACCTATTTACTTTCTAGCACTGCTTTGAATTATTTAGCACCAAGAGGACAAACCAAGGGTGGTGCATGAGCATTTCCATGCAACCCCCCATGGTTTCTGAAGGTAAGCCCTATTTACTCAAAAAAGTAGACAAGGCTTAGCATCAGAAAATAGCGCCCAATTCAGATAGGCGTTATGAAGGAGAAATGCTTTCATTTCTCCTTTTTTTCCGACTTTGCATGTGTCCTGTACTGTACAGCACACATACAAAGTGGGAAAAGTTTTAATGTTAGTTTAAGCATAGTATTTTGTACTGCGAGGGAATCCTTCCATTACAAGACCTATGCTAGACTCACAAAGTCACCCTTACACTATAGTGTAGCGGTCTGTCTATTGCGCACGCCCGCACATTCCTGCGCCAGTGTTAGGGAGAGAGGAGAGTGGAGTGCCATATTTCTGTAAATTTGGTGCTCTTTTGCTCTCTCCTTCTCACACAGCGCAGCGCAGCTTTTGCGCCTGCTGCACTGTGCTGCGGAGAAACTGGTAAATCTGGTCCTTACCACTTTGTTGGTGGTTCAACTACACTGCTTTAAATTATTAAAGTAGGAGGAACAAATCAACATGAACAGTATCTCTCTGTGGCACTGAAACTGTGGGTTTTCATGTTCTTTGAAGAATTATGTCAGGAATATTCTTAGAGAATACTCGTTATTTGAATCATACATGTTTATATTTAAACATTATATGATTTGCATTTTTTCCAAGCATTAATCTTTTGTGACGCTGTTTCACATACTTCGTTGTTTGGCATTCAGAAATGCCTGACAGACTTTGGGGCCCTTGCCGTTTTTTTTTTGCGATTTCAAGTGAAGAAGAATTAATGGGGATAGGTGATACAATTAAATAAGTAATGGATGAAGATGTTCCGAATAACAACAAGATTGGGCGTTTGTATCATTTTGTATACTTCAGTTTAAATGTACAACATGCTGGGGCTAATTTACAAGCCCCTTGCGCCACTGGTACGTTACCTTTTGTGACACACCGGTGGTGCATCTTGTTGCCCCATATTTACAAGGACATGTAAAGCCAACTTGCATGGCTATTCGTGTCCTTGTAAATATGGCCCTTTTACACGCAGCAATTTGCATGAAAGGGGTGTGCCATGGGTGTTGCCCAGCACACCCATGGCTTCTGCCGCATTTCCAGATTTACGAGAAATCGCAAACCTTGAAAAGGTTCAGAATACTCTGCCTTCCCAGGGAAGCATAGGGAGGCCAACAAGGAGACAAATGTTAATTTCTCTTCGCTTTTTCCTCTTTCTATGTGTGCTGCATTCTCGCATAGAAAGTGAAACTCACCTCTCGTGATTTTTTTTGCACAGGAAGGTGTCCCTTCTTGCACAAATACAATCTCCCCACAACACAGGCACCCTTGCAGGTGCAAGGGTGCCTGCGTTGGTGCATGCCAGCCAATTGTGTGCCAGTGCAGAAGGGAGCACATGGATCCGTCAAATCATTGTAGATATGCTACATCCCTGTGCTGTTTAAGTGAATCAGTGTGGCGCAGCAAAATGGCTTGCGGTACCGCTCTGAGTCACTTTGTTGTGTATAAGGCCAGCTTTGTTAATGCATCACAGGCACGCAGGTTTTTACTGGAACACAGGATTAATGCCTTAATTCCAAGTATTCATAACCTATGCGCTTATGGCAAATACAAAACCCCATAAGGATGTTCTGAAAGTCCCAAAACCAAATTTGGTTGAAGGCTCTCACAAGACATGCCTTTTTTCATATGTCAGTGATAAAATTTGAAAGACAGTGCGGTAGGTGGCCCTGCTATCAGTGCCTGACCAGACCCTGCGAGTTAGTGTGTGGTAGTTGTACTTCTGGTTCACAGAGGAAATGGTGTTACTGCGCAGCCGCAAGTGTGTCAGAGCAAAGACTGTAGATAACTCAGCAAAAGAGGAGGCTGGCAGCAAAGGCTTCCGATCTAAAAAATCCCTTCAAATTAATAATCCGGAGAGAGCTCCATGCTGGCCTGGACAGAAAAACGCGCAGAGCTGATTCAATTGTTCTACCCCTTCGGAAGGAATGCCCGGTGTGAATGCTGCTTTCTTTTTAGCGGTTCACCAAATGTATTGATGGAGAAAGCCACACTACAAAGCAAGAAAGCAAAGGATACACAAATGATGAACGTAATGCAGAGCAAATCAAACATTAATCCCCCCAGTCGACAGATCTGGGTTAAATCCATTGGGGCAGATTTACAATAACTGGCGCATCTGTGCATATCAGCATGGATGCGCCAGTTATTGTGCGCCACAGCTCCGCCACCCTGGATGCGCCGCATTTACAATGCGGCGCACCATGGGGCAAAAACAGCACAGAAAAAGCGGCGCATTGCTGGAGTTGCGACGCAGCTCCAGCAATGCTCTGGGGGGCCATATCTCCACAATGCTGCATCAAACCTTATGCCTGCTTCAAGCAGGCGCAGGGTTTTGACGCAGCATGGGCCCAAAAGTCACTGAGTGAAATCTTGTAGATTTCACTCAGCCACTTTTGGGAGGTGTTCCTGCGCCGGAAGGCCCCCCCTGCGATGGAACGCCTCCTTCTGGGAGATGCGTCACGTTGTAAATACCTCGCACCATGGCGCATCCTTTACGCCGCCGCTGCGTCACACAAGTGACGCAAAGAGGCGCAGGGGGCTTGTAAATCTGCCCCATTGTTCTTTAGCTCACTGCGCCACCCTAATTTTGACTCAGCAATATGCAAATCAGTCTTGACCTTGTTCCATATGGGAACAGTTCAGCCCGAACTGCCAAGTCAGGTAGTCCCAGGACCAGAATCAAGCACCTTGGGACCGGTTTTGGGGCATCACCCCTCATCACCCAGGCTAGCTTCAATCTAGTGGCACAGTGAGCCCGGGACCCACATCTGGGCATACTCGCAGCACTTAGGGTGAGAAAGCAAAAGAGATGTTTTACACTACAAAGCGAGGCAGCATCTTTGGCAAAATAAGCACGGATGTCTTCCCTGATAAGGTAGACTCCTCGACACGGATTTCTGTGTGTTGATGGAAAATTTGTCACAGGTGTGTGATATTCTTCTCCCACAGAGACAGGATATAAGCAAGACACGAATTCCTTATGTCGAAGTTAGAGGTAATACTTTATTCTTTATTTCTGCTGAGTTTGGAGTGTATGGGTTTTATGGATAAAAAAATAACGCACTGTTTGAAAAATATGTTACTGTCGCATAAGCTCAGAAGCAAAATTGAATATCGGTCCCTGGTCCACGGAGATAAAGAGGCCCTAATAAAAAGGCCCGACACAAAACAAAAACATTTGTTCCATTTCAAGTGTTCTCTTTTTTGAAAGCATCATATTTTAAAAGCAAGAGCAGTGCTCTCCTATGTCCCATTTTTTTGCATTCAGACCGTTTCAATTCTACCCTATGATTAAAATGCCATTAGTTACAAACGTATTTATCAACAATAATGAATCAAATCGGAAAATAATTAAAAGTACTAGAATTTAAGAAAAGGAGGATTTGAGAGCAGTTGTATGAGGCACAAAGCCCAGTTCAACAATATCCTAAAATGTGGGAGCTAAAATGCGGCAATTGTTGGATTAATCCTGTTTGTCTGTTCAGTGACTGGATGGGCTTCAGACCACGACATCGCAGAAAAGGATCTTAGACTAAAGCCTCAGGTGCCAAGTGAAAGGTTAGAAAAATGCACTAGACCATTTTTTCCCAATTAGGAAAACAAGATCGGGGACAAGTTCCATTAGTGCTGACAGTAGAGATCAGACTAAAAGCAGTCAGTGGCATAGTGCATTATGATGGGCACCCCCTACATAATGTGCTGAGGGGCCCCCGAGTCATCCATATCTCACAGATAGTCATTGACCTAGGACTGAATGGGGCCCCTTGAAGGGATGGGCCCCATGTAGTGTTGGGGCCACCCTGCCCCACAGGGGCTAGGGCGGCCTTCGATACACCCTCAGAGGCTATAGGCTTGGCTCTGCGGAAGAGACGCAGGGCCTCAGAAACAGACAGGAAAAGTGTAAGTGCAGAACAGGACTTACTGTGCAGTGAAAGCCTCTGACAGGATGCTCGAGGGCTGAGGCTAGGGCCCTCCTGCTGCCTGGCAGATTGACAGCCAAAACGCAGGTGCATATTCCAACATTGCATCACCATTCCAAAGCCTCTCGACCTTTCACTGTTCTTAGCAACAGCATATCAATGCTGGTGATACCGATATTTCAGTAGACTCTCCCTTCCAAAACAATAAGTTAACACCAGGGCACCAGGGGCCATAATATGCATTGCGATTGTTTGCACCCTGCGCACCTTTCAAAAGGTGCGCCTTGCGCAAACAATCACAATGCACCCTATTATGACGTATGGGCAGCCCCAGGTGCGCCTTGCGCAAACAATCACAATGCACCCTATTATGATGGATGGGCTGCCCCCAAGGCAGCTGCAAAATCGCGCTCTGCGTTTTCCAAGTGCCGGCGGCACCCGCCTGCACTTTTACAGGGTAATAGAGATCCCCCTGCAGGCGGGTGCACTCAGTGACTGCACTCTCCAGCAAGGGGATGTCTTGGAGGTCCATGGGACACCCTTTACCCCCTGCAGAGGGCTGACAGTGCGCCACCTTTTAAATAGCGCACTTTTCAGTGCGCCTTCCGCGGGCCTCTTTGACTCTGCGGCTGCATCTGTAATATGGCGCTGGCGCAGAGTCAAAGGAATTCCCTGATTTGCGTAGGGCACGCTCCTATGCAAATGAGGGAACACCCTCAGGTATTATAGAAGGGGACACAAGCATCAGCCCCCCCTTCTATAATACCAAAGTGCCGCCGGGGTGCGCAAAGCAGGCGCAAACGCCCATCGTTCCCCCAGGGCACTTATTGTAAGACGGCCCCGGGTATGCCAATAACGACATAGGAAATGCTAGGTGATGATAAAACAGAGCTGCTAATGGACTCTCTCACGTAAGAGTATCTAGCACATAGCTGACGCTAAAGGTAAAGCTGCCGGTAAGCTGCAGTCTGTAGCCTCAGAAAAGGCAAAGCCTCTTTTGAAACACTGAGCAGCGGAGAGGCTGATCGATAACCCCCTCCGCAGCAGTAGGAAATAAAAGAAGAAAAGATGTCATGTAGCATTAGCGGGCATTTTGTCTGAGGCCACGTGCTTTATCAAAGGCAGCCCGCTGCGTGGGTCAAAGGCCTGCGCTGGTTGCTGCACCGCTGAAAGCATCTAATGACTTTAATGAGGCTCAGTGCTTACAGAGCAGCCTTTCCTCGGCGGCTCCGAAAATAACAACACGAGTCGTACAGCACACAGCGCTCCCTCAGTGTTGTCATTCCAGGTCAGAAATGCTAGCTCTGAGGTGTGTCTTCTTGTTGCTGAACTAAACTCCCAAGAGCTGCCATATTCTTGATCAGATACTGCCAGTAAGTAGTATGTTACTAGTCTGCCCAGGTTAAGACTTTGCCAGCTGGTGATGTTGGACATATTGGTTTACTGTTTTACCCTTCCTTGTTTGGCATTTACATTGGTGGTAAAAAATACTCAAAGCAGAAAACATAGGGGCATATTATTAAGGGATTTATCTCCGCTTTTTTTGGCTTTAAAAGCCAAGAAAGCGGAGATAAAATTATCTCCCTATCAGCTACAGGGTGCTAACACGCAAATTCGCATGTTAGCGCCCTTTTTCGTTACGCTTCCCCTTGCATCTCTAATGAGATGCAAAGGGGGCGTTCCAAAGAAAAATATTAGGAGAAATGTTGTTAAGCGACATTTCTCCTATTATCAAGGATTTCGCTAACCCTGTTAGTGATAAAAAAAAGCAGCGCTAACCACGGTTAGCACTGCTTTTTTTACACATGGTATTTTCCTGACTTAGCCATGATATCCTATGGAAGGTGGATATCATGGCTAATTTGTGAGCCCCTATCATCAAGCTAACGCCAAACTTCGAGAGATTATCGTTGGTTTTCCAGCGATAATCTCTCATTTGGCAGTTAGCGCGAGGATTTTTATCACCTCTGAGATAAACCTTGCTAATAGCAAGTTATCTCTGAGATAATTTCCGGCGATGCTTAGCGTTAAAAAATTTGTTGCTAAGCATCGTTAGCGATAAATATCGCTCATCGTTGGTAATATGCCCCATCATTTTCTGCTTTTCAGTAGCTAAGATCCAGTAGAAGTTGTTCTACAAAGGGCCTGAGTACAGGTGAATGGAACAATGTTAACACATGCTTTTAGGCGTTATTTGCGCTCCACCTGGTTGCTACTGGTTATGATTTTTTGCACCCAATTTTACTGGTTGTGAAAAAACATGACCCTATTTTTTGGACCGGTAAAACCTGCTGGAAAATCGCATAACACTTTGATGATAGTTGCAATGAAGTCTCATTCCGCATTTCAGAAGCATACAATGCTTTTCCCTGCTAGAAAAAAAGTTTCCTTCCCTTTCCTACTCACCCATCTCCCTTTCTTACCCCATCTCACACACCGCCCGCATACATTTACCACCTACTCAAAGCAGTTGGGAAATGTATGTAGAAAGACTCCATAGACTAGCGAATTATGTGTGACTCTATGAGCGGAAATATTGGTTCCACAGTAATTCCCTGCTCGATGAGGCAGAGCTCCTAATTAGATGCTACTGGGGAGGCCATGGCAGACAGTAACAACAAATGTCCATGCATATGTATGTACCTTGGGGTATATCCGCCGCAGAACAATGGAACACGGAATTAGGCAGCTGTTAAAACTATCATTGGGCATAATAGTAATAAAAGTCAGAATTAAAGGGGGAATATTTTGAACCTAGTGGTAAAAAAATAATCCCCCCATCAACAGATGAGTGTATAGTGACCACAAGTAGAGTAAGGGCAAATGTTACCAACTAACTATGCAACTATTCTATTTCTGCCATTTTCTCACTTCATTCGAGCAAGCTCCCACACATTTTTGTATTTAGAGAAGAGTTTATAGGGTCCCTGATTTTAATTTGTTCTTTAAAATCCATAAGAGGTGCCCTTAGGAACACCATTACCATGTTTTGGGAAGGGAGAGTGTCCACTGGTGTACCCACCGAGTCGCGGTCGGCATGAATTGGCATGAATCGGCTCAGCAGCCTACATGAAGAAAATGGAAAAAGCTATGACTGGTTTGGTCAGCCCTGGGACCGACCAAACAGTCAGCGCCGATAACATTGGGCTAGCCACTCCTCCCCGACCCATGCACCCGCCCCCCCAACCAGACATACCCTTCTTCTGCTTTCTCGCAGTGCAAGAAGCAGAAATGTAAAATGGTATTTATACCATTTTACGTTTCTAATTCTCACACTGCGAGAAAGCAGTGGGCCGATGCTCCACCACCCACATGGAGGTGCCGCCCCTGTCCCCACTCTTCACTCTCGGAGTGGGAGCCCAACTTGGTTTTCTTTGTACAGCACTTGGCTCGTGGCAACATTAATATGTTTTTAGGGGCTGTTACTGCTCCGAGGGAAGATGTCTGCTGCTTTATTCTTCTAAACTCAGGCTCAGATTTACAAAGCCCTCGCGTTGCAATTGCGTCAAACAAGGCAACGCAAGGGCTTACGTGATATTTACTAAGCAACGCAAAGCCGCTATGCATGGCTTAGTAAATCCAGAGTAACGCAAGGCAGCCCAAATTGCTGCCATGTGTTACTTTACATTGGAATGGCATTCCTACAAATCCACCCATGGGAATGCATCAAAATGCCACCCCATCTCAACAGCGGCATCGTGAGGAAAAATGTGTGTATTTTTCCTCGTTATTTCTTCTTTCTAGTAAAAGGAAAATGCCTCTGAGGATTATTTTTTTGTAGGAAGGTGGCCCTTCCTGCACAAAAACAATCCTGCCTGAAAAGCAGGCAGCCTTGCACCATGGCTCAAAGGTGCCTGCATTGGATCTAGGCTGCACACTGTGCACCAGTGCAGAGAGAGAGCAGGAAGGCACCACGTCTTGGAAAATATGGTGAATTCCTACAGCACAGCACAGATCAGCAAGTTGTCTTGATGTGTTGCACTACGTCAAATGTTAGTAAATATGGCCCTAAGAGCATTGGCCTGCAGCAGGTGGGGCTTAGTTTGTGTTTATGTTTTATACATGTTAATGTTTGCAGGTATTATGTACATACATTTTGCAATGATGAATTGCAAACATTGAAAGTGTGTGCACAGGAGATAATTTGCGATCACTAGCTGTGTACTATTTAATGAGATTACCATTAGTTTAGCACACACTTCTGTACTGAGGATTTTTTGAAGCCCTCAATGAGCCTTGGTTGACTGACTAATGCTTGTGTCAAAGCAGGCTTTGGCATGCTCAAGAGAATCAGCATCCAATCACTAATAATAGTTCACACCTCATCACAAGTTGACCAATCCATATATAATTTGGGGGCTGCTTTTTTTTGGAGTAATTACAACTTAACTAGTAGGACTGGCAGATTGGTTTCACACCGGCTTCTAGTCAGAAGACTACATTGCCCACCCCAGAGAACTTCTTTCAGCTTAGCATTACACCTTTCAGTTTAAATTGTAGATTAGCAGCCTTCCAGAGGTCCATGCATCTCATTCTGAGAGGCATGGAAGATGGAAAGAGTATGTGAAACCGACAAAAGGACTCACATCGCTCATCTGACTACATCATTATTCAGGAAGACAAACCTAAAACATCCAAACATCAATTCAAAAAGAAGAAGGTAGCTGGATAAGGTCAAGCATGCTGCGGATATTGAGGACACTTTCTGTACGAGAAATGGGCTCTGATCATGCTGGACAGCGCAGCAGAGGTCACAATATGGATTGTCTGGTGGCAGTAGCACTGAATGATCATATCCAGGTAGAAACACTGGACGCAAAGGTAAGTGTTCTGCATCGCCTATGGGAAATGCAACTCCGAAAGGAACGCAACATACAAAGACCAATTAAAGTTCTGCTTTGGGAGAATCTGTCATCCAGCTTTGATATTCTCTTGGCTGAAAAGGATTGGCTACAGGAAGTCATCATGGACTGCTCAAACGGACAAACAGTAATTTATCTTGCCTTTTACAACCTTGTTACAGAACAATGTAAAACATTTGTATGCCAAAGTGTGAGTTCCTGCATTATACAGCAGCCATGTGGGGTGGGATGATGGTTCCCCTTATCATGAAATACCACAGAGGTTGACCTCACAACCTCAAAGACCATACCCCATTACAAATTAGGCTAAAAACAATTGGGGACATTGTCCAACAACTTGAATACCAGGATGTAATAGAAAGTTGCCCCTCTTCAATGAATAATCCTTTGTTTCCCGTAATGAAACCAGATAATTCATATCATCTAGTAATAGATTACAGACTCTTAAACGCAGCTTCTCGCACATTTCCAATGCAAAATGTACACAGCACAGCACAAATGAACAACATAGTGAGGGAAATATACAAAACCACTCTAGATATCTCAACTAAAAAATGTTTGCCAAAATATAGCACCTGGAAGCAGGTATGTGACTTCATTTTCCACACTGGATCCTCAGAGGCAATTCTATTGATTGCCTCAGGGGGTATAAGATTAGCCTCAGGCTGTTTTCAGCTTGGGTAACAGAACTTTTACAACAATTTAATGAACCAGCATTGTCCTATGTTGATAAAATATATTTGACAGAGGAAATCGAGTAAATCGCATAGTTATTGGATTTGCTCACTTGGGCTACAAATGTACCCGTAAAAGCTCAAAGATATGAGCTGTCAAGTGAAGGCAAAAGCCTTGCAACACATTTCTTAGGGCAGTGTGACCTCTTACAACCTCAAACCACGTTGAAGAGGTTACAATCCATATTGGGATTCCTAAATTTTGTCAGAACATACATTCCAGATTACACAGAATGGGTTAAACTGTTCTAAGATCTGATTCGTTCAGATTTCTAATCAGATTTCTCAAGCACACACTGGAGCACTAAACATACAAACATACTACGTTCAGTACAAGCTGACATGCTAGCTTGGAAACACTTACTGATCACATGTAAATACAACAAACCTGGCGATACACGTAATTGCAGGGACGTCGGGGTACACCAATGTAAATTTCAGTGAAGGTGAAACTCTACCAATTGGATATGAATCACATTTATACATGAATGACAAAATGTGTTTTGTGCTGACAGAAAAAATACTCGCAGTTGGTACAGACTGCTGTGGTGAGGAAGCAAGCAACGGCTCAGGTGAAACAAATAATTGTTGTGACCCCAGTGTCAACCTTAGAGGCCATTACAAAAACCAGCGTTCCAAATGCAAAAGCATTACATCCACCTTGTATACAATGGGCTAACTGACTCGCCGCAGCAGATGTAACTACAGATATTGACTCCACACTACAAGCACAAGCCTTTCTGCAATACGAACATGAATATTCTCTGCCTAAATAAATAATGCCTCTAGGTCAGTACGATTACATCATATATATCATATGTGTTTAGGATGTACATGCTTTTATGATAATTTCTATCGAATAAAGTACATACAACAACATACTGAAGGTTCTGCCCAGCCGGCAATACGGACAAAACACCAATATTCAGCAGTGTGCACTGCTACAAAGGGGGGCATGCAGGATGGAGAATCCCATCCTGAGAAAACCTACACGCAGTCATTAGGTGTGTGCACTGCACAGTTGGCTGAATTTAGGGCTCTAATTCTGTACTAGAGAATACAGATCCCGGATTTCCCACACTGATAGTGTGTAATTTATAATATTATGTCCAGTCCTATAATTAATATTTACACTACTGGAGACAGAATGGATTTACGGATTCAAAGGGATGCACAATAAAGCACAAGATGTTTTGGGAACAGATGAAATACTGCTTGCCACAGACTCATAAGAGCGCATAAGAGCTGCTGTGGGTGTCTCAGCCCATCTGATTCCTGTTTATCCTCTGCGAGGAGGGATGTCCGACTTGCTCTGTTGTCTCTATGGTTAAGGCACTTGTCGTTGCATTTTATTAATCAAGGTTGGGTTGCCTAAGCATTGAGTAACTGACCATAGTTGCTAGGATACACAGAGTGCTATCTATCCACATTGTTAGGGAAACATCCTTTACAACAAAACTTTTACAACGCACTGCTATTACAACGCAGGTTTTACAACGAAAACCATTACAACCCATTGCACTGGGGGGCGCTCTAGGATAGGGTTCAGATTTAATTTACTATCCAACACCTTCCCTACTATCCACGGGGACTAGAGTTGGAATAGTAAATTAAACTATTCACTATCCAGCACCCCGAAGCGCTATGCGTTGTAACAGCATGCGTTGTAAAAACTGCGTTGTAACAGCATGCGTGGTAAAAGCATGCGTTGTAATGTCATACATCCACATTGTTAAGATATAGAAGTGCTCTAACCCTAAACTGAGGGATAGCCTTATATTTTCAGACACTGTAACTCCCTTTCCTGACATCCTAGACATGGGAGCTAATCTCCTTCTACCTAAATAGTCAAGGAGACTGTGGAGGCAAACGTTCAGTCACACACTTAATAACCTGTGTGGAACAGAAGCATTTCCACATTTCATAGTGCTGGGTTATACTAGTGACTGCAACGTCTGCAGGAGCAGTCTGGCACCTAGTCTACATTTCGGATCGTCACTGCAGGTTGTGGTCTGGGCACTACTAAAGACCAGCTCAGAGTCAATCTAATGTTTCTTTATAAAAATATTACTATGCTTAGAGTTCCATGGCAGAATATTGTATGCACTAATATTGCTTGACCTAAAGATCTTCCCCTAAATTACTGTACAAAAATATTGTTGATTCATGTGTAGATTTCCTAATAATACTTCCAATAGGACAATATTTTTGTAAACGATATGCAAGACACTATAGGATGAAATTCTGAAAATGATTTTAGGTACTTTTTAAAAAGCATTATTTCTTGTAGTTGGATAGTCGGTTTTAATGCATTTATAACAGCCAGTAATTGATATTGCAACATTAATCATTTGGGATGGCTATCATCAAAAGATGATATTGTTGCCTTCTGAGTTTGGTGTCATACTCTTGGTGTTGCCTACTCTTTGTTCCCCTAGTAAGGTTCACTTTGTGTGCTTGACATTCTCATTTTATCTCTGATTTGGCATGTGTGCTTTATCTCTGATTTACACGGTCAAAGCCATTTGGGGAACATAAAAAGCTGCCAGCACCAGGGCATAAAATCAGCTTTATTTAGTTCTTTGTTTTCAATAGAACCCTAATAGGCAAAGTAAACCGTATCTAAACATGCCGGTGAGCACTGGAAAGTCAACCTAAAAACATATAATGCATGTCCATATTATTTAAAAACTCTTAAAATGGAAATATAAAGGGTTATGAAAGTGTATTGTGTAAACAGGAAGAAACTAGGCCAGGTTTCCTATTCAACAAAAGTATAATAGAATAGAGAAGAAAACAATTCTTAGAAACATCTCACTCTTTCTCCCCACCTCAATGGGTAAAGCTTGTGCAGAATGGAAATGAGATCATTTTGTCAGGAGGGCATTACTGTGCGTTGATTAGGGAACACGGCGTTGCTCTGAGATACATTCATAAATAAATAATAAATAAAAGAGCTTATAGAGCGCTCAGTAACGCCATCGCGGCGTGTCCCCGCGCTGAAGCTATCAGTGAAACAGCATGACATGAGAGCCTATGACCTACACAGTATATAGTTGTGTTTTAAGCATGGCCCTAAACCGCGCTTCACTGCTCTCCAGTCTCAGAGCAGGGGGAAGTTTATTCCATTGTTGAGCTGCTTGGAGCGCAAAGGATCGTCCACCTAATCTAGCCTTCCTTATCCTGGGGACTGTCAGCAGTCCGGCACCCTCCGAACGGAGGGTCCTAGTTGGTTCATATCGGCTGACTAAATCTTTTAGGTATGCGGGCGACCTATCCCAGACAATTCGGTGACAGAAGAGGAGGCACTTAAACCGCACACGCTTCTTCACAGGCAGCCAGTGAAGCGCATCCAGCGCCTTTTGCGAGTTAGCTCTCCTAGGTCTTCTTAACACCAGTCTGGCGGCGGAATTCTGTATGACTTGTAGGCGGCCAAGGCTGCCCTCGGTTGCTCCTAGGAACAAAATGTTTCCATAGTCCAACCGCGAGGTCACCAATGCCTGTGTTAGTGTCCTTCTGGTCGCTAAGGGTAGGAGGTCTAAGGTTTTGTTTAGGGTCTTTAGTATTCCAAAACATTTGCCCACAAGACGCCTTATGTGGCCATCATATGAGAGAGAGGGGTTCATCCAGATTCCTAAATTCTTAGCCTCCACACACGGTATAGGAGTAGGGCCCAGGCATGAAGGCCACCACTCAGCTGACCAATTATCGCTTTTTCCCCCCACCACCAACACCTCTGTTTTAGAGCCATTGAGTTTTAAGCAATGGGAGTCCATCCACTCAGCTAGTGCCTGCATACAGGATTTAAAGTTGGAGGGGGTGTTAGAGGTGTTCTGCGATAAAGAGATCAGCAGCTGGGTGTCGTCGGCGTACGACACCAATTCCACCCCAAATGATTGTACAACTTTCGCCAGGGAGGCCATATAAAGATTAAAAAGAGTGGGGCTCAGAGCTGAGCCCTGAGGCACTCCCTGATCTAATGGCATCTCAACTGAGCGACATGTCCCTTGCTGTACCTGGAAACATCTTTCCGTGAGGAACGACTGTAGCCAGCACAGCGCAGGACCAACGACCCCGGCTTCGCTCAGACACCGTAGCAAGATGGAGTGCGCTACGGTGTCAAAAGCCGCGCTTAAGTCGAGCATGATCAGGGCCATTGTATGACCTGCATCTGCCCCTGCTCTTAAAGTCTCAGTGGCTCGAAGGAGAGCCGTCTCCGTAGAGTAGCCCGCTGTCATGCTGTTCGATATTGACTGTTTCTTGCTATGATGATGTACATTACTGTTATTGATTTTTATCAGAATGATCAATACGTCAACTAAAACATCCTGCATTGGAAACATCTGCTTGAAATGCCTGCAATGGAGGTTGTTCGGGTTGGGTGCAGAGCTTGGAAATACAGAACATTCATTTATTTCTTTAGTAAAGTGCCAGATTTAATAAAGAACGGAACAATCTGCATATCACAAAATGTGCATCACAAATGTACCCATTCAGTGGGAGCTGTCTCTAACCTGGATCCAATAATGGGCTAGAAAAATGTGGTGTACCTAGCTGAACTAAACATGGACGGTGTGATTTCTGTGCTGCAGCCGTTTATTCAGTGATCTGTGAAATATTCCTTGGAGATCCTTATGCTCTGGGACCGGAAAACATCTGGGTTATGACACCATTTATGACAGCAGGTGTCCAATTCCTCCTTGCTGAAAGTTCAGAATGGATTTCAAAGCAGCTCTTGTCTCATAACACCTTAAACACATATAACTTTTAAAATGCACAATTAAACTCATATCTATGGTTTACAATATTTCAGTGGTTCTTAACCTTTTGACTTCTGTGGACCTTCCCATATACATTACAGGAGTCCAGGGACCCCCTTTATAATCATTATTGGATTCCGGGGACACAAACTGAGTCGTTACTGGGAGACAGGGACCCTGGCCAAAGCATTATAGATGATTTGAGCCTCAAATCAATACACAAAAATACAGAAACAAGCATTCATCAAACAAACACACAAATGATAAAATAGTTAATTCACAAACAAATTTAAATATAAAAATATCAAAAAGTTCATTTTAATAGGAATATTGGAGCTCTTCTAAATTCAATTGAGGCTGCACATCGTCTGTACTATATCTAATGTTTAATGCTCTTTCAAAACTCCCACAAATCAATATGAGGATATAAACTTGACTGTTAGCCTTCAATTACAAATTCCTTCATATTTACAGACATTTTAAAAATGTCATTTCTACATGTTCCTTATAATAATAATAATCCACATTTGTAAAGCGCACAATCACCCGTAAAGGTCTCTAGGCGCAGGGGGCCGTTGGGAAGATCATGTAAGCTATTGCCCAGAGTCACATGGGGCTGGGCTAATCTGCCGCTGGTGCCGGGGATTGAACCGTGATCCCCAGATTCCGGAGTCAGTCACCCTAGCCGCGGCGCCATACCTCTTCCCTTCTCAATATGCACTTTACTATTCTTTTAATTTTATTTTATTTTATTTGAGGAACTGCTGAGTAGGCTTTGCGGACCCTCAGAAGTCCCCGGACCACAGTCTAAGAACCATTGAGCCATTTCATTGCTATCAACCCAGATATGTTCACTCAGTAGCTCCATGTTTTATGTGACTTTGGTGTTATCACTGATGTAATCAATAATGCTCTTTGAGATGTGATCATTGATGTTATCAGCAATGTCATTTACCATGTCATGAGTGCTGTAAAATGTGAGGTTATAAGCAGTGCATGGCAGGGGCGCAAGCTATAGTTAGCTGTAGAAACTATAACTGGTGAATTGCATCTGTATATTGAGTATTACTGTTAGTAAGGCTCTGATACTTTACTTGTTTTGATAATCTGAACAAAACATGCCTTTACAGGTACCTATTGCATGTGTGTTTATGCGTACATACAAGCAGACGTAGGACAAATTATGTTTGGATTTAAAAAAAAATTATTTACTACATTAAAGAGTCAAAAATGGATTATTAATGCTAGTGATTAACATTGCCTTCCTGGTTACCTAAAAAACATCTCTACATCTCCTTTGAGAAGCATATTGTGCTGCCATTACCGGGATTTATAGCTGTTCTTTAAACAATACAAATTCCTGGTGCAGATGAGACCCTTTTCGAATTATTTTTTCCTTTAAATGTGGATGTTCATGGCGATTGTGTGCATGTTCAGTAACAATGATCTGAAACATCAAAGTTTGTGTACCGGGAAAATAATTTGCTATCACCTTCGGTACAACTGTGTGAGGGTTCCTCTTAGCACACTACGAGCTTCAGTGTATATGAAATGGTGTTGGCAACATGGAGGATGGCTGTGAGAGAGTGAGGAATGACAAGAAGTCTATCATGGGTCCTTACTTTCCTGCTTCATTTGCTCCTTGACCTCTGTGGGAGGAAAACACACGTTTTCCCACTAGAGTAAACCCCATGATGTTTACTGGGACAGTTGCATGGCCAGTTGCATGATCACCGTTATGTTTCAGTGTGATACCTTTAATGCGACGGGTATGCTTAGATGTGGGTCTCGTCTTTGCTGTGCCAAAAGACTCAAGCTGAACCTCATTGCTGAGACCCAAAGACACCAAGGATCAGTCTGGGGCATCATTGTTCCTATTGGAAGAACTATGTCTGCTTTGCATATAGAGAGTCCTGTCTGGAGTTTCATAGTGAGCAATAAACAGTGGATTGGAATGACATAGCAAAGGCCAGTAGTTAAGACTTGTTCAAGTATTCCATCACAATTGTCTTTCAACTGTTTCATATGCAAAATATTGCCTTTGTCTCATAGAAAACCTGCAGGACATATCTCTAAAACAAATGTAATGCTAGATATGAAAGTTTAAATAGGGGTTTGTTATATCCATGCAGTTATGACAAATAGGAGGGCTAGTGCATCATGATTCCTGTTCCTAATGTTGCTTTCATATATAAGCCCCTTTGTGCTATGACGTTATGGAATAGCTCAGATTTTGGAGCAGCCTTATAAAAGTGGTTTGACGATCATGTGGAGTGTGATGGAAGATATCAATTTAATCTATGGTCATAGATGTGGTATTCGTAAAGCATTACTATGCCGAAGCTTCTTCGTGAAGATTTAGCAGAGTTACTGGAATGAATTAAGGGAAGGCAGATGTTTACCTTGGAATAGAACATTTCAGCTGTTTTTAAACTGAAGTAAATTTCAATTACACAACAAAGGCCTAGATGCAGAGTGTTCTAGTCCTTGATGGTGGCTTTTGAAATGCCTTATCCTTCTGGGCAGCCATTTGAGTTCCAGGAAAGGTGAGCAGGTTTTCTTGGGCAGAGTAAAAGGCCTCCATTATGCACAGAGTTGTCACAAAATATGTCATTTGAGAGGTCATACGTATTGTTATGAATGCTATTCTTTCACAAGGTATTAATGATGCAATATTAATGGATACACGCAGTACATTGTAAAAGCAAGAGTTATAGTTAAAGTAGTGTTGTTAGCAAGTTGACAACACTGTGTGAAGAGGTACGTGAGTTGTAAGAATTTTAAGGTGGTGCGTAAATTATAAATTTAAGATATAATTATCACTTTCAAATTCCTAATGTATGTGTAGTTTAAGTTGGGTTTGTGTAAAAGGAATACATAAAGTCTTCTTAACTATGAACAAGCTTTAACCTTTGTTTTTTTATTGCATTTCATTGTTTTTTTAATAAAAATGTGTTTCAAAACATAGAGAAGAGTGTGGTTGAGTGAGATGTCATTAAGTTGAGTGTATAGTACAGTGGAGTAGAGTGTCACACAGTGTAGTGTTGTACAGTGGAGTACCATAGAGTGGAGTAGAGTGGAGTGCTGTGGAGTACAGTATAGTAAAGTGTCATAGAGTGGAGTGGTGTGCTGTAGAGTAGAGTGGAGTGGCGTTTCATAGAGGCGCTTCTCGTAGAGTGTCTTAGTGTGGAAGGCCATAGACTGTAGTGGCATAGAGTAGAAATGCATGTCATACAGTTGAGAAGTGTCTCATAGATTAGAGTGGCCTGGACTGTTGGAGAGTGTAGTGTAGTGTAGTGTAGCAGAGCAAAGTGGAATGTCATAAAGTGGAATGGCATGTCATGGATTAGAGGCATGTCATAAAGTGACATGTTGTACAGTGTGTTAGAGTGGAGTGGCTCAGAGTGGAGTGGCATAGAGTGGAGAAGTAGAGTAGAATGGAGTAGTGTGTCATACAGTAGAGTGGAGTAGCGTGGAGGGAGTTGTATGTGATGGCGTAGACTGGAGTCCAGTTTCGTAGAGTGGCATAGAATGGAGTACGGAGTCATAGAGTTGAGAGGTGTAGAGAGGAGTGGCATAGAATGGAGTCCCATAGAGAGCAGTGTTGTAAACTATTGTATTGTAGAGTGTCAAGGCATACAGTGTTGTAGCGTATACTGAAATAGAGTAAAATGGAGAGGTATAGAGTGGAGTGGTGTACAGTGTAGTGGTGTGTCATAGGGTAGAGTGGAGGGGTGTGTTACAAAGTGACGTGTCATTGAGTGTCTTAGTGGGGTAGAACATAAACTGTAATAATGTTGAGTGGTTTGGCATGTCCTAGAGTGGATTGGTGTGTCTTACAGTGGAGTGGCATATCCCAGAGTACACTGACATTGAAGTGTTTCACAGTGCAGTGGGATATGGTAAAGTGGAGTTGCATGTAGTAAAGTAGAGTGGGTTGTTTTGAAATGTAGCACAGTGGAGTGTCATACTGTTGAGTGGCGTAGAGTGGAGTGTCATACAGTGTTGTGTCATTGAATGTCATGATGTAGACCGACATGGCTTAGACTGTCGTGGTGTAGAGTGTTGTGGCACAGAGTGTCAAAGTGTAGAGTGCCGTGGTGTAGGGTGTTGTTACATAGAGTGGAGTAGTGTAGAGTGGAGCGGCATATAGTGGTTTGGTATAAACTGGAGTGGCATAGAGTGGAGTAGTGTACAATTGAGTGGTATTTCATAGAATGGAGTGGCATGTAATAGAGTGAAGTGGTGTGGAGTGTCGTGAAGTCGAGTTTCGCAGAGTGAAGTGGTGTGTTGTACAGTGAAGTGGCATGTCGTACAGTGCAGTAACATGTTGTACAGTGTGTAAGAGTTGTCTGACATAAATTGTTGTACAGTGGTTTGGAATACAGTGGTATAGAGTGCCTCTGCATACAGTTGAGTAGTATATGCCACAAAAGTCTACATGACTGTAAAACACTCTGTGTCACAATGGAGTATAGTGCAGCAGTGTCTCTTAGAGTACAGAGGAGTAAAGCTGCATGGCATGGCATACATGAAGTTGTGGAGAGTGTTGTAGAGTACAATGTTGTAGAGTGGCAGAGAGTTTATCAACATTTTGTAGGGTGGAGGGGCATACACTGGAGTAGAGTCGACTAGAGCAGCGTATCATAGAGTTGCATGTCGTAGACTGTCCTAGAGTGGAAGGGCTTATAGTGGAGTGATAGAGTGCAGTGGCATATCGTAGACTGGAGTGGGATTTCATAGAGTAGAGTGGCATGTCATAGAGGGGAGTGTAGTGGCATGTCGCACAGTGTTGTAAAGTGGAGTACATTGGCAGAGAGTGGAGGGGCATAGAGTGGAGTATAGTGTTGTATAGTGGAGTGGCAGAGAGTGGAGTAAAGTGGATTGGTCTGTCACAGAGTGGCGTATTGCACTGTGTGTTCAAGTGGAGTAAAACAGAGTCGAGTAGTGGAGAGAAGTGGTGTGTCACCCAGTAGAGTGGAGTCAAGTGCATGGAGTAGTGTAGTGGGAGCTGCACTGAGTGTTGTAGCTGGACTACAGTGTCATAGAGTGGCATGGAGAGGAGTAAAGTGGAGTGCCATTGAGCGGAGAGTTGTAGATTGTTGTGTCATTGAGTGTTGTGGCATACAGTGTTGTGACGTAGAGTGTTGTGGGTTACAGTGTTGTGGCGTACAGTGTCATAGCATACAGTAGAGAGACTTGGAGTGGGGTAGCGTGGAGTAGAGTGGTATAAAGTGGAGTTGGGTAGTGCAGAATGGTATACAGTGGGGTGATGTGTCATAGAGTAGATTGGAGTGGCATAGAGTGTAGTGGCGTGTCGTAGAGTAGAGTGGAGAAGTTTGTCATAGAGTAGCATGTCATTGAGTGCTTTGGAATGTAGGGGCACAAAGTGGAGTGTTATAGAGTGAAGTAGCATTCATAGCGTGGAGTGCTGTGCCGTAGAGTGGAGTAGCATGTTGCAGAGTACGGTGCTGTAAAGTGTCTTAAAGTGGAGTGGAGTGTCATACTGTGCAGTGTCATATGATACAGTAGAGTAGTGTGTTAAAGAGTGGAGGGAAATGTTTGTAATGTTGTATTAGGTCGCAAAGCATTTTTTAAGATCTTTGTGATCGATAGTAAAGGTATGATAATGATGGTGGGGTCATGTGGCGTTAAATGGAGTACAGCAGTCGCAAACATTTGAGTGGTGTAGAGTGGAATGTTGTGCTGTGCTGTGCTGTGTCATGAAGTGTCATGGTGTAGAGTATCATGAGGTAGAGTGTCAGGCAATAGAGTGTCATGGCATAGAGTGTTATGGCGTACAGTGTTGTGGTGTAGATTGGAGTCGCTTAGTATGGACTGGTGTAGAGTGGAGTGGCATGCACCAGTGTGGCAAAAAGTTGAGTGGTGTACAAGTGAGTGCTGTACTGTAGAGTGTAGTGGTATGTAGTGGTGTGGAGCTTCATAGAGTGAAGTAGAGAGGAGTATCATAGAGTCGATTCACATGTCATAAATTAGCACGTTTTACAATGCATTGGCATACAGTGGCATAGAGTGGAGTACAGCGGTGTTCAGTGGAGGGCACAGAGTGAAGTAGATTTTTGTATAGTGGAGTGGCGTTGAGTGGAGTGGCATTTTGAAGACTGTGTTAGAGTTTTGTAGAGTGGATTGGTATACAGTAGCGTAGAGTGGTGTGCATAAAGTGGAAAAGTGTAGTACAGAGGAGTATAGTGCATTACTGTGTCATACAGTAGAGTGGAGTAAAGTGGCATGGAGTGGCATAGAGGGAGTTCTGATGAGCATTGTAGAGTGGAGTAAAGTGCAGTAAAGTGTCCTAAAGTGGAGTAGAGTGTCCTAGAGTGGAGTGCCATAGAGTGGAGTGGCATTTTGCAGAATGGGGTGGCATGTCATAGATTGGAGTGGGGTGTCAAAGAGTGGAGTGGTGTGTCATGTAGTGGTGGAGTGGTGTGTCATAGAGTGATGTGTTGTGCAGTGGAGGGGCATACATTGGAGTGGTGTAGACTGAAGTGGGATGTAGTAGAGTGGAGTGGGATAGACTGGAGCGGCATGTTGTAGAGTGCAGTGGCATGTCAGAGAGTGGAGAGGCATGAAGTGTCATATAGTGAAGTGGACTTTCATAGAGTGAAGTGGTGCGTTGTCCATTGGAGGTGCGTGTCATACAGTAGAGTGGCATGTGATATTGTGGTTTGTGGTACAGTGTCTTTGAGTACAGCGTCATACAGTGAAGTAGTGTAGAGTGACCTGGGATATCGTAGGGTTGAGTGGCATACAGTGGAGTGGCATGTCATAGAGTGGAGTCCCTTGGTTTAGAGTGGAGTGTCGTATTGTAGAGAGGGGTGGCTTTTCGTAGAGTGGAATGGCATGGAGTGTCATACAATGGAGTGGCATATCATTGAGTAGAGTGTCGTGTGGTGTACTGGAGTGGTATGTTGTAGAGTGGACTGGTGTGTCGTAGAGTCAGTGGTGTGGAGTGTCAGGGAGTAGATTGTCGTAGAGTAGAGTGCCAAGCCCTACAGTGAAGTGGAGTGGCATGTCGTGATGTAGAGTATTGTTGAAAGAACATTAGTGTGAAAAGGGCTCAATGTATTTCAATAAAATGTGTCAGACATATAGATTATGGGGTGCAAAGGGTCCTTTTCGGTGGGTGATCTAAACATTTTTTATAGTTTTAAAGTTATATAAAGTGATTGGAAAAAAGTGAAAATACAATTTGGTGGAAGTTTACAATTGTTTGCTAATCACTGAGTTATTTCATGAGTAGTCTCTTTATGACTGCGGAGTCTATACACATACATATATAGGCTAGTCTTATCTTTTAATGTGAGGAGAATCCGGAGTCGTACAAATAGTGGGAGTACAATGCCTTTGTGAGTAGCAAACAATGGTAAACTTACACAAAAGTGTAAGTTTACTATTGTGAAATAGGCCCATAAGGCACAACAAAGTAGTGATATATTGGGTTGTGATATACCGGAGTAATTTAGCAGTATACCTTGGTACATGCTGATGACAAAATAGTAGATGATTGGCTAATGATTGCCCTTGCAAATGTTAAAGGCAGCCGTATTATTTAGACCTCACTTAAGCAGTGTTGTAGCTTTTTAGTTTAAATAAAGTGTCCCATTGTTTCATCAATGTATAGGAAAGGAAGAGTCAGTTAATATAAGTGTGTAAAGGAAAGAAACATGTGTTTATTAGTTTACATATTTTAAAAAATATTGGTGGAGCACCACGTTACTACCATATTGTTTGGACTGCACTTAGCCTGCGTTCTGGGTTTTAATGGAAAATTTTGTTTAGTATAGTGTTTTTTTAAATTTTACATAAAAAAAATATATATTGTAAGTGCACAGTACTACCCTATATTTTCCCTTTGACCCCAGAATGCAGACTAAGGGCCCGAATCTGATGCTGTTTGGAAGGCCTCCTAATGGCATTTGCTCTGTCCGATTCGGATTGGGAACGTGTCTTTCCGACCAAGGGCCCGATTACGATGCAGGCAGGAAGAGCTCTGACCGTAGGTTAGAGCCCTCCTGCCCACATCGTAATCGTAATCGTAATCACAGATTCGGGAATCAGAATCATTCTTCCCAATGGCTTACCATGGGCTTACGATGCTGGCACAAAAAGGCTTTTGGAAACAGATTTGGGGGCCCCTAGCAGGGACCCATGAAATCAAGGCTGCAGAATGGCGGTTGATTCCTGTACCCTGCGGCAGGCGCCTTGAGGTGTCTGCCACGTGGTGCAGGGATGAACTGTACCCCCGCACTTTGCTATGAGAGCATGCATTTCATTCAGAATGCATGCTCTCACAGCAAAGTATAGGATTGAGACAGAACAGGGTTCAGTCACATCCAAATTCCAGGGCTGGAACTGACGACTGGAGGTTGTTCGGTTCCAGTTCCAGAACGATGCCGGACAGACTCTATCCTGTCCGGCAACATCGTAATCGTAATTCATCATCGTAATCAGCCCTCGAATCGGAAAGATTCCCAACTGACCGAGTATGATGCCAGTTAAGAATATCTCAATGCGAACCCTATGGCATTCGGAATGACTGAGCTGTATGAAGCAAAAATCGTACATCTCTACAGGCCATGTTTTCAACCGACCGATTACAATGCTGGATTCAGACAGCCTTTCTGAATTGTGCAGTCCGGCTTGAATCCGCAGGCAGAATCAGACTTTGGGGGACGGTAGCGGGCCCCCCTAGACCCAGAGCCTTCCCAATCAGGCCCATGGGGGTACCCATGGGTCCCCTCTTACCATCCATGCACAGTGTGGCAGGCACAGGGGGGTGCCCACCACAGAGAGTCCGATTTTCCCGAGCCACCCCTTTCATCAATGGGAGCCTATGCATTCTGTCAGAACATAGGCTCCTATTGAAGCCAATGGGAGTCCAACCAAATAGTATCTGGAAGCATCCGGATGCATCGTAATCGTCCGGTCAGAAACCATTACCAAACTGATTTAGGTGGTAAGATTTCCAAACCGCATCAGAATCGGGCACTAAGAGTTAAATTAAAAAAAAATGTAAAAAATTAACAAAGCACTTCACTTAGCCAAATTCACCTTAAATATAATGTAGTAGAGTTTTTTTTATTTTTTTTATATATATATATATCTTTTTTTTAATTTGTTGACGTAATGCTGTACTTTCTAGGTAATACTGTGGCACTCTGTAAAAATAAACAGGCAAAAAATAAAAAATGTACTGTAGTACACTATATTTGTGAAATATAGTGTAGCAAATTGTATTTTTAATGTTTTGCTTCTCAGGTAGTACTGTGGTATTCCATGACCTTTTTTAAAAATATATAAATAATTTTCCATACCTATAACCACTTTAATAATGTGGTGATAAGTAGATTAAAAAAATCTAGTACTTACCTATATCTAAGGCACTAATTCAGAGCGCAGCCAAATTGTGAAGAAAACATCATGGTTGCCTTTTACTTTTGTGAAGGAAGCTGTTAGCCAATCATATATGTCCTTGTCATTGGCATGTACTGTGATATACTGCAGCCCAATATCTCACTATGCTACTGAACCTTTACGCACCTTAATATATATTCCTATCACATTTCAGCCACTTTTGCAAAAAGGCCTTGTTTGAAAAACATTTTGGGACCCCTCTTTTGTCTTTGCACCATCTTAATTAATCACCACAATGTTTTGGATCATCAGCCAATTTAGAAAAAGGAATAGGTCTGCAAAACTTGTGTGGAGATTCGTCAAATGAGGGCAAAGTAAAATCTGAGGAATTCCTTTCTCTGGAAATCCTAACTAGTACTACAGAGTGGCTACTACCACTTACAATTCAATTGCATGTAGAATATTTGTTGTACACCTTTTTATTTCAAGTCAAGAGATACTTTATTTTGGCCTCACGTGACCATAAAAGCACAGATAAAACATTTAAAAAATCAGTACAATTTATCAGTATAAAAGTTTTTTTATACACATTAAAATATAAGAGCAATAACAATTTAAAAGTATTAAATATCCCGAGGCGCTAAGTATCACGAGCATATAGTGCAAAATCATGTAGTTAAAAAACAGATTAGAATACAGAGTCCCAAGTCATAGTAAAGGCATAGAGTGGGTAGGTTAAGCTTGATATTTCTTTAAAACTGCAATACTTGCACACCACATTGAAAATAAGTAACGGGAAACTGAATATACAATTGGCATACCAGTATCATATTTTAGGATCCTATAATGTTGTATAGCTCCTATATATCCTTATATCGTGTTAAGTTAGCATAGGTACATTTGAGATTTAAACGCCATTTTTCCTTTCTTGCAACTTCTGCACACGACCCTTAATTGTTGACTTAGCTTTCAACCTAGTGGTTTGCCGTGGTGTATGTGAGAATAATATGTTATTGCTCTGATATCAGTTTTGTTTAATAAACCATGTCTGCACGGAGAGTGCTGAAGTTTCAGGAGCAACACGATATGGAATTGTTATGAGGTCTGATCTCCACGCCTTCATAGTCATAACACAAGTGCAGCCTTTGCCAACTTGGGCTTGAGGCGGGATTGATATTGCTTTGCACGAGAATTGCTAACACACTTGATGCGGTGCACATGCAGAGAGAGCTGGTGTATGCTGATGTGATTCCTTCATGCTAGGACACTAAGGTATGGGCCCGCCCTAAAACAACCCAAAGAGACCTTCTTAGCTAATAATATAATATATGTGTCAGGGAGGGTGAGATATAAGTGTTGTTAACTCTTATTCATTACAGCATGTTAACATGCTGTCACCATTCGCTTTTTATGTCTTAGTAACTATGCTGATAATTTTGCTACTGATAATAAGTGTACTTGTATTATCTAAGATACTGCGCCTGAGAAGACGGCATTAGTAAATAAACATTTCAAATGCACATGTGTCTTCTTTACTCCATGTTCTGGTTTGTAATGATAATATAACGAAAGAGTGTTCATGAGTCCCACGTACCCTGAGGTACTGTAAGTTCATGTTCTGGTTTGTCTAAACATTGGGTGTTTGATATGTCCAATGAGACACTGTAGCTAGCTCGGTAAGGGGTGAGTTGGTTGCTAAGGTAAGTTTTGGGACATCCTAATTTGCCGAGGTTCCACTCCTCTGTGCACAGTTCTGTGTGAGTACAGAAACCCTGCAACATGGCGCCCAACGGTTTCGGTGGTCTTATATCGTGACACTCGAGTAGTTTATCGTTCATGCCTTAACCCCTTCACGTCCGTTTCCGGAAAACGGGGTGTCGGTGAAACCTACCTATTTTTTGAAGTAGGTCTTTATTCAAGCTTGATTCTTTCTTAAACGGTTTCTTTGAATTACTACCCAGTTGTGCTACAAAGTATTCTTTGTGTTTTTTTTATTTCCAATACTGTAATGGCGGCAGCGGTGGCTATTGCGCAGCATAGTCGCGTAGCGGTACGCAACCATCTTCAGACGTACCAAGTCCCAGTAGATGGGATGGCTGTGATTTTCGTGGTATGTGCAGATCCGGCGTTTCCTTACGAGTTGTTTTACTCTTGGGTTACGTTTCCGGCTGTGGACGCTAATTCTGGTTTGTTCCACTCCTACACCGCCTCGGATGTCCCGGCTGAATATACGCCATACAGGGCATTGGAAATACCTATTGATCATTGGCAGCATCGAGTTTGGTTTGATGGCGCCCTCCCCCACTCTATGTCCCCTGCGAGGTTAGGTCCACTCTCAATTCCAGGTACTAATTGGCCTGCGTTGGGTGGCTTTACCCCGCACCCGAATCACGGGGCTTGCACCCTGGCTGAAATTCGCAGGCTGCATGTAGTTTCCATTTCCGTGATTCGTGCTTTAGTGCAATACATCGGTCGACATCTTCCTGGTGGTCCCCAGGGGGGTGCGGCCGCTCCCATGGAACGAGGCGGTATGCGTCTCAATCCAGTGATGGTAAATTCGGTTTTTGGTGCGCGTCCTGTTGACAACGATGACTTCCCATTCTGGCTAGCAGAGAAGTTTGATCAACTGGAGGCGGTTTTTCCGAATTCTACTCCTGCTGATAAACATAGAATGTTAACGATTACTCTACCGAAGGATATTACTCCTGAACTTGCTGACTGTGACAGCTGGGGAAAAACATTTGCGGCAGTTTATACAAGGTGTTTCGGCACCCCGTCTATGACTGCCCTGCCTGAAATCGTTAGACGTGTTCAGAATGATCACGGTCCAGAGGCAGCGGTTGAATTGGGTATGCGCCTGTGTGGTTCTTTTGAGATTGTAAGTGATCTCATTCTCTCCAATGTTAAAGGAGATGCAGTTAACTTTCAGGTGTCGAATGCTTTGGCTGCTCTGCCCGATGCCGACAAACCCCGCCAGTTAGCAAAGATTGTGGTGGCCGCTTATAAAACAATTGGCCGCACAAGTAGAGGTCTAAAATATTTTCCAGTAAAGGAGAAAAAACAACCACAGGGACAATCTGCAGTGACAGATGCCCAGCCCAAGTCCAAGAAACAAAATTGGCCTAAAAAACAGACACAGGGGAAGCAGACAACGCAGACTCAGGGTAATTTTCCTGCAATACAAGCTCCTGCGCCACCCGAAAAAGTTTATGATTTGCGCGACCGCGCGATGATTAAATCGCCTGATCGTTTTCAGGGTTCTGATCAACGCTCTCCTCGTTCCTTTCAGGACACATCGGCTCCCAAGACCGGTGGAGGAGGAGGGGGTGGACGTGGACGTGGTGGCCAACAAGGACGTGGTCAGTCCCGCCAGACGGACGGCGCAGTGAAGCAGGAGGATTCTACGCCTAGGCGTCCGCAGTTTGCGAAAAAGAAAGTCGCAGCCTTAACAGCGCATCGATATGCCACAGATAGTGAGAACGCGGCTTCGGAATCTGACGTGGGCTCTGACCTTGCTGGACAGCGCGGCGGAGATAACCATAGTCAGAGAGGCGCTGCGTCCACTACTGAGGGTGACAGCGACTGATGTCTACGTTGTGATAGAAACAGCGGATACGAGACTTGCTCCCCCTGAAAGACTATATGAAATTGTCCTGTTAATTGAAGGTGACATACAGCGTACCGTTAAAGGTGTATTTTGGGAGAATCTGTCTTCTACATATGATATTTTACTTTCGGAGGCTGACTGGCCCCCACCTTTTGTGCTCGCGGCGCCGCGAGGGGAGGAGGTAATCCTACCCAGTTTCGCGAACACTGTCTCGAAAGAGCATGCGCAGCATTTTGCAGAAGAGTGGGCTCGGGCTCTCGCGCCGGCTCTGTACCGTAACCAATGTGGTTGGGATAAATTGTCGCCTTGCCACGAAATTCCGTTGCGGTCTCAGCCGCAGCCTCAACCTCAATATCCCATTCGGCGTGAAGCAAAATCTTCCGTCGCGGAAATCCTTGAACAATTGGAATATCAGGGAGTTATTGAAACGTGTGTGTCACCGATGAATAATCCCCTTTTTACTGTGAATAAACCTGACGGATCATATCGTTTGGTTTTGGATTACCGGCATTTAAACTCGCATTGCCGTAACTGTGCAGTACAGAATACCCACGGCTCTGCCCTAGTGGATAGTCTCGTGCGTAAGCGTTTCAAGACAACGCTTGACATATCCAATGGTTTTTATGCCCACAGATTGGACAGCTTTAGCTCCCAATGGACCAGTTTTACAAGCGCTGGAGTCCAAAAGCAATTCCGGCGTCTTCCAATGGGCTACAAGAATAGTCCTGGTGTATTTACCGCTCGAATTGTCTCTATTCTGGAGGCACTCGACCCTGATGCTTTTTCGTATGTGGATGACATATATCTCACAGACGACGATATTTGGGAGCATCTGTGTCGTGTAAATTCTCTTGTTTGCAACTTCGCAGACATGGGTTACAAATTCAACTTTGCAAAATCGCACATTGCTGAACACACAGTGTTGTTTTTGGGCTATGAGCTCAACAATGAAGGTAGAGGTTTGGCTCCTCACTTCTTGGAGAAGTGCGCACAATTGCGCGCACCAACAACTCTGAAAAAATTACAATCCTTACTGGGCTTTTTGAATTTCGGCAGAACTTACATTCCGGAATATGCCCAGCGTATCAAGCCTTTGTATGCTTTGATACAACCAACTTTCTCAAGATCATGCTGGCTGCCTGAGCATTCAGCCATTTTGCAATCCTTGCAGGCTGATCTGCTCGCTTCTAAATATTTGCTGACTCGTGATAACCACACCAACCTGGTCATAAGAATAATTCCTGGGACGGTGGGTTTCACGTACCTCACTTTTAATGAAGGTGACACGGTACCTATTGCTTACAAGTCACACTTGTACACTTCGGCTGAGATGCGGTTTCCCACAGTGGAAAAGGTTTTAACTGCGGTACAGATGGCAATTCTAAAAGAACGTGCTCTGTCACAGGGGAAACGCATGCTAGTGGTAACACCCTGTCCTCATTTGGAGGCAGTC
This sequence comes from Lissotriton helveticus, assembly GCF_964261635.1. NCBI lineage: Eukaryota > Metazoa > Chordata > Amphibia > Caudata > Salamandridae > Lissotriton > Lissotriton helveticus. Next base: position 1,031,228,186 of record NC_136063.1, read on the forward strand.
ACTAAAGCCAGTGTACCAAATTCAAAGGCTTTGCACCCTCGGTGGATTCAGTGGGCTGCGTCATTGTCATCCTCGGATGTCATGTTTATTTTTGACGCTTCCTTACGGTCGCAGGAGTTCTTGCAGTATGAATTCGTTCACCCTGCTCCTCTGGCGATGCGACCTTTGGAGGACTTCCATTGCATCATTTACACTGATGGGTCGGCGCAGGTTGCGCATGGCTCTAAACATGCCTACGTTTCCGCTTGCGCCATTGTGGTCGGTGCTATGTTGAATGATGAGTTCCTTTCCAGGGAGGTACACACGTTGCCCCTGGGCGATTGCACCGCACAATTGGCAGAGCTTCGTGCTCTCTTACTTGCTTTGGAGTACGCAGATCCAAGTGTTACTACTCTAATTGTAAGTGATTCTTACTACTGTGTCCAGTCTTACAATGAAAACTTGTTCTTTTGGATTCAAAATGATTTTCATGATTCCAAGGGTAGCACAATAAAACATAAAATGATCTGGGTTCGAGTGGCAGAGCTTAAGGCTATGTTGCCACTCGTTTATGTGATTCATACTCTCGGTCATCAGCGCGTGGGAGTTCACGCTGTTGGCAACTCGCTTGCTGATGAGGCAGCGAAATCAGCAGTATCTACATACTTAGTTGCAGCAGTTACTAGGTCGAAAACCAAGATTGATAGCGACATCTTGGCAGCGATTGCTGCCTCTGAGAAGGGAAGTAAACATCCTTCGGGATTCCCTTCGAAGTATAAATACCACTTAAGTCCCGAAAAGGTTCCTTTTGTGACAATTCCTGATGTTGGGGAACGGCTGATTCCCAACTCTGATCGCAGAACAGACTTGATTACAGCGGCTCATGAAGGTGTGGCGTCTGCGCATGCGGGCGTCTCAGCCACTGTAACGCAACTACAACAACGTTTCTGGTGGCGGGGACTGTACAAACAGACGCGTGATTATGTCCTTCTTTGTGACATATGCCAGCAGATTAAACCTTCAACTGCTACGCGTCCGCCTCAGACTCAGTTGTACATTTCTAATAAACCACTAGGCTGTGTTTATTTAGATCACTGCGGTCCATTTTCATCTGATACTGCGTATAAATACATCTTAGTAGCAGTTGACTCATGCACACGCTTTGTGTGGTTATGGCCACATCGCAGCGCTGATTCCCGGACTGTCATCAGAGATTTGCGTATCTTTATAGGGATTTTTGCCTGTGGTACCTTCCATTCGGATCAGGGTCCAGCTTTCGCCTCTAAGGCGTATAAGGATGCCATGACTTCGATGGGGGTCCAAGTCAAGTTTTCGTCACCCTACAGACCCGAGGGTAATAGTGTAGTTGAACGAATGAACCGTGATTTAAAGCAATCTTTGACAGCCCGAGTTATAGGCACTGGCAGAAACTGGCTGGCCCACCTCTATGGCGTGCAGCGTGCTCTTAATAATCTCCCTAGAAGGTCTCTGGGTGGGCGGACCCCATACGAAATGCTCTTTGGCATCAAGATGTTCGTCCCTGACCTTGACGGTCTAGACTCGGTGGTTCGCGCCACTTGCTTTGACGCAGATGAACATTGCAATGTTTTACAGAATCTACAAAAGACGAGAGACACTCTTGCAAAGGAACATTTGCCCTCCACATCGGATGATGCGTTGCAGATCCCGGTAGTTGGCTGGCTACCCCAAGTTGGAGAACTGGTTCGAGAGAAGATCGACAACAAGAAAGAGTTTGGTCCCTCCTATCGAGCTCCGGTCCCAGTGCTTGGAGTGAAGGGCACAAGAACAGTCATTTTACCACCACTTCCAGGTCGTAAGGAAAACAGGTTTATTTCTATTGACAATGTCAAGATACACAGAGTGGCCGATTCTTCTTAGCATGACACCGGCTGTTTCCTGTCCTTCCATTGTGAGAAATTCAATTATGCCCACTGCTTCTAATAATGAACCTGGGGTGGCCATCGACTTACCTGCTGTTTCCAGTCCATTATTGAATAATTTACCAGGAACTAACCTTGATGAGACAGACTATACATACCCCACTGATTTGTCCATGCCTGACCTGCAAGCTCGTTTAGCCACGGAATCCAGATTTTCATTTGACTCTGCTTCCCTTGCCTCGAAAAAACCCTCTAAAATTGCATTATATGCTAGCCTGTTTAAAAAACATTTTTTGATACCTCCTTGGATATACGTTTGGCTGGTCCTTTTTTCAGTTTACCTTTTTATGTCAATTGGTTTTGTGTTTTATTTTTTTCGGATTATGAATGGACACTATGTCGAGGAGAGAACTTGCATTACTCATTTAAATGGAACTTTGGCCCCACTTTCCTCTTCACATTCTACACACAGATTAAAAAGAGACTTGACTTTGGTTAACATCACAGCGTGGCCTGTTCTGGATGGAATCGCGTGGGATGCTGTTCGTTTTCAGATTCATGGTCCAACGGAAGTCGTTAATGTCCCTAATGTACTAAGAGTTAATATGGGGGATGTGGTGAAACAAAACATTCGTTCTGATGATTGGGATGTTAATGCTGTGGAAAGTTTGTTTTCAGATTTGAAATATTATGCTGCTTTTGATGCTGAGGATTTATATTTAGAATCTGCTAATTATGGTGAATTGTTCTGTTACCAACATTATGGCAATCACTTCTTACACAAGACATCTTCCCGAAGGGATGCGGTTAATTTTACTCAGTGGGAACATTGCCCAGCACCAACACAAGGGAGTTCAGAAACGTTTCTTAAAAAGTATACTTATTTCACTGACTTTAATCAGTCCAATCCCGAGTCCTTTTATTTTAAATTTCACAAACAGCCACTGTCCAAGGTTCGACTTACAAATACAAAATTGTTATATTCAAAGGCCTTCCTGGATCAATTAGTTACTGGAGGGTATGAGTTATGGAAGGATACCATAGACCTTAAATCAGTTTGGGGCTCAAAGGCCTGGCAGGTACAAGGCACTGAGGCTTTGCACCGTGCATGTCTCATCCCAAATCATATGTGGTTTTTAAATGAAACCATTTCCCAGACCACGTGCTTTGGATTGGCTACGTCTAAAAGGTTAAACACCCCGTCTTTCCCGGAGTTGGAGGAATATGAGAATTGGAGTAATTTTACTAAATTGTCCATTAGAGATGTACAGGCTCTGCTTCTGAATTCCTCCTTTGACATTTCCAGTATGACTCCCAAGGGTTGGCTGCTTTGGCACCGTAGTGCTGATTCTTGCCAAAAAAGATTTTTAAATATAACTGACGGGTTTAAGACTGTTAGATCTGATCCCCGTTTTGATTTGAGTCATACTGTCACCTCTTACTCTGTTGGCAAGTTGTGTCAAGCTTGGCTGAAACATTCAACTTTACCTGCGGTTAAGTATCACCTTTCCAAACTGAATGCAGACGTGGATTTGAATGATTTCATTAAGGGCCCAGCTAGTGGCAGGTCGAAAAGGTGGTTATATGGTGTTTACAATGAAATTTGGAAACTCTCACAGATTGAGGCTGCTTCACGCCTTAGGGCTATTGATCAGGCAAATCTTGAGAAAGTGCTTGCAGTGGTTGACAATAGCATTAACGTGCTTTCCTCTAGAATTTACACATTAGATAATATTGTGTCGTCTGTTGTTGATATTGTACATGATGAAGTATCTGTATTATACCATGGTCAAAATCAATTACGCTCAATCATGCAGTTTGCATGGACACTTCAGACTCTGAAAATGGGTAAAGTTCCCTGGGGATACATGAACGTTTCTTCTTTATTTGCACCGTTTAATTTGACTGACATACAACGCTTGCTTTCAATGCGTGATGCTTCCTTTTCTATGCTACATATTGAAAGGTTAGAATCTTTACCTTTTTCTGTGGCAGAATCCACCGCTGCTACGTGGCTTATCCACGGTTTAATAACACTGCCTTTTGCCTTATATAAGTTTTCAAATTGTATGAAATATGTGCCAATAGGTCGTTTTGAACCCTTAGGTAGCGGTTTTCTTCATGAGGTCTGGTCACTCCCATACACATACAGATGTTTCAAGGATGACCAAGAGGTTTATCTAACAGGGGATGAGTGTACTGAGACGCCAGATCATTCTTTAATGTGCAGACACATACAGTTACACGGTTCATGTAACAAGGACCGCCCGAATATGGCTTGCGTTTTACAGGGCACGCCAGTTCCTGCTATCATCCCCACGTTTAAATTGTTAGAGAATGGTAGTTATTTAATGCTCAATAATGAAAACTGTTGTGGTTTAATTAGAGGTATAGCTTTCATAGTAACAGTTAGTGAGCGAGTTATTTGCTGCAGAAATGTTCTTTATCCTCCCACACGTGAACATAGGGAGTCTTCCATTTGGCCACAGATACCGACCTTGGGAGCAGAATTCAGCGGCATGGCTAGAATAAGAGCTCTATTGTCCCAGAAAGAGGTGGCCTTGAGCTCGGCCCGTGAAACTTTCGTGCTTCACATTGCTAACACCCGCACGGAGGTTCAGGCTCTTTTAAACACTGATTTGCCCTTGCATTTCGGAGCCATGGTCCGTTCTATCTTTAACGCATCCTCCACAACGGGCCTAGCACATTTTTTTAAAGTTGTTAGCGGTGGTCTCGTGACTTCCTTTGAGAAGATTTTTGGAGTCATCCCTGCTTTCTTCCATTCTATTTTTTCATCCTTATTTGGAGGGTTCCCGTTTTTACTTGCTTTAGCGGCTGGCGCTTTGGTGGTTTTCTGCCTTTTTAAATATGGATGCCCTTCCTGTGCAAGTCCACGCACAGCTACTACTGACGCGGTTTCGCAACCGCATGCTTGATTATTATGGCACACTGCCGTTGGCGACTCTAAGCACGGCTTTTGGATTATCTTTTCGGTTCTCCTATTTCACCTGTGTCCAGCCTGTATTTCGCTGCCTGACCTGTGATTTCCTTTGGGCCATTGATTTGTGTCTCTGCGGACCAATATCTGCTGACGTCGATTTTGATCAACTGATGAGTCCTATCATTGCTCACGAGTTGGTTTGTTCTGACGAAGGGATTATGGCCTTGGCGGTGGCACATGGACTAATGGGTCCCTGGGATGTGTTGTCGGCAGCGCAAAGTTTCTTGGAACGAAGTTTTCTTGAAAACCCACCGAGCTGTCCTCTGATGGTTATAGAGGATGCGGTGCTGGAAGATCACGTATGTTCCTTTCATCTTTTAAATTGGATGGCTGAACTGTTTTCGGATGAGGACAGTGACTTCCTCCTGGAGGCTGTTGCAGCTTACTTTTCATATACAGTCTTATCATAGACACTGCCTCAAATTGACATGCTGATTGATAGCATTTCCTTGATTTTATTGACTTTTGGTCAAGACATTTTATTTTTTGCTTGCCTATTGGCTTGAGCCACATTATACTTGTGGGCTATTTTTTAGCATTAGTTTTTATAATTGAATTTTTATTCATGCTCTTTTATAAATGGATTCTGCTCTCATGTGATGGCACTTCTGTTATCTTATTTAGTCCGTTCTCGGATCATGGGGGGGTGTTGTATAGCTCCTATATATCCTTATATCGTGTTAAGTTAGCATAGGTACATTTGAGATTTAAACGCCATTTTTCCTTTCTTGCAACTTCTGCACACGACCCTTAATTGTTGACTTAGCTTTCAACCTAGTGGTTTGCCGTGGTGTATGTGAGAATAATATGTTATTGCTCTGATATCAGTTTTGTTTAATAAACCATGTCTGCACGGAGAGTGCTGAAGTTTCAGGAGCAACACGATATGGAATTGTTATGAGGTCTGATCTCCACGCCTTCATAGTCATAACACAAGTGCAGCCTTTGCCAACTTGGGCTTGAGGCGGGATTGATATTGCTTTGCACGAGAATTGCTAACACACTTGATGCGGTGCACATGCAGAGAGAGCTGGTGTATGCTGATGTGATTCCTTCATGCTAGGACACTAAGGTATGGGCCCGCCCTAAAACAACCCAAAGAGACCTTCTTAGCTAATAATATAATATATGTGTCAGGGAGGGTGAGATATAAGTGTTGTTAACTCTTATTCATTACAGCATGTTAACATGCTGTCACCATTCGCTTTTTATGTCTTAGTAACTATGCTGATAATTTTGCTACTGATAATAAGTGTACTTGTATTATCTAAGATACTGCGCCTGAGAAGACGGCATTAGTAAATAAACATTTCAAATGCACATGTGTCTTCTTTACTCCATGTTCTGGTTTGTAATGATAATATAACGAAAGAGTGTTCATGAGTCCCACGTACCCTGAGGTACTGTAAGTTCATGTTCTGGTTTGTCTAAACATTGGGTGTTTGATATGTCCAATGAGACACTGTAGCTAGCTCGGTAAGGGGTGAGTTGGTTGCTAAGGTAAGTTTTGGGACATCCTAATTTGCCGAGGTTCCACTCCTCTGTGCACAGTTCTGTGTGAGTACAGAAACCCTGCAACAATAAGCCTGTGAGCAATGGGAAGTTCCAAGGTTCCTACAAAGCTGTTGTAACCAACAATTCCTAATTGCCTTGTAGGTGGGACAGAAAAATAACACATGTAGGTCAGTCTCCATACAGCTTTTACATGACGGACAATCTTTTGTAGAGCTACCCCCCCCCCACTTATAAGTAACAGCACATAAAGGAAGTACACTATACCTAATCTGCAAATACAAATTTTTAGCAAGAGAAGGCTGTATGTCATTTATGCCAGATTCTAAGGTGTATTACAGTTTAACTTCTAAGAAGAATGATGTAAGTGTGCCTGTCCTGGGACCCCTCAGTAATACATTGAGATGGTGATCCTTCATTTTTTTTATCAAGGCCTTTCTTAATGTTGACAAAGATCTTTCTTCCAGGCTATCCCATAGATCTCCCATTCCAATGAATAAGAATGCATTCTTGATATAGGTGAGCCAAGGTATTTTGCTAGCTCCACAGAGGTTTACCACTTCCCTCAATTCCTCCTTAAACATAGATAATTCTGGAGTGCTCTATAGGTGGCGCCAGTAAAGCAGGGTTCTAAGCGCGACCTCCAATGCCATCGGGCTGACTCCCAAATCCATTCGGAGCAGAGTTAATAGGGTACTATTGGAAAGTCCCAACAGTTGTCTGAGAAATTAATTTTCAATCTTGACAAGTTGTTCAGATGGCCTGTGGCCCCATAGTTCTGCTCTATATAGGGCAGCCCCTCTGGCTTGCGCCTTATATATTTCCAGCACCGGCCCAAGCATCTTGTGTGCACACTTTCTCTGCTGTTTCGCAAAGCCCCTTGATGTTTGTGCCAGCGTAAGACAAGCCTTCTCAATTTGATCACCCCACTCCATTTTCTCATTGAGGGATAATCCCAAATATTCACATACAGGGACTTTCTCTAAGAATTCCACAGCTAATTGTGGGTTGGGTCATTTTGAGTGACCTGCATGGAACACCATCTATTTTGCTTTCTGTGTATTGATTTCCAGACCCCTATTCTTACAAAATAGATAAAAGATATTCAAACCTCTTTGAATACCCATTGGTCATCTTGACAGCAGGAGGGTATCATCTGCAAGCATCAAGGTGGGTACGTTGTGGCCCGCTAGCTCTGGAGCATCCATGTCCCCTCCTGCTGTCAATGCTCCCACTAGGCCGTTGATAAAAATACAAAAGAGGGCTGGAGCTAAAACGCAACCCTCTCTATGGGTATGCGGTCAATGAGGTCTCCATTCTTCCTGTATCTAATTTGAGCGTAATTATTCAAATGTAATCTTTTCAAGATCTCGCATAAATACAGGGGCGCACCCAGATCAAATAAAATAGGCCATAGTTTTTCCCTAGGAACTAGATCAAAGGCCGATTTTAAGTCCACAAAGATCATGTAGAGAGTGCCACCCTCCAGGATCACTGTTTTCCAGTGCAACAATTGCAGCCTGAAAACTTGATCGATTGTGGCCATTTTTGTTTGGAAACCGGCCTGATAAGGGCTGAGAATAGAAAACTCCTCCATCCAGTTCTGTTATCGGTCCAGAAGCACTCAAGCAAAGATTTTTTGTGCAACATCGATAAGGCTAATGGGCCGATAATTCGCAGGATGGAGGGGGGAACCCTTCTTAAAGATAGGGATGATTTCCGCCCCTCGCCATGTTATGGGGATCTCCATTCTCTGTAGAATAGTGCTGAATACACTCCAGAAGTACGGAGCCCAAATGCTAGGTTCAGTAGACCCCCAGGGATCTTATCTAAGCCCGGAGACTTTGCAGGTATTACTCGAGCAATTGTAGCCGTTACCTCTTTAAGAGAAATTGCAGGAGTTTCTGGGCAGGCTAGGTGTGGCTGGGGGCAATGAATTTCAACTTGCTCAGGAGTGCCCTCTATCCTGGAATAAAGTGACTGAAAGTGGGCCCTCCAGACCTCGGCACCCAGATTAGGTTCGAATGCTTGTTTATCCTCGTTTGAGTCTGTACTTATTAATTTCCAGAAGGTCCTCATATCCCTCCTAATTAAAGCATCTCTCAGGCTCTCCCACTTTTCTGCTTCTCACTCCTTTTTAGCTTGCTTAATTGAACGTTTAGGAAATAACCTATTTTCCTTTATTGCCAGCTTGTCATTACATTTAATAGCTGAAAGTAGGAATGTCTTAGCCTTTCTGCATTTGCCATTATACCAGGGATGTCTGTGTGCACTGCCTTCCTTAACTTGTACTATCCGCCAGGGCTGCCACTAAGCCTTGGTAGTTTTCTGGAATTTCACAGAGTGGACGAGTAGAATGTCCAGACTCACTCAATTGGTTTGCAACCTCCAGATATGGCGTAAATATTTGATAGAGTGAAGATAATCAATCTTGGGATTCACATAGGGTGCCCCATCTTACTCTCTCCCTACAACCAGTTAGGATTGGTCCTGTCATTTTCGACGATTGGCCCTTAGGGACATCCCCAATATACGGAGAGTCCAATTCTAAAATCAGGGCATTATGATCACTGTCATATCTCGGGGCAATCTTACAATTAACCATTGGTGCCAGGATTTAGTATTCACCATGATACAGTCTATGATCGAAGGGCAGCCCAACCTATTATAGGTAAAATTTGCCGGACTGTCAAATTTAGAGCGCCCATTACACGCCCTGAGCAAATAATTCAAGGCAAGGGTGTTTAACTGTACAACTAATGGTGTCCATGCCCATATTGGCGGAGCATTGGCCACTGGAATAGCCCAGTGCAGGTCCTCCTCATTTGGGTCACCAGCCTCCAGGTCCTTCAGTGGTTCGTACTGACAATTAAAATCGCCAGCCAGGATCACTATGTCATTACCAATGACCGTGGATAAGAATGATAATAATTTATCTAGAGTGAGAGACTCTTGACCATATCCGACTGGCCGTGAGTATACATTAATAAGCACTAACCTGGTCCTAGAGGGAGAACTCAGGATAACATAGAGGATGTCTCTTGAAGACGTCTCTACCTGCTTCACTGAGCAGCCCAAGTGTATAGCAACCCAAATAGTAAGTCCCCGAGATGGTCTGCCCTCGCCCCCCTGTTGAAGCTGGTAGGTTGTAGGTTGCATAGCCAGATCTATTGGTATTCTCCCTAGCCCAGGTTTCTGCATATGTCAGAGTCTTGAATAAAATCACCCCACTCCGGATTATCTATTTTGGAGAGGAAACCTGCAACGTTCCAGGAAGTATTTGAAGCTTCAATGGAGGATTTAGAGGGTTGCTAAGATTTTCAAACTTCTTATCCAAAGGCCAATGGCCATTCCTAGCTATGGGCCTGTTTACTTCCGCAGTTGTTAAAAAAGGGTTCGCCAACTGCTGGGCGTTGTAAATGTCTGGTGATAGCTCTACGATTTTGTTGAGAGAAAGTTCCCCCGTTATCTCATTCCTTTTACCACTTCTGGATCCCCCAACCTCTGCTATTCCTTGCATATGAGGCATTGGGATGCCAGCGGTGTGGAGAGCCTCGTCCATGATCAACGGCTTAGTTATACCAGATCTATTGGCCTTTTGGCTAAGCTCAGTAAAGCTCAGAGGGGACAGCCCTAGAATTCGCAGATTTGGGGTCTCTAAAGATCCATGCTCTTTTACGGCCATGCACAGCCTAAGTGGTTCAGATTGCCGTGGGCCTCTTATAACGGCCCCTTTTTCGAGTGACTCATCATTAGGTATCTCCATTCAATCCTTGTCCTCCAAAGAACTACGGGCGGCATAGGGAATATTCACTGGGATATTGTATCTAGATTGGTTCCATCCCCCACTGCTATCCATCCCATGTAGCGACCGGTTGTAGCTTGGTGGCTTATAAAAGAACTCCAATGTTAACATATGGATTCCTGTTTGCTCAACTGTCCAATTTCCCACCCTATCAAGTAATGTTTGAAAAAGGTTGGGTGACCCAAAAGATAGCACCACACAATCACCCCCTAACAACTTTTTTGATCTGCCTATCCAACCAACCCGTCTAACCATTTTTAATTCTGTGAAGAGTAGGGAGATTAGTCCGGACCTAGAACTTAACAGGGACAGTGCTTTATTTTTGAGAGATCACCAGTGTTGCCTAGTGCTGTCAGGCAACATGGGTAAATTGGCTAACACTTTCGTATAGGGAGTGGCTTCCAGTGGAACGTGTAAGGTATTTGTATCGGATAGACCTCTTGCTGTGTGTGATGCTTTATATTGTGCAGATTTCATTGATGCGTCCCTTGTGCTTTCATGTCTAGGTCTGCTTGATAAATGTTCATGTTGGATATTTATTAAACATTCTTGAATAGTACTTGGAACCTGTGGCTTGGGGTCCACATTGGGCATGCCTGCCTTCTCCTGGCTCATGGACGGGGGAGCCAATTGTCCTATTTGAGGTGCTGTCACAGGGCCAAGATTTGGGGGTCCTAATTGTGTAAACAAGGGCCTGTCGCCCCAGTTGTTTGGGTGTTCTTTGTGATGCAATGACAGTGGCAAGGGTTAATTGATGGGGGCTGTCTACTGTGCGGGCCTGAGTGGCTCAACAGGGGCTTCTGCATCGTTCAAGTTTTTCAATACTCGTTTCAATTTGGTTTAATGTTTGAAGTAGAGGTTCTAATAGAGTTGTAACCAGCCCATCAATTTCTGCCCAGAACTCTGTGCTTTCAGTGCCCTGTATAGGAGTAAGGGGGCTTGTAGGAGGCGCTATATTGATGGGACTAATTGCGGAGGACTGCCCCTCAACCACCTCCTCCATCTCCTCCCTCCTGGTTTTACTTTTGCATCCTCTCTTTGGTGGTGGATGAATAAGCTTATTAGGGCCCTGTCCCTTTCTTTTCCTAGATTGGGGAGCTATCCCCTTGATTTATCTTGCTTTTCTGGCCCCTGGTATTTATTTTAGGTCTGACATTTACAACCCTCGACGTGATACTATCATTTACTTCAGTGATCTGACTGCTCACTGTCCTAGTAGGAGAAATTAACTTTTAGCGGTCGATGTTATTTGAGGGTTCTATCAGGTCAAGCTGCCCTTGGGGGGGGCTTGGTTCCAAGGACAATCTTTACTCTGTTAGGGCGAATTCATGGATGAGAGCTGACTCACCACGTAGCAGAAAGGCATCTAGAGTCCCTACCACTCCCTGTCCTGTGAGGGATTTTCCTTTGTTCATTGTGCAAATGGTCAGCAGAATCGTTCAACTAAGCCAATGAGGACCCGTGACACACACACACTAGCCCCCCAACACAGTCAATAATCATATATCTTTAAGGCACAGAGTGTTAATAGGGTGGCCCTGCCCGGCCTCTTACAGTCTCTGATGGGCATGGATGCGCATCCGTGCGTCCATGCGCGTCCCACACTGCGGGAGCACTAGTGTGTTTTTGTGCACCTCCTTGACGCTTGCAGCGCTCTGGGGCTGGGGCACGCGCCCCAGAGAATGTCAGGAGATGTAGTCCAGCACTACACACAGCCCCCGCCACACAAGAGCCGGTACCTTGTCTCAATGGTGGCAGTGGCAGTAGGAATTCAGACAGCCCAGCAATGGTGAGTGTCAGTGGCGTCACTAGGGGGGTGCGGGGGGTGCGGACCGCACCGGGTGTCACCCCATCATGGGGTGACACCAATCTGGTTACGCTGGCTGGCTCGCTGTGTAACACAAACACAGCTCTGCACTGCAGTGCACTGTGCAGCCTCACCTCTGCTCTCTGCTGCTTTAATATAGTGCACGGACGGTGCGCAGCGCACGCACCTGCTTAAAAATTAAAAGATTGCAGTCAGTGACGTCGCCACGCACGCACGCACCACCTACTATAGAGGTGATGTGATGATGGTGCGATGCGCGGCGGCGTACCCAGTTTGTGGGTCCCAGGGCCGTCAATCTTTAGCACTACCAATGACGGCCCTGGCTGGGACAGCCCCCGCGCGCTGTGTTCCTCTAACGCCAGCACCACGTCTATGGAGAGACAGTCAGGGAGTGCGTGCGCACTGCTAGAATAAGATCGCACAGGCGCCGTCGTCTCCCTCCCCTTCATCCGGTAATTGTGGAGGCCGAGGTGAGAAATATAATTTATATTATTATTAGGAAGTTTACGTGTCACACACCCTTTCCCTCCCTGGGCCGGCCCTTAATATATGCAGATTGAGGGCGGCAGGGCAGGGGGCCTGAGCTGAAGTCGTCTCACTTTTATTCATATGTGTATTCATTTTACAAGGCTTTAAGGTTGCAAATGGCACGTTCTAATTCCCTATGCTGGTGTTATTGTGTTCTTTGTTTAGGGTTTCCTAACTGTGTCCTTAATGTTAGATATTACCGAAGCCTGTGAGCAGAAGCAATTGAATGAATCTTTTGTACTAGTGTTTTGCTTCATGCCTGGGTAGCAGGCCCGGTTCTAGAGGGTGGGCCGGGTGGGCCGGGCCCACCCAAACATGAGCCTGGCCCACCCAAACAGGAGCCTTGGCCTGAGGCCTGATGTGAGCCGTTCCTCCCCCATCAAGTGTTCGGGCTGGCTCTCCTGATCCGAAGTCAAGAGGCTGCTGCAGCCTCTGCGCAGCCCAGATTATCGCGGCCCATTGTCACATATAGAATGACAATGGGCCAAAGCCAGCAGGGCACAGGTCTTCAAACGGTGGTGCACACCCCCCTGGGGGTCCGTGATTGCATTCCCAGGGGGGCACAACTGCGTCTGCAAGGAAGGAATTGTGAATGAAGATCGCCTGCAAGCGTCGACGTGTATCTGTTGAGTTCACAGGCTGTCTTCTTTTATTTGCAGAAGTTAAACAGCATAAAAAGTTTGCACCTGTAATCCTGAGTGTTTCCTGGGGCGCTGTCAGTGAGTAGGGAGACGGGGCTCGAGGGTAAACACAACATGCTAATAACTATGTAATTTTTTCATCTTCATGTAATTGCATATTTAAAAAAAAAAGCGCACACACAGTAAATGAAAAAACAAAGCAAATGGAACGAATTTTGCAAAAATATACTCTTACGTTATAAACCTCAGTTATCTAAAGCAATCACTGCAGATTTCTGTGTCTGACCAGAGAGTCGCCGATTTGAATCCTGGTTTTCACAGTGGGAAATAGTAACTAGTGTATTTATAGAGCTACACGTTCCATGCCTGTGGTAAAAAGCACTATGGTATCACATAAAGAATATATTAGCTCCTCGGCTGCTTTTATGTGTGTTGCTTAATCAGTTGCATAGGGTCCAGTGTCATGAGAGGCCGATTAAAGCCAGGGTCACTGGAATCATGCGGCAGGGAGGACCAAATCATTTGGCAGGGTTGACTAAATTATGTGGCAAGAAAAGGAAAATTATGTGGGGTTATGCAGAACATTTTGTCATGCATCTACTTTGTCATTTTTACATTTGGTAAAAACTATTTGGGCATTGATTTTACCTCATTAATGCTGGTTTAATACCCAAATATAGCAAAAAGCAAAAGAAAGGTGACCAGTCAAGCTTTGCGTAGGGCGTTTCACAGAGAGATGAGAGCACCTTCACTGCGAAAAGATGGGGACAGCACATTGGAGCTCATTATTTCTAAAAGGGAGGAGTTGTGTCCTAATGGCAAGAGCTTCCTACTTTGGAACCTAGTTCAGGTCCTCCTGTCAGCTCAACTCAAATCACTTAATAGTCCAGTGCCTAAAATAAAAAAATATATATAATACATTTTATGAACTTGTATTTGTGTAATGTAAATGGTGCTTATTTAAAGTTTCCCAATGCCCTTGGGTCGGGTCTTCCTTACGTAAAACCAAAAAAGTGATGGATAACCTGTTTCAAGATTGGAGTGATAGCCATGGTCGGTAAGTTGTGAAAGAGGCAGAGGAGGTAGGGGGCTAATTAGGGTCTCAGCTATAATTAGTGCAGAAAATAAAATTCCATTGGGGCCCATGAGTGCGAGGGGCTCACAAGAACCAATTTATTGAGAGAACAGGTTTTTTGTCAATTTCTGTTATTGCTTGATGATTTTCCCTATCATATGTTTCACATTTACTGTGGATTATAAGCTACAAAAAAGTGTCCATGATATGATCTCAAAAGCTCTGCCTTTGCTCTCAGCCCTGCCTCTCCTGTTTTACGATCCTTGGAATAAAGTTTTTCAGGGGTCCCCAACTTCAAAACATTTTCCTTTGGGATTGCCCCATGCAAAAAAGTTTGAAGACCACTGCCTTAGGGTATGACAGTGAGGCCTCACCACGGGAGATGCTGCTACGACGGGCCAGAGTTTTCACTCCCCTTGGAACAGGAAGTGATGAGGGCAATAAACAGGGTTTTGCTCCCTCCCTCCTCGCAGTGGATGGCTGGCCCGACTCCAACTCATTCTGGCCAGGCAAGGCATCCTCACTGCTCTACCAACCTCCCATCTCAAACTCAGGATTTAACCAGAAACCAACCCCCACCATACCTATCTCTTTGAGATGTGGCATTTAATGTATAGGCTTTGTCAGCAGATGCCCTTGGCAGCGAGTTTCCTGGGCCCTAGGGCCACCACAGTGTAACTTTTAAGTTACCTCAGTCAAAGGAGGGTCACCACAGAAAGTGTTATGGTTTTTCTGAGAGACCAAATGTTTGATCATGTACTCCTTCCTATGAAAAAAAAATAAAGCCCTTTAAATCAAAAATAGCGAAACTGATCATGTTTACGCCATAGTTATTTGTTCAGACAGCACAGTCATTAACTGCTGCCTGCTGGGGTGTATTGATATAACCAGGGCCACTGGAATTATGCACCATTGGGGAGGGAGCATGGCTGCTTGCATCCTGGGCAGGAGCTGAGAAGCCGTGGCACCTGGTAAGCTACATTTTAAAAAAAGATATTATTAAATTACCCCCCCCCCCCCCCCCCGCGTGACCCCTCTCCCTCCCCCCGCGAGTCATGCCGGACGCAACTAACTCAGTGGCCCACCCAAATACACGATTGGCCCACCCAAATAAAAATTCCTGGAGCCGGGCCTGCTGGGTAGCAATAAATACGTTCCTGAAGTTTGCTAGGATCTTACTTTACGCAATACACAGCGATGGTGGCATGAACACATTTTGGAACTGATTCATAAAGGTTGAAATTAAATAAAAGGGGCAAACCCCGGAAGCAGAACTCCATTCAGCAAAGGCAATCAGCCTACCTGGTTAAAAAGAGGCCATCATGTTGAAACAGACAAAGATGTTTTCAAACAAAAGGATTTCTATTGTGTAATACGTCTACATCTCGTGATGGTTAGCCGAGCATCTCTGTAGTCGTGGGGCAGAAGTTAGATTTATTTTTCAGTCCTTTTATTCTGTTTTCCTCCAGGCATTTTTTTTTTATCTAAGTGAAAATAAGAAAACATTCCTCTGTTAGAGACCCCCGCCCCCCGTCTTTTCATAAAACTAAGCCGAAGCAGTGTTTTGCGTAAAGGCAATCCGCTAATGTGGGCAACTTTTTTGTAGCGTGCCTGCGCCTATTTTCAACCCCACTGCAACTCTGGCATTTACAGAATGCATTTTATTATCAGCAGTACGAGCATGTATGGCCGTTCACTCTGGGCCCACACTGAAGTTTTTGAGCTCTCTAAACGACAGTCTGCTGCTTTTTAAACCGTGTGGCAAGCTCTGGGCTGGAGACCAAGGATTCCACATTTGTTAAATGAACAGCAGTTTTACGCAGAGGCATATTTGAAATATTCCTAGTGGATTAAACATTTTCAAAAGAAAGCCATTCATTTTGGACAACTTGTACTTTACTCTATACTCAGCAGTCCTTTAAATTGGGATGAAAAAGGTGGGGGGGGGGTGTCTGTAAAAGGTAGTAACCAAGGAAGCATAACTAGAAGTCCTTTTCAAGAGACCTATGTGGCACACAACAATCAGATCGCAATCGCATTAGACTCCCAGTCCCCAAGGCCGGCCCAAGACAGTCACAGTGCTATAAAAAAGGAAGCTTTAAAGACCTGTCAAGGAGCGATCTAATGATTTCAGAGCTGGTGCTCGCTATCACTTCATTATTTATGTGCGTTGCTGTCTTTCTACTCTTTGGGGGTCGGGTTTGGTACTGAAGGTCACTGCACATCCCTTTTAAATATAACCAGGCGGCACCACCATGTCCAGGCACTAAATGTGTGCCACCAAATTCAAAACCCACATCGAAATAGCAGCACCTGCACCACGATGCCGTGAGAGGAGCTGGCCGGTGTCAGGGCCTGGGTGCTCCGGTATCAGTAGCCGGCAGGAGCCAGACAAGCTTGTAGCTTGAAGGAAACTTCTGGTTGCTTTGACAATTTGGATGCTGAAATACCTGCGCGCCTGCCATCATTTTCGCTTTTTTTTTTCCAAACAGGAAGGTTTTTTTCAAGGGCCAACAAGAATTAGAAGAATGATTTGAGCGGGAAGCTAGGGCTGATGGCGAGTGTAACAATGTGTGTGAATTATATGAAAATGAGTGCACAAACCATAGATTGCTTAAAAACAACAATAAAATGGCGCCTTGTTAGAACACTGCTGGCATAGTTCCTTCGCCAAAACACATAACATTTCAGAGCCAACTAGATTAGGTCTTTTTTGTGGGGGCGTGGGGGGCGGGGAAGGGGGGGGGGTGGAATCAGAGCAGATTTTTTGTAAGGACAAAAGGCTTCCTATCTTGGATCTCACTGGACGTGCTCCTTGTTGTTTTTGAAGCCAGCTGGGGTATTGGTACAGTGCCCCCTCACCAGTCTAAGGGAGACAGGCAGCTAGCTGGTGGCAGCTATGCATGGTGAGTGGAACAGGGGGGGCTTATTTACAAGCCCCTTGCGCTACCAGTGCGTCACTTTTAATATGGGAAAAAGTGGCGCACCGGCGACGCAAGGGGCTTGTAAATAAAATGAGCCCCAGGGTTTTTACTGGTATCCTTGGTATCTTCAGGAGAGGAGTCTATTGACAGCCACTCTGTAAAATATGCTAGACTCTCCCTTAACTAGTGATTCCCCCTTAACTAGTGTGTTGTTTTGTGGTGTTAGCCGGTGAGTGCAATATAAGTTGGAGTTTATCTCCAGGTTGCCTTCTGATTTTGCCTTCCCCCACACAGAGTCCCTCTACAGTGCCCTGACACCCATCTTGGAGAATCCACACTCATCCCTAGCCAGGCGTGAGTCCTTCCAGAGGACACAGTACCTAAACCTGTTTATGCTTGTTACAGACCTGTCTGTAGCTTTGCAGAACTTTGATCAACTGATGGTTGATGTTACTGTTCTGTCTTCCCTTAAACCCACGTTATGTGGCCTGGCCATCTTTGGTCCTGCGATGACAACTGTCTTGAAATTGCAGTGATCCCATATAATAGGACTACGCCCTCCTATTGAAATACAAGTTCAGTTCTTCATGTCTGCAGCCACTCTTTCTATGTGGTGAAGTGCTAGGAACCTGTGCCTTTTGGTGGTTGACCTGAGAATATTATTTTGTACACATGGCACCTTTTGCCATGCCCGGACATCCACCAAACCCTGATACTGATCCCTTTGCCAAAAGATTATATTTCATCTGGACAGGGTTTTGTGTGCTTGTTCTTTTTTTTTTTTTTTGGGCGAATGCCTATTGTGACCTGGCCAGTAAGAGGATGAAGCCATACAGCAAAGCGTGGAGATGAGATGGGCTCTGTCCAGGAGGACAAGAAGCGAGCAAAGTAGTAGGAAGCACGCATCAAGGTCGCTTTGAATAGGTGAGCCGTTCAGGTATTGAGCGATAACGGCTGTAAATAACTCCTCCAGACCCCAGGACCTTTCTTTCTGTCTTATTTCATTACACTGAGACCGTTAGTGCTCATGCTTGATGGCCATAGGTGCTGAGATGCAACTAAAAAGCATCCGCAGACTTGGTACATGTCATGAGTAAATCAGGGCAGGTGTGCACATACTACAAAACGATGCAGCGGACATTTCCCTCTCAGCATCTCCCCCATCAGCCATAATTCTGAGCATTAGCCTTAGCCCCCCCATTATCATTAACTTGCCCCATTAGCTTTCTTTTTATTAGTCATAATTTGATACAATAGTTGTATCTCCTTTCATTAGTCCGAATGTTCATTTAACCTTATTGCTCCATCATGCTGGTATTCATTCTCACTGATAAATATAACTCTCAGAACTAGCCTTAATTCAAACTGATAATTTTAACTCTCCATTGTAGCCTTAACTCTCCTAGTTTGCTCCATCTCTGCAAGTTAACTTGAACATTCCAGTTAAATTAACTCTACCATTAAACTCAACTCTTGACGTCCTCCTCGCCCTTGTTGACCAAAGTTCTTGTGTGATTAGCTTTCTCGTTCCCTGTTCACCGACCTTATCTAAATCTTAGTGATTTCATACCAGTGTTGGCTTAAACTTGCCTCATTTGTTTTAACTCTTCATATTAGACTTAACTCTATCCATTGCCATCTTTAACTCTTGCTGTTAGTTTTAACTCTCAGCCTGAGATTTATCTATCCCATTAACCATAACTCATCCATTTATCCTAACCCCTCTCTGCTATCCTTAACTCTTTCCATTAATCTTGCTCTCAATATTAGCAGACCCTTAAATTAGCCTTACCTTGCCCTTCAGCCTTAGATTTTCCAGTAGGCATATGCCATTTTTACCCCATTGCTGTACAACACATTGCTGAGAAAAACCATCACTTGAACTACTGACACACGTCAACCACTCCACCCCAATCAAAGCAAAATCTTCTCAAGAGTGGTAACAAAGCAGCCACAACTTAAGGTGAGGAAACGGCTTGGGTCTAGATTAAGGACTTTCAGAGAGACATACTCTATCCGTTTCAGGTAGGTGAAGAAGCAAGAACGTATTGCATCTGGGGTGAAGCTTCTTGTCACGAGGCGTCAGTTTTATGTGGGTATTTTTGGAAAAACATCTATGGTAAACTGAAAGACCATATCTGGGCATTTACTCTTTCCACGCAGACATGTATTTTCTGGAGCAAATACATGTATTCCACCAGAAAGCATAATTGTGGCACTGCTTTTTAGTAAATATAACTTTCTTTTTTGAATCAGTTATTCTGAGCTCGCAGTTTCCCAGGATACAAGCGTGAGGGGGTGACACCATGAGTCACCCGCACCGGGTGACACCAACCCTAGTGACGCCACTGGTGAGTGTTCCCTAGCAGGATTATAAGAAAATACTCCCCTTTTTTTATGTGTTTGCAGTATGTGCAGCAAGTGGGTGGCCAAGTATCCCATTTGCCATTGTCTGCCATAAGCATCTGTCTAAAGTCTCTTGTGCTACATCTTTGCCTAGTCCTATGAGCCTGATACCTTTCCCTATTATACATAGTTACTATTTTTATAGGAATTATATTTTTATGTCAAAAAGTATTTAGAACAAATGTTGGTGTTGCGCTTGGTGAATGTTATTTCAAACTTTGTAGCCAGCTGTCTAGGTGAGAGTCATAACTCAGCTTTCAGTTTCTACCAATACAATGTTTACCCTTGTTTTCTTGTAGGCTTTCGATTATTGTTGCACTACCTGAACATTGTTGGCAGTGTCTGTGAGTCATGGTAGGGTTTCTTTTCTTTCAAATGTGTGAGAAGTTTTTGCTTTCACTCTTCATTCATTTTTTGTTGTTCTATTCATCATCATCATCATCATCATCATAATCTTTATTTCAGTTTAGCAAACCATATAAGATACAATTTACATGCTTAAAACATAATAATTAAATAGTATAACTTTTGAATACATTGCCATAGATAAAATGTTGTTTTATTGTTAAGGCAAGTCGTCTCAATACTGTTCATATTTGGTAGTGGGTTTTAGGGCGCATTTTAATGTATGTTGGGGTCTTTCTGTGACAAAACTGCTCATGCTTTATTACTCTGGTGAAAGAACAGATCATACATCTGGCTTTCTTTAGTTGCTCCCTGGATGAGGTAGAAACCTACTCTAATTAATTTGAAAAAATCAGTTTTCAAGAGTATACTGTATTTAGGAAACTGGTGACAGATCAGAGAGTTATGCTAAGTGTTCGTTAGAGTCTTCCAGCTTGAATTCATAAAGATCTCCTCAATATTTAAGTCTTTCTTTCAAAAGAGAATTGTCAAATCAGATGGAAACAGTTCTTTAGGAAGTTCCTGGATGGGATGCATTTTGGAGTCAGATTTTGTGCATAGCGAGGGAATTTTCTGCTGTGTAATAATACATAATACATAATACAGAGGAACTTATATTTCATCATTTGCTCCACTGGAAGCAAATGGAGTCCCTTCAGAGACGCTTTAAGGTGGTCACATCTGTCATGAATGTAAGGAAATTCTAGTCATCCAATTCACAACTTTTCAAAGCTTGGTGATAAGACTTTTTGAAGGCTTATACGAATCAGGTTGTGACAGTCAAGTCAAATAGGCTTTATTTCGATAAAAAAACATATCTTTAAAAGCAGTACATGCAACAGGATAAAAAGGATTAAAAAACAGCCATATATACGAACAAACGTATCTATATGTGAATAAAATGGCATAAATAAATTACCTAAGACAGTCTAAAATAATGACCAAATTTAAACAATTTCATTAAGCCTTTTTGACCTGATCACCAATGCCCAACCTAGAAATCTTGCCATACCACATACAAACAAGGGGCGGGTATCAGACTTCAAAATTCGCAAAGCCTCAATATAGTTTCTGGTGTCCAGCTCCTTGCACAGGGGTTTCAGCCACCTAGATCGGCTGGACATCCAAATAAAAAGTGGGCCACCGACTCAGTTCTAGGTGCGCAAAAAAAGCAAAAAGGAGTAGTTTGGTCTGGGATTTTCCAGCGCGCTGTCAGTTCCCCCACTGGAAGTACTCCTGTTCTAAATTTGAAATACAAAGCCCTATCTCTTGGTTTCGAAATTAAGTCGAGATAGGGTTCTCGAAGGGCCACTTCCTTCACCAGAATAAATTCACTGGAGGATCTACATAGGTTGGGATCAGTGATTCTCCTATCCGCTACCCAATTCCAGTAGACTCTCTTCAGGACAGACTTAGGGGGGGGCAGTTCTAGTCTGCCAAGCCTCCCCTAGTCCCTACTCCCCAAGCAGGAATTTAACGTCCCTCAGCCATCTAATTTTTGACCAGCCGGGCAACGATAGAACCTCCTTCAGCCCTTCCGCATAACTGGAAAGTTCAGGGACTCTCCATAGGCGGGCCCAGAGTAGAAGGGGGCGCAATTTTGCCTGATCATTAATTGGGCGGCAACCCATATCCAAAAGAAAGGGCAATGTGGGGGCACTCTGTGGGAGGACCATCAGATCCTTCAGGAATTTATTCTCTGAGGAGGCTAACTGATCAGCATTCGAGGAACACCAAAGCTCTGCCCCGTAGAGAGCGGCACTGACACCTCTCGCCATATATATATCCAACACAGGGGCAATGGGCTTGAAGGAAGATGACCGCTGTTCCTTGAGAAGGGCCCCCACCACCCTTTTATGACTCAATAACATCTTTTGGATATGGGAGTCCCACCGCATAGTGTCACTAAGACGGATGCCTAAATAGTCGAACTCCTTGACCCTTTCCAAGGGTACCGAATTTAATACGGGTGCCCGACCAAGCTTTTTCGGGGGGTTCGGGACCAAATATTTGGTCTTTTCTGTATTAATTTTTAACCCCCGATTCACGCAAAAGGATTGAAAACTATTGAGGAGGTTCTGTAAACCCATCGGCGATTTTCAAATCAGGAGGGTGTCATCAGCAAATAATAAAGTGGGTATTCTCCTGTCCGCCAGGGATGGTGCATCAGCAGGGTATTTCAAAAGATGCTCCACCACTCCGTTCACATTCAATGAGAACACAGTGGGGGCAAGGACACATCCCTGGCGGACGCCCCTGTTCACTGAGAGGTTGTGACAGTTCATCTATGCTACCATCAGAGCTTGCTGGAAGAGCGGATGTGTTTTCCATATGAGTGAAAGTTGAAAGTTAGTGTCCTTCACAACCACATTTATATGCATGTTGAATGTGACGTTTGAATCAAAGGTGATCTACTGGTTCCATACTTGTATGGGGGTAACATGATGGGCAATTGAAAAGGAGTAACTTGAGGGTGACCTCCTTCTTAAGATTAAGACTTCTGTTTTAACTTAATCTAAGCAGAGAAATCTATCTTTGATCTAGTTGTGTGTGTGTCTGAGGCACTTGATAATGATGAATAACTTCTCCTTGTTATTTTCCAGATTGATGGGAATGTTGAGCTAGTCTGCATACTTTAGAAAATATCTCTTATACAGATCGAGTATATGTGCTCCAGGGAGCATGCAGATATTGATCAACAAAAGTAGGATGGAGGATAACTGTTGTACTCCGTATTACAGTTCAGGAAACATAGTTATTAAGGGTATTGAGCAGGTCATCCCAGGTCTTCTATGATGCTAGTGCATACAAAGATGTCTGGCATTCATTGGCACATTTGGAATTATTCTCAGTGTTCCCATGGTCCAATTGTTTCTTTGATATTGTACTAGTTTCTTTAGAAAAGCTATTTACATTGTATTAGAGAGCTAATTGAATGGACAGATGATTGAACAGAGACCTTAGTTAACTTTTAACAAAAGGATGTGACCACTTACCCACCTGAGGAAGCATGCTTAATCACCAGGCTTGATCCCAAACCAGCACTATTCTGGTGCAATGCAAGCTCAACCAGAGCTCCTGCAGATTTTTGTATGAGGAATTTGTGGTGGAAGCAAAACAAGAGTCTGGATCTTGAACTAAGAGTCAGAATCTTGAGTTGTTCAAATTGTGTTAGGGTAAGCAAATCATATTCATTTTTATTAATGACAATGCTGAAACTAGCCCTATACAAGGTTAAAAAAACTGAATGAACGGGAGAGCTATGCAGTGATTATGACTCTTTCCTCACAGTCCTGTTGGGTCTACATGCTTCGTCCTAAGCTTTCTTCGGGACCTTCTTGCCAGGTGCTTTAACACAGCAAGTCATTTAGTATTGACCCTGCAATGACATATATTAATGTATTACTACCACCAAATATCAGCACACTCGTGCAATGATAGCAATCCATGTGTAGCTCATTGTGGTAGCCCTAATTCTGTTCTAGACAGATATCCTCTCACACGTTTGGGGAGTAATGGGTGAAACACTTTAGCTACTGCATGCAATATGTTGCAGGTGCTGGACATGTAAAACATATTACGCTACATGGTGTAAACAGTGACCCTCAAATATATAGTAATGGTTTTTGGTGGGTAATTAGGATTCCATACAGGGATTCATTAACTGAATGAACAGCAGAGATGAGCACTAATGATTTACTGTAACAATTGACAAAAATATCATTGCTTTATTTGATCTCAAGAACCCTTAACTCAGAGAATTGATGGAGCTTCTAAATCAGGCTTACTGTGCATGAACCTTGTAAACTTAATTGAGAACTAGCTCAAAAGGCCAAGATTTAATCAATTCCTTGAAGAAAATAGAACCAAGTAAGAAAATGTGTTCTCTTTTAGCCTGGTAGGTGAATCCTATTCCCAGTGATGTATTATCAGAGGGCAGTGGCTCATAGACGGACTAGCAGCATGGACACAATGGCATTGTTTGTGGTCTGTTGCAGGCAGGAGTGCTTCCAGTACTTCAGAGTGGGCTTTAGGTTTTGCTCTGGCTCATCATTGAATGTTTTTTTTAATCTTCTACTTCTGATTTGATGGTTTCTCGTCCAATTCTGTATTCGTCCCACCCCCAGCGCTTAGCCTTTCATCACGCTTTTTGATTAGATGTGTAGTATACTTTTACTTCTGATGTGAGAGGACTATTTCACCTTTAAATATCACTTGCATATTAATACTACATGGGATGCTTGACTGTGGCAGTTCTCTGTCACCGCTCTCACTACACATCAGTGTCTCTTACATCACTTCTCCATGCTGTAGCAGTCCTTCTCTAATTTGTCCTTGACGGGCATGCCTAGCTTTTTAGTTTCTCATCTCCTGGTCTTTCAACTCCCTCATTTCACTTCTCAGTTCATGTTTGTCTGCTCTTAGAGTACATAACTCTCACTGCTCTTTCTCCTACTTTCAACTGAATTAAATAGTGGCATAGCAAGAGTGCCAAGAGCATCAATTTATGAGAAAAAAAATTGACCTTCATACGATCTCTGGTTGGGGAGAAAAAGACAGCAATACACAGGGTGAACTCACCACTCATCGGAGCGCTGGTAAATCTGCCATTACAGAAATAATCATTGCTACCAACAATGTTCCACAATAACAAAAACCACAACTTTGAGAAACTACACAATATGGAAAATATCAAACTCAAAGCCTCAATACTACAAATGAAAAGGTCATCTTCATTGACAAATTAGGTTCCCAAAAATACCTCTTTAAGTTTGAAAATAGTGTGTGCATGCATAATAAGGAATGAAGCATCCTCCAGGGTTTAGGCCCCAGTATATCCTGCACCTCTTCTGTTCTCCTTTCTTCAAGAGGAATATGAGGTCTTCAGGATGACTCAACCTATGAACGCAGACTGTTGGCTGCGCTGTTGACATGCGCTCAAGCAGAGGCACATAAGTCTATAGGAAATTGGAATAACTGGATGTTATACCTGATAGGCTGGGGAAGAGAGTCACACATTACAATTCTGCTGGAATGTGACTTCCTGAAATATGTAAATTTGTGAGTCAGTAACCTATTATCCGACTCGGAAAAAGGGTTTGCGAGTTGTTATTAAGAAGGGGTGTGTCAAGGGCATCCCTTCCTAATAGCGAGCCGCACTGGTATTTATGTTTGTTTTGTGACCACAAATGTGGTCACAAAACAATTACAGTCACCACCCACTTCAAGTAGGTGGTACGCCCGTCACAAACAGGAAGGGGTCCCTAGGGAATTCCTTCCCCTTGGTGAATGTATGTAAAAATATTTTTTAGGAGCAGGCGCTGGTCCCACGGACCACTGCCTGCCCTTAGAAAATGAAGAGAAAAAAATTCATTTTTTTCTTTTAAATGCATCTCCAGTTCCTTTAACCAAAACGGTCTGCATTAAAAAAAATATTGCTTTATTTCAAAAAGCAAACACAGACATGGTAGTCTGCTGTTTCCAGCAGGCCACCATCTCTGTGATATGTGAGATTGCAAAGGGGTCCCAAATCGCAACTTACCTCATTAGTATTAAAGAGGTAGGTCTTTAGCGCCCCATTCAGATTCACAAACTGTGTCAGATACACTGTTGTACATTCTATTTTGCGGGCTGCAAATTGCAAGTTGGGAAACATCGCAATTTGCGACTCACAGAATGGACTGGTCGTACGTATGACCCCTAACTCTCTAACACTTCACTGATGTCTATTCAAGGCTAGTTAAAGCTAGCTATGTCTGGCATGGGACTGATTCTGTCCTATTCTGTCATATTGGTTAAGAGAAGTAACTAAATCTATCATTGCAGAACAAAAAAGCTAGTATAAATGTGCGATTGATTCTGCCCCAGGATTCTTCCCCAGCGAAACCAGCCATGTTCAAATATTAACCTATCATGAAGTCCATATCTAATTTTCCCTAGAGGTCAGTGTAGGAGAGTAGGATCTGCTTCTTATAGTTACCCCCACTTTTTGCTGATGTTTCACTGTTTTTCGACTTTAATCTGGCTGGGGCCCTGCTATCCAGGCCCCCATCCTAGCTGCTTCCTCTCTAAAATGATTACATGTACTCGAGGTACACCACAGATTGGATTCTGGGGTACCCTTATAGGTCCCTAGTAAATGTTATCCTATATACCCAGGGCATAGGTACCCCAGAGGCCTCTCAGGGAATGTAGCATGTATTATGTCACTCCTGAGAGACCACTCAAAATGACACCACAGGTTTGCTACAGCAGCCTGTATAAGATGGTGTATGCACCCCTTACTTAGATATAGGTTCCCTATATCTGCCTTATATCACTACACATATAAACCTATCAGACACCCCTATGACAGGTCTTATCAATCATGAAGGCAGGGTGCTGGGTTTTGTGTGAGAGGGTGCCCATGCATGAGCAGGGCCCCTCTGCAGCCTTTGGAATTTATTCCCCAGGGTTGTTCTGTGATGCAGCCAGACCATATACTCTTAAGTGCATTATAATCTTGTGGTAAATGCTAACTTTGGAATGGCTGCAAGGAAACATGTTGTGTTTGGTGTCAAACACCTTGGAATCATACCTCCCTGCCAGTACTGGTGGTGGATGTATGATTCCACCCTCCTAGAGGGAGAAACATGGCTACAACGGTGCACCCGGTACCAGCTTAACAGACCCCTGGCATCACAAAATGGATGCTGCAGTCACAGACACAAGTCTGGCCTCCTACTGCTGGACGAAACTCCTGCAGGTGAGGCCTGGACAATAGGTTTCCTGTCACAGGGAGGTGGCCAGACAGGCTTTAGTGTATTGGGGCTGGGTGGGTGCACTCCAAGAGTGCTTTAAAGTCTGCACTGGGGGCACATTTGGTGTCCCTGTGCATAGCCCAGTTCAAACTGGTTGCAGGGGCTACCAGTCCCTGCTCTGGCACAAAACTGGACAAAGGAAATGGGTGTAGCCACCCCTCTTTTCAACCCCTCCCACAGGTGGGTCCCCAGAGTTTGTCCCACCCGTTCCTTAGGTATAAAGTAGGAACCCCTGACTTCAGGACTTTAGACTTACGTGGATGAAACTTTGATACATAATCCTGGAACTTCGACAATCTACAAGGCTCTAGATGACTAATGAATCTCCCTTGGAGTAAAGGAGATACTCGCCTGCTTGGCAGGCACCTAAGACGCATCTGACCGATTTGCATCTCCGAAACTCCCACAGGACTCTGAAGAATTCCCAGACTTCCCAGAGGCCGACCCGAGCTCCCAGCACAGCTGGGACCGGTAGCCCTCATGGGACTGTTTAACCGGAACCCCTGGACACCGTGCACATTTGCAAGTGCATATGCTTCTTGGCGATCCTCGAGGCTGTGCATTGGGCTACTTGTAGTCCAAGCCCCAAGCAGCGTTTCCACTCAAGATTACTGGTCTACACTCTCTGAATGTCCCGCGGGCTGGTATTGAATGGTTCCTCTCGAGGTCCCTTTGCGATCCCTGGTACGTCGACTGGTGGGTCCCTGTGAAGGCAACTCTCACTTTCTACAGGCTGCCCTAGTTGCTCCAGACTTGCCCTGACTCTCCACCATTTAGGGAGTCACCTTGACCTTGCTGGTGCGCACCAAAGCATCTTTTCTCTTCCTGCATGGGTTGCTGTTGCTAAGGCTTGTTGGGTTCAATCTGAGCATTGACACCGCAGCACTCGACATCCTTTGTAGGACAGCTCTAATCCAGCTCCTGGTCATCGTCGATGCCTCCTGGTCCTCGTGGCTGCAGAGTCAAGCTTCACCTCGTCACACCTGAAACACCCGACATCGGTGGGCATTTGTCTATCATGCCCCTGGTCACTGGCAAGTGACCCAGACTCTGTCCCCTCTGCTTTCAGGTTCTTCCCAACCTAGGTCCAAGCTTGGATCTCTCCGGACACTTTCCTTCTTCATGGCAAAATCACTTTGCAGCAGATCGCTATTGAAAAACGATGACGCGACCCAACACCATTTGACATCCATGCACCTGGCTTCCCTGGGTGAGGTAACTTGAGTACTCTGGTGCTCCCGTGGGTGTTGGCTCTAGAACCCCTTAAGTCTAGAGGGGTTTGCTCAAAGTCCTCTCCTAAGTGTCCTTAAACATTTAAATTCCAACCGCAACTTTCCCCATAGAAGCTAACAGAGTTTGCGCCTGTGTTCTCACACTGCACACGTCCCCAGTGGGTCCCCTGTGTCACATCCTTGGGTGGTTCTATGGGGTCTCAGCGATTCTATGTGCTCTAGGCACTGTGTCTAGTCAAGTCATCATTTTTATACCACTTTCTTAATATATGGTTTGGCCTCCCCCTGGGGCCCATTGTATATTGTGCGATTTACTGAAGTTCTAAAGTGTTGATATTGTGTATCTTGTTCTCTAATCTCATAAAGAGGTTAGTAGAGAGTGTTTAGTAAGAAGTACATATATTTTATATATACCTTGTGTAGTACTCCTTTAATTTGGTCAGTCAAGAGGTTATAATCTGGTAAACCAAGCAGCTTTACACTGCTTCAAGACTTAGCCTGAAGGCTGCTCTCCATAGCTTCCACTAGGATAGCTTTCAATAAAGGTTGTCTTCAAACCTATCATCAATAAGGGTTGTTTGGACTGGTGCAAGGTGCTCACTAGAACTAGTGGACAGCATATGCCAGGCCAACTTCTCACAGTCAGTCTGTCTGTGTTAGTAGAAGTGTGTGTTATTCGACAATGGGCACTGTGTTAGAGTAAACATACATTTTTCCCCTCCATGCACAACTCTGCTCCCCGGTGGTCCAAAAATAATCTACACATAATAGATGTCTGGGGAGCTTCTTCCAAAAGGAAAGGAGGGCTTGGCCCAGAAGCCTTTTAGGAGGAAAGTGTTTTTTTAGGTGTGGCGCTCCTAAACAGAAGGGGAGAAAATCCAACACCATCTTGTGCCTGTCCCTTGTTTCTCAGTAGGTCATGAATAATTACAGACACATAACCTTCACACTCCACTATGATAATGGACTGGAGATTTCAGAACAATTTAGTTTAACTCTTCTAGACTAGAGTAGACCTGCATTTGAATGCTTACATTTCAGCTTAACCGAACTGGAGGCCATATTACCAAGGCAGGCGAAATGAAATTATCGCCGCTTTTCACGCATTTCGCCGCTATCGCCGGATATTTTTTCGCTTTGGAGATAAACGTTGCTAATAGCACGTTATCTCTGCGATAAAATCCGGCGATGCGTGGCGATAAAAAAAAACGTTGCTAAGCCTATTTAGCGATAAATATCGCTAGTTGTTGATAATATGCCCCTGAGAGATCCTGAGAACATCACACTTTTGCTTTTATTGGAAGTACTTATGTGGCACAGCTTTCCAAACTTTTTATGTTGGGGACACACTTTTTGGAGGTGCATCATTTTAGGACACAGTAAGGCAGTGTAGCGAGCGAACGTAGCGAGCCCAAACTACCTAAAGGTGATGCTGGGGGGTTCTCACTCACTCTGTCTGTCTCCCTCTCTCTCGCCCTCTCTCTTTCTGTAACTGTCTCTCTCCCCCCTCTCTCCCTCTGTCTTTCTCTGTCTGTCTCGCTTCCTCTGTCTCTCTCTGTCTGTCTCGCTTCCTCTGTCTCCTTCCCTCTGTCTGTCTCGCTTCCTCTGTCTCCCTCCCTCTGTCTGTCTCGCTTCCTCTGTCTCCCTCCCTCCCTCTGTCTGTTGCCCTCTGTCTCCCTCCCTCTGTCTGTTGCCCTCTGTCTGCCTCCCTCTGTCTGTCTCCTCCCTCCCTCTCTCTCCCTCTGTCTCCCTCCCTCTCTCTCCCTCTGTCTCCCTCCCTCTCTCTCCCTCTGTCTCCCTCCCTCTATCTCCCTCTGTCTGTATGCCTCCCTCTGTCTGTCTGTCTATCTCCCTCTGTCTGTCTGTCTGTCTCTGTCTGTCTGTGTCTGTCTTTCTGCTGTCTGTGTCTGTCTCTCTCCATCTGTCTGTCTCTCTCCCTCTGTCTGTCTCTCTCCCTCTGTCTGTCTGTCTCTGTCTGTCTGTCTCTGTCTGTCTGTCTCCCTCTGTCTGTCTCTCTCCCTCTGTCTGTCTCTCTCCCTCTGTCTGTCTCTCTCCCTGTCTGTCAGTCTCTGTCTGTGTCTGTCTGTCTCTGTCTGTCTGTCTCCCTCTGTCTGCATCTCTGTCTGTCCCCGTCTCTGTCTGCATCTCTGTCTGTCCCGGTCTCTGCATCTCTGTCTGTCCCCGTCTCTGTCTGCATCTCTGTCTGTCTGTGTCTCCCTCCCTTTCTCTGTCTCCCTCCATCTCTATCTCTATCCCTTTCTCTACCTCTCTCTCCCTCCCTCTGTCTCACTCCCTCTGTCTCACTCCCTCTCTCTCTCTATCTCCCTCTCTATCTCCCTCCCTCTCTATCTCCCCCCTCTCTCTATCTCCCCTCCCTCTCTCTATCTCCCATTCTTTCTATCTCCCTCCCTCTCTATCTCCCCCATATCTCCCTCCCTCTCCATCTCCCTCCCTCTCCATCTCCCTCCCTCTCCATCTCCCTCACTCTATCGATTTCCCTATCTCTATCGATCTCCCTCTCTCTCTCTCCCTCTCCATCCCTCTCTCTCTCCATCTCCCTCTCTTTCCATCTCCCTCTCTCTCTCCATCTCCCTCTCTCTCTCTCCCTCTCTCTATCTCCCTCTCTCTCTCTATCTCCCCCTCTTTCCATCTCCCTCTCTCTTTCCATCTCCCTCTCTTTCCATCGCCCTCTCTCTTTCCATCTCCCTCTGTCTTTCCATCTCCCTCTCTTTTTCCATCTCTCTCCCTCTCTCTCTATCTCCCTCTTTCACTCTCTCTATCTCTCTCTCTCCATCTACCTCTCTCTCCATCTCCCTCTCTCTCTCTCCATCTCCCTCTCTCTCTCCATCTCATCTCTCTTTCCATCTCCCTCTCTTTCCATCTCCCTCTCTCTTTCCATCTCTCTCCCTCTCTCTCTCTCTCTTTCTCTCTCTCTATCTCCCTCTCTCTATCGATCTCCCTCTCTCTCTCCCTCTCCATCTCCCTCTCTCTCTCCATCTCCCTCTCTCTCTCCATCTCCCTCGCTCTCTCTCTCTCTATCTATCTCCCTCTCTATCTCCCTCTCTATCTCCCTCTCTCTTTCTCTATCTCCCTCTCTCTCTCACTCTCTCACTCTCTCCCTCTCTCTCTCCATCTCCCTCTCTCTCTCCATCTCCCTCTCTCTCCCCATCTCCCTCGCTCTCTCTCTCTCTCTCTCTCTCTCTCTCCCCTTATCTATCTCCCTCTCTATCTCCCCCTCTCTCTATCTCTCTCTCTCTCTCTTTCTCTCTCTCCCTCTCTCTATCGCTCTCTCCCTCTCTCTCTCCATCTCCCTCTCTCTCTCCATCTCCCTCTCTCTCTCCATTTCCCTCCTCCATCTCCCTCTCTCCATCGATTTCCTCTCTCTCTCTCTCTCTCTCTCTCTCTCTCTCTCTCTCTCTCTCTCTCTCTCTCTCTCTCTATCTATCTCCCTCTCTCTCTATCTCCCTCTCTCTCCATCTCCCTCTCTCTATCTCCCTCCCACTGTCTGTCTCCCTCCCTCTATCTCCCTCTCTCTGTCTCCCTCTCTGTCCCCCTCTGTATCATTCTCTCTGTATCCTTCCCTCTGTCTCAATCCCTCTGTATCCGTCCCTCTGTCTCCCTCTCTCTGTTTTCCTCTCTCTCCCTGTCTTCCTTCCTCTATCTCACTGTCTCCCTCCCTCTGCCTGTCACCCTCTGGCACCTCACCCAAGCCTCACGGGCACGCAGGTCTTTTAGGCGTCACTAGGGGGGAGCAGGGGGGGGGCTGCGGGGGGTGCGGACCGCACCGGGGGACACCATCAGTGGGGGGTGACCCCAATCTGTGAGCACAGCTCTCAGGGCTGCCTCGCCTCTGCAGACTGCTTTACTTTATATTTATAAAGGAGGAATGGAACAAAAGATCACATTAAAAAAAATATTCTTCCTAGTTTAAATACGAAATGGACCAGTGAGGAACATAGAATTAAATGTGCCGCACGTTATAGAAAGAAGCAATTTTTACATAGAAATTTGACTGAGGAAATTGAGTAAATGCCGAGCCAGCAATGCATTTCTCTTACCAAGGACAGACAGGCAGTTTTTAAATTGGCCCACATTTATTGAGAGAAATTTTGTTTTTGTTTTTGCTTTTCAGTAAATTCGTTTTGGGACATGTTTGAATCGATTGGCTACTGCGCACTCTCCTTTCAGATGTCAGTACTTTATAATTTAAACATTGAGGGAACAGGTAAATAAAAAAAATCTAAGGATCTCGCATTTTTGAGGAGTTAAAGGCGTCTTTAAAGGACCATTTACTGGTTAATGGGGCTTTATTGTGAATCTCCCGGCCCCCCTAGAGCAGAGTGTCTCGGAGTCGCTGCTGTGGCTGACTCCGAGACACTCTTTCAAAGGAATGCCTCCTAATTATCAGTTATGTGCTAAGTGCCTCATCCTGCGACACACCCACCACTTGCAGGCGACACACTACTGTGTCG
Organism: Lissotriton helveticus; assembly: GCF_964261635.1. Lineage (NCBI taxonomy): Eukaryota > Metazoa > Chordata > Amphibia > Caudata > Salamandridae > Lissotriton > Lissotriton helveticus. Next base: position 1,031,260,695 of record NC_136063.1, read on the forward strand.
GGACACAGTTTGGAAAGCGCTGTTATGTGGGATTAACTTTGAAGTATGTGCTCCACATGAAAATTCAAAAGAATAAACAGAATTGATCAGTAATTGCCATACAGATTTTTATTTTTATTTTATTAATATATTTATTTTACAGGGCCATACAGACCTTCTATTTTATTTTTTTATATTTGTATTTTTTATTTTACAGGGCCATACAGACCTTTTATTCCTTCAGGTATTTCTGTGGTGTGTTGGAGGCCGGTATTGAAAGCCCAGGCCCACAGCTGGTGTGCCTCTTCACTTTCCCCAGCTCCTTGAGGTTAATAGCAGCAATCAAATGGGAGCTTAACAAGAGACAGAAAAGGAGAGGAAGGGAAGGAGTTGAAGAGAAAGAGATCAAAGAGGGATCAGAGTGAAAGAGGTGAGAAAAGGATAGCGAGAACGCATGGATGGAACAAGCGACAGCATAAGGACAAGAAGGGGCTAGTTTGAGCATTTCTACCAGGGCTACTTTGGTTCATGAAACAGTATCATAGTAATTCTAGTGAGAGGTTATAAGTTTGACAATTGTATTGTGTTTACGAATCAATTCATTACATCTGAGAGTAAATCACTGAAATTAGATTGTTGAGTTTCACATTGTTTCTGAAATGCAATTGGAGTTATAATTTGTTATAGGAGTTCCTTGGTATGAGATAAAAAATGTGCTTCACATGTAATCTTTTAGATACACTTGTGTGTTTTCTTATAATTTATTTGATTTTTGATATCATGAACAGATACTGGTACCAATCATAAGCTGATCACATCACATACTAGAATGGAGGACACCGTGAGTTTTCAAATTGGTGGCTCAGTAATAGTTTTTTCCTGAGTCTGATATCAGTAAGGGAAGGAGTCAGTATGATATTTGGCACTGTTTTAAAACAGAGTCATTACAAAACTGCAAAGTGACTGAAATAGGTAGAGCAGGATGACAAAGGTCATTTTAATATGCCACAAATTGTGAGTGATGCCAGGTTTTACATTTATCTGGATGAATGAGATTATTAGGTCGAAAAATTGGGGGTTTGATTGAGTGGGGTAAAAACAGTCTCAATCAATAACAACAGTCCTTGTTAGCAAGAACCACAAAAGTCACTAAATTAACCTGTGCTTAACCCTTAACTAGCTAGGCAAAAAGCAGTCAGGCTTAACTTAGAGGCAAAGTGTAAAGTATTTATGCAGCACACAAACAGTAATAAAGTGAAAACACTACAAAGAAATTTAGAAAAACTGAGAAAATGTTTGTAAATAAAATGAGACCCAAACAATATAAATCTAATTAGTAGAACTGGAGATATTCAATTTCAAAGGCACAAGTTCAGGCAACTGCAATGGAGAACAGGCCGGATACCAGGACCAGGTTACCTTCTCAAACTCTTTCGAGAAGAGTCCAGTTCACAATGGAGGAGGCCTCGAGGAGAACGTCCTGATGGTCACTGCCTTAGTGTGAAGAGCAGGCCTGTAGTGAATGACGGTGGTCATTGTAGTGTGTGAATGTCCTGTCAGGAATCGTTGACGGTCATTGCTTGAGCTTCGTATTGGCAATAACTGTGGGTTGTCATCACTGTAGTGTAAAGTGCAGATCTGACATTGCTGGTTGTTGCTGGTGGTGACTGTACCCCAAAGAGGTTAGGATCACCAGAGCTTCGCATTGGTGGTTGGTACTGGTAGAAACATCTCAGTATGAACTGGCCCATTCATTGTCACAAAGGGTTCAAAACTTCAGGATTTCTCCCTTCTCTTCAGAGGAGTACAGGAGTTCTGATGCCAGCCAAGGACGCAGGACCTGGGAAGGGACTGCTTGAGGATCAGAGACTCACTGCAGCAGAGGCCAGCAGGGCCAGTTGAAGGTCCAGTTGCATCAGGTCAGTTGGGCAATTGCAGGGAGGCCTCTGGACCTTGTTGTGTCCCTGTAGCTAATACCAGGAGGTCAGCGGTCTGACGCTTGGAGTGACCCGTGAGCTGAATGGATCAGGACCAACCTTCCTTCTCAGACAATAGGACAGTCCTCAGGCAGCATGGCCTTACTCTGGCAGCAGACCAATTTTTCTGTACTTTCCAGAGCTCCAAGAGTGTACTAAAGAGTGGGTCTGAGGTTCCTAATTTTATACCTGATGCCAGCTATGAAGTGGAAGAAACTTCTTGATTCCCCCCCTCTCCCCAGATGTTTCTCGAGGGTAAATTGGGTGTTTAAAACAGCACACAAACTGAAATGGTAGGTCTGAGACATGTTTTTAAAAGGCTATTTAAGAGGCTGGCGGAATAAGTGCTGCTGGTCCTCTAGTAGGATATATATTACTGATCCTAGGTACATCTAATACCACTTTACTAGGGACTTATAAGTAAGTTAAATGTGCCAATTAAGGTGTAGGTCAATTTTACCATGTTTTAAGGAGTGAGCACAAGGACTTCAACATTGGCTAGTAGTGGTAAAGTGCACCGATTCCTAAAGTCAAGAAAAAATAATTTCATAAAACATGAGAGGACTATGAAAATGAATGGGAGAAGACGACTCTATGTCAGGAATTAATTCTGGGCCAGATGTACGCTAAAAACCATGGGCCCATGTACAAAAAATATTTTGCGACTTGCAAATAAATTGCGACTCGCAAAATACAGTTTTGCGACTCAGTATTTGGAAGGGGCGTTCCCTTCCAAATAGAGACTCTATAGGCATGTACTAATGTTTTGCAATTGCGGTCGCAAAACATACGCAATTACCACCTACTTCAAGTAGGTGGTAATACATTCTCAAATGGAAGGGGTCCCCCTTTGCAAATGCATGCAGAATTATTTTTTAAGGGCAGGCTGTGGTCCCAGGGATCACTATTTGCCCTTAAAATGTTTTAACAAAATTGTTTCATTTAAAAAAAAAATCATCCTGTTTTTCTTAAAAAAAATAAAACTGCTTAATTTAAAAGCAGTCCCAGACGTGGTTGTTTGCTGAGCCCAGCAGGCCACTATACCTGAGAGGGCCTGTCATTCCCAATGGGCTCGCAAATTGCGAGAGGCTCATCTATATTAATGAGCCTCTCAATTTGCAACCCCATAGGGAATTGTTAAACACACTGTTGTACATGGCTAATTGCACCTCACAAATTGCGACTCGCAAATGAGTTGCAAATTGCAAGGTGCAATTTTGCCGGTCGTTTATCTGGCCCTATGTCTGTAATCATAATATTATTTTATGGCATAACTCACCATGCACAGAGACACAGAAGGAGTGCTCAGCCACCACGGTTTCTAAACATTTGAATCAGTAGGCTCTGGAAGGGTGTAGGAGGTTGCCACCCTGCCAGCTGCCTTCATGTACCCTACAGGCATATAGTTCAACATTAGTGCCTTGCCTTGACAGAAAAGACTATCCCTAAAAAGCACGAGTCTGTCTGCCGGCAAAGGTTTTATTTCTTTGTCATTTAAATGCTGACACTCAGAGTTAATAGATAGTGTTCAAGGTAGCTTAATGTAGCAAACATGTATCAAAAATTGATATATGTGTCCTAAGGATTTGTAAATAGTTGTTACTCTGTTGAACTTTGTGGGGAAATAATAAGGGCACAGGAAGTGCCACGCATTCGTGTAAAGTAGCAATGTTTTGGCTTGGCTTGTAGGTGATGGTAATGGGTTTTCTTTGATAACGGGTTCTGATTTTTATGTTATTTTTCATATCTTCACGCATAACCTGAAACAAAGCTTGGAGTGGGCCTTATATTACTCTAGCAATTAAAAATACTTTCATTGCATGCAGTGTCATTTTCATAGATAATTTGTTGCTGGACTTTAAATCACCAGACATTTCCTCCGCAAAGGCACTGCCATACTGCATTTGCGAAAGAAGAATTATTTCAAAGGCATCGAAAATAAATCTAATGACGTAAGGCCTGGAGCCTGGCCAAAGTTAGTAAAAGGAGAAACAACACGTTTGACTCCACTTTGTAACTGATTTAGGGTGCTGTGGAAAGGAGCTGAGCACTTGAAGCATCTAACTTCTCTTCGACATTGATTCTGTCAGTGACTTTGTACCTATCTTCATTGAAGATTTTACAATGATAATTGACAGAAGACTACGGACCTCATTATGAGTCTGGCGGAACACGGACCACCAAACTCGCGGCAGCGTGACGGTCTTGCAACCACTCTATTACGACCAGGGCGGTTAGGCCACCCTGGCACCACTGCAACCACCAGGGATCAGAGATCACTGGCTGTGGCTTGGTGATCTTGAGGCAGCAATATGGTTGGAGCGGCTGTTGCTGCCCCGGCAAGCATATTACGAGTTTCCTCACCACCACACTTTTCCTGGTGGTGTCACAGCCATGAAAAAAGTGCCATGGGGTGAATGCAAGTGGGCATATGTGGTGCCTCCCTGTGTGCATGCACCCCTGTACCTGCACAGCATGGAATGCAGCAGTACATGCCGTGCAGGTACTTATTTTGAGGTTCCCACTACAGTGCCTATTTCATAGGCACCATGATGGTAAAGCCAAAGAACCACCCACCAGACAGGAGAAAACTCCCAATCTGGTGGGTGGTTCAACCACGGGTTAGGCAGGTGGTCCCACTCCTGCACTGCCAAACTTGTAATGAAGCACTATAACATGACTCCTCCGAGACAATTAATAATCCTTCACCAAAGAGTCTCAAAATGGTCCCTATTGGCTCTTCAATCATTTGTTTTTCTGGAGTTTTATATAGCACAGACTTGACCCAAAGGTATCGGGTATCAGAATGCTTTACATGAGCACCAGTTGCGTTTCATAAGGGCACATTAATTTTTGTTAGGCACAAGGAAATTAAGTGACTTGTCATAATCATAGGATGCTAAGCGTCGAGGAGGAGACTCAAACCTGGTTCCCCAGATTTGATGCCCGCCATGCTAGCCGTTAGGACACATCCTCTCCTCGGACTAATGTTTGTCAAACTGATGAGTAATCAAAATGAAGTTCAAGGAAGCCATTGGATTCCCCCTTAGTGCTGTACCATCAAATGGCTAAGGTGGGGAAGGCCCCATGCCACTTCATTCTTCTTCAATTTGCACCTTCAATTGATAATACAGATTATAAAATGATGAATGTGAAATATATGGCAGGTTGTTTCTTCAGCACCAAGTGTAATCAATAGTTCAAGAAGGGAATTGAAGAGCACATTCTCTTGTCAAGAAGGCAAGGCAAAAATGAGGAAACAAAAAAATACATAGGATTGGATACTGCATTACTATAGCTTTGTCAATGTTAAGGAAAACAATTTGACACAAATAATGAATCTTACATCATTTATACATATCTTCCTTTTCAAAAGTCAAGGCGCTCAGCATATTTTGGTATCTAATTTGTAAAGAATTCTCTTTAATGTATTACCAGACCATTTTGAAGATTGGCATGCCCTAGACTAGGTTCCTCTATCTTCCTCCTCTAATCCTGCTTGTTGGACTCTAATTCCTTTACTTTGGCCACGATCAAGCCCCTCCACAAGTCTCTTTCTATATTGTTACATTCTTTTTCTGTCAATCACTCTCAGAGTTTTCTGAAAATCCCTCTACCGTGCCCCCTGTCCCAATTTACCTATTTCTTGGGGTATTTGCTCTGTTGCATAAAGTATGGAATCTCCAAAAGGAAATTCTTGAGAGTCCCCTTGCAGTGCAACTAGAATTAAGGATGAAAAGGAGATAGCCCACAATGTTTACTAAAAATGGCTCCATTATTTTCCCACCGATGAGGTGAAAGCCGAAATTGAGTATCTGATGGGAAAATTATGGCAGATGGTAATGGAACGGAAACAGTATATTTCATGAGGATGCCCCTACAGAAGAAATCATGTTATCCGTGGTAATCTCAAGGGCATCAGGTAATTGTAAATGGATGGATGGATCAGTTGAAGGGTGGGTGAATGAGTGAAAGAAAGGAGGCTGAGTGAAAGGGTGGATAGATAGATGAGTGAGCGCGAGGATGTATGGCGAGAAAGGATGGATTGATGTGTGAAAGGGCGATGGATGAGCGAAAGGACGGATGGATGGATGAATAAATGGATAAAAGGGTTGATGGAAAAGTGAAAGGATTCATAACTGAGATAAAGTAGGGAAATGTTTGATGGATAGGTTTATAGATACACGTATAGGTTTAGATATGGATTGGCTGATGGATGGGTGGAATGGCGACAGACTGAATGTTGGAAAAAAGACTAAATGGATGACAGAATGGAAAGGTGAAATGGTGGCTATCAGTGGGTGAATAGAATGGTGAACAGATGAATGGATAGATGCTTGGATGAAAGAGACAAGCAAGCTCTTCTGGGGAGGGTTGAGATGACTAGCTTTGCTTGCTTGGTGCCACAAGAGCTTTCGTTCAAAGTGGGGTGTATATTAATTTTCTGGCTACTCCCTGGGGTAATATGACGTAAATATTATTGCATAACAAACTTTTCACCTCTGACAGCAGCAGCATTAACCTGACGAATAACAATTTGACTGACATATGTGTAAGGAAGGATGCTTATCCCTGCAAATCAAGGAGAGATATAGATGGCGAGGAATAATTTTTTAACTGTTGTAACCTCTAATGTAAGGACGAATCTAAGGCAAATTTATGAACCAATTCATGAAACAATTTTGCATTTCCACATTCAAAATGTATATGCACATAGCATGACTCATAGTGCAAACACAAATTTCACTTAACAAAAAACTCTGCATTAATACAGGTATATCCATTGACTCATAAATATTATACCAGTATAATAGAAAACTACTCAGGAATAAATTGGCTGTGGAATTTTGTGCACATTCTCAGACATATTCATAGATGTGCACAAACATTTCCATTGTCAACTCACATTCTGCAAATGTTTGGAAACGCACGTCTGTCAAGGACAGGAGTACTTCCGTTTTCTAAGTGTGAATGAAAGGAGCTGCATTAGAAGGGTTTTTTCCACAAGGAATAAAACAAATAGCAAGCATGAATGCAATTTTGTAAGCATTTACAAATAAATAACTATAAAGTATATGTTGGACCTGATTTCCTTGACGTGTTTCCCCCCCAACCTTTTGCCTTCCAGCCTCCTGTTTTTGCTTACTTCTTTTTTTGGCATCAGGACTCTGCACATTTTAGCACTGCTAATTAGTGCTAAAGTGCTTGTTATCTCTTCTTTAAACAAAGTAACATTGCCTTACACCCAATTGGCATAATGAATATACTTTTAATTTCCTAGTACCCTGGTCTGTAGATTAAATGCTAATAGTGAGCCTACATCACTTATTGTGCCATATACTTAGGCAGACCTTTAAACATGCTTCAGGCCTGCCATAGCAGTCTGTGTGTGCAGTTTTAAATTGCCATTGTGACCTGGCAAGATAAACCTCTTGCCAGGCCCAAACCTCCCTTTTTAATGCATATACATAGGGTGACGTGTATTTAAAAGGTTTTACATGTCCTGGTAATGAAAAACTACAAAACTCACTACTGTGAGGCCTACCTCTCTCATAGGATAACATTGGTTTAACTTATTACATTTAGTAAGTGGTAAAATTTGATTGTGAACATTTGATCCTTCCATGTTTGGTGTCTGAGAAATTGTAGCTAAAAATCCTCTCCAATGGTAAAGTCAGATTTTAAGTTACAATTTTGAAAATGGCACTTTTAGAAAGTTGCAATTTTCCTGCTGTAACCATTTGTTGCCTGCCGCCTGTTCCTGGGTCACATGACTGGGTGTAGTTGGCAGTTGTGCTTTGTTTAGTCCTCCCAGACTGCCACATGATGGACAAATTAGGTGTGCCTGCATGGGACAAAACACAGCAGAATAGGGAAAGCACACCAGGGCACATTCCCACTTGCAACTGAAAAGGCTGTGTTCTGCCTCCACACAAACGTCTTGTCACCACAGCATTTTTCATGCAGCCAGCTTGAAACCAGATGCAAAAAGTTGAGATGTTGGACGGAATGCTAACCCAAGCAAACATTCATCCCCAATCACAGCTCTGGGTTAAATCCATCATCTTTTGCACACCACGCTATTCCAGTTTAGACCCAGCCATATGCAAATCAGTCTTGACCCTGATCCCCATCGGAACAGTCCAGCCTGAACTGCCAGGCCAGATCCTCTTTGGACCCAAAACAAATATCCTGTGACCGGTTTCAGTGTTGCACCCCTCATCAGCCAGGCTAGCATGAATCTGGTGGCATAGCAAGTTCGGGACCCAAGTCTGGGCATACCCTTCCCACTTTGGGTGACAAATGCAAAAAGATCAGATGATCGACAGAATGCTGAACTAATCAAACATTCACCCCCAGCCACTGATCCGGGTTAAATCCATTGCTTTTTCGCACACCACACCATTCTAGTTTAGACCCAGCAATATTCAAATTAGTCCTGACCATCCAGAACGCTTTCCATGCTCCTTGTGGCCCCTTCCAATGTGTACAGCGCTCTCCAACATTGACTTTGAAGTTAACCCTTTCTGCCAGACTAACCTGGGCCCTGTATCTGGCCCGCTCTCCAGAGGTCAGTCTGAACTTGTGACTTTCACCCAGTCTCGCACGACCAGATGACCGTGACTGGCACCTTGTGCTTTTATGGCTTTTGCTTACTGAAAATCTTTAAAATTACATATCTCTGGTTCTACTGGTTGTTTTTTTTGTAATTTTGATGTCAAATAATATGTTAATACTCTATTTTTCTAAATTGGCATTGGGTTTTTCTTGTGTTGTGTCATCACTTTATTACTATTTGTAGTGTTGAAAACATACGTTACATATTGCCTCTAAGTTAAGCCTGACTGCTTTGTGCTAAGCTACCAGAGGTTAAAGTGCAGTTTAATTTGGGGTTTGCTTGTGTTTCACCCTGACAAAGATTGTGGTTCAGATTTGCAATTTTTAAAACAAATGATTAAATAACCAATGGATTTTGTCTGAAGCACTTTCAGCAAACATGCCTAAAGAGACAATGGAGGATTAAAAAGGTGTCAAGGAGGTAATGCAAAGCTGCCAGATGAGGGACAACAACACCTAAAATGGTTTAGGAGCCCTGTAGTCCAATTCTGAATGGGGCCCCAAGTTCCTACCTTTGACAACAATAATATTCTGACCATTTCCATGGTGGCAATAGGCAAAGAAAATGTTTGATGATACCAAGGTTGTGCAGAAACTTTATAGACAATTTCCACCCTGCAAATCCCATATACCCCCCTGCAAGGAATTGGGTTGTTGGTTGAAAGGGGTGTGAGCCCTGGTCAAGCAACAGCCACATCCCTTGCAGGACGAACCACAAAAAGTCACTAAATTAACATGTGGTTAACCCTGGGTAGCTTGGCACAAAAAGCCTAAGGCTTAACTTAGAGTCAATGTGTGAAGTATTTATGCAGCACACAAGCAGTACCAAAGTGAAACACAACAGGAGAACTTTTAAACCAATTTAGAAAAATAGAATACATTTAGAATTATTATTTGACACCAAAACAACAAAAATCCAAGCAGTAGAAACAGGTACATGAATTTTTAAAGTTTATGGGCCAAAATAGCACCTAAAAGATGCTAAACGTGGATATCCAGTCATGGGAGATTGCATCAAAGTCAAAAATTAAGGTCGATCACAATGGAGTGCGGTTCAGATTACAAGAAGTGGATTGGGCACAGTCAGCACTTACCTTCAGACTTAGAAATGTTTTGGTAGAAAAATGTCAGTTGGGCAAGGCTGTAGGAACTGTCTGAGGAAAAAGCTTCACCGCCTGATGGCCTTGGGTCAAAGCTGTGGTGAAAATTTCAGTGTTCGGACTTGGTCTCCTAAGTGGAAGTCAAAAAACTCCATTTGGATTTGCTGCTGTAGAGAAGAATGTAGCTGGAGCAGCCACAAAGTCAAATCGACTTGCGATGCACCTTGGGTGGATGGGCAAGCAGGTTGGTCCCAGTCTTCTCCTGGTTCTCAGAACACTTTTTGGCCACATTTTGTCTACCCTCATTTTTGCAGCTTGTTTTTCTGAGCACCATTACACCACAACCAAGGGTCGAAGACTTGTGGGACACCTCTTGGATGTTCAGAACTCACTTTGGGTGGGTCCATGCTTAAGATAGTGGTAGCCAGTTATGTCCCTGTGACAATGAACAGGAAGCCAGATAACTAGCTTTTGGGGTTACTCCTGGTAGCCCTGGATGCAGGAGCAGATTCAGGGCTCAATTGCAGGGCTGGACACTGAGGGAGCAAGGATGGCATCTGAGGGCTCAAGGCAGGTTCCAGGCAGCAAAGCAGTCCCCTAGGTACAATAGCAGTGTGGCAGGGTGAACAGCAGGTCACAGTAGCAGACACTCCTCTGAGAGCCCTTCTACTGGTCCAGAAGTGAACTGAAGAGTGGGTCTTCAAGTACTATTTTTATGCCCTGGTGCCATTCTTCTAAAAGGTGGGATATGCTTCTGGAAAGGTTCTTTGAAGTGCATGGAATGTCCAGACTTCCCTGTCCTGGCTCCAAGCTGGCTGTAGTGACAATACAAGGTTGTTAGGCCCTTTGTGTGGGGGCAGAGCACAAGCCATTATGGTGTAAGTGGGGCTGTGCTCAGCTCTGCCTCTCCATTTTGCCAACAGATTGCCTATTTAGGTACACCTAATCCTTCTATGTGTGACCGTCTGGGAGGACTTCACAGTCAGTTACTCCCAGTCATGTGACTGAGACCAGACTACAGGCAGAAAAATAACAACTTTCTAAAAGTGGCATTTTCAAAGTTGTAATAAAATGTCTGACTTTACTGTTAAAGAGGGTTCATCAATTCAATTGTGTAGGTACCAAACATGATATCTCCACCTCCTCTCAATTACAGGTCCAGAAGTGAACTGAAGAGCGGGTCTGAAAGTCCTATTTTTATGCCCTGGTGCCATTCTTTTAAGAGGTGGGATACGCTTTGGGAAAGGTTCTTTGAAGTGCATGGAATGTCCAGAATTCCCTGCCCTGGCCCCAAGCTGGCTGTAGTGACAATATAGGGTTGTTAGGCCCTTTGTGTGGGGGCAGAGCACACGCCATTATGGTGTAAGTGGGGCTGTGCTCAGCTCTGCCTCTCCATTTTGTCAACAGATTGCCTATTTAGGTACACCAAATCCTTCTATGTGTGACCATCTGGGAGGAATTCACAAAGTCAGTTACTCCCAGTTGTGTGGCTGAGGCCAGGCTATAGGCACAAAAGGGCTAAGAGCAGAAAAATAGAAACTTTCTAAAAGTGCATTTTCAAAATTGGAATAAAAAGTCTGACTTTACTGTTAAAGAGGGTACCTCAATACAATTTTGTAGGTACCAACATGATATATCTACCTCCTTTCAATTCGGAATTACAGCTCATTAAATGTACTAAAAAATACCCAATGTTATCCTTTGAGAGGGGTAGGCCTCACAGTAGTAAAAATCAAATTTCCGAGTTTTCACTACCAGAACATGTAAAACTTAAAAGTACATATCCAACCTTTTATTTACACAGAACCCTGCTCTACAGGCTACCTATGCCCTACCTTGACCACCGTGGCCTGGGCCCGAGTCCCGGTCAGGGAACCAGCTGTGACTGTATCAGAGTATCAAGAACTATTCTTGGGACTTGTACTTTGTTTTCAATGTGATTAAAAAGTTATCACTATAAATAAATTTTGAATGCAATGTACTGGTATAACATGTAAAAAGATTGTCAAAGAGGTTTTTAAAATAAAACAGTTGTTTAGTAAAAGAAAAAGTGAAAAGAGTGAAGGTGTATGTGTTAATTAATATGCAGCTAGTTGATAATTTCTCCCCGGTGATGTGTATGTATGCTACCTTAGGGGTGACTTACATACAATAAAAGGGGAATTTAAGGCTTGGTAAGGGGTTTTAAATGCCAAGCCAACATGGCAGAGTAACGCTGCATTCAGGCTGCAATGGCAGATGCGGAACATGTTTAAGGTGCTACTTAAGTGGGTGGCACAATAGGTGCTGCAGGCCCACTGGTGGCATTTCATTTATTGGATATGGGTATTTGGTATATCGCTCTACAAGGAACTTATAATAAATTAAATATTCCAATGACGTGTATGCCAATCACACCATGTTCAGTGCAGCGTTTCACCAATCTTTTTGCTTTTTGTCTCCACGTTTTTCTGAAAATTATGTTGGCCCTAAGGCTCTGAGGACTTTACCACTGTTAATCAGTGCTAAATTGCATGTGCTTCTTCCCTAAACATGTGTGTAATTGGGGTATACCTGCCTGTCCTATTTAATTTACTTGTAAGTCCCTTATAAGGTGGTTTACTATATACCCTTGGTCTTTAAGTTAAATGCTACTAGTGGGCTGCAGCACAGATTGTGCCACCAATAGAACTAGCCTTTCAAACCTGCCTCTGGGCTGCCAATGCAGTGCCTGTGTATGCAGTTTACTGACACTTCGAATTGGAATTTCACACTACTTGCCAAGCCTGAAACTCCTCTTTTATTACATATAAGTCACCCCCAAGGGCTGGGTGCTATGTAAGTAAAAGTTAGGATATGTACTTTTATGTTTTCAATGCCCTGGTACGTAACAAACAGACTGATTTGTTTTTATCTACTGTGAGGCGTACTCCTCTCATAAATTAGCATTGGGAATAACTTAATACACTTTTAAGATGTAATTCTGATGAGAGAGGAGTAGCTTTTTCATGTTCCATATATTTGGAATGGTATCGATATAGCCTACTTACTGATTAAGTTGGATTTAACATTACTATTTTAGAAATGCCACTTTTAGAAAGTGGACATTTCTCTGCACTTACTGCTCTGTGTGCCTGACAACTTGTCCCCAATACACATCTGGGGTGAGTGACAGATACACTTTGTGTAAACTCATTTATTGTGGAATGTTATTTATTTTCTCATAGATAGCATTTCATTTAAATATTTTACAGAAACAAAAGTACACGACCATAGTTCATCTCACATAAGTATGCATCACTTCATTCAGTTTTTCACAAGAATATACATTGGAATACTTCATATGCAGATAAATTCACAACAGGACACTCATCGCTTCACACATGCTAAAATATCTCATCCATACTATAATCTGTCATATTTTATTCAATCTATCACATCCACACTAAAACACATTAAAAAACATAACAATGTAGCCCACCAATTCAGAAAATTAATTGCCTAGTAGTTTGCTTTGAACATTCTAGATGCCAAACTAAACATAAAATTTCAATGAATGTAATATTTTTTTATATAAGACTTTCTTTATAATCCTTTTAACACAGTTATAAGTCGTTACATCATCTGTGGTTATTGACTCTGGTTTAAATCTAGGTTACAGTGAGACACTGAAATACAGACCACCTTCTTCAGATAGCTTTTTTGAAGTGTTTTCACAGCCTAACTATTCTGTTTAATTCATGCTGTGTCTAGCACTCTTTTGGCATTACTTAGAAACCCTACTGAATTACAAGTGGCCAACTATGCTCCTTCTTGCCTAAAAACCCTCTTTGTTTGTTCACAAAACGGTACAGGACTGTGCCGTTTCCTTATCTTATTATATATTTCATTACGAAAAATAAACTTACCCTGTCCGGCTGGACGGTGGTCAATATAGCTCCCACTGTGGACTATGTTTTATTTGTTACTCTGTATCTAGATATTCCTTGGGACCATTGTTGTTTATAAAGTATAGCTACCCACGGTCCCTGGATAACCGAATGGGTTCCCTTGTTGTTTAAAAACAGAATACCAAGTAAGGCAAATGAGGAGGAGGGGCCTGTTCCAAGGGATAAGGGATGTCTAAAGCATGAAAACACCAAAGATTATTCATAGACGAAAGTGTTACATTGAAAAACTAATCTGAGTAATGTATATTTTTTACATGAACTATGGTCATATACTTTTGCTTCTGTAAAAATTTAAAACTAAATGCTAACTATAAGAAAAGAAATATTTTTTTACAAAAAATGAGTTTTTGAGAATGTCTGATTCATGAATTTATAATTTGGAAACAATAGATTAGAGTTATACATTTGTGAAACGTGTAGAGTTGCCGTATTCTGTTGTTCTGAGTTCTTCTTTACCCTGGTATTGCCTTCTTCCTATCATTTTTTTGGTGTCCTTTTTTGTTTAGTGGACTTAGGCTCACTATACAGAATGTCATTCTCACAATAGGTGCGGTGATCTGCAGAGGTATCACCAGCTGACTGTGCTTCAGCCTCTGGCCTCATGCCCTCCAGGATTGGGCACGCTCTCTGTCATTTACAGAATTCCTCCCTGGTGGGTCCGTCTTATGCCAGACTGGTCACTAAGGGAGGCCATGTCCTCCCCAGTAAGCTCTGGGCGGCCTCATCCAGCGCCCCAACCGTCTCCTCTGTGGGACATTCAGGAGTTAGTTTCCCCATGCTCCCTGCCCTTTCCTCTCTTGGTAGATATCTGGGCCCTATTTCCAGGCTCCAGACCTCTTTGACACTCTTCCCTCCTGGGCAACCAAGGACTTGGTGGTCACACAAACCCATTAAAGCAACCCCATCATTTCCAAGTATGGCTTGAGCTATACTTCCTTCCAGGTAGTGTGCTCAAGATCATTCTGTAGCTGACAGTCCACAGGCATTGTAGGGCTCACAGAAACTTCCAGAAGATCTGAGATTCTACCCCCCAATGAACTAGAACCACTGGGTAGTGGCTCTCCCGGTTGTCTACTATTACAAACTGGTTGAATGTATTGGGGATCACTTGCTCTGAGGACACCAGATTACACCTCTCAATAGTCTAAATGGCTCCTGTGTCCCTCGGAGTCTCCACCCTCTGCCATCAATGGTGACTCACTGCCTATTCTTTGCAGTATAGCCTTTGGCACCATTTCCTCATCACTCTGTGATACTAGGGTAACCCCACTGACTTCAAACCCCACCCCCCACTAACTGGGGTCATCTCCTCCCCAAGCACTACACTAGCCAACCGCGGGGGACTTTCTCCAGTGGGATACTGGGCCCTTTAGGGGGCACTTGGGATCACCCTTGTAATGCTCATACTCACAACATTCAAAGTAGTTGCGGGTAGACTCTCTCACCATCGTGGTCATGTACCCCCACAAGCTACCGCCTGTTAGATCTGGGGGTCTCTAGTTGGCAGAGGTAGGTACCACTGTCCAAATAGGGACCCTTGCTTCTAGTCAGGGCAAGGAGATAACCTTCTGAGATAACCCCTGCTCACCCTCTAGGTAGCTTGGCACGAGCAGTCGAGGCTAACCAGAGGCAATGCGTAAAGTATTTGTACCAACACTCACAGTAACACAGTGAAAACACCACAAACTGACTCCACAACAGTTTAGAAAAATAAAGGTATTTTTAATCTAAACTACACAAGACCAAAACAACAAAAATCCAACATACACAGTTCAAGAATATGGTTTCAAAAAGAGTTCTTCAAGTTGCGGTAAAATAAACCACAGATGCGTGAAAAGTTCACAGTTGCGTCACGTTTACTCACAGTACCTTTAGTTGCAACAAAGTTCCAAAAGCAGAAGCTGGTGCGGTGGAAAACAAGCGATGCGTTGCTCCTGAGACCCTGGGGAGGCGATGCGACAGCCCCGCTGCAGCAGCGGGCGTGTTGCGACGAATCCGGTCTGTATGGGGAGGAAGGCCACTTGTATGGATTCCGGTGCGTAGGTTCCGTAGGAAGTCTGTTCTCGCAAAGGCACGATGCGACGATCTCGTAGGGGCTGCGACGATCTCCGGGGCGACGATGCGCGGTCCAGCGGGGATCCTCTCTCTCGCAGCTCCTCGATGCGTTGATTCTGCAACTACACTCGCGGCGACGTGATGCGACCGGCAAGCAAGCAGGTGCGGCGATCTCACCCAGCGACGACAGGCTCTGCGACGATACTCGCAGCGATGTTCAATTCTCCCGCACCGGTCTGGTGCGTCCCGCAAACGAAGGATGCGACGGCTCTGGCAGCGGCGTCAGGCGCTGCGACGATCTCGATCTCCGTAGCGGCGGGAAACTTCTCGCACTGTCGGGGATGCGCTCCGCAAGCTAGCGATGCGACACTTTTCAAGTTCAAAAGTCACTCAAGCTCTGTTTCAAGCTTCCCAGCTTAGGTACAACTTCCAGAGGCCCCACAACTGGATCAAGCACTCTAGGAAGGACAGAACTCTCTCAGCAGAGTTCAGGGAAGCTGGGGGTGAAGTCCTTTTGTTCCTGGGACTTCAAAACAGGGAGCCAGCTCTTCTCAGGCCCTTGGAGATTCCTTCAAGACAGGGGACACAGCTCAGCAGCAAAGTCCTTCCCCTCTCCTTGGCAGCAAAGCAACAGGTCAGTCCAGCAGAGCAACAGCAGGACAATCTTCCTTCTTCAGTTTCAGCTTTCTCCTTGGCAGAGGTTCCTTCTTGATTTCCAGGATGATCTAATTTTCTGTTGTCAGGGGTCCTGTACTTATACCCCTAAAGTCTTTGTTCTCTTGGTGCATGTGGGCCCTGAGCCCGGTCTGAACCAGTTCGGGAAGGATCCTGAGCACTTTGTTTTGCTGGCTGCATCTTTCCTTTCAGAGTGAGCGGCAGGGACCTCAGCCGCCCAGCAGGGGGGTGGAGCCAGCATTGTGGAAGGCAGGCACAGCCCTATTCAGCCCAGGTGCTAACTCCTCCCACCACTCCAGTTGCAACTGCAGTCATTCAGCCTAGTGCTGACTCATCCATCCTGCTGGGGAATTCCCCAGCCCCTGTCACTCACAAACCAGACAGTCAATACACAAACAGGCCCAGGCACACAGAAGGGTCAGACAAGAGAACAGCAGCTTTCTAAAAGTGCTGTTCTCAAACACAGGATTTAAAAACAACCTTTCCTAAAAGATGTGTTATTAAATTCTGAGTTCAGGGATACTAGATACTTATGTCCTATCTTGTTCCTATGGGAAGAAATGCTGTTAACCACTGTAGCCAGCATCCCCCATGTTAACCTATGGAGCAAGATAGCCTTACAGTAGTGAAAAACGAAAATGGCTGTAATTCACTACCAGAACATGCTACCTGCACCAGTACATGCTCTACCTTTCACATACACTGCACCCTGCCCAGGGGGGTATCTTGGGCCTTCCATAGGGGTGGCTGATGTGCACGAAAAGGGAAGGGTTAGGCCTGGTCAGTGGGGACACTGACCAGGAGGACATGGCAGTTCTAAACCGCCCATAGGCACTGCAGTGGCAGGCCTGAGACACCATTTTAGAGCTACTCCTGTGGGTGGCACAATCAGTGCTGCAGGCCCACTAGTAGCATTTGTCATCACCAGCCCTGGCACACCCAGTGCACTTTACTAGGGACTTCATGGTGATACAAATATGCCAAACATGTATATCCAATCAGAATAACACTTTAAACAGAGAGCATATGCACTTTAGCACTGATCAGCAGTGGTAAAGTGCGCAGAGTCCTATTGCCAACAGCCACGGGTCAGGAAAAATAAGGGAGGAAGAAGCAAAA
Source organism: Lissotriton helveticus (assembly GCF_964261635.1). NCBI lineage: Eukaryota > Metazoa > Chordata > Amphibia > Caudata > Salamandridae > Lissotriton > Lissotriton helveticus. The sequence continues at coordinate 1,031,278,146 of NC_136063.1, forward strand.
AGTTTGAGGATGACCCTGCAAGAAGGGCCAGTTCCAACACAACCCCCTTCCAGGCTAAAGCCAGGGTAGACCAAACGATACCTCGATGGGATTCCCTGCTTAAGGCGATAGAACACGGAACCTGGCCCAAACAGCAGGGCAGTCCTGTTCTACGCCGTCCTAAACCCAGTTGTATCACTCTATCCATACTCTCAGGGTCCACCATGTCAATCCATGTGGAAACCTTTTCCTCACCTGTAGACACCACCTGTGCAGCACCTAACCTTAATTTACTCACAGGTGTGTCCCAACAGACAGACAGCCAGCCACAGTGACCACTGACAGTGATCAGGGATAGGACCCAGGCCTCATGCCTCTCAGGGCCCTCAAACCTCTGTGGCGTCAGAGGGTGGGGGGCAGTAGCCCCAGGTGCTTGGCACCCTTTGTCCACTCCCTCTCTTGTCAGGTCAGGTCTGACACTCTGGCACTGACCCACCAGTCCTGGACCTGTATCCAGCGGCTGGACAGGAGGCTGTGGTGGGCTTCCCCACACCTGGTCCTCCTCTTCCTTGGGGCTCTGTACCCTCCCACCTGGAGCAGTACCCCCTTCTAGAATAGCCAGGGCACCTGTGGCAGGTGTCCCGCACCATTCATCCACCAGTTCAGGGGTGCTATCCTGCAACTGGTTTTCCAGGTCAGGGGGGATACCCCGGGCCTGGCCCTCAAACCTAGGCTCCCAAGCGGATCACTGAAAGAATATCGACTACCACAATATCGAGTACCCAAAATATCGAGGTGAAAATATCTACTACAAAAATATCGAGTTTGTATGTACAAACAGGTAAGTACAAAAATATCGACTACAAAATATCGTTTACAAAAATATCGTTGTAAAAAATATCGACTTTACTAAAAACAATGTTTAATTACATTAATATAAAAAATTAATTACTAAAATATAATTAACAATACTTAAAATAACTTTTAATAATTAAATATTTAATGAAAGTAAAAAAAATATATATTTTTAATCATATTTCTTAAAACATATATATATAGTAACAACATTTAATTAAATAATAGGCAATATTGTATATGTACCCCAAAAACCCAAAACTGACCCTGAACCCTAAAAATACCCCTTTACCCAAAAACTAAAAACTGACCCTGAACCCTAAAAATAACCCTTTACCCAAAAACTGACCCTGAACCCTAAAAATACCCCTTTACCCAAAAACTGAAAACTGACCCTGAACCCTAAAAATACCCCTTGACCCAAAAACTGAAAACTGACCCTGAACCCTAAAAATACCCCTTGACCCAAAAACTGAAAACTGACCCTGAACCCTAAAAATACCCCTTTACCCAAAAACTGAAAACTGACCCTGAACCCTAAAAATACCCCTTTACCCAAAAACTGAAAACTGACCCTGAACCCTAAAAATACCCCTTTACCCAAAAACTGAAAACTGACCCTGAACCCTAAAAATACCCCTTTACCCAAAAACTAAAAACTGACCCTGAACCCTAAAAATACCCCTTTCATTTAACATAATTAGCAATTAATCAATTAAATAAAATTAATTACCAATTACATTTTAATTAATTAACAAACATTTTTTAATTAACAATTAATTAAATATTACTACCAATTATTAAATTGACATATTTAATTAATTATAATTAAATTACTTCCCACCCTATTCCCCTATAAACCCACAACCCGCTAGAGAAAATACATTATTTTAATTGACATAATTAGCAATAAATCAATTAAATAAAATTAATTACCAATTAAATTTTAAATAATTAACATATATTATTTAATTACCAATTAATTAATTATTACTACCAATTAATACATTTACATATTTAATTAATTATAATTAAATTACTTCCCACCCTATTCCCCTATAAACCCACAACCCGCTAGAGAAAATAAATTATTTTAATTAACATAATTAGCAATTAATCAATTAAATAAAATTAATTACCAATTAAATTTTAAATAATTAACATATATTATTTAATTACCAATTAATTAATTATTACTACCAATTAATAAATTTACATATTTAATTAATTATAATTAAATTACTTCCCACCCTATTCCCCTATAAACCCACAACCCGCTACAGAATTAAATTACACAATAATTAAAAAAATAATTAATAAAAAAAAATAATAAAATAAATTGACACTTTTCACACATATTATAACATAAACACACTATAAATAATTAAATATTATTTAAAAAACTATATTTTTTACTATCTAGATTATATACTTGGATATTTTCACTGTCTATATTATTTACAGTCGATATTACTTCACTTACCTTAAAAACGATATTTTGGCTGTCGATATTCTGTCTAGTCGATATTTTCTCCAAACGATATTTAAAACTCGATATTCTGTCCAGACGATATTTTGGAGTCGATATTATGTCTGTGCACCCTCCCAAGCCTCCAGGTCAGACAATACCTGAACCTGGCTTCCCCACCCAGGGACTAACCCCTGCAGTGGAACACTTGCCTGGCGCATCAGGACTTCACTCACTGAGGTGCCCATACTGGTAGACAGTACCCACCTGGCCAACACAACGGTGTGGCCCAGTCCACCCCCAGGGTGAGACTCCTGCCCTCCTTCCAGGGGTAACCCTGTCCACCAAGACAACCAAGAACAGAACTTTCCTACCAGTTCAGGACCTCCCTCCCGCAACTGGTCTCCCAACCGAGGGTTTAACCCCTCAGGTTGTACCGGGCTCAGAGGCGAGGACTCTCTCCCTCTGCACCCCCTTCCAGAGCGCTGCACCCTCCCTACTGGAGGGGTACCCCTGGGAACCATATTGGTCAGGACACTGGTTACAGATGTCCTTCCTTCCAGGTCAGGCAAATCATGAACCTGGTCTCCCAACCCAGGGACCAATACCTGCGGTTGTGCACTTGCCTGGCACGCCAGGACTTCTGGGGACTCACATAGTACCCCCTTGAGGGTGACACACAACTCATGTGTCCTGTGACAGTCCGCCTGGCGCAGATCTCCCGACCCCTGTCCACCTGACAGTGCGGGAATATCCCCCAGGACAGAAGTGAGGTCACCATGGTCACTCACTGGGGACTCAGCCCTTCCGACTGGTCCCTGACCCACTGGTTCTGCCACTGGGGACTCCTTCCCCCTCTCACCCCTCAGTCTGGACCTCTGTACCCTCCCAAGTGGAGCGGCACTGCCAGACACCAGAACTGATGGAGGCCTGGTTACAGGCACTCCCCGTTCCCCAGACACTAGGAGATCCTCCTCAAATGGCCTACAAGTACAGTCTAGGTCCCCAACCTGGTGTTCCCCTAAGGAACCCTCCAGGCCCTGAGACTGGGTTTCGGGCACCATGAGACACACTGTCCCACACTCATTCCTTCTCCACTGAGACCGGACATGAGCCCCTACACCCCTCCCACTACACTGGGACCTAACTGGGCTACACTGAACCTCTTCCACCTCACAGGTCTGGAAGATATCTAAGCCACTCCTTTTGGGATCACTCCCCAATGCCTCCTCAGACCCTTTGGAATCCACCAAGAGGTCTGCCTCCAATGCAAGCTCTCTGGGGTCAGAGAACTCACACTCCACCGGGTGTTGGCATAGCTCTGGAAAACAGGGACTTAAAATATGCTCTCCAACAAATGAATCACACAGCCCCCCACAGTTTTTAACCAAGCTACCCTTTGCCTCACCCTCCAGTGCCTCACACAAGTACCCCACACCACTCTCCTGAGACTGGCAAGACAGTATCTGACTGTCTCTGTCACACAACCCACACTCTTCTGGCTGGTCTTCACATACACACACCAAGGTTTCTACCATGGGGGAACCCCTCTCCCTGTACCTCTCATCTAGAGTCAGTAGAGTGTCCCTCCCACCACTAGGAATATGGTCCCCTGTGCCAGTCCCCCAATCTAATCCAGGGACACTGCACTCCAATGGAACTACATCATAAACCTGAACCCCCTGGTGTATGTCGACCCCCTCCCTCAAGTCAGGCGCCACATCTCTGGGTGTTTGTACCTTTCTCTCAGCACTAGATACCATAAACATGCTGCCACCATCTGAGCTGGACTCCACCTCCAACTCAGCAAAGCTCACCTCTTGAGCTACCCATGTTTCTTCTTCAGCTGAGACCCTCATGGCCTCACGCCTCTTGAGCTCCAACTCAAGCTTCCTCATTCTTAATTCATGGGCCAAGGTCAATTTCAATTCCTCCAGGGCACGGGCATTTTTGCTCTCCTCCGCCGCCCTTTCTCTCTCTTTATCCATTTCTAATTGCCTCAGCTCCATTTCAAGCCTCAACATTTCTAACTTATGATCTCTAGCCCTTTGGTTTTCCTCCAACTCCTCTGGGGAAAAACCTTCAGCTGAATGGTTGCTGCCAGCCCTTGAGGCTGCTCTGGACACAGGCAGATCCTGTGGCCTGAAACCATTCCTTTGTGCATCCTCATCCAATTCTGCATCATCTGTCTCCCCAGCCTCTTTGGTCTCCCACCAGGCCCTTAAGGCCTCCTGTAGCTCCTCCTTCTTGGAGCAGCGCTTCATGGGGCATCCAAAGTTCCTGCAGAACTGCCTGAGTTGAGCTACTGTGTAATCACTTAACATTTCAATATCAAACTCCAGTTCTGCAACATCACTTGCTGGTTTACCATTCTGAGACATGATGCTTGGATTCTTTCAGGGTTATGATCAAAAATAGAACCAAAAATAAAAAGCTTAACCGTGGTATGCGGCGGCGTAGTGGTCTGCACTCACTAGTGATGTACACCAATTACTGTGGGTCAAGTACAAATACAAGTTCAAATCCCACCGCCTGACCACCAATGTTAGATCTGGGGGTCTCTAGTTGGCAGAGGTAGGTACCACTGTCCAAATAGGGACCCTTGCTTCTAGTCAGGGCAAGGAGATAACCTTCTGAGATAACCCCTGCTCACCCTCTAGGTAGCTTGGCATGAGCAGTCTAGGCTAACCAGAGGCAATGCGTAAAGTATTTGTACCAACACTCACAGTAACACAGTGAAAACACCACAAACTGACTCCACAACAGTTTAGAAAAATAAAGGTATTTTTAATCTAAACTACACAAGACCAAAACGACAAAAATCCAACATACACAGTTCAAGAATATGGTTTCAAAAAGAGTTCTTCAAGTTGCGGTAAAATAAACCACAGATGCGTGAAAAGTTCACAGTTGCGTCACGTTTACTCACAGTACCTTTAGTTGCAACAAAGTTCCAAAAGCAGAAGCTGGTGCGGTGGAAAACAAGCGATGCGTTGCTCCTGAGACCCTGGGGAGGCGATGCGACCGCCCCGCTGCAGCAGCGGGCGTGTTGCGACGAATCCGGTCTGTATGGGGAGGAAGGCCACTTGTATGGATTCCGGTGCGTAGGTTCCGTAGGAAGTCTGTTCTCGCAAAGGCACGATGCGACGATCTCGTAGGGGCTGCGACGATCTCCGGGGCGACGATGCGCGGTCCAGCGGGGATCCTCTCTCTCGCAGCTCCTCGATGCGTTGATTCTGCGACGACACTCGCAGCGACGTGATGCGACCCGCAAGCAAGCGGTGCGGCGATCTCACCCAGCGACGACAGGCTCTGCGACGATACTCGCAGCGATGTTCAATTCTCCCGCACCGGTCTGGTGCGTCCCGCAAACGAAGGATGCAACAGCTCTGGCAGCGGCGTCAGGCGCTGCGATGATCTCGACCTCCGTAGCGGCGGGAAACTTCTCGCACTGTCGGGGATGCGCTCCGCAAGCTAGCGATGCGACACTTTTCAAGTTCAAAAGTCACTCAAGCTCTGTTTCAAGCTTCCCAGCTTAGGTACAACTTCCAGAGGCCCCACAACTGGATCAAGCACTCTAGGAAGGACAGAACTCTCTCAGCAGAGTTCAGGGAAGCTGGGGGTGAAGTCCTTTTGTTCCTGGGACTTCAAAACAGGGAGCCAGCTCTTCTCAGGCCCTTGGAGATTCCTTCAAGAAAGGGGACACAGCTCAGCAGCAAAGTCCTTCCCCTCTCCTTGGCAGCAAAGCAACAGGTCAGTCCAGCAGAGCAACAGCAGGACAATCTTCCTTCTTCAGTTTCAGCTTTCTCCTTGGCAGAGGTTCCTTCTTGATTTCCAGGATGATCTAATTTTCTGTTGTCAGGGGTCCTGTACTTATACCCCTAAAGTCTTTGTTCTCTTGGTGCATGTGGGCCCTGAGCCCGGTCTGAACCAGTTCTGGGAGGATCCTGAGCACTTTGTTTTGCTGGCTGCATCTTTCCTTTCAGAGTGAGGGGCAGGGTCCTCAGCCGCCCAGCAGGGGGGTGGAGCCAGCATTGTGGAAGGCAGGCACAGCCCTATTCAGCCCAGGTGCTAACTCCTCCCACCACTCCAGTTGCAACTGCAGTCATTCAGCCTAGTGCTGACTCATCCATCCTGCTGGGGAATTCCCCAGCCCCTGTCACTCACAAACCAGACAGTCAATACACAAACAGGCCCAGGCACACAGAAGGGTCAGACAAGAGAACAGCAGCTTTCTAAAAGTGCTGTTCTCAAACACAGGATTTAAAAACAACCTTTCCTAAAAGATGTGTTATTAAATTCTGAGTTCAGGGATACTAGATACTTATGTCCTATCTTGTTCCTATGGGAAGAAATGCTGTTAACCACTGTAGCCAGCATCCCCCATGTTAACCTATGGAGCAAGATAGCCTTACAGTAGTGAAAAACGAAAATGGCTGTAATTCACTACCAGAATATGTTACCTGCACCAGTACATGCTCTACCTTTCACATACACTGCACCCTGCCCAGGGGGGTACCTTGGGCCTTCCATAGGGGTGGCTGATGTGCACGAAAAGGGAAGGGTTAGGCCTGGTCAGTGGGGACACTGACCAGGAGGACATGGCAGTTCTAAACCGCCCATAGGCACTGCAGTGGCAGGCCTGAGACACCATTTTAGAGCTACTCCTGTGGGTGGCACAATCAGTGCTGCAGGCCCACTAGTAGCATTTGTCATCACCAGCCCTGGTTCACCCAGTGCCCTTTACTAGGGACTTCATGGTGATACAAATATGCCAAACATGTATATCCAATCAGAATAACACTTTAAACAGAGAGCATATGTACTTTAGCACTGATCAGCAGTGGTAAAGTGCGCAGAGTCCTATTGCCAACAGCCACGGGTCAGGAAAAATAAGGGAGGAAGAAGCAAAAAGTTTGAGGATGACCCTGCAAGAAGGGCCAGTTCCAACACCACCCCATTCTCCTCTGGGTCTCTGTGTAACCCCAGAGCTACTTCATAGGCTGAGAACCACTTAACTATATTGTATCCAACCACATAACTGGAAACCAGGTCCTTAGGTATGAGAACCCTCGCCACTTCAATGAGCTCTGCAGGTCACCTGGCACCATTACTGCTGGACTCCAGATTCATGTTTTTATGTCCAGCTCTTTGCTTCTGAATTCATGTGCCATCCTTTTTCCCTCCATCCTTAGCTTGGCCAGCTCCAGCTTGAGCTTCCTCTCCTCCCTCCTGTCCTCTAACTCCACTTGTAACAGGCCCCTGGAAGACACACTGCTCCCTGTCGCATCCTGGGCATCCTGAGTCCCCTTCTGGCGGAAGGGGGCTCTTCTCACAGCTCATGGTTCTCCTCTGGGTTCTAGTCCTCATTCAGAGTCAGGTCACCCTCAGGATCAACCTCCACTGTTACTGCTTGCAGTTTCTTGACTTCCTCATAGGCTCAGAAGGCTATCTGTAGATCCACTTTGGAAGCTTTCTTTACAATATTCATCCCACTTTCCTTGCAGACCCTTTGCAGCCCAGCCCTATGGTAAGGTTGCCAATATTCATTAGCTCCTTTTTCATGGTAATAGAAAAAGGTTGGGGTACATAAATTTAGAAAAATAAAAACAGCAATGGGAGACTAAGGAGAACTTTAAAAGTCTTGAGTTGGTATCAATTATTTACCTGAGATTTTGTGTTACACAGTACCATACAGTCGTATGGTACTGCACAAACACAAGTTCTGCTCGCCACCACTAAACACCAGTGTGGGTAATTGGGTTGTTGATTGACGGGGTGTGAGCCCTAGCCAAGCAACAGCCACAATCCCTTGCAGGGTGAACTACAAAAAAGTCACTAAATTAACCTGTGCTTACACCTAGGTAGCTTGGCACAAAAAGCAGTCAGGCTTAATGCAACATACAAAAAGCACCAAAGTGAAAACACAAGACACAAAAAAATCTCAAACCAATTTAGGAAAATAGACTAAACGTTGATAAATTATTTGACATAAAAATGACAAAAATCCAATCAGTAGACCCGGAGGTATGCATTTTTAAAGTTTAAGGTTTGAAATAGCACCTAAAAGATCAAAGCGCCAACAGTGAACATCTAGTCATGCGAGACTAAGTTAAAGTCAAAAGTTAAGGCTGGCTCCGATGGAGCACAGTTTTAATACGAAGGTGGATTGGGCTGGCTCAGCAATTACCTTCGGACTTAGAAACAGTTCTGGAAAAAAAGTATCTGAGAAGGTAAAGTTCAGTGGAGCAAGGTTGCAGGAATTGTCCGAGGAGAGAGCATCATCGTCGGATGGCCTTGGCTTGAAGCTGAAGTGAAGATTTCTACATTCGGACTTAGTCTCAGAAATGGAAGTTGAAAAACTCCAGCCGTACAAAGCAGAAGGCTGTAGTCAAAGACATTTCCACAAGGTTAGATATCCCCTTGGGAACAGAACCTCTGAAACAGATTTCCTACTACAGAGAAGAATGTAGTGTGAGAAGCAACAAAGTCAATCTCACCGGTGATGCACCTCTGGCAGATAGGTGAGAAGGTTGTTGCTTGTCTTCTGGTTCTCAGAGAACTTTTTGTCTAAATTTTGTCTAAACCCTCAGATTTGGCAATTGGCCATCTGGGCACCTTTAGCACCACAACCAAGGTCCAGGACTAGTGGGGTACCTATTGGAAGTTCAGGACTCACTTCCTCTGGGTCCAGGTGTGGGTTCAAGAGAGGGGGAAGCCTGTTATGTCCGTGTGGCTCTGAACAGGAGGCAGGTGAACTAGTCCTTTAATTCACTTCTGGTAGTTCTGGATATAGGTGTAGATTCAGGGCTCAACAGCAGCGTTGGCCTCTGAAGGTTTAAGGCAGGCTCCAGGTAGCAAAGCTGTCCTTCGAGGTTACAGCAGCAGTCTGGTAGAGAGCACAGAAGGTCACAGTATCAGACAGTTCTCTGGGACTCCTTCCACAGGTCAAGTAGTGAACTGAAGAGTGGGGAGTGGGACTGAAGATCCTATTTTTGAGCCCTAGTGCCCTTCATTTGGAAGGTAAGAGAAGCTTATGGAAAGGTTATTTGAAATGCATGGAATTTCCTGACTCCCCTGGCCTGGCTCTAAGCTGGCTGCTGTGACAATACTGGGTTGTTAGGCCCTTTGTGTGGAGCGTGTCATTCTGGTGTTAGTGGGACTGTGCTCAGCTCTGCCCCCTTCCTGCCAGTAGATGGCCCATTCAGGCAAACCTAATACCCTCTGTTTTATGACTGTCTGGAAAGAATTCAAAACATCTGGCAGTTACACCCAGTCATGTGACTGAGGCCAGGCTTCAGGCACAAGACAGATAGGAGCCAGAACATGCAAACTTTCTAAAAGTGGCATTTTCCAAATTGTAATGAAAAATCTGACTTTGCCATTAAAGAGGGTTCATCATTACAATTTCACAGGTACCAAACATGATGTATCGACCTCCTCTCAATCAGGAATTACAGCTTTTTAAATGTAAGAAGGATTCACCAATGCTTTCCTATGGGGAGGGTTGGCTTCACAGTTGGGAAAAATGAATTTGTGTGTTATTTTACTACTATGACATGTAAAACTTAAAAGTGCATTTCCAAACGTTTAATTACACAGCAACCTGGCCTATGGGCTACCTAGGGCCAACCTTAGAGGTGACGTATATGTAATAAAAGTGGAGTTTAAGACTTGGCAAGGGGGTCTAAATGCTAAGTTGGCATGGCAGTGTGACACTGCATTCAGGCTGCAATGACAGGCCTAGGACATGTTTAAGGTGCTAACTAAGAGGGTGGCACAACAAGGGTTGTAGGTCCACTGGTAGAATTTAATTTGCCAGCCCTTAGTACACGGTATACCACTCTATAAGTAAATTGAATTTGTCAATTAGGTATAGGCCAATCGAACTATAGTTAAGGGAGTGAGCGCAAGCACTTCTTAGCAGTGGTCAAGGTGCGTAGAATCCTAAGGCTTACAAAAAAAATATCCAATAATAATTGGAGGTAAGTGGGCAAAAGTTTGTGGGAAGATCACCCTAAGGCTAACTTGTCTAATCCCCTGAACATAGATTTATTCCCATATAGTATCATGTAATACTGGTTTAATTTTACATTTTAGAGAATTGATTTATGTGTTCAAATTCTGTGTCAGTCATAACAACTGTATGCCATAGGGGAGACGAAAGGATGCAGAACAAGTTTGGGGGAATATGCTAGGGGGTGACGGCAGCAAACAGCTTGGGTGGCTTGAGTCAGGGCTCTAGAATCACTGGAAGGGACGGAATGATGGACAGGACTCAGACTTTGCAAGGAGTTTGGAGGCTTGAAAGGGGGGGGGGGGTGACTGTCCCCCGTCCCGGGCACTTCACCCACTGCAATGTGCTGGAGCAGGAATGATTTTCTGTGGTGCGAAAGTTCACTGAATTCACCCACTTTTTGTGCAATTTCATAAAGGAAAAAAAAACATTTGTGGGGTTGCTATTCAGCCGATTTTGCATCTTTATGCTCCTGTATTGAACTAAGGTAAGCAGATTGCTTAATGAAACAGGCGAGGATTACTTCGCATTTCGATAAACAGGAAACGAATTATTCAAAACTGCGGAGGTAATGGTTCCATGAAGAATAGGATTTTAAAAAACAATCATCGTTCGTGCAGTTTTTATAATCTTGTGTTTATTCAGAAAGCTAAAATGCACATAACTACATAAGGATGTATGTCATTTTCAGGAATGCATATCCAACTAGGCTTAGATCAGCAGGTAGTGAAAGTTCACCTTGAGAAGTCTCATTTATGCGCTCTGCATACACACCACATCTGCGCTGCCCGATTATCCCTGATTGTGCAGCAACCTGAAGGCTGTTGATAAAGGTGCTGCTCGCCAGATGTCACGCTGGGAAATGGGGCCGCCGTCTTTCAGCATATGGGCTTGCTGCTGGTATTACTGCTGACAGATCTTAGACAGCTCTGAAAATTGTCTCTCGGGGTTGCGTGAGGGTTACCTTATGGTGACGTCCAAATCCCCCCTCAGCTCATTATTAAAGCATGCAAGAATACAATAGCATTTTATTGTGCAGACATTATGATATTCTAAAACAAAAGCCCTCCATCAAGCAAAACTGATTAGAATTCTGAGAAAAAAGTATAGTTAGTTTTAGCATAAAATGGCATATTTGGAAAATGATATTGAATTATACAGCAAATTATAAAAAAAAACAGAGTAAGTACCTCTTCTTAGTACGGCATGCATGATATGCACCTGAACCAGGGATCGCCTTATATCGACCAATGTTGAAATTAGTTTCACTAAAAGTATTTTGAAAAAGAACTAGGAGTGAGGCAGCGGTTCCAACATTTCAACATAACAGTTGCACTTGTACGGCTCTGGTGCAAACGTCTGCCTTTGTGAGTTATTTGTAGAAGTGAAGACTGACAAGTATTGACAAAAAAACTAATTTAACACATACAGCGCCGGGACCTTAACCAGAATGAATACTGGATTTCAGGGACACGAGAAGTTAAGTGCAAAAGTGTGAACAAGCAGAGCCGGTGTGCAAATGCAATCCATGTATCTGTTTAATTTTATTAGAAAGTTAATGATCTCGGATGGTACGTGAGACTTGCACGGAGAAAGTCTTAATTTCTTTCAAAAATATAAAATAGAACTTTACGATATATGGGGCAAAGTATGCCCAGCTATACATTATGAGGATATTGCTAGTCACTAAACAGTTATTTGGACCCATAGAGGCAGGAGGCTGCAGGCCGAGTACTTTATAAAGTCACAGAACTCTGAGATGAATTGCAAGAACATTATAATATATCAGTCAGTCAGTCAAAGCACGCTTTATTCGATTTAAAAAAACAAAAAACATAAAAGCACATACAGTACATATACGTTAAAATCACATTTCATATTTTATACAAAAGCAGGGCAAGCCAATATTTGACTAAACTAAAAAGATACCTTATTTACAATAACATGTTCAGTGGTACACGTTTATTCCTAGTACGAAAAGCTTATAATATATCGTTGGAGTGTGCTACCATGTTTGACATCCCTGGCCAGTCCTAGCCTTTCGTTCACTAGAACTTTGCATGCTGGAATTTGTATAACATAACATGCACGGTTTTAATATCTGAACACCAAGTGTGAGAATGCAACAACTTGTTGGCTAACAAATAGAGGCTGAACGTGTCACACTTGAGATGACACCACTTGGTAAACTATGCAACAATGCTTTCCAAGCCAGGACAGCCAACAATTATCCTGATGTATGTATAACAATATTTTTCTTTAACCTTCGCCCATACATAATAGAAATCCCATCATTGTCAATCAATGCTATGTTCATCTTTTGGCCCAGCGCTGCGGGTATCTCTCTAATAAAAAGCACGAGTAGCAGCTAAACGAGGAAATGTGATATGCGTGCTGACCCAGACGACAGCGCCGACCTGTCCTTGGTGACGTGGCACTGCTTCCTGTAATGGGAGCTCTCGCCCCAGGCTGACTGTGATAACTGTTAATTAATTACATTTGAAGGCTGTGAGTAGGCGCGCGCAGAGGATCAGAGATTGGGGAGGTCACGGCTCGTAGCATCCTAAGCACAGCTGCGGTGTCCATTAAGAGGTACAATGATTTTATCTCCCTTCTTTCGGGCCCAAAGTTTGTTTTTAAACAGCCTCGCGTCATTTCTCACCCAACCTCCGCGTGTAAGAGTAGTCACCTGTTACGTGCCCTAAGGAGTACGGGATCCAACGACCTCACTGCTCAGTTGTAATAAGTTATACTTATACAGGTGAGCAGTGACACCATTTTTATGTTACGTCTGTTCTGTCGTTGTAGCGCTCACATAACACGACAATAATATGCTGAAGTTGAAAACAAAAAATATAACCTGCTTCCTTTTATTGTATTTTAATAAGCAAGGTTCGACCTTACCCTGTTATGTGTGAAGAAACGTGGCAGCAATTTAAAACAAGTATCGAAAAGGACAAGCATGGCAACAAAGCCATCAGTGTTTATAGCTCCATGAATCACAATTTGAGGGCCTGCCAAACTTCACTGCATTGAGCAAGAGCTGGAAAATTGCTTTTTGGAAGAGTCATCCCCCCACAGACTTTATGGACTAACTTGTTCTCACCGAAGTCTGATATGGAAGGTATCATTCCCTCTCCATCACAAAAGCAACCGTGTGAAGTGAAGCTGCATACCCTTGTGTTTCCATGGGCTTCTCTTTGAAGATACCTGGAAAAATGTGTCTTCTGAGGTTTTGAGTAGTTAGCTTGTTTTTAATGCGTTTCTCATTTTCACTAGGTCTAGGCGAAAAATAAACTGTACTAGCGCAATTCAAATAATTTCAGGAATTTTGTGTTAAGCTTGTTATGTGAAATTTCCAAAATTGCACCAATAACATCACATTGCTTAATTACACTGCAGTTTGTGGCAAAATTGTAGCGCGGGAACAATGCGAACAACCAGAATACGGGTAGCTGTTGTTGATAGCAATTGTATTTTTGTGCATTTTGTTTGCATCCTTCTGTCAAAAACTGACAGAAGTATTTCATTTCACTCTATTATATAGTGGTAAGTGACAGATTGACATTTGGTGATAATTACATTATATTTCACGACATTTTGCTGAGATTTGTTGTTTTTTATGTGAAAGCAAATTACATGAATTTTTTGTGTGTGTGTTTTAGGGTATGGCAAAGATTAACTCTTCTACAGTGAAGTCACACAAGCTGAGATACTCTGCTAAGCTTTCCAACTTCATCCAATCAAGGTTTTCCTAACCAATGCTGGTACAACTGTCCAGCTTTTCAGCCATAACATGTCCTGTGCTAAATGTTAAGGGTATCCTACTACTGGACTGTCGAAAGGACCAAAAAGGTATAAAGGAAGTTGGGTATGAGGTGGGGCAAGTGTTGGGGCATACTGAGAAGGGCTTGGAGCTCCAAGGTCTGCAGCTGGGATCGGCGACTCAATTATAGCAACCCTTTGTCTGGAGGGGGTTTATTAAACACATAGGGGGTATATTTACAATAACTGGCGCATCCCTGCAAATCAGCAGGGATGTGCCAGTTATTGTGCGCCACAGCTCCGCCGTCATGGATGCGCCGCCACCATGGTGAAAAAACAGCACAGATGCGTGACGCATCTGTGCCGTAAAAGTGACGCATTGCTGGAGTTGCGTCACAAGCGCGACGCAGCTCCAGTAATGCTCTGGGGGCCCTATCTAGTTAATGCTGCGTCAATCCTTACGCCTGCTTTAGGCAGGTGCAGGGTTTTGACGCAGCATGGGCCTAAAAGTGACTGAGTGAAATCTTGTAGATTTCACTCAGCCACTTTTAGGAGGCGTTCCTGCGCCGGAACGCCCCCCCTCCCGCACAGGAACACCTACATGTGGCGCAGGGCATTACAACGTGACGCATCTCCCAGATGCGTCACGTTGTAAGTACCCCCGCACCATGGAGCAGGATTTGCGTTGCAGCTGCGTTACAAAAGTGACGCAGCGGTGGCGTAAATGAGGCGCAAGGGGCTTGTAAATCTGCCCAATAGTAGGGAATGCAAGCGGCAGGAAATGGAACATGGTTCAGCAAGAGATATGGTAAGGGTGGAGGCTCTGAAAATGATGGATGCCACAAGGGATCTGGCCACCCTCTGCTTCTAAAGGATAGTCTCTGCAGTGCTAAGCGTTCCTTGGTGCCAAGAGGCGATGCTGAAGGTGCCCTTCATTATACAACACATTTCACAGTTAAAAAACACATTCATAAAGGTGAAAGCCATTGAACTGCATCGTTTCACACACCCCTTAGTCTGTGTATGCATGCGTGTAGTGGTTCTGGCGTGCCAGCTAGTAACACATGCGCATCTTTGGACATTTTGGGGTACATCATATCACAGTGTGCCTTGGGAGCTTCCATTTGAGAATGGAGGAATACAGAGTGTTAGCCGAGATGATACATTTTTTGTTCAGATGCTAATAGTCTAAATGTTACATTTGATTCCCTTGTATTTAAATTATATTTTGAACGTAATCTTCGAATTTGGAACTCAGCGAACCCAATAGGAGTGTGTGCTCGATGATTTTCTCTTCCTTTTCCTCACGTAGAATATTGGTGCCAGAATCTCAGTTTGAATTTCTGTCCGTATATCAAGCTAAAACACTCCCCAAATTTTACAGTAGGTAAAAGCTTGGAGTAAAATCAAACCTACAGCTCACCTCCTTGTCAATTTTGCAAAGGGAAATTTGATGGGGCACCCACAGCTAACTAATTAACCAAATATTTCCTAGTCTCTCTATATAATAGTTGGATGATTGAAGCATCACATGAATCAATTACTGCTTAATCTCCCTGGACTTTGATTGTAGATGAAATGTATTACATACCAATTCTACCCACATTAGAAATGGTTTATAAAAGCCATTAAGTGTGACCTTTTTACAATATTTCCATTGCAACTCTTTGTGTCACTCACGGTGGCTTCCTACATTGTTCTCTGATGAGGCTTGGTAGCTGGCTAGGTGCACAATAGCATGGTTTGCAACATGCACTGTTTGAAGCTCAGAGATTGGGATGTATGACGTTACAACGCATGCTTTTACATCGCATGCCTTTACAACACGGTTTTTACATCGCATACCGGATAGTGAATAGTTTAATTTACTATTCCAACTCCAGTCCCCGTGGACACTAGGGAAGGTTATTGGATAGTAAATTAACCTATTCCCTATCCTAGAGCGCCCCCCAGTGCAATGCGTTGTAATGGTTTGCGTTGTAATGACCGCGTTGTAATGGTAGTGCGTTGTAAAAGTTTTGTTGTAAGTGATGTTTCCCCAGAGATTGTCTCCATCACATTCAAAGCATGTAGAACTCTTCAGTGCTCACTATGAAACTGATATTAGAGTTCACATTTTGATCCCAGTTAATTGAAATCCCCTGGAGCTTGTGAAGCATGGGATCCCCTGTGTCCCCAACCCTGACAACTCAACAGTGGACCTTACTAACTCCAAAAAGGAATTTTAGCGAGGAGAAACAGGAAACCAATACAGGATCCAATGCCAACGTTCCCTCTTTCTGTGAAAGAGTGTGCCAGACACCAAAAGACTGAGGCTTTCAGCTGGATAAGGCAATTTAACTTGTCTAGCATTCACAGATGCATTATTTGAATAGAGTATGACCAATGATAGGACAAAAATTCAGGCACCCGAAATGACAGAATTTCAACCTGGACTCTTGCACCTCCTATCTAGATGATCAAAGTTGGATCCTTAAGGCTCGACACACAGGCAGATTCTCCAGGCACTCCTAAGGAGCAGCAACAAAACATTTGGGCTCCCAGTGATAATCTAATCTAATCTAATCAGTGTTTGTCGAAGCAGATACTGAATACCTTATGTACCAATAACACAAGCTAATAAATGCTGTCCTCAGGTCGACTGACAGGTTGTGCTGTACTTATTCACTACAACCACTTACCATATTTAATGAATGTCATTATGTTCAATTGGTCAGCTGATTATAAACCCAGAATGGAACTTTTTTTTAGAAATACTACAGTGTTGAACAAGGTATTAGGACGGAGGAGTTCAGGTGTGGGATCGCATTGAATAAATTCACATACCTGTGGCCATTGTAGGGTAGATCAGACCAGCAGTAGTCGTGGCCGTGTTGCTGCAAGGATGCTGGGACCATTGGGAGGAGAACATTTTTGTTCATTCAGCCTTATAAGTCTTGTATGCTCAAAAGTGAGAAACTGTTTGACGTTTTTACCACTCTGACCTCCTTCAATAGCTCTTTTGATAGAAGGAATGAGCCTGTCTCCAATGTGATCAAAATGCACTTAGAGCAATCAAAAGTGATACCAAAGGTCGTCAAAGTAGTGCACATTTCGGTTTCTCATTTTTGAGCATACAAGACCTGCAGAATGAGAATAGAATATTAGAGACAAGTGGTGATGAAGCCACCAAGTATCAAGGGGTGATATGTAGGGCACAGATGTAAATGAGAATCAGCCAATAGAAAATCAAGATTAGCTTCTAAGCAATACAAGATACAAATCGTAGAATGTAAGAATGCTGGAAGTCGTGGATGAGCTAAATCAGAGCATCAAGAGCAACACTGATGCAGACAGCCGTGGCCGGTAGTGGGAATACCGGCCGGGCGGTGACGTGGGGAGGGGGAGTGGCAGGTTGGGGGGTAGTAATGTATGGATTACAGACTTTAAAAGGTATGTAAACATAAAAATAAATAAAACGAATTTCGTTGCACACACTGCATCGCATTTGGTGATGCAGTGTGTGCAACGAAATTCGTTTTATTTATTTTTATGTTTACTTACCTTTTAAAGTCTATAATCCATACATTACTACCCCCCACCCTGCCCCTCCCCCTCCCCCTCCCCACGTCACCGCCCGGCTGGTACTCCCACTACCGGCCACGGCTGGATACAGATACAGTATAGCTGAGAGGATGAGGGCTGGTTTGGTGGGCTGGCATTTGCACTTGTCAAGTGCTGATGGAAAGTCAGTATGGGTTGCTTAGGGAGAAGGCTGAGGATACACAAGGTGTGGTACCTTTAGGAAAAAATACTATTTCTCATAATTAGAGAGCAGACCTTTTTTTATTTTTTTATTTTTTTTTATTGAAAGTTCATGACAACATAGTATACACTAGAAACGACAATATATATAAATGTTAGAATAAATATACATAATATAGATACAGGAGCAATTGATATAGTAAAACAGGTATTATATACAACAAGAAATAGGTTTAGGGATAAACATTATGGGGCCGCACACCTGGACAACCTCCATGTGGCCACTGGTGCCCAGATCCGTAGCCCCATTTCCCTAGATTTGGATCCCTTTAAAGCATACAGTTCTGACTCGATATTATGAATCCCTAGCATCCTGCAAATCCACATTTGAAAGGTTGGGGCCTCGACATCCTTCCAAACAGCAGCAATTAGTATTCTAAAAACTGCTACTGAAATAAAAACCAGTGCCTCAATCTCTGTAGTTAGATCCAGTTTAATATCACAGCCAAATATTAAAAGTGTCGGGGATAGGTCTATTTTGACAGCTAGCAGCCCCTCTAAAAACTTTCAATTTCCTTTTTGATGGGGCCTAGTTTTTCACAGCTACAGAACATATGTACAAGGTCAGCTTGCCCGTTCCCACACCTAGGGCAGTTATTATCTGCCCTCTTACCCCAATCATATAATTTCGCCGGTGTGTAATATAAATTAAAAAGGGTCTTAAAGTGCTGTGCTCTTAGGTTTGAGGATCGCAAGAACCTTTTATCCATTAGGATGGCTCTATCCAAGTCAATGTCTGGATCCCCCAGTTTTGAAGCCCAAGCTGTTTCTGTCTTAACCATATCATCAGGGAGCCCTTCCATAAATATCTTATATATTTCCCTAATTCTACAGCCCCCCCCTTCATGTAATCAAGTAATGCATATCTTTTGGATATATTTATACAGGGTCTTTTTTATTTTATTGTGTTGACCACCAGCATATACTTACGCTCTTGACACCCTTGAAGCGAGTAGCGTGACCTCAAGAGTTCGAGAGGCCTACATACATTCTTTATCATTACTTGACCTAGTGTGGTGATTCCCTGTCTTTCCCAGTGTCTCCAGGGGCCATCGCTGCTCAGGTGCGGGAATAATCCTGAATTCCAAAGTAAGGTATGTTGATTATACCTTGGAATAGCCTGATTTTTTTGTACAGAGGACCATAACCCCCAAACGTCTTCCAATATTTTATACCCTGATGCCTTAAAATATCGTTTGTCATATTTCCTCAACAGTGCCCCGTATGCTTCCCTTCCAAGGGCCAGCTGAAAAATAGAGGGAATATCTCCCTGACTATGCTTAAAGTCATCTGGAAAAAAGAGTACAGCCATTTCTGTGAGAAGACAAGACCAGTTATAAAGCTTAAGGTTTGGTATTCCCAGCCCACCCCTTTCCTGGGGGAGAGACATAAATTTGCTTGATCTCCTCACCTTGCCATATTGCCAGACAAAATTCATAAAAATAGCCTCCATTTCCTTAATCAGTGTATCATCTATTTTAAAGGAAATAGATCTAAATTTATATAAGATTTTCGGGAACATTGTCATTTTGATAACATTGGCTCTGCCTATTACTGACAAGTGGAGTGTATCTATCCTTTTTAGATCTTGTTTCATCTTTTCCAATAGCGGAGCGAAATTATCTTTAATGATATCCCTTGGGTGGGCATTAATTATTATACCTAAGTACACTACTGAGTCCATATATCTGTCATCTCGTTTAATTATATTTCTAGAGCATAATACCTGCGTCTTCGCCACGTTTAAACGATATCCAGAAAGCTTCCCAAAGTCAGAGGTAATACTAACTATTTCCCTCATGGCACTGTCGGGGTCCGTGGTAATTATGGCTAGATCGTCCGCATATGCAAGGACTTTGGTATGGAATCCATTCACTACAACTGGCTTAATCCTGATGTTATTCATTATGAGAGTTATTAGGGGATCTATGTATAACGCGAAGAGAATGGGTGAGCACGGACACCCTTGTCTAGTGCCCCTCGTTATATGAATCTGCCCTGAATTCTCACCCATAAGCTGAATACTCGCAGAAGGACTAAAATACATAGCCTGGATTGCCTGCAGGAATCTGGGGCCAAATCCTCTATCTTCCATCACTCTCAACAAAAAGCTCCACCTGACACGGTCGAAAGCCTTTTCCGCGTCGAGGAGGATCATTGCGACCCCCCCTCCCCGGCAGCATGGATGTCAAACAATGTGATGGCTCTTCTTATATGGTCGGTCGTACCCCTGCCCAGGACAAAACCATGCTGCCAGGGGGAAACCAGAGTCCCAATGATCCTCCCCAACCGCGTCGCCATGATTTTAGCATATAATTTATTATCGCTGTTTATTAACGATATTGGCCTATAAGAGCCTGGGCTTTCCTTAGGTTTAACCTTTTTGTGGAATACCACGATATTGGTTTTGGTCCAAGACTCCGGTATGACTCCGGTATTCATAACCCCGTTGAATAGATCCAAAAGAAGAGGTGATGTTTCTTCCTTCAAACATTTGTATACCTCCAAGGGTATGGCATCAGGCCCTGCCGCCTTGCCAGCTGCTAGGTCTTGTAGTGCCTCTAACAGTTCATCCATAGTGATACCGTGTTCCAGGGTTTCCCTTTCACTGGATGTAAGTTTAATGCCCGTATCCGGCCAATTTACACCCGGGTCCTTATATAAATCCTGATAAAACCTCCTAAAAACATCAAGGATTTCAGCTGGTTTATTAAAGGTTCGGTCCCCCTCTTTGATTTCAGTAATGATGTTCTTAGATGTAGCCTGCCTTATCCGTAAGGCCAGTGCCTTACCTGCCTTTTCTCCTGTTTCATACATCCTGACTCTCTGGGTTTGGTATTCTGCTGCAGCTTTTTTAGATAGTTGCCTCTGAATTTCAGCTTTTAAACTATTCAGCCGATCCAAACTCAGAGTACCCTGTTTCCCCTGACATACATCCCTCCTATGCTGTTCCTCTGCCTCTGCCAAATTTCCTAACAGGCGTTCTCTCTCTTTCTTCGCTCCTTTCCACTTTCGGCCCGTATAACTAATTGTCTCACGCCTCAAGCCTGCTTTAAAGCTGTCCCAGACACTGGACCGGGAGGCATTATATCTGTTTGCATCGAAGAAAGACTGAGACCAGTCCTTTAAGTGCGCTATATAGTTGCCATCCACTAATAACTTTCTATCAAACGTCCAGGGTCTGACTTTTTTCCTTTGTTTATTAATGGTGATTGTTAAAAGTAGGGGGTTATGGTCTGATATTAATCTAGGGAGTTTTGCTATTTCCACATTAGGAAGATATGTAGCCGATATCATAAAGTAGTCTAATTTTGTATGCTTATTGAATGGATGTGAGAAATATGTGAACCCGGGATCATCTTTCTTTAAGCTCCCCCACACATCCTTCAGCCCATGAGATTGAATTATAGAGGACACTGCTCTAAATACCCGGGGCTTGCGCCCTGTGTATAAAGTCCCGCTGACAAAGTTTGCTGAAATATTAAAGTCGCCACATATTACTATAGGGGCTGACCAGTTGGTTAACTCCCTCTCTATGTGATCCATCACCCCCGGGTCATCCAGGTTAGAACCATATATTGAGCATAAAGTGATACCTAGATTCATTTCGCATATTGCCCATCTTCCCAAAACATCGGCCTTACAGCTTTTTGCCCCCCCCAAACCTACCCTGCCAATAATTGCTACCCCCTTTATCATTGATGTCTGCGAGGAGCAGGACAAAATTTCAAACCCCCTTATATTTAACCAGTGTTTCTTTTTCCAAGGTAGGTGGGTCTCTTGTAGGCAAACAATGTCGGCCCCTATTATTTTGATATATTCCTCAAACCTACCCCTCTTTTTCCAATTGTTCAGACCCCCTATATTCAAGCTTACTATCCTAAGCCTAGACATAACCCTGCAGGGAAAGTAGCCACCATTCTAACCAGTCAAAAACCCTCCTGAACGTATCCTGAATATACCATTTTTCTTCCGACATATCAATTGTATTAATGTACACATTTATTGCATGAACTTTCTTTTCTTTTGCTTTTCCCCCCCACACCCCTCCCTCCCACACCAAACCTCCTCCCCCCCGACCCCAACCCAAACCCCCACCCTAGTGGAGCGCGCAGACTGAGTCTGTGCGTGTGATGGATGCAGCAAAGCAGTGGATTCACTACATACAATTAATATTAATAAACCCCACCTCGAAAATCAAGCCATAAGCCAACAAATCATAACACCAGAAAGTCAGGAAAACCTAAGATCGAAAATCATACGTGGCCCCTAGTAGCCAATATTCTGCCCCCGCTTGGACTTCATCACTCTTTTTGGGGCAAATCATTAAAGAGCTAGCAAAAGGGGGCACTAAAGGTTACCATATTAATCAGGGTCTGATGCTATAGAGAGTCCAGATACTCCCGAGCTTTAATTTCTGAGGAGAAATAGATTGTCTTGCCGAGATGAACTACCTTTAGCTGGGCTGGATTGATAAGATACACCTGTATTCTTTTGTCCTGGAAAGGCTTAATTAATTGTCTTAATCTCCAGCGCCGTTCAACAGTAGTGTGACAGAAATTGGGCCTTACAAAGAAGGAACCCCCCCTCAAAAGTTCTTTTGGCATCCGGTCTTGCCTTCTCTGCAATAGATTGTCTCAACAGAAGGTTCCCTATATAGATCAAAATTGCTCTGGGCTTATCTTCTGCTCTAGCATTCTGCCTCAACTTGAACGGTGTCCGATGCGCCCTCTGGATTTCGGTGGTCCAGTTCCACCCGGCAACATCTGGAAAAGCTTTCTCGAAGACCTTAACAATGAAATAAATAAATTGAATAGAGTATGACCAATGATAGGACAAAAATTCAGGCACCCGAAATGACAGAATTTCAACCTGGACTCTTGCACCTCCTATCTAGATGATCAAAGTTGGATCCTTAAGGCTCGACACACAGGCAGATTCTCCAGGCACTCCTAAGGAGCAGCAACAAAACATTTGGGCTCCCAGTGATAATCTAATCTAATCTAATCAGTGTTTGTCGAAGCAGATACTGAATACCTTATGTACCAATCAGACCCTCCAGCTTATCGCGATTTCGCGATTTGCAAAAAAATCGCGAAATCGCGCGATCTCTGCAAATGCCGCGATATTTGGCATAAAGCCCGCGAAATTTGCCGTTTCCCGTTTCCGCACCCATTTTCCATTTGATTTGCGGCTTGCGGCGAGAAGAGAAGGAGCCAGGAGGTCGAGGACACGCGAGGGAGAAGACCATGGCGGCCGAGAGAGGGAGAAGACCACGGCGGCCGAGAGAGGGAGAAGACCACGGCGGCCGAGAGAGGGAGAAGACCACGGCGGCCGAGAGAGGGAGAAGACCAGCACCACACACCAGGGAGAGAGCACGAAGCGGCAGCGACACAAACGAAGACTCTTCCTCTGATCTGAGACTCGGACTCGTCGGAGCAGGAGGAAAGCCGGCCGGCGGCGAACAGAGCACTGACAGGTACCGTCCGTCCGCTGGTGGGGGCCCGCCGCACACATAGCGAGGCTAGGTAGGCAAGTTTAAAACCAGCTTCGTTAAGAAGCGCTGCCCGGGTGGGAGGGGGGCAGTGGAGATGTGGAAGAGGAGAGAGGGAGAAGCTTTTATTGCAGGCCTCGCCCGGCCTTGGGTAAAGTTTTTATTATTTATTTATTTATGCATTTTTATATAGCGCGGACTTTACCTGAAGGCGTCAGAGCGCTTCACATTAGGAACAGAGATGAAACATAATGAGAAACATTACAAAAGAACAGATTGCAAAAACATACGTTACTTACATAAGGTACTAGTGACATTTGTGAGCAAACAAAATACATGAGGTAGTAAAAACTGTGAGCAACCAAAAATACATGAGGTAGTAAAGGTAATAGTGACAATCGTGAGCAAACAAAATACTTGAGTAAAAATTGTGAGCAACCAAAAATGCATGAGGTAGTCAAAAGTGCACAAGAGGAGATGAAAGTGACAAGTGTGCAGTTATAAGAGAAAACAGAGTATAATTTGAGGTATAGTACTGCAATAAGTGCTAGACACTCAGGCACAGGAACAAGCGTTACGTGGGCAAGGTCAAACAGTAAGATATCTGTGTTTGGTGTTGCAAAAACCCCAAAATAAAATGCCGCTAAATGCCGCTAAATTTCCATTTTTGTGCCGCTAAATTTTCATTTTTGTGCCGCTAAATTTGCCAATCCATGCCGCTATATCCTGGGGGGTCTGACCAATAACACAAGCTAATACATGCTGTCCTCAGGTCGACTGACAGGTTGTGCTGTACTGATTCACTACAACCACTTACCATATTTAATGAATGTCATTATGTTCAATTGGTCAGCTGATTATAAACCCAGAATGGAACGTTTTTTTAGAAATACTACAGTGTTGAACGAGGTATTAGGACGGAGGAGTTCAGGTGTGGGATCGCATTGAATAAATTCACATACCTGTGGCCATTGTAGGGTAGATCAGACCAGCAGTAGTCGTGGCCGTGTTGCTGCAAGGATGCTGGGACCATTGGGAGGGGAAAATTTTTGTTCATTCAGCATTATAAGTCTTGTATGCTCAAAAGTGAGAAACTGTTTGACGTTTTTACCACTCTGACCTCCTTCAATAGCTCTTTTGATAGAAGGAATGAGCCTGTCTCCAATGTGATCAAAATGCACTTAGAGCAATCAAAAGTGATACCAAAGGTCGTCAAAGTAGTGCAAATTTCGGTTTCTCATTTTTGAGCATACAAGACCTGCAGAATGAGAATAGAATATTAGAGACAAGTGGTGATGAAGCCACCAAGTATCAAGGGGTGATATGTAGGGCACAGATGTAAATGAGAATCAGCCAATAGAAAATCAAGATTAGCTTCTAAGCAATACAAGATACAAATCATAGAATGTAAGAATGCTAGAAGTCATGGATGAGCTAAATCAGAGCATCAAGAGCAACACTGATGCAGACAGCCGTGGCCGGTAGTGGGAATACCGGCCGGGCGGTGACGTGGGGAGGGGGAGTGGCAGGTTGGGGGGTAGTAATGTATGGATTACGGACTTTAAAAGGTATGTAAACATAAAAATAAATAAAACGAATTTCGTTGCACACACTGCATCGCATTTGGTGATGCAGTGTGTGCAACGAAATTCGTTTTATTTATTTTAATGTTTACTTACCTTTTAAAGTCTATAATCCATACATTACTACCCCCCACCCTGCCCCTCCCCCTCCCCACGTCACCGCCCGGCCGGTACTCCCACTACCGGCCACGGCTGGATGCAGATACAGTATAGCTGAGAGGATGAGGGCTGGTTTGGTGGGCTGGCATTTGCACTTGTCAAGTGCTGATGGAAAGTCAGTATGGGTTGCTTAGGGAGAAGGCTGAGGATACACAAGGTGTGGTACCTTTAGGAAAAAATACTAGTTCTCATAATTAGAGAGCAGACCTAAATGTGGTAGATTTATCATTATCTTCATTCTGTTTAGTTACTAAATAATTTTATTGCAAGATACCCACCAAACTAAGCCAAAGTCCATAATTCAACTAAAGACAAACATGTTTCAGGAGCTGATTTGCGCTACTCAGAAGAGTACCAATAAAGTGGTAGCTATCATGTGTAAAAGTAAGGCTGGATTGAATATCCTGGATTATCGACTAGACGATCCTGAAAGATGGTTCATAGCCAAGAAAAAACACTATTTTATTACATACTCTCACCAAGTTTATGGTCCTAATTAAAATTATATTGCTCTTTTCTCCAATTTGTTTCCTAATTTCTTAAACTTCTCATGATTATATATAATTGGTTGAGATTTTAATACACTTTCAATATTGGATTGGATAGATCTACACCACATTCAACTATCAGCACTTTGTTTGATGGTCTCACTTTGCTTCCAAGGTACACTTATTTAGGTTTCTAAATCTATCCAAAAAATAATAAAAATGAGGTTTTCATTTACATATTATCAAAGGCAGTAAACAGGCTTTGGCAAAGCCAATACGTTTAACTTTGGCCACCAGGCTTTTGGCAATTATTGTTTTTTTTGTCATGGTTTTGGCAAAACTTTATTGTTCAGAAAGCTGCCGCACCCTCATTAATCTAAAGAGGCAAAAACATTTTTGGTCTCAAAAACATACACATTACCACAGTACTCCATGGCAATGAAAGGAAGTACTTTGTGTGTTGGATTGCTCCTTACATCATGCCGTAACTCGAAGTGAAGTCAGTCAATGGCTGAATCAAGCTGATGCATTGCCCCTTGATGCAAAATGGACTGAATTAAACATCCACAAACTTGTAGATTAATATCTGGCTGAAAAAACCCATACGTAACCATTTTCTACACATAAGGATAGTAAAATTCAAAAGGGCTTGGCTGACACAGACTTCAAAAAGCAAATTGTTCTGCATTGGCTGCTCGCCTCTTACAAAGACAGAAAAAAAGCAATAATGATGAAAAGTAGGAAAGAAAGTAAAGAAAAGAAACAAAGGGAGGAAAGAAAAAAGAAAGAAAGAACAAAAGACAAAGGCAGAAATAAAGCAATAAAAAAGAAAAGTAGGCAAAGAAAGAAAGAAAGAAAGAAAAGAAGAAAAATAAACGAAAGGAAAAGGAAAAGAAAGACAACAGTAAAGAAAAGGGAATGAAATGACAAAAGAAAAGAAAAATAGAAACAAAAAAGAACAAAAGAAAAAAGAAAGAGAGAGACAGAAAGAAAGAGAGAGAAAGAAAGAAAGAAAGAAAGAAAGAAAGAAAGAAAGAAAGAAAGAAAGAAAGAAAGAAAGAAAGAAAGAAAGAAAGAAAGAAAGAAAGAAAGAAAGAAAAAAAAGGATGTATTACATATCGGGATAATTTACTCAGAATCAACCTACTGAGCTATCTGAGCAGCATGCAAAGGTATCACTGATTCCACTGTAATGAGCTGCCTACCATGCTCATGAATGTGTACATAATTAGTTTCTTAATGTGTTATCTCATCGGCTCCAAAACTATTTCTGATTGAATTCTAAATGAACTATTTTACCACAGCATGAAGTGTAATTCCATTTTCAGACACTGAAGCACCACTATTGTCTCATTTTCTTCTAAGGGCCACAGTATAAAATGTTGGACACAAAAACCCAAATTGCACCCTAACTATGTTTAAATGAAAGTGCTACAACTGTGTGAAATTGATTCCAGAATGAATGTGATTTGTAGAATTCTCAGCTTTTGAACTCACATCCTATAATTGTAAAGCTCTTGGTTTGTGCATTATATTGAAATAGATAGATATAATTACACTTCATTGTGTGTATCATAAAAAGAGGATAACTTATTACAGAACAGTTTTAAATGGACACAATCTGGCATGCTGTAAAACAGTAGCAGTCAGATAAACAAACGCCATTCCAAAAGAAGTTTACAACAGAATTGGTGGTAGACAGGAAATGATAAAGCCGGAATGTGTCCTCTGCAAACATCAAAAGCGTCCTATCATAGGAGGCGCTAATCAAAAAGCAACACTAAAGTAATAAAAAATAAAAAAATAAAAACAATCGCACTGAAATGAACTTCCTTGTGTGCAGAAGTGCTCATTGTGATAGAGAAAGATGCAGTTACTCAAAGTGAAGTTAGCTGATGGCTGATGTAGGCTGACCCATTGAACTATGCTGTGTATTGCAGTGAAAGGAGCCAAAATGTGAATAACACAACAGAACAATGTATGAAGAGAGGTGGCTGAAAACCCCTTTCAGTAAGTATAAAAAACATGAAAAGGTATTGGCTAACACCAGACCTTAAAAGGCAGTCAGACAGAGAAGAAAATACCAAAGAACAAAGAATGTCTGAATATTTTACTAAGCAAGGGCAATGGAAATGTAGTTGTGCGGTTTAGAGGTTGCAGTGGGGTGGCAGGCCGAGCTGGTTAGCTTATCATTGCTTACACAGAGCTGGGATCGAGGAAATGTAATGATTTTCAACCGGAGCCCACTGGACTGATTTGACCACCAGGCCATGGTACAGGTTATCCACTAAGAGACCCACACAAACAAATAAGAATATAACATTGTGACAGACTAGGAAATATGGTCAGGACTATGATGTGTTCTCAGATCCCAAGATTAAAGGTGCAGTTATAGATGGAATGTGATGGTGGTTAGTCTGATCCAGGCACTTTAAAATGGTATAGTCAGTGATAAATGTTTCTATATCTATATTCATTACAATTGAGCAGCCCGAGACTTCCCTACTAATGTCTAAATACATATTAAAGCTGAGGCGGTGGAGAGAGGGGAGATGATTGTAAGCGTTTCCCCATGTACAGCTAGTGCAATTGTTTTACACCCACTGGGGGAAACTTCAGGCTGGATCACTGTCAAAACCCCATTCTGGGGACCACGTGGCATGCAGGAGTTAATGGGCCCAAATTAGGTGGTTGAGGCCTTATACCCCTGATGCCCTAATGTCTACTCTACTATGTAGCCTGCTCAACTGGGTCAAGTGCCCCCTCTCGCAGCCGACTCTCAGCTGGGTAGTGTAGTTTGAGAAGTCAAGACTCCCTCAGGTTAACTTCAGATACCATTCAGTAAACACGACTCATAAC
Organism: Lissotriton helveticus; assembly: GCF_964261635.1. Taxonomy (NCBI): domain Eukaryota; kingdom Metazoa; phylum Chordata; class Amphibia; order Caudata; family Salamandridae; genus Lissotriton; species Lissotriton helveticus. The sequence goes on from NC_136063.1 coordinate 1,031,306,617, forward strand.
TCAACATACGGGCACATGACAATAAATCAATGTCCATTCAAATACTGTATAAAAAGAAGTATTTTTATTCTAACTCTACACATGCAGAGGTAAACGACATTCAAGAAGCAATAAAACAATCTTCTCGAGGTTGCAGTTCCAGTAGCTGTCCTCCCATCTCTAGCGTAACAGGTTTGATGTTATTCCCCCTTCACTGATGGCCGCATCCAGTGAATGTAAACTGAATAGGCCGCACTCAAGAGTTCTTTACTCAGACTATGCAAGTAAGTCAAGGGTTTAACAGCACCAATGGTGGTATGTCCCCCGAGCACAAAGGCCCAGGTCTTGGCTTGCTCACTCTGTCAGCAAAGAACCCTGTGGCATTGCAGCACGCTCCGGTGCTAGATCGGCTGGTTTGAACTGCCTACAGTCACATGGGGTAACACCTAGTAAGCACGGGCTCTCTTTCTCGAGCCTTGCTACCTGCAGCAGTCAGATAGGGAAGGTGCTTCAGGTCCAGCTGTTGTGTGTTAGGTCAATTCTCCCTTGGTGGAGGGTGGGGCTTACTCTCCTTGCTCCAACGGGGTTCTGTGGGGGCAGTCCACAAAAAGCGGTATAGTTCTGCCTTGGTCACAACACTTTCCCGGCCCCGGTGATGACCCGGACCGCTCAGCTTCAGCGTCTCCAGTGGCCCATTCTGGCATACGGGGTCACCAGTCGCACTAGCCTCACTTGGATAGTCATGGAGGCCCCACCTTGCATACAGGGTTGCCAAACCACTTCTGCACATAGGAAAAGTCCCAATCGGTGAGGGAATGGGTTCCTCCACAACAGGCTTTAATCCATGCAACAGCAAACCCTTCAAGCATAGAGGATCTTCCAGTTAATTCTGCACATGGGCCACAGCCCAATAATTTGCAGGGAGCATGTTTCTCCCACAACACTCTTCTAACTCAGATCACGTCAGCCCCTCCTGGCATATGGGGTCACCAATGACGTCCAAACCATGGCTACAGCCTGATCAGTGCAGAGCTGGATTCCTCAAACCTTGCACAGAGTCCTCATGCCAGGGCACTCTTCTGGGCCTTGCTCCTTCGCTCTCCACTTCCTCATGGGCACACAGGTCTTGACGAGCAGGCAGGTGCTGGTGCTCCAGGTTCCAGGGCATGTGATCTTGACTTCCCTTTGTAATGTCCCCTCACCCTAGGAGGTGGGGCTCCTAGTTCGGGTCACAGGAAAAAGTATTGCAGAGCATCCCTCCCTACACAGTTTGCTGGCTGCTCAACCGATGACAAGGTTCGGGCCCTCAAAGCCCCCTACTTATTGTTCTTTTCTAAACACACAAATTAATTTAGGGTCCAGACCTTTCTACGTCCTCCTGAAGGATATATGTCACTGCTGGCAGGACTCCAAATCTGATTAACCCACAACAAGATTCACAGGATTGAACAAAGTTCACAACTAGATGAAAGCTACAGTGATATGTGCATCAAAGGATAATCCTGGGTCCTCAGCCCTACTTTTTATGATTCTCTTATCATTTCTATCTCAGTCCAGTGGCAAAGGATAACACGCATTTGCAATGCAATAGGTCTCACACTTACATGAGTTTAAGCTATTGCCATTGTAAATGACAATGTCTTTTATTTATTTTAAAAATAACAAAATAAAAGGGATAGCCATTTAGAATGCCAATAGCTCAAACTTGCGTAACTGCGAGACCTATTGCATTGCAAATGCTTGTTTTTTAATGCAATTCAACCACGGCTTCAAATCATTGCACAATATGACCGCAACATGGCTTACACCACACAACCTCTGCTTCTGGTGGCCCCATCGCTCCACGTGAAAATGTGTAGAATTACCTCAGCACACACCAGACTTTACCAAACATATTTAAAGATGACAGTTGTATTTTACTGATCTCTCCTCCTGCTCCCACACTTCCTCATTTATGGCACAATGATATGTTGTTTGTAAAACCTACCATTAAACAAATATCGGCTTTAGCATTACAGAAAAATAACTTACTACATGTATAAGATAAGTTCCTATTGAAAAACAAAAAAACAAATCTTTCGAATCAGTAGCACACACACTGCACCACCGAGCCCACAAGTGATGCTCAGTCATCTATGAGCACAAGAATGTCAGCAGCTCCTAGTGATGTACTTACAGGGCTGTGAGACGCCAGCCATACATACAGCCTCCCATTGGCCCGCTCTGATCTCACGCGCCCCGGGCACCCCTGGTAAAGTCGGCCTTGGCCTTCAGAGCTTGTCTGCCACCCGCTGAGGTCACCCTCTCAGCCCGCCGCTTTCTCCATCACACGCCGACGCACATCTAAAGCATTCAGAGAGGAAGGCTTCTAAAATGGGAAATAGTGCTAGAGTGGGCTTGCTGCAGGGCACACAGCAGGGATTGGGCAATCCAGAGGTTTCAAAAGGCAGTGTGGCATGGCCGGGGTTGCATCGCTTCTGGAAGGAAGGGCCGCTTCGACTGCAGGGGTTTAAATCATGAAAGCGGACTCATGGCGCCCTCTGAGATGTTAGACTTTAAACACGAAGCGAGCGCTCCCATTAATTTTCAGATGAATCTCTTGCTCCCAGAGTTTTTGGATTCCGTTAGATAAATCTTGCTCTGTGTAAACTGCTGGCCCTGACTTCCTTGCCCCATGGGGCATGCAGGAAGAGACTGCCTTCCAGGACGCACTTCAGAGTGGAGCGCGTCTATTAATTACCAGCTGGTACCTGGCAGAGCACACGTAGCAGCGACTGAAACATAGAACTAGAAGTCAATCAAAAAGCCCAGAGGCAGGGTCCTTGTTCAGTCCTTGACAATGTCACTGTCTCTGCACCTACCCAGCCAGGGTTGTGAAATACTGTAATAACTCGTCACCCGTCTGTGGTAGAAACGGCCGTGCTCTACTTCCCGTTATTCAGCTCATAACCTACTTGTGCAATATACTAAGTGTAGTTCATATGATATGGTCAACACTATGTGGCGCATAAGCGTACATACCACAGCCCTTTAAGTATGTGAAATAATGGGTGCAGGATGAAGATCACATGATAACTGTCTCTTGTCTGTCGCACGGAAACCACGGAATAAACAGTGCAGAGCTCGCGCTCTGCGACTCGGGGCAGGCCAGGCAACACTTCTGCACATGCCAGCAGATGCTCGCAATCAGCTCAGATGAAATGCCTGGATGAGTGCCAACTGGATCAACAAGCTGTCGTGGTGAGAGACACATGCATCGCCTGTCTGGGCGCGTGCATATCTCCTGTTTCCTTTTGGAAGAGACACGTGCACATCGCCTGTCCTGGAGTGTGCACATCTCCTGTCCCCTTTCGGATGCAAAACCCACAACTATGGGCCTGATTCACAGAACTAACTTAAGACAAAATCCTAAACTTACTACTTTTGGTATTCACAGACTGCACTTACTACTTTTGGTATTCACAGAATTCACTTACTACTTTTGGCATTCACAGAATGGATTTACGACTACTAACTTTACGTCCGCACTCGGGCCGGAAATTCCAGCCCGGAGGCGGGGTTTCCGGCCCGTAGGTGGGACTTATGGCCCATAGGTTGGATTTCCGGCTCGGAGGATGGGATTCCTGCTAGTGCTGGAGATTTAGCCACGGCCGAAATCTCCACCTCATGCCGGAAATCCCACCTACGGGCCGGAAGTCCCACCTAGAAGTGCGTGCGTAAAGTTAGTAGTTATAAATCCATTCTGTGAATACCGAAAGTAGTAAGTGCATTCTGTGAATACCAAAAGTAGTAAGTGTAGGATTTTGTCTTTAGTGAATTCTGTGAATCGGGCCCCAAAGATCTCGCCAAGGCGTGCGGCGCATGTGCTGCATCGCTAGGCGAGACCTAAAAAGGACCTGTTTACTATTGATCACTACACAGTATTCTGCCTCCACCACGCTCGAGCAGTTTAACTTTTGGTGAGGATAGTAGCCTTCAACCACTATGAGGGTAGCGCTTTGGGCACCCCTTGCAGTCCAACAGCACCACAATCCTTGGAACAGGCTCATGTCATCATGTACACACATGATATGTGTTCGCCATTGAAAACAAAAACCAGCATTAGGGATCCAGACAATAATACAGATGGGCACTCTTGGTAGGGGTACATGTCTGTCACCATGCAGGAGACTTTTCCGTCTCAACACTCAACTGCCTTGTACAAAAGATGCCAGTGTTTAGGTATGCAGTAAAAAAAACTGAATTATGAAAGGTAAAGTCTAAAAAGTGGAAAAGTAGATATCCTGAGGATAAAAAGGCAAATTTTACAAAAAAAAGTAAACAAAATCATACAAATGCATGAAGTGAAGTTTGGGAGATTATGGTCATGTTTAAGAGTTATGGTTGAAGGAAGGCATGATGTAAGATATGATGTAGGGCGTAAGACCAGGAATAGTTTCATGATTGGAATCAGTGTGAGGGAAGTAGTATGGGACTGGGTTATGTTTTGGTTAACATTAATGGTTGGATAAGGGTTAGAGTAAGAGTTGAAGTAAGGGACTTTTTTACGGTTGGTTTTGAATTAAGAGTTAGTGTTAGGACTTGCCTAAAATTTAGGGTTGGAACAAGAACTCAGTTTAATTTTAGACTAGTTAGTAGTTGGAATGGCCTTAGAGTAATTGAAGGTGTAATGGTTGGTGTAAGAAGAAGGTTTGGTATAACGAATGCATAGGGCATCTCTGTAAAACGAGAAACTACACTGTCTAAGTGAACAAAAAGGGTTGGGGTTAGCGATACAGACTGAGTAAGTCAACTTTCGCATTTTCTGTAGACGTGCATGTTAGCCACTACCTTTTTATGAGTGTACCTTTTTAAGACCTACTTTTTAAGAATTCTACTTTTGTTTATTAAACATACAATCTGATGCTGTTCCTGGTACTATTGGGTATTAGAATTAAACTATTTTTGCCCTTAATAAATAAGTAACCTTTTTTTATTGTTAGTCTTGTGAGCCCTGGCAATGGTTCCAATTCAGCAGTAAGAGGAAAGAAGTATAAGCTTTAAATAGGCGAGGTTTGGGCATTGTGGCCTGGATTTAGGTGTTTACAGGGTGCTGTGGCTGTACTGCTTTGAGAACCAGTTCCATTACTGAATGCACACACAAACTTGGAGAGATTAACCCCAGGGGCTCCTCGTCCTTGACAACAGGAAAGAAAAAAACCTTGCTGATTAAGTTCCTCAAATGAAATACTCTGATAGCCAGGGTTGTACCTTTGCAAGCTACTGCCCGAGTTTTTTGCCAAGTTGAGAACTTTCTCTCAGTTTGGAGTAAAATGCAGTCAGTGCAGATTGCGCTTATAATATTGAAAGAACTGATTCGCTCATTCCCCATGTTTAGAGAGTAGCGATTGATTTTGAAATTTTAAGTTTGATCCCGCTTTCTTTGCTATAATTGTTAAAAATAATGTGAAGATCTAGCTGGCGGGAGGAGAAGCGATTCATACAAGCCTCCTGTTCATTTGATGCTCATCTGCTATAGAACCTCCATGTAAAAACTCACACAATCGTACATTCCTGAAAATCTTTGCGCTATTTGTACTCTCGTTTTCATTCAATAGACGGACTCATTTGCATGTTAACAGTTTTCTAAAGTCTGGTCTGTAACCTGCATGCAATACTTTTTCCATGTCTGTGGCTTCGTGTTCGCTACTTGTCTTCCTGTAAGGGAATCTTTCGACATTCACTTTTATTTTGGTTAAAAGGAATATGAGGAGGATTGAGGCTTTTCAACCTCAAATCACAGTGTTTGATATATATACATCTTAAATCTTAATATATAAATCTTAATGGTGATAGAGCACCATGTTGTTTGGAAATTGTAGGGGTGCATCATATCCACCCGTAGTCAGCACTCGCATATTTAGAGGGCCATGTAATTGTGTGATTTTATAATGTAGTATTAGGCCGGGGATCAGTGCAATATGTAGAATTATGCTTATATCATTTACAGATTAATGCAGTGCTTTAGTTGAGAATCATGCCTTAAGTAACTTAGAATTAATTGCGTTGTGTGTAAATTGTGCATTAGGATTGAACGTGCCATATTAAAGTTGCACGTGTAGGCGATCTTCTAAAAAACTTGATGCTTTAACATGAGAATAATGATTGCTAATGTGGAATGTAATGTTAGGATTGATTAGTGAGATGCTTATGTTGTTGTATTAGAAATCCATTTAAAGGAGTAAAGGCTCGAGACATGAAAATGCAGGCAGAGGCCTAATTGTGGTTCTTAGCATGACTAGAGATGTCGAGTTGGAAATATACCTTGGGAAAGAAGATCCGGTTTGCAGTTGAATTTCGAACTTTAACATAGAGCGTGCAGAGGGATTGTATCTCATGCATTTTTTTGCAGGTGCAAGACCGTGTAGCTTGTTAGGTAGAATGAGCCATTGTTTCGAAATTAGACTGGTAGGAGTAGGGACGAAGGAGTCTACAGGAATGTGCAGTTGCAACTTTTGGCGGAGAAGGTACCTTGTATCCAAGGACACAGCAACGGTTTCTGAAAGAAGAAGTTTTGACGCTGGAAAAGTACGAGGGGCTGCACCTGCCTGAAGGAGGAGTGTCATGGGCCTATACATTGTTTTGGGGATTTTGTATTAGGAAAAGTGCCCTGAGGGTGGAGAGTCAGTTGCTATTGAAGCTTAGGGTGGGAGTCAGTTGGGTTTAGACTGGGTCCTGTCTAAGGCAGTCCAATTGGATATGCAGTTAGACATGGATCTTAGTTTGGACTAGGCAGGAGAATCTAAGGAGCATATTAGAATAAGCTCGATATTTTAGGCTACTTACCTGGAAAAGTGAATGTGCTTCTTAGGGAGCCTTCACAGCTGACACCTTTTTCTCTTACCTGGGAGGTATGTTAAGTAGGGATGTCACTTTAGAATTAGTGTAGGGACAGACTAATCTTTTCCTTTTCTGTTGAAGCAGATGCAGTCAAGTTTTCCAGTGGGCACAGTTATTGCATGCCTGATGCTTCTTAAATTAACTTTGCTCTTTATTTTGAGTCGTCTGAGACTCCTGCGTAGGATTGTGTTTGTATTAATGCCAGGTTTTTTTTAACCTCTAGCTGAGGTGTTTGTATGTTCAGTTGTTTTTGGCTTTGTAATAACATTTTAAGCGCTTAGAGACCCCTGGGTTATATAGCGCTATACAAATCGAAAGAAATAAATAAATAAAATTAACATTTTCTTCTGAGTCAGTGGTCCTTCAGATTAAAATGCTTTGATTTAGAGAATCTGTCAAAAAGGTAAAAAATTTAAAGAACTTCCTTCACACTTCCAAGCAGACTAAAGAGACCCGTCGACCGGGGATTCCTCGGAGTGGTAAGGTGAAAATCTAGGTGGGATTCCCAGTGTCATCCATGGAAAATGTATATAACCTTATTTTTTAATGCATTAACGAATCTAGGGGCACATCAACAAGGGATGACGATAATATTATCGCCGCGTTAGAGACCGTTTTCGGGCGAAAAGCGGTGATAATATTATCGCATAATCAACAAGGACACGCTAGCGCGTGTTTCCTTGCAATAGTGCCCCTTGTCAGCACGCCTCCCATCGCATCGTTAATGAGATGCAAAGGAGGCGGGCCTGACAAATATCGCTAACCCAGCTTCATCATATTGACAACGAGGGTTAGCGATATTTAAAATCACGTTAGGTATGCCTTAACGCAGGAATTTAACGTCTGTTAAAATCCTGACTAAAGCATACCTAACATGGAGGGCGGATTGTGTGGCTAAGACCACAGGCCCTATCATCTAGGATATAGCTGTTTTCCACAATGGAAAACAGCGATATCCCCACTATCTCTGGAATTTTTATCACCTCGACGATGCCCGCTGTTGATGACGCACTAACCAGGCGATAAATTCCAGAGGTAGCCGGCGATAAATATTCAAGGGCTAAGCTCGCTTTGCGATATTTATCGCTGGGCCTTGATAATATGTCCCGTATTTGCTATTAATTAGGTAGGACTCCCTAAAATATTTTACAAAAATAGTATCCGGCTCTAATAAACGGCAAATGCTACATCCACCACAAGTGTTAACACATATCTTTAGTTCATAAAATGTCTGTGTTGTTGCACACAGGCCATGCTATTTATATATATATGGTATTTACTATAAATGTCACGGCATACCATTTCAGTCTTAACCTGTCGAGCATATAATGGACAATTCTAATTGGACATTCTTTTTAAAAGTATTTTGAATAATTACGTTTTGAAAACTATTTTCACAGTCCCTTACAGAAATGTTAGCACTTCCTCAAGTGCATTGCTTAAGTCGTGGTTTTTATTTCCTTTTTCCTATCTTAATTTCCTCAAATACACAGTGCAAACGTTGAATAAAAGAAACTTAAAAAATATGAATCCTAACATTAGAACAACATTGAGGTACCTGATATAGTGCTCCTTGTTCAAGCTCATCCTGAATTAATTCATCAGGGAAACCCCTACTCGAAAATATGACTGATCTAAATGAAATCTCCAAACCTTTTTCTAAATACGTGAAATATTCTTTTTTTTCTAAAATAAGGAAACGATATTGGTGTCTCAGATGGTAGCGCTGGGAACCCTAAATATTTGTAAATGTTGGATAATGGGCCTAGTATTATCTGCCTTAAGGGTTCCAAGTCATTTTACAATGTACAGTCATTCCATATTATTTATTTTCTTTAATTTTGTCTAACCATTTGCCTTCAAGTATCAGCTGGCAGTTGCCTCGTTCTTCCCAACTGTCAGAATTTTAGGCTTGCACGAGTCAGGTTGCATTACGTGAGTAAAAGATTCAACACATTTTCATAACTACAAGTGTTCTATACAAAAATAAGTTTTTGTCGATTCATGACAAAACTTTCAAGGCGTGTTCCGAGGCTGGTTAAAATGATGTCATTTTTTTCTTGTTAAATTTCTTGAAAATGTGGCAAAGTTACACTTTTAGAAATGTAAGCTGTCAGTATCTTGCTTCACTTTTTTTTTTACCTGAGTGAGCACCTCACGTGGAAAAATCATTGTAAATTTTGGCAAGGGACAGTTTCAAGTAGAAAATGTAGCTGGGCAATACATTTTCTGTGCAAACCAGTTTTCCAATGGTTTGTCGCAAGAGTTCATCGCACAGAATGTGTGGTCGGGTAAAGAAAAAGTGTTACTTCTTGCACAATAATAATCCTGCATGCAAATAAGGCACCCTTGCACCAACCTACTTTGGATTAAAAAGACATTGATAAGGATATTAGAAGTTGTAGTACATCTTCCTGTACATATTTCAGCTCATTCAGGTATTTACTTAGTAGTCGTTCTGCCTTCAAGGTGCAGGATGTCAAGATGAAACCTAGACAGGAAACTTTCATTGAAATTAGAAAATGTTGTTTGGGATTATAAAATTGCCTCAGGAATTGTTTAGGACTAATGTGGCCTCTGCCTCATGAAGGATGGTATGGGATTCATTTTAGGCTTTTCTAATTGTGTTTTAACAAACATTGTTTGATATATGCCTTAGGAAGAATGAGCACAAGATGGAAAGCCAGAGATAGGTATACAAGCAATATGTTCAAATGTAGAACAATTTATTTTGACCAGTGAGGATAGAATGGCTCTAGTAGCAAATTCAGAAAATGGTTCTAACAGCATATTAATATTTAACTGAAATTAAATTTTGAGTAAGATGGGAAGTCAAACAATATGAATAGGCGGAGGCTAATTGAGATTTTTGGCAATATGAGAGAATTACTGGACCTTTCTAGTAATTCTTTCATTTCTGAGATGGGGAGGTAAAATCTGCATTTTCCAACTGTTTTCAGTATGTGTATAAGGAGGATGCCTTTGTAGATGTTGCTTCCTTCAACAAGCATAAAGTTAAATTATGATTAACAACACTAACATTAGACCAGCAGTTAAATCCAGATTTACTTATTTCATTAGAGGAATTCAGGGAGGAAATATTACATCTAAAATCTTATAAACCCGCTGACACTAATGGGATCTCTGCAGAACTTTGTTTCTTGATTGTCCTTCATAAACCTATGGAATCTTTTAATGGAATACTCTTAGAGGCCAACAGTACTCCGATGTAGCGTAAGGAGATTTTATTGATGTATAAAACATATGGGTACTCTAGGTTCTGTGATTCTTAGAGAATATCCTTGTTCAATTGTGATTAAAATCCTTTCAGCATATCATCAAGGACGTTACCTAATGTTGCAGAAAGTATTATAGGTTAGGATCAAACAGGCTTTGTCCCAGGGTGACACCTGTCTGAATTAACATACCAAAAGGTGGGTTCTGATTATACGGTGGCAGAAAATGTTCCTTTTTAATTTACACTTCAGACTCATCTAAAGCATTTGATAGGATTAACTAAGCATAATTAGAGCAGATCCTTTGAAGCTTCAATCTTGGACAGCATTTCTCAGGGTAGTTATCTATGTATAGGTCTCCCACCACCCACTTTCTAGTGAACGATCATCTAATACTTATAATCAATAGCGGTCCTCAATGTTCCCTTATTTTTATTTGTTTGAAACCCCAGAATTCAATTTCCAAATCTCCCAAAGAAACAGCTTCCCTAAAGTGTAAGAGAATAGGGAAGAAAAAAATAATATAGGAGGTAGTGGTCATGTCTCTTTCTTGTTCGCTCACTCTGTCTCTGCTTCTCTCTTCCAACGCTCTCTGTCACATTATTTATCTGATAATACTACATCACTGGTAATTGTTTCAGAGCATCTTATCTAAAATATTTCTAAAAGAAAATGCTTTAAGCAATCTATTTTTTTTAAATGTGAAAAATGGTTAAATGATATCTTCATTTTGCTACAAATATTTCCAAATATTAAGGCTCATGTGTCCTGCTAGAAATGAGAGATAGGTCTGACTGAAAAAACATGGAGAGGTTCCTTTGCTATCACTTACATGTTGTGATATTTAATTGGGGTGAAAATGGTTTTATAATTAACATGGTTTACAATGTGTTTTTTCTTGAAGATTTATAAGATTAAGATATGTCATGAATATCTTAAGCACTTCGTTTCAAAAGGAGTGATGAAGGAATTATTTTGGTCAGTGTAATGATTGTAAATTACCATATAATTCAACTTGAAGTGTGACATGTAAGAGCCTGATAAGGACGATGGTGAGACCACCACTAACAGCCTGTCGGTGGCGGTCTCATCGTCATCCTAAGCATGTTTTCTGCCCACCACATTGGGATGGTGGGCAGAGATCCGACGGCCTTAAAGAGCTGGTCAGACCATTGGAGGGCACTTCGATCTCTACACTGGTGGCGGTGCATGCCAGGCACTGCCTGCCGTAAGTTTTATGATGCCCCTGCCCACCACCCATTTCATGGCAGGTTACCGAAGAAGAAAAGGCTGGCAGAAAGGAACATTGAGGGCTCGCAGCGGGCCCCCCTTTTCCCATAGTCCTCAGTGTTGGGTTTTGTGCCCCCTTACAAATTCTTGTCTCATGTGACATTGTACCTGCCACATTGTGCAGAGATATGCACAATGTGTGTTTTTTGGACTGTGGTGTGTGCTGCAGCCAGCAGCAGACGCGGCAATATAAAAATTAGACTTTGCAACCACCTTGAAGGTGGTTGCATTGAAATTCGGAGTGCGGGACCACCAACAGCTTATTATACTCGAGGAAGCTGGGGTGAAGGGACTTTGAAAGGGTGAATGAAGAAGTTAGACATTTTGAAGCCAAATACTGGAGAGGGAGCGTCGACATTGGGAACCCCTTATAAGACATTTAACCAACGATGGAGATCGTGTGTGTCGGAAATATCACCGCATATTAATAAATACAAAGAGAAGCCAATTGAGCCTTGAAAAATTCGCATGTACATGTAACAGAGGCGACGAAACACGTGTTGGCATTAGGCTCTCAACCTGTCACAGTAACTCACATAAGAGAAGAATCAACAAAAGAATAAAAGACTGAACATTCTAATTATTTTTTTGTTGTGTATATATGTTCTGGTTGATTTACTGAGCTACTGCTGTCACATTGTTATTGTCATAAATTGGACGTGTGCTAGGGAATTTTTCTTATTTTTTAGTTGCAGCTAAGTCTGCAGAATTAGGAGAGGTGGGTGGTTCTCTCCTCCTTGTAGCACCGTATAAATACTTCCAAAGTAAAACAAGTTAGTGAATATTTCCAGTGGCGCCTTCCCTAAGTCCAATTCCACCATTTCTTTTGTATAAATTTGCAGCAAAAAATGGCAGATTGCTGTTAGAAATGGGGGTCTCTAGTTGGCAATTGCTGGCCACTGTCTAAGTAGGGACCCTTCTTCCTAAGTAATAGTAAGGGGGCTACACCCTTGATAACCCCTGCTCAACCCTGGGGTAACGTAGTAGCACAAGCAGCTGGGCTTATCTCAGAGGCAGTGTGTGAATCATTTACACAGTAACACAGTGAAGAACACTACAAAGGGACACCACACAAATAGTTATAAAAATTAAGTATCTTTATATATAGACTTTAACAAGACCAATAACGATAAAAATCTACAATACTGTAAAATAGGGTTATTCTTAAAAGGCTATAAAAATAGTTCACAGTGTGCAAATAGGAGTTCAGTTCAAGCAGTCGTCTCTGCGACCCTTTTACTTACAAAGTACCTGGATTTCGTAGCAAAACAAACAAAATGTCGCAAATGCGCTGTAGCGTTGATTTTCCTCACACGAGGCCGGCAATGTGTTGAATTCTTGCTGCAAGGGGGATGATGCGCCGATCTGCAGATGCATGTGGGGCAAAGCGATAACTTCTTCACGCTAGGCCTGTGATAAGCTGAACCCTTACCGCAAGGGTGGGAGATGCGCTGAACCTGTTGTGTGTGCGACCCTGTTGTGTTGACTAGAAATGGCGCTGCGCGAGGCAGTGACGATCCAGGTGTGATGCGATAACTTCTTCACGCTAGGCCTGTGATGTGCTGAACCCTTACCGCAAGGGTGGGAGATGCGCTGAACCTGTTGTGTGTGCGACCCTGTTGCGCTGACTAGAAATGGCGCTCCGCGAGGGAGTGACGATCCAGGTGTGATGCGATGAAAATTGCGGATGCACGGCGCCCGCACTGCGATGACGTGATGCGAAGACCTTGATGCAAGGATCCAGGGTTAACAAGCATGCGATAGCCCGCAAACGTGCGATACGATGATCTTTGGGGGTTAGTGAGCCCTTTGTGGCCCACAAACGTGCAATGCGATGATTTTTAGTTTGCGCGCGCTCGGCGGCCCCAGCGCGATGATTTTCCTGGCGCTCTTCAGCTGCGGCGGCTCGCAAACAGGCGTTAGCGACGATTTCAGTACTCTCTTCTCTGTAGTAGAACTAGAGGCCCTGAAACTCACAGAAGCCTCACCTGCAGATAGAAATCCTCGCTGGGAGGAATCAGGAGGCTGGTGGTGGAGTCAGATGTGCCTGAGACTCCAGCAGGAGGCTAGCTCTCTTCTAGCCCTTGGGTGATTGCTTTAGCAAGTTGAAATAAAAGTTGTCTCAAAGTCCTTTTCCCTCTTCTTCCAAGTCCAGGGGAAACTACTGCAGGCCAATCCAAGAAACAGCACACAAGAACAAGGACAGTCCTCTCCTGCATATTCCTTCAGTTACACGGACAGAGGTTCTTCTTGCCATCCAGCAGCAGTTCAAAATGTAGTGGTTGGGCACAGATATTTATACCCCAAAAGTCTTTGTTCTAAAACGTCACTAGTCACTGAACCCAGCCAAAACCAGTTCTGCTCAGTCCTGGAACACTTTGTTTACCAGGCTGCATCCTTCCTTTCAGAAAGAGGGGGTCTGCCATCAGATCACAGTAGGAGGGGGAGCCAGCATTCACCTTGCCAGGCACAGCCCTATTCAGGTCAAGGAGCTACCCCTCCCCTCAATGCAGATCTCTCTATTCAACCCAGGTCTGACTCAGCATGTCTTGCCCCTCTAAACCCAGACAGCCAATACACATAACAGCAGAGCACACTGGAAGGCTTAGGCAAGAAAAGACCTACTTCCTAAAAGTGGTATTTTTAAACACAGAATGTTAAAACCAACTTTGCTAAAAGATGTATTTCATCATTCTGAGTTCAGACATACTAAACTCAAATTTCTACCATGTTCCCTGAGTCAGTTAGGATTATACGATGTAATAATCAAACTGCCCATTCTAGCCTATGGAGAACAGGTAGCCTTGCAGTAGTAAAAATCGACATGGGGTGTAATCCACTACCAGGACATGCTACACGTATCAAGCCATGTCCTACCTTACGCACACAATGCACCCTACCATAGGGGTGACTGATATGATGCCAAGGGAAGGTTCAGGGGCTGGGAAGTGTAGGCACTTTACAGCCATGATGGCAGTTCTGGACTGCAGTGGCAGGTCTGAGGTACACTTTACAAGCTGCTTCTGTGGGTGGCGCATACCAGCACTGCAGGCCCACCAGCAGCATTTGGGTTACCAGCCCTGGGCACACACAGGACACACTACTAGGGACTAACAGGTAAACCAAATAAGCCAATCAGGGATATACCAATTCACATTCATATTTACACAAGGAGCATTCGCACTGTGGCACTGAATGGTAGTGGCACAGCACCCACAGCATCTAATACCAACAAAAACAGAGGAGACAACAGCGAAAAATGAAAGGGAGACCCACGCAAATGGTGCCAGGTCTAACAATTGCATATAGCTAGAAACTGTATTTCAATGTGGCTGTAATTATGTCAACAGGCCTGACAGAGCTACATGAAGCTCACACCTCTCAAAATGTGTTTTTAAGAGCACAGTTACAATACATGATTATGGGAAATGCCAGACTCATCAAGCCAATTACCTGTCTCAAGAAATGTCAAAGGGACTTGAGTAACTTCAGGCCCAGTTTCTGAATCCTTCATTTGTTTGCCAATAGAGATCTTAATTCACAATAAGATTAAGATGTTACTATAACTATAACCCACTCTGCTTTGCTCTTTCTGTGATTACTTGATTTACATCTTGGGTTGAATCTTTTGTTAATAACTGCATCTTCCAACATCTAATTTCAACTATTTAGGCAAGTCTGATCTATGTGATATGAGCTACAGTCAACACAGGTGTATAATTACTCTATGTTTGCTTTTGAAAGGGGTCAAGGCCTTCGTTTCCTGCAAAAAACTCAAAGTGCTGTCAGTCATGCCTTTTATTGGCGAACAATTTTGTCATTTTGTCTGTAATTCACATCAGACTTCATGACATCCGGCTGCTATTGATATTTATTCTACTAAAGAAATATGTTTCTGTAGATGACTATGGCTACATGAAGGACTGTATTTTGAAGAACAGAGCCAGAAGTGGTGTGAAAATAATGATAGAATTGAGATTTTGTTTTACTTAAAGAGTGGTGTTTAACTAAACCTTTTATTAACCACAGGAAGCTGTAGTGCAACTGGTCTATTAGAATCAATTATGAAGAAAATATTATTTCATTGTGTTTTATGGGCTGGTTGGTTTGGTTCCAACTAAAGTGAATAGGCTTGGCATAACTGAATAACTTGTATCGAAAATATTTAAGGGTGAGAAAATATGTCTCCATATAGGCTTAAGGTAAATGTACTTCAAGGGTTGGAAGACATTGACCTGTCATGATCGAACTCTTTGAGTCTAGGTTTAGCAGAAAAGATTATATTAAAGTGAAAATGTAAATCCTTAGCTTTAGGTCAGTTTTATTGCACGTTCAAGCATTGAATGCTCAAGTCTGAGCTCATCTTCTGTAACTAGACTAAAGATGCAAACAACTCAAAATGTTATAATAACGCCAATGTACGGTCTTTCTTTAAAATTCAATGTACAAGTAGCTTTCCGACGTCAATTCCTTTGGATGGCTGATATAAAGTTCTTGCGACAGTCAGAATTTAAACTCTATGTGGTACTTAAATGCAGGATATACTACATGTGGTATTATCTGTTCTGCTTTAGTATACATTTTCTATTATTCCAGTGTTATAAAAATCTGAGAGTGCACTGTTAAAGATGACCTGAACTTCACATATACACCTGTCAACCTGATACTTGGTGCCCACACAGGATTTAAAACACAATAAAAAGAAATAGATTTCCTCAATTGGCTCCAGAATGAAATACTAAAAATCGATGGGTAATGAAAGTGAATTTCTATGTCAAATGTCCCAACGCCATGTGTCCAAAGCTGCTCATTGTAGTCACAGGGTGAAACCTAGCAGTGTTAGTTCACAATAAATCCTCATTTATGTTGAACATGATGCCAGGATTCCAAAGCACAAGATACACAGGGAGGTCATCAAAGGAAATTGCCTCCTTTCCTTCCTTACAACAAAGAAGCCAACCAATTTTATGTGGCTGTTGTGGTCTATTGCATTTTCATAATCTGAGAATGACTTATATAATTCCCTTTTCTACTATTGGGAAAGTCTCCTAAGAAACAGACTTAAACAGTGCCTGTCAGACCTTTCCAGATTTTCTAGTGGAAATATGGTGTGCATTTCTCACAGCACCTGTGAACTGGCATATCTGCCAGCAAATGTGTACTTATTGTGTACATTATTTTGCCAAAGCATAGGGGATGATGGACGGAGTGTTGAACATTGCAAGCACTCACCCCCAGTCGACTGATCTGGGTTTAATCCATCATCATTCTTTAGCTCACTTCGCCACCCCAGTTCAGACATGCCCCTATGCAAATGAGTCTGACCCTGTGCCTCATGGGAACAGTCCAGCCCAAACTGCCAAGCCATGTCTTCCCTGGACCGGAAACAAGCATCCTGGGACCGGTTTCTGGCTAATCAGCCGTCATCAGCCAGGCTAGCTAGAATCCAGCGGAAAAGTGGGCAAGGGACCCACGTCTGGGCATACCCTGCCAACTTAGGGCGAACAAAGCAAAACCGAAGGGTATGATGGACGGAGTGTTGAACATTTAAAGCACTCACCCCCAGTCAACTGATCTGGGTTTAATCCATCATCATTCTTTAACTCACTCCGCCACCCCAGTTCAGACATGGCCATATGCAAATCAGTCTGACCCTGCGCCTCATGGGAACAGTCCAGCCCGAACTGCCAAGCCATGTCTTCCCTGGACTGGAAACAAGCATCCTGGGACCACTGTCTGGCTAATCAGCTGGCATCAGCCAGGCTAGCTAGAATCCAGTGGCAAAGTGAGCAAGGGACCCACATCTGGGCATACCCTGCCAACTTAGGGCAAACAAAGCAAAACCAAAGGGGATGATGGACGGAGTGTTGAACATTGCAAGCACTCACCCCCAGTCAACTGATCTGGGTTTAATCCATCATCATTCTTTAACTCACTCCGCCACCCCAGTTCAGACATGGCCATATGCAAATCAGTCTGACCCTGCGCCTCATGGGAACAGTCCAGCCCGAACTGCCAAGCCATGTCTTCCCTGGACTGGAAACAAGCATCCTGGGACCACTGTCTGGCTAATCAGCTGGCATCAGCCAGGCTAGCTAGAATCCAGTGGCAAAGTGAGCAAGGGACCCACATCTGGGCATACCCTGCCAACTTAGGGCAAACAAAGCAAAACCAAAGGGGATGATGGACGGAGTGTTGAACATTGCAAGCACTCACCCCCAGTCAACTGATCTGGGTTTAATCCATCATCATTCTTTAACTCACTCCGCCACCCCAGTTCAGACATGGCCATATGCAAATCAGTCTGACCCTGTGCCTCATGGGAACAGTCCAGCCCGAACTGCCAAGCCATGTCTTCCCTGGACTGGAAACAAGCATCCTGGGACCAATGTCTGGCTAATCAGCTGGCATCAGCCAGGCTAGCTAGAATCCAGTGGCAAAGTGAGCAAGGGACCCACATCTGGGCATACCCTGCCAACTTAGGGCAAACCAAGCAAAACCAAAGGGGATGATGGACGGAGTGTTGAACATTGCAAGCACTCACCCCCAGTCAACTGATCTGGGTTTAATCCATCATCATTCTTTAGCCACTCCGCCACCCCAGTTCAGACATGGCCATATGCAAATCAGTCTGACCCTGTGCCTCATCGGAACAGTCCAGCCCGAACTGCCAAGCAATGTCTTCCCTGGACCGGAAACAAGCATCCTGGGACCGATGCCAGTTGACTGGGGGTGAGTGCTTGCAATGTTCAACACTCCATCCTACATCCCCTTTGGTTTTGCTTTGTTCGCCCTAAGTTGGCATGGTATGCCCAAAAGTGGGTCCCTTGCTCACTTTGCCACTGGATTCAAGCTAGCCTGGCTGATGACGGCTGATTAGCCAGAAACCAATCCCAGGATGCTTGTTTCCGGTCCAGGGAAGACATGGCTTGCCAGTTCGGGCTGGACTGTTCCCATGAGGCACAGGGTCAGACTGCTTTGCATATCATGTCTGAACTGGGGTGGCGGAGTGAGCTAAAGAATGATTATGGGTTAAACCGAGATCAGTTGACTGGGGGTGAGTGCTTGCAATGTTCAACACTCCGTCCATCATCCCCTTTGGTTTTGCTTTGTTCCCCCTAAGTTGGCAGGGTATGCCCAAACGTGGGTCCCTTGTTCACTTTGCCACTGCATTCAAGCTACCCTGGCTGATGATGGCTGATTAGCCAGAAACCGGTCCCAGTATGCTTGTTTCTGGTCCAGGGAAGACATGGCTTGGCAGTTTGGGCTGGACTGTTCCCATGAGGCACAGAGTCAGACTGATTTGCATATGGCCATGTCTGAACTGGGGTGGCGGAGTGAGCTAAAGAATGATGATGGATTAAACCGAGATCAGTTGACTGGGAGTGAGTGCTTGCAATGTTCAACACTCCATCCATCATCCCCTTTGGTTTTGCTTTGTTCCTCCTAAAATGGCAGGGTATGCCCAAACGTGGGTACCTTGTTCACTTTGCCACTGCAATCAAGCTACCCTGGCTGATGACGGCTGATTAGCCAGAAACCGGTCCCCGGATGCTTGTTTCTGGTCCAGGGAAGACATGGCTTGGCAGTTTGGGCTGGACTGTTCCCATGAGGCACAGGGTCAGACTGATTTGCATATGGCCATGTCTGAACTGGGGTGGCGGAGTGAGCTAAAGAATGATGATGGATTAAACCCAGATTAGTTGACTGGGGGTGAGTGCTTGCAATGTTCAACACTCCGTCCATCATCCCCTTTGGTTTTGCTTTGTTTGCCCTAAGTTGGCAGTGTATGCCCAGATGTGGGTCCCTAGCTCACTTTGCCACTGGATTCAAGCTAGCCCGGCTGATGACGGCTGATTAGCCAGAAAGGGGTCCCAGGATGCTTGTTTCTGGTCCAGGGAAGACATGGCTTGGCAGTTCCGGCTGGACATTTCCATGAGGCACAGTTTCAGACTAATTTGCATATGGCCATGTCTGAACTGGGGTGGTGGAGTGAGCTAAAGAATGATGATGGATTAAACCGAGATCAGTTGACTGGGGGTGAGTGCTTGCAATGTTCAACACTCCATCCATCATCCCCTTTGGTTTTGCTTTGTTCCTCCTAAAATGGCAGGGTATGCCCAAACGTGGGTACCTTGTTCACTTTGCCACTGCAATCAAGCTACCCTGGCTGATGACGGCTGATTAGCCAGAAACCGGTCCCATGATGCTTGTTTCTGGTCCAGGGAAGACATGGCTTGGCAGTTTGGGCTGGACTGTTCCCATGAGGCACAGGGTCAGACTGATTTGCATATGGCCATGTCTGAACTGGGGTGGCGGAGTGAGCTAAAGAATGATGATGGATTAAACCCAGTTTAGTTGACTGGGGGTGAGTGCTTGCAATGTTCAACACTCCGTCCATCATCCCCTTTGGTTTTGCTTTGTTTGCCCTAAGTTGGCAGTGTATGCCCAGATGTGAGTCCCTTGCTCACTTTGCTACTGGATTCAAGCTAGCCTGGCTGATGACGGCTGATTAGCCAGAAAGGGGTCCCAGGATGCTTGTTTCCGGTCCAGGGAAGACATGGCTTAGCAGTTCCGGCTGGACATTTTCCATGAGGCACAGTTTCAGACTAATTTGCATATGGCCATGTCTGAACTGGGGTGGTGGAGTGAGCTAAAGAATGATGATGGATTAAACCAAGATCAGGTGACTTGGAGTGCTTGCTTGCAATGTTCAACACTCAGTTCATCATCCCCTTTGGTTTTATATTATGATGCCTCCTGAAATGGCATTGCTTTTATCCAATAACACATTTTATTGGTTCGCTTTTTCTTTCCCCACCATGAAGAAATCTCTAAGCAACAACCACACACATGTGAGGGGTATTCACTTACCCTTTAAACTCTAGAAAGTGATTTATCATGCCTCCCCAACCATTTCTAGGACGGGAATGGTGTGGCTAGGAATTGTGCAAATGTCACAAACCAGTCTGCCTGTGAGTGTTGAGCCACTTTGCTGATAAATCACACATGGCTTTGCCTTATCTCCACCCCTTGAGTTAGATTTATTCATGTTTAATATTATGAGATCGCTGGATAATATTGTTCATAAGTTGAAGGATTTATGATGCTTTCAAATGTGATATGAGACATTTGGAAACATAATTCATACTTAAGCAAACGGATCTGTGACCCAGTATTTCTATGGATATGAGCCATCCTTCAAGTATGCTTGCCAATCACCAAGAAGCTACATGTTGATTAAACTTTAAGATATCAAGAGCCAGATGTACAAAACTCTGGTCACAAAATACTGGTTGCTAATAGCGATAATTTCTTTTAAACTAGTGTAAACATTTAGTAAACCGAACTACATACTAATAGGTCAGTCCACAAAATTCAGAATCTTAGTGGGTTGCAATCCAGCCTATCACATCAATATTCATAAGGTAGGTCGCAAATAACAACTCATTTTAATTCATGACCATCACTGAGATGGTGGTCTGTAGGCCATGTTTGTGATGGCTTTTAAAATACTTGATCTTAAAATATATCTAGTTGTCTTTGAATAAAACAGCGCAGCATTTTAAAATGAAAAAATATTCTTATTAAAAGTTTGAGAGTAAACAGTGATCTCCGCACCACCGTCTCCTACACAACAAACTTTTTTAAGATTCACAAGGGGAAGGACTCCAAAGGGAAACCAGTCCCTTTTGCAAATGGGTTCCCACCCCAACGTAAGGGCTTGAAAACCTTTCAATGGTTTAGGGGACCACTATTTCAGTTTCAAACTTTTGATACACTATGTAGAAGGGACGCCTACAACACACCCCTACCAAAAAGCTATTCCTTATCCATTTCTAGGACCATTTTAGGAGCCCATAAATAGTTACTGACTCCTAAAATTTAGTTCAGAATTGAGATGTTTGCAACCGGCCTGTACTGCCTTAATTATGTAACCCTCTGGGCAGAAGTACTTCCAAATATTCTTTCATTTTTATGGTATAACACAATGTTTTAACAGAGCAATTTCCAATTGCACTTTAACTATTTGAAGTTTAAATGCAAGGTGCTTGTTGGCCTAAAATGAATCTACTCTAAAGAAGAAGTAAGCATGCCAATGCCCAGTCTCTACCCATTTCATACATTATTTAATTGTGGTAAATGTATTTGGTACACTTGGTCAAATGTGTTTTTCTTTTTCATAAATGTGAAGTCTTCGTACTTAAGTCTGTATTAACACTCTCCTTTTCCCTATACTCCACATAACCTCTGAGTAGTAAATATAGTTGTGAGTTATCATGCAAGTCTCCACAGGAGGTGTTCCACCAACTCAAGTCCGCAGAGCTGAGTGACATATGTTGTGCTATTATCTGGGATGTGGTTTGTGAGTTTCCAACAGTGCACCACGTTTGTTGATATCATTGTATATCACAACATACTGTTAGAGATCTTGCACAGACCCGTTGTCTTAGTCGCTAGCCCCTTGTGCACCGACTGGAATTATGTGGATGGCTTTTTCTGTTTGTTGTCCCCAAATGATAGAATTACCTGCATAGCTCAGAGTTGGAGAGAAACATGAAGGTACTTAGAAACGTATGTGTCTCCTAATTGGCTGTCAGTTTTTCTTTCATGTGACCATACTATTTAACTTTTTCTTTATTTCTGAGCTATATGTTTTGCCACTGTTGAGAAACAACCACTTCTATTGAATGACATGTTCTAAAAATCAATTTATCAATCAATTAACTATTGAACAAATAAACACAATAAACTAGTTCAATGGTTTCAGTTTGATAGAAAATAAACTGTGATTCCTTGAGGATAGCAAATATAGATGATGAAAAATTCATACTAGTGTGTGGGAGACAGAGACAAATGTATGTAATGTTCCAAAAAGAAACCCTGGTGTTAATTTCCTTTTTGAAAATATCCCCCAAGAAAGACAAATTGAGTAGTTTTTGTTTGTGTGTGAAGGTGGCAGTAAACGCCTGAGCTGTTCTCCCCTCATATGTCTAGCACAGAGTGTGATGTAATTGCACACCAGCAGCCACTTTTATGGCCACAAAGAGGCTAATTGTTCCAGCTGCCTCACTGGAGCAGCAGGGCACCTGAAAGTTTCTGACTGTGAGGGATGTGGCAGGTCAGCCAAAGAGGACCTTGACGTTTTGGCACATTCCCATGGTACCTTTGCTCCCAAATTACTGTTGCCCCCTCACTCATCTGTAGTCAAGTGCCCTATGCCTGTAGTATATCTGACAGCGTGCCACAGAGAGGACTAGGTGCTTTCACTTCTCACCCCATCCCGGTTGATCTATCCTAAGAACTGTAGTTAGATGGGGAGTAATGCTAGGTTGCAATTTGTTCCACCCATCTGACCTTCCACCCATCGCTTTTCTTTCACATAGACTCCCTAGCATGATGGCAGCAGCAAGGGAATGGTGAGCGAACAGACCAGTTGGAGACCTCATGAGGTAGGAGGTCTACTTGGCTGACTGCCATCACTTGCAGGTCTAAATCTTTGGGTTTCAAAAATATGGTAAGATTTATGTAGATGTGTAGCATGAATATAGGTAATAGATTTCCTTTCTGTAGGTTTGAGGCTGTTGGGTAGGAGTGTGGGCTTTGCTGGTTTTATGAGGTATAGGAAAAAGAGGGAGTAGGGTGACAGTTGGCAGAGTAGAGGGTGGAAAAAAGTGGCCCCAGGGGACACAGAAAAGGCAAAAGTTAAATTAGGGTAAATAAGGGCCAGAGGTGGCAGGTACCAGTAAGTTTGGTGAATGGAGACTTTGTTGCCCAGAGGAGAGGTTGGTCAGAGCATGTTAGGCAAAGCAGATTGCTTTAATACATAAGACATGGATAAATTGCATGAAAGAATATCAGGGAGAGGACATGGAGCAGGCCAGCACTGAGAGGGAGGACACGTAGCAATGCTGGGTGTGGGAGAGGATGCAGGTAGTAAGAAAAGATGATATCTGGAATGGGAAGTGTCTAGGACAGGGGGAAGAAAGTAAGGATTTTGATATGTTAATGTGAATGTCAATGTTGATGAGTTTATAAAGCAGTCGATTACCAAACAGTGTCTAGGCACTGCTCTGAGAGGAATTTGTTGTGCTAAAACTAAAACTGTTGAGTGAAAAGACACGATTTTAAGGCTTTCTAAAAAGAAGAAGAATGGGTGAGTCCTTCAACGTTTGGGTAGGGTGTTCCAGAGCTTAGCTGTACCAATCACAAAACCTTGTCCTCCTAGTGTGCTTTCTTGAATCTTGATATGTTTGTGGAATGTGACATAGATGATACAAGGGGGGTCGTTGGTGGAAGAAACTACCCCTCCCCCACACTAGTAGGTCAAAAGTAGGTAGTCTCTCAAGAACAGAAAGAAGGTATGGAAAACAGCAAGGAGCAAATGGCAGTTATGATGGCTAGGCAAGGTTGACAATGGAGGCATGAGCGCACTACATGGACCATGATCGAGTGCAATTACACATCTTTGGTGAGAGGTGCATTCCATAAGGAGGAAGGCAGAAGAGGATGGATAAGAGGCAAGGTGGTGGGTAAAGAGAATTGATGGGGAAATGGGAAATGGATATTTCAGTGGGAGGGTTAGGTAAAGAAGTGTGATGCAAGAGCCGCCAGGCTAAAAAAGGGGATGAAAAAGGTGTAGAAAGGGGAGAAAAAATAGGCGAGTCAGAGTAAGATGGAGGTTGGCAGAGCAAGAAAAAGACAGTGAAGTAAAGGAGTTGCACATTACAGTTATAGAGTTGCTTGTTGATGAGGGGGTGTACACAGCCTGGGGAAGTGCAGGAGATTGAGAGTAGGAGTTTGGAGGGAGGATTTAGGCAGGAAAAGGAAAAGAGGAGCTAGAGGTGAATAGGAGCAGGTAGAAGGATGGAGGCAAAGAAAAATGGAGGGCAAGAGGTGGTGGAAATCAAAAGGATAGCATAAAAGACAAACAGCAATTGGTATTGGTTACCCTGGAGGATACATAATGTGTCCAGTCCCTGAGTAAAAGTGGAAGTGTTAGCCAAAGAAGAAAGGCTTCTATACAGGAGAAGGGCTGATGGGATTGGTTTGGTAAGAAAGCAGAGAGAGGCCAGTTTTCTCAGGCCTGATAGCCTATGTAAGGAAGATGTATGTCATGTTTTAAGCCCTCTATGAACAGGTGGCACCCACCATGAATAAAAATGGCATAGCTAGCACTGTGGCACATGGTTTCAAAGAATTGCACAGTGAGGTTGGAACATTTTTTCATGTTTGGCTTGTTGTCAGGAGTGGACCATGTGAAGATCTACACTCAGTCTGGGAAGAATTGAATGGATCTTGTTTTAAATTGAAGGATTTCAGAAGATTTCTATACCAGGCAGAGTCAGAAATGACACCTTTCTTGGAAGTTCTTCGGAGAGTCGGATAGCTGGAATGAATATCTGAGCAGTGAGATTATAATTACAAAATACATCTGAAGAAGGCATGCAATTGTATACAAAGGGATGGTGCTTTGGTTGTGTAGAAGATCAACAAGGTACTTTGTGTTGTGGGCCTTGGGAAACCAGAAACAGCGGTCGTGCACAGGACAAAGGGAGACTACATGACCATTTGTAGTGAAAAGTAGTGAAAAAGGAGAGATTCTGTAAGCTTTCAAGATGAGAAAGATGTCAGCAGGGTGGATCATGCCCATAGTCATGATAGGTGAGGTATGGTGCCAAAATATTGTGGCTTAAGTTTTCCCTCATCAACACAATAGGAGCAACAGGGGGGAAAAGGCCAGGCCACTCCTCATTCAACACATGATGAACAGAAACTGGCCTGACCAAAAATATACACCTAATCCTACAACTTCGACACTGAAGGGGTTTCCAATACTTTTCAACTACCTCATAGGTGTGTTCCCTCCCACTAGTCAGCGTGTCGTGGTGTAACAATTTACAAAAATAATGTCATAAAACCATCATAGAGCCTATCCCACCCAAAAATAGCAAAGAAAAAAGTGTGGGAAAGGAGAGAAAGCACCTCATGGTCGTAACACCAAGGGAGTTGCTGGCTGGTACTCACTGGCACACCCACTTATCATCATAGATTACTTTCTCTCCATGCTGCAAAAGAAAGGTGTGAGTACTATTGTGAAAATCTCAAACCCAATGAAGTGGAAAAGGACAGTGAAACCTAAGTGTAAATGAACTGTCAGTGCATAATATCTTTACAAGTGCCCATTGGATCCCTGTGAGAATGCAAATATATAATTCTCACCATTAAAAAACGGTAAAGCTTACTGGCTCGACGAGACTTTATTAAGTGCTGTAAGCTTTACCAATTAAAAATAGTTTTAATCAAACCATAGTCAATTTTCTTAATCCAACATGTTTCGTTGAAAAACAATCATGCAACTTCTTCAGGGCTGCTGGGGTTCCAATAACAAGCTTCATGCGAGATTCACATCAAACCAATGATGGTATGACATATAAAAAGAAGAAAGCACCTGTCATATGTAAAAAGCCATCTACCTTTTCAGAGTACCTGATCTAATCAGCAGTTACTCTAGAAAGTAAAGCCAATCCTTTATTACCAGTTGGTTGCGGAGACTCCTCATACCTGCAACCGTCTTTTGGTGAAGCACGCGTCGCGTTTTCCCTGACAAAAATATTGTGTCCTAAATATTGTTTACAAAAATATCGCCACATTTGAGTTAATAATAGGAGATCTCTACAGAATAGAGCAAAATGTTTGTAAACAATTATATTTTTGTAAACCATTTTTAGGCAGCAGAATTTATGTTGATGAATTTTTTATGGATAGTGGGCATATAATTTCCAGGCAACAAAAGGGAAAGTGTAATTATAAAAATGCTGGTTCAACCTTAAGCCCTTAAAATCCTGGGTCAACTCCTTTTGGTAACCAGAGCAGTTCCATGGGCTACAAGTCCCACATTACAGGGGAGATGGTTGAAGGGGGGTAGGTGAATCCCAGCTCAGTGAAAGAGGCAAGGTAGAGTCAATAGGGATCGCAATTTCCCAGGACAGCTTGGTGGCAGACAACAGGTAAATATCACGTGGAATCAGATGTGCTTTCGTCTGGAGTAGATGGTCTTCCACTGTTATGCTATCTGTAACTATACTTTGCGGCAAATTAAACCCAAAAGCCTCTTCATTGTCTCCTAAAACCAAGATATTGTGTGTCAAGCAGTAATAATGAATAAATTGGTTAGTGCAGTGGCGACCGGCACAGCTTGCAGGTGGTTGGCGGGTACAGGGCGATGGGTGGGGGGTGTCATGGGGATGTTGCACGCTTCCCAATTAAAAAAATAAACACACTTACCTTCCCATTGGGTCCTGCTGCTCTGCTCCTTCACCCATCTTTCAGGAACAGGAATCATCCAGCACACAGGCTCCCCTGACCAATCACAACACTGAAATACAGCATTGTAATGTCACCGGTGCTCAGTCAGGGGCTGTAGGGGTGGGCATGTTCTCCACAATACAGCCTGCATGATGAACAGGGATAGTGCGATTGACTGTTTCGGGCAGCCCGAGAGGGCCGACCAAACAGTCATTTCAAACTTAGGAAAGTTGTACCCTCCTCTCCTGCTCTTTAACCCTACCCCGCCCCCCACGCAATCTGCCACAGCAGGAGGACAAAATATAATGATAATAACATTAAGATATTATCATAAAATATGTCCCTTTCTTTTCCTTCTTGAAGGCAGTGAGGCAACACTACTCCAACTTAACGGAGGAGCCGCCACTGGGTTAGTGCAGCGTAAAGTGGGGGAGGGGAGTTCAGGAGCTGACTATCTTGTTCAAGTACAAAATACATTTACATCTGTGAGAAAAGTGAAAGAATGTTTGGGCAAAAGACAGCTTTGAGCACGCCACTAAATGTTGTACTTTAATGTCTCAAGAACAAGTGGCAAGAAGCAGACATGATACGTTTCACAAATTTTACCATCCTATTTCATTTGAGGAGAGAACACCTGACAGTCTATTACTGTGTGTGAGCCTGGGAGATATTTCCAGCCCTTATTTTAGAAATCTACTGCCACATTCAATTAGCTGATGTTTCAAGCACTTCAAGAGGGAGGCAGTTATGCGTGGAACCATCAATTCAAAAGAATGGCCTATTTTGACCAAATTTGTTCAGCAATATTTTGTGAAAGCTGATTCGTGACACATGAAGAAAATAAAAATGTAACTGTTGCTGTGTTTAAATAGAACACTAGAGAAAAACCTTGTCTCATATAGCTGATGTGTGACCCCTGAACACCATGGTCCAAATTTACTAACATTTGGTGTAGCGTAACTTAGCAAGACAATTTGCTTCACTGAATCAAATGGAGAGAGCAGGAATGCACCATAATTTCGAACACATGGCGCATTTCTGCTCTTGCTGTACGCTGGTCCACTTGTGGCTGGCAAGCGTCAATGCAGGCAACCATGCACCATGGTGCAAGGGTGCCTGCATTACAGGCAGTATTGTTATTTGTGCAGTAAGGGACACTTTGCTCTGCTTTGCATCTCTCCAGATAAACTAAGCCATACAGAGTAATGCCAGGTGGCTTATCATGGCATGAAAATTTTACCTAAGGTCTTGCTTTGCCTTGCGCCGCCTTGCATGATGCAAGAGAAATACAAGCCCTTGATAAACCAGGGCCCTAATAACTTAACTTTGCCACTATGTTGAAATGTACCATAAATATATGTTTAAACAAATAGTTATATAGGACAAATATTGCTCTGCACATAACCTGAAAGTTGGGCACATCAATCTTTCATGTGGCTCCTGCATACTTTATCAGAGAGGTTGGCTCTATCGTTCCATTTAATAAAATTGTTGTTTGTGCCTCTTTGACCCAGATAGTTGCCCATTTTTGCACTTAAATGTATAACCTAGTACAAAAGAATTGTCTATGTTTATTATAGGACAGGAGGATAGAAGCCCTTTTTCAGACACAAACAGAAATTAGTACCTAAAATGGGTTTCCAAGTTGGGAACGTTTTGGGCATCAGATTTTGCCTGCAAGTTTTTCCGCAGGTAAAACCTGTAAAATTATTGTGTGCAAATATTTGTGTACCTCAGAAGGGAAAAAATGTACAGTATGTGTGTTATTCCTAATTGGAGGTCTAAAATGCAAAGCAAGCACAATGCACCTGGTAATTACCATGCCCCTCGCAATCTGTAACTACCGGGAAAACAATATTTTCTGAATTATTGTATTTCTTGGAATTAGCTCCTGCATTT
This sequence comes from Lissotriton helveticus, assembly GCF_964261635.1. Lineage (NCBI taxonomy): Eukaryota > Metazoa > Chordata > Amphibia > Caudata > Salamandridae > Lissotriton > Lissotriton helveticus. Next base: position 1,031,335,209 of record NC_136063.1, read on the forward strand.
CTATTTGGATGTCAGTGATGTAATCCATTTTTATGTTTAAAAACATTGAATATTTCAGTTTAAAATGTTGGGCCTGATTACGTGTATGGGCAAGCACTGGGGAGGTGGTAAATTTGCCTGCAAGATGTATTTCATTATGTGGTAGCAGCACACCAGTACCCTGCAATTCCAAGTTGAACCACATGGAATGGAGAATTACTTGTGGAACCAGATTTACTGGTTGTAAAACTATTTCTCAATCATATGGTGCTTAAAGCATACATTTAGCAACTGCTGAGACCTCTGTGTGGTGTGTTGGTGGAAGGAAAGGGTTTGGAAGTAGGGTAGGGAGGCGCCAGCAAAGAGCTTGCAGGGTGGATATTTGATGCACACCCCTGCCAGAATTCTTGTTTTTTTAAGAAGCAGAATTACTGCATGCTAATATCGGGTACAGTTTTCCAACAACCAAGAAAACCAAGTGTTGGGACACAGGTCGACTCATGATCACATGAAGTAGTATTCCATGTGGTAATTGTGCTCTGTCTGACTCTCAATCAGGGTGACACACTAGAATATACAAAAAAGTGATGGATGGAATAGCTGAATTAAACTCAGACTCTGGTAGGTACATGGGGCTGCATCCCAGAACATCATTATTTTGCACAAATTGCCACCTCAGTTTGAACTCAGCAGTATGAAAATGTGTCTTAACCCTTGTTACAAATGGGTGTCTCTAGTTGGCAGAGGAAGGTACCTTTGTCCAAATAGGGACCCTTGCTTCTAGTCAGGGTAAGGGGGATGCACACTCTAGATAACCCCTGCTCACCCCCTTGGTAGCTTGGCACAAGCAGACAGGCTTATCCCAAAGGCAATGTATAAAGTATTTATACCAACACTCACAGTAACTTAGTGAAAACAGCACAAATGGACACCACACCAGTTGAGAAAAATAAAATAGCTTTATCTAAACTAAACGAGACAAAAACGAAAAATACAACATACACTGTTAGAAATATGACTTTCAAAAGGTTACTTGTACCATAGAAAAGTATGGATGAGTGGCTTTTCACCAAAGTACCTGTAGAAGCATCAAAGTTCCAAAAGCCAAACAGCCCCACAGTCGTAAAACGAAGAGATAGGACAATCCTGAGACCTGTGGGAGGCGATGCGACAGTTCTGCAATACGCAGAGGGCGAGTTGCGTCGAATCCGGTCTGTATGTGCTGTGATGCGTCCATTCTTCGTGACGGTTCCGGTTCGCAGGTGATGCATCGGGAGAGCATGCTGCACAGGTATAATGCGTGGAAATCCGAGATGCATCTGCGATCGATACAGCGACGTCGAGCGACACTGAGCCTGTCCTCTTCAGCTGCAATCGATGCATCGATTCTTGCAGTAGCAACAGGCACAGGAATGGTTTTCGCAGTGACACGGCAATGCATAAAAATTCCTCTCGTGCCATGGAGATGCGTCGGGAAAACAGTCACAAGAAGAGTGATGCATCAATTTTAGCAGTTCTTCATGGTTCTTCTTTCTTCCAGCTCCCAGACAGCAGCAACCACCTCCAGAGGCCCAGAACTGGATAGGCACCTCTTGGCAGGCTAGAACTCACAGCAGCAGAGTTCAGGGGAAGTGGGGGTGAAGTCGTTGTGTCCCTGAGACTTCAGAACAGGAGGCCAGCTCACTTCAGGTCCTTGGAGAGCTCCTTAAAGCAGGGGACACAGCATACAGCAAAGTCCTTTTCCTTTCCTTGGCAGAAACAGCAACTGCAGGCCAACCCCAGACACACAGAAAGTGCAGTACATCTCCTCAGTCTCTCCAGCTCTTCTGCTTGGCAAAGGTTTCTCTTGAATTCCAGGAATGATCTAGAGTCTGGGGTTTTGGGTGTGATTCTTATACCCCAAAATGTCTTTGTTCACGGGGCTCTGAACCTAGTTCAAACCAGTTCTGGGGGGGGGGCACTCTGCAAGTGCACAACAACATCAATTGTCAGTCTGAGCCTTGGCTCCAGACACACCACAGGGGGCCTGAGCCAACATTGTGGAAGGCAGGCACAGCCCTATTCAGGTACAGGTGCTACTCCTCCCACCACTCAAAATGCAGATCAGGCCTATTCAGCGTAGTGCTGACTCATCCAGACTCCTGGAGCCACTGCATCTCCACAGCCCCTGTCACTCCAAAGCCAGACAGTTAATCCACTAACAGGCAGAGGCACACAGGATGGTTGAACAAGAAAATTACCCTTTTCTAAAAGTGGCATTTTCAAACACACAATTTGAAAACATCTTTACTAAAAGATATGTTATTAAATCCTTAGTTCAGGGATTCCAAACTCCATTTTTCTATCTTATCCCTATGGAAAGATATGCTTGTAAAATGTTACAAAGCCTTTTCCATTCTATCCTATAGGGCAGGATAGCCTTTCAATAGTGAAAAACGAAATTGGCAGTATTTCACTATCAATACATGTTACACATACCAGTACATGGCCTACCTTTTACATACACTACACCCTGCTCAGGGGGGTACCTTGGGCCTACCATAAGGGTGCCCTATTTGTAAGAAAAGGGAACGTTAGGGCCTGGCAAGTAGGTGCACTTGCCAAGTCGACATGGCAGTTAACAAACTGTGCACAGGCACCGCGGTGGCAGACCTGAGACATCTTTTTAGGGCTACTCATGCGGGTGGCACAATTAGTGCTGCAGGCCCACTAGTAGCATTTGATTTACCATCCCTGGCACACTCACTGCACTTTACTAGAGACCTACTGGTAAAACAAATATGCCATTCAGGGCAAACCAATCACAATACCAATTTACACAGAGAGCATGTGTACTTTAGCACTGATCAGCAGTGGTAAAGTGCTCAGAGTCCTACAGACAACAAACACAGGTCAGAATAAAATAGGAGGAAGAAGCAAAACATTTGGGGATAACCCTGCAAAAAGGGCCATTTCCAACAACCCTTCTCCAATGCGAACAGTACAGCCGGAAGTACCAGGTCAGGTCCTTCCTGGGCCAGACTACAAACAACATAATTACTCATAAACAAGGCCAATGTTTGTAAGCATAGTCCTTCTTCACTGCTTGATAGCGATTATTCAATGTGTGGATAAGCTTTTTGAAACACTTCCAATTGTTCCCCCTCTTTTCCTGTTGCTCGAAAAAATGCTTTGTTCAGGTAAATACCGTCTGTACATACTTTAATGGACTACAAATTCAATTGGCCTATCCCTCTTGCCTGTATCTGTCCCCTCTTCAAAACTGGCCTCAATTCAGCTCTACGTCACACCTGCAAAAGGACTGAACTGCCAAATGGCCAGAATTCATTAATTTTGTAAGAATTAAATCAAAACACCTCATCGGATTCATAGTAGACTTTTCAAATGTAGAGTAAAGCAGAGCGCACCTGGTTTAGGTGCCTTGTTTTCAAACAGCACATCTCAGAAACAGAAGGAGACAAACCTTGCTCACTATTTCCGACTTGTATTATCTGAAGAATAAAGCACCAACACACAAAAATATTGGGTTGAATTCATTCACTTTACACCCTGCAGGTGCAAAAAACAGTTGCGCCTGCAAGCCCATCATGATACAACCCCTGACCCACTTGTGTTATTTAGTTTCAAACTGGCCTTATTCAAGGCTATCTGCTCGAAGTTCTCTTTTTGAAACATGGACTTCATTTTCTATCAGCATGTGTAGGACTAAGTCACTAATTAGCACACCTGCCAGAGATTCAGGTAAGCTTGGGTAACGTCTGGGGCAATGAGTTGCAATGTGTATCAGTTTCTAAAAATACCAATATACATTTAAAAGCTGTTACATTATGGCAAAAGAATGCTATGGTTAGACCTAGATTAGAATAAAGAGCGGAGGTTATTACCCATGAAGAACATATAACCAAAATGCATTTGTGTGTATCTTTCTGTGGGTCTCCCTTTTCCCAGAGCGTATATTTCTTTAAATTAGAAAGGGGGATCACAATGGTGAAAGAAATGATGTGTGCACTACGCAGAGCACAACTGTAGCTGAGTTAGCAATGAGCGGTTCAGGAGTAGTCATGAATCAGCTTATCATGAAATGATATGTCTGTCTAGCGCTATGAGCATGGGCTACTGCTTACTCTAAAAAGTAGTCCTGCTACCACTCAGTACTCTGCTAGACTGCAAGGAGGTGTGACGATCAGTTTGCTGCCTGGGGCCTGCTGGCGAGGTGATAATTCTGCATCTACTCTGTTCCTGTGAAGGTTGTCTCTATGGAACTCCTGCCAAAGCCTGTAAGCTAATTACCTGTAGAGGGTGAAGCCTGCAGTTATCCCCTCGAAAGCTGTATTTATGTCCTCTGTTGCATTTGTGGAACCAGGTGAGGATCATTGAACTTTCCTATCAGGATCCTAGTATGCTATCACACAGCTTTGTCTCCTGGTCCAAAATGAGTGGCTGAAGTTCTCTCTGTCACCCCATGACCACTGATTCAGTCAGGGCATGCTACATTGAATGTACGGTGACTCTGGAACTGTCAGTCCACAAAAATAATGTGCTACTAAAATGTCAACAGAAAATGTAGTCTACTCGACTTATGTTGTATTGGAGCCAAGATGGCGGCTGAGTAAGACCTTAGGTACTCACCTCCACGTCGCTCCGGACCTCTGAGACGTCTTGCTCCCCGAGAAATGTGCCCTGACATCGGCGATCTGGAGCGAGGCTACTGGTGGCAGTGGCACACTAAAAAACGAAGTCTGATCGGTGTGGGAAGCACATCGGAGCAGCGATGTGACCCGGGCCGACGATCGCGCTGGGAAGCGCTTGCTAGGCTGCTGCTGACAGCGATAGCCGGCAGGCACGAAATCGACAAGCGCGGAGACGGATACTGGCTGCTACGCAACCAAGACGCCAAGGAGAAGGAGCAAGAAGCGTGCACAATGGCAACCGCAGTGTACGAGCGAAGAACCGATCCACACTGCCCTGCCCGCTGCTGCAGCCACTCGATCAGAGGACAAGGACAGCTCCAACACAGACCTGGGGGGGCAGAAAATTAGCACAAACTCTGGTAAGAACTGTAGAATTATTGGGAGTAAAGGTGCTAGACCCCCTCTGAAAAAAGTCTTTCTTACGGCTGGGATAAAAAGCAATATATATATATATAATTATTACCAAACTGTTCTTCCAAAAAGGAGACCGAAGCACAGAGTCTGTGGCAGAATCTTTGACAGAGCCCATGACAGAGGCTGGTAGTGTAACGGGCCAGAATAATACAGTGGTAAATCAGAGATTGATTTCTGAAAATAATACAGTAAACTGTGAGGCACGAGTATCCTGGGGCTCAAGTGGCGAAACTACTGTCCTGCTCACAAATGACATTATGGATTCAACATCACATGGGGGACAGGAAGATCCTGGAATTGGGGCTAAATGCAATGTGGTCAGTGACATTAATATAACTGAGATAGAGGATGAGAAGATGGTTTCTCGCGCATTAAAAATGGAGGAATCACAAGCCAGGCAGCAGCTAAAAGGGGCACAAGCGGCCCTCATCAATGCCACAGAGCAAGGGTATCAGTCTCCGACCCCAACTGAGATTTTTTTCTCGTTGAATGAAGAATCATTTGGCTCAGAATCCTCGGGGCCACACAGTTGTAGCAGCAATGACGTGTGCGCCGAGACCTCCGCAAGTAGCCAATGTGAAGGTAAACAAGCACAAAGAAAACAGAGAAGAACCTCAGAAAGGAGGAAATCACCTCAGAAGACGGATACTGAGGAGGAGGAATACGATGCAGATCTCTGATGGAACTATTCCAATACACAGCCGCTGGTGCTATCAGGGGGACATGGAGCAGTGACCAAACAAGATGGGGTGGACATGCAGAAGGAACCAGCACAAACACCCGAGCCAACGTTAACAATGATCCTACAGTCATTAAGTACCTTCCAGAATGAGGTCAAATAGGAAAATCGGATTGCCCGAGTGGCAGCAAAGAAGCTACAGGGATCCATGCGTAAAATTGGTAAGGCCTGCACAGAAATTGCAGAAAGAATGAACATGGTGGAGACCCGAACAGAAATTCTGGAAAGCACGGTGGACACTCTGAAAACCCAGGTTACATCACAGGAAAAAGCGGTTACCGACATCATGTGGAAGCTCGAAGAGGCAGAAAATCGCCAATGCCGGAATAACCTCCAAATTCTGGGGATACCAGAAAACAGCGAAGGAAGCGACATCCGGGCATTTGTTATTAAGCTGTTTAGAAACGCATTCCTCGAGCTAACACAATGGGACTGGGACAAAGAGATTCAACGAGTATATAGATTCCCACTCCCACTTCCCAAACAGCCATGCAAGGATCATGCGTTCCCTAGAGTTATCCTGCTATTCTTTGGCAATTTTCTTTTGCGACAGGCAGTATATGATCTTGCCCGGCCAAATAAAAAAAGGAATTGGGAGGGTTTCTTTTTCTTCGCAAAACCAGACTTTGCACATGCCACTGTGGAAAGGCGATGGAGAGTACGACAGCTGATTACACCCTTTCAGAATGCTGGGGCTCTTGCTTTTCTCCAAAACCCGGCCAAACTGAAAGTAGTGTCATAGGGCCGCACAATGTTTTCTCGTCAAAGATACAGGCTGAACAAGCTTTGAAAGATATCATTTCTGGGGGTACGGGGGGTACAGGGAAAAGTAATTGATCCATTAGTTGATCCATTAGTTTATTTTCTTAAACTAAACTACTATCAGACTGCTGTTAGAATGTTGCTGGACTATGAGGGTACCTTGCTTGAGTGATTCGATTTGATACCTGGACTTGGTCATAGCAGCAAATTTATTTTTCCTTATAACCATTCTCCCTTGTTCTCCCTTTTCAATATATACTGCTCTCATGAATCTATATAGGGCACGATTTGTATGTATGCAAACATAGGAGGGAAGGAGGGACGTGGAGTGTGGGTGAGGTTGGTCAGACGCTATCACACAGGCTCAGGATTGAGCCTGGCGGCTTAAAAAGTGGTGGAGGGTGGGGGGATGGGGGGGGGAAGACCAAGGGAAGGTAAATACAAGATGGGAAGAAATAGGTATAGGTGTAGGGTGGAGGGGCCACAATAGAAAGAAAATGGTAGGAAAGAGGATTGGGCGCCAGCAATATGATTACAGGAAATGCATGAAGAATGATCAAATAATATGTCAAGGTTAAGAATTATATCAAGGAATATATGTGGGCTGAATGACATAAAGAAAAGACAGAAGGTAGCTATGGGATTACAAGCAATGGAGGCTAATATAGTATGCCTGCAGGAGACACACATTGAGGGGGCACAATAGTATCTACTGAAAACATTAGGGTACCAACTCATAATCGCTTCTACCCAGTGCGCACAAACATGAGGGGTGGCCATTCTAGCAAAAGGAGGGGGGCTCCAATTTACAAGATCAATATCCGATAAATTTGGGCGATGGGCCATCACTGAATGACAATATAATAATGGGGAAAATAAGATGACATTATGCACAGTCTATGGCAATGTTAGTGACGATCCAGATGTCCTGGTGATTGTCGCTAATGAACTAGTACATTGGCCCCTACCCGTAATTATGTGTGGGGACCTTAACCTACATTTACCAGGGGATTGGTCATTGGGTCCCGAATATATATTAAGGGAGGAAACCAAAGGTTTTTAGGGCTCTTAAGGATTTTTGCATACTACATGGGCTGATTAATAGCTGGCAATTAAACCACCCTGGGGACCATGGCTTTACATATTTCTCCCACCCACATTCTCGTCATGTACGACTCAATTATATATTCATCTCTAATTCTTTGAAGGATATGTGCACTGTAGGAAAACTCCCCAGGCTATTATCAGACCATAATCCATTAGAACTAGATTTAGTATGTAATAGAAGTAACCCCATTATAAGGATCTGGACGTTTGAAAGGGCTTTTCTAAAGAATGAAAAATACTGTCAACATATGAGGGATTGGATCCTGACTTTCTTAGCGATTAATATGGGTAGCGCACCTATTGAGGTGGTCTGGGATACCATGAAGGCAGGTTTCAGAGGAGAAATGCTCCAGTTTTCAGTTAGGGCCAATAGACAGGGGAAACAACAATTGGCTATGCTACAGTGGAACTTGAGTAGAGCAGAGGAAGATCTGATTGATGCTATACAAAGGGGACAGGTAACTGATGAATTGGCGCGGGTAGCCATCGCTAGAAATCTTGTATCTGAGATTTTCACGGAGAAAGCCATTACCAAAGCTACAATCTATAAGGAAAAATCGTATGAGCTTAGTGAACAAGTTGGGCACCAACTAGCAGTCCGCACGAGAGAGGAGATAACAGCTAATGTAATAAAAAGTATTAAGGATCTAGAAGGTGGTCTGAGATCGGAATCATCTGAAATTAGAGCATCATTTCAGAGATTCTATCAAGAATTGTATAAAGAACCAGAAAGAGAACAGGAGGACCGTGTTGAATATTTAGATCAAAGTGTGGGCAACTACTTGGAGAAAGATGGTCAAGATAGCCTAGATAACCCTCTCTGTTGAGATGAAATACTGCTCTCTATGAATGCGTTGGCAATGGGTAAAGCAGCAGGAATGGATGGGATTCCAACAGAGTTTTTTGTGAAATTCTCAGAACAACTTAAAATAGTCATGCTGGAGCTATTTAGCTCTATATCAGGGAGGGAATCCACCTCCTTCTTAGTCAGTTGCTAAAAGAATTTTTTTTCTGAATGGGAAATGGGATCTTATCGTCCCATTACACTGATAAACGGGGATTCCAAAATATATTCTAAACTTTTGGCCGCCCGATTGGCACCAATCATTCATAAAATTGTGTCAGTCCGCCAAAACGGGTTTATCCCAGGGAGGTCAACAATTGATCATGTGCAAAGAGTGATTTCCTTATTTGATTATGCAGAGACAACAGGAGACCCTATGGTGCTTATTCTACTTGACGCGGAGAAGGCGTTCAATAGGGTCTCCTGGAAGTTTCTGTGGGCAGCCATTACCTGTTGTGGATCACTAGGGGATTCATAAAAGCCACCCAAGGACTTTATGTCAATCCAGGCGCTAGTGTCCAGATTAATGGGATCCGGTCTGAGAAATTCACCATCACTAGGGGAACAAGACAGGGGTGCCCCTGCTCACCTCTCCTATTTCCAATCTATATTGACTCATTTATCCGCAAACTTGAAAGTCACCCTTCAGTACCACCTATTCGGGTACATAATCATGACACAAAAACCCTTGCATATGCCGACGACATCGCATTTGTCACCAGCGATCCTACTAGGGCTATTAATGTGATAGAGGAGGAGACACAGCGGTTCGGAAATGTCTCTGGATACAAACTAAATTCTGGGAAAACTCAGATTGTTCTCAATGGTAAAGTCAGGATGAGGGATAACAGGGTAACAGATCATGCAGTGTACCTCGGCGTTAACATAAGTGCAAAAATAGAAAACATTGTTAGTATAAATCTTGACCTCCTGATCGGCCGTACTAAAAAAGAGCTAATTCGGTTAGATAATCTACATCTCACCATCGGTGGTAGATGCAATATAGTTAAAGTGCTCTTCCTGCCCAGGTTTCAGTACTTTTTTCGAGCAATATGTTAGGAGTTTTCTCCTCAGTATTTTAAAATTATCGAGACCATGTTCTCTAGATTTATTTGGGGATTTAAGAGACCACGTCGGGCTCTTAAATGGATTATGCTGCCTAAAGAAAGAGGGGGACTAGCAATGCCCAACTTTAAACTATATTACTGGGCGATTGTGGCGAAATATTGTGTGACACTTATCTCCGAAGAACCTAGCGATTACCATATTCCAACACCACAAGAAATGATCATGGGGGAAGGGTGTGAGGGGTGCTTATGGCGACATGTTAACGATAACTACTTTAAGAAAGTTAAACTTAAGACTATTTCCAGCATATATAAAGTCTGGAACAATATACGGAAACTGTTGGGGCTGGGCCGCTATTCATGCTATACTCCAGTAAGCTGCAATAATGATCTCCCGGAGATATTTCAGGATGGATGTATGACCAGCTGGATAGAGGCAGGGGTAAAACAGTTGGGTTGTTTTTACACACAAAACAGACTGAAAAGCTTTTCGGAGCTGTGCATTGAATACGACATCAGTCACAGGGATTTTTTTAAATACTTGCAGATTAGGGATTTCTTACTAACGAAAGTGGGGGGTCGGGAAAAATTTCAAACTAGTTATTCTATAGAAAACTTATGTAGGAAACCCACCCCTAAAATCTGGGAAATCTATGAAAACTAAATAGACTTTTCCCTGATGACATGGATAAACAATTAGCAGCTTGGCAGACCAAATTAAATGTACAGCCATCCACCCCCGAACATGCGTATGAATTATCACAAACTTGCCTAATGTCTATTAAATTGCAAGCACAATTGTATAAAACGTTCTCTTCCCTATTTTATACCCCTTATTAAATTGCAAAATGGGCGACTGGAAAGGGAACTACCTGCCCGCACTGTTCACTGTATGAGGCTGATATTATTCACATGTTTGCCTCCTGCAATACATTATCTAATGTGATAATAGAAATATCAGATTTCCTATCGGAGATATTTCAAGTTAGGATTACCATCTCAACGGAAGAGATAATTTTAGGGGTAACTAACAATCCGCGGCCTATACATGCAGGGATTGATATTTGTGGCTATGGCTGTTTTCTGACTCTGCATTGCCTCATCCTGGCTAAACCAAAATCCACCCACTTTTTCACAACGGAGGGCAAGATTATTTGCGGCATGTAGCCTGGAGGTGGCCATATATAAGAATAAAGGGATCAATAAAAGGAAAAGGGGTATGCTGATTTGGGAACCACTACTTCAGTGGATGCAAGACCACATCTAGGGTTGGGGCCCATGTTGAAGTATTAGATGCTTGTAAAGATTATAGTGAGATTAAGCCAAGATATCTAAGGATGGCGTATATTTCCACGAAATATTTGAAATCTAACTATGTGATCATCATGTATTGTCTGTTTATTTTTCTGCCCACAATTGAATTGTCTATTGAAAGAATGTATGTAATAATTTGGTTTTCGCTTTTTTTATGGTATGAGACCTTGGTCTTCGGGGGGGTGGGGCTATGTGTTAATGGGGAAAAAGAAAACCTGAATAAAGATGTTTAAAAAAAAAAAGAAAATGTAGTCTACTCACACTGCCAATGGCTTCGCTTCTGTGCTTTGAGACTGTAAATAGGAAGCAAGTCTGAGAAGCTACCGAAATAAGAGATCAAATATATATGTATTTAAAAATAGAAAAATATTGAATTATATCTATTGATCCATACTGGGTGCACCATGGCTACACACAGAGGGTTACACTTTTTAAGCATCATCTCTCCTATTGGTTATGTGGTGACTTCACACAACAGGAATCCTCCTTACTAAGACCAATTTCCAAGTAAGGCCTTAATTATCAGAGGTATTCATCTCCAAACATTTTCTGGTTCTCTGCCATCCAGTGAGGGCAAATCCTGTTAATGTCTTTTCTGTTTTGGCTGGCTCCCGTTGGATTCAAACCTCTTCATAATGCAGGTGCTTTGGCTGTTACATAGGTTGATTTGCTGGTGCTGCTTCTCTCACAGGAGCACCTGACCACCTCCTTAACTCACATATATCCATCGCAATGTAGTCCCATTACTTTTAAGTCATTGTATTTAAAGAATGATTCTTCAACCATCTTTCCCAAGTTAATAATGATCTAAATTAGCATAATGGTTATACAGGTAACTTTCCATTTACCGCTATGTCACTTATACTCCATAGAAAAGGTCTGGAGGGCACCTAGGGCATGTGAAGTTACAACATCCACAATTAAGGATAATAATTCTCCTCTACAATCATGGTGGAATAGAAAATAGAACAGAATCTGAACTCAGATGCCACAAAAAATCTTAACTAAAGATCCTCTACAATTGGCAGTCTAATAATATCTACAAAATTGGCTGAGAACATCAGGGTAGTTTAGAAAAAGGTAGCTCTTTAAATCAAGAAAATACACATTTTAATAGGCTTGAAGAGAACTGACTGGTAGTTGAACATAGCAATTATGTAGTGTGGAAGGTACATTAGACTTCAAGCTTGTGTAAGTGAACGGTAGGTCGAGTCCTGAAAGAACAATGTAGGGCTCTTGGAGCCAGAAAAACATTTTCAGAATAACAATAAGGAATCGTAGGTACAGAAATCATTTGCCGAACAGAAAAAATGATACTTTCATTAGGTCATCAGAATTTCAAAGGCAAGTAAAGTTGTCTGGAAGTACAAGTCGCTAATCCTGACCTGAGACAACTCCCATAACATGTTTTGCCAATTCAAAATCATAAACATCTTCTGCATAGCTGGGTCTGAACTTCCTTTTCATGTTCTGTTCAGAAGATGCCTGACTCCAGAAAAACAGGTGCTTTGTATCTTTGTGTCCACCACATTGGCAGATAGAACGCAGGTGTCATAATTTGGGCTACAGCACCTTGAAGTTTATGTCCAGGCACGCAGTTTGACGCCTGAGGTAGGCACGTGTTCTTGTTGTAAGAAGGCTACTTTACCTTACCCTCTGTTTGGGTAGGTCCAAAAAGAGACATGAAAAACCTGCCTCCCGCTTCCAGAAAACGTCATTATGGTCCTTTTTATTTTTAATGTAGTCATACCACTATTAATGGTTAGGGTAGTATTGATTGCTTCTTTGTGGATGGATTTTGTTGCGAGGGAGTTATAAATGTATGTTACAGAAAGGATTTAAAATATTTCCTTTGTAGGTAGTGGTTTGGTCAAATTACTAAAGCTTTGCCTGCCACAGGTGATATGTTGCATGCCCATGAAGTCTGTCTCAGGGGGTATTTCAGAAAGGAGAAAGCGTGATGTTATCTGTGCTATGACGTAAATCAGGCAGATATGCTTGAGTTGTATGTGATCATTCTTGCTCACTGGATAACCTGTGGAACTAAGAGTGCCTGGTGGGACACAATGTGGGATTGTACTTTATATCTGTTTATTCCTCATAAATTGCAATTGAATATAAGACGAGGGTTTATGACACTAAATCAATGTTGTCAATATCATCCTTCAAAAATATTGGATTCTCTACGTCAGTCTTCACCTACATTGATTGATAAATATATATTTACTATTCTTAACTAAACCCATAATTACATTTGGAGGTAAGATGGGAGCGTGTGTAGTGCAAATATTTCAGTTCATTTCTGCAGTTTTGACCAGCATCTTTTATTGAAGCTAGCCTTGAAAGCATTGCCACTATAACACTAGTGTCATGGTCTTTACAATCATATTGTGTTTTTTGCTGGCCATTGTAATGTCAAACTGTTACAACACAAGTAGAAGACCTTGAATGCCCTCTACTCTAGACACTAGAGGGCATTCAAGGTCGTCTACTTGTGTTGTAACAGTTTGACATTACAATGGCCAGCATATGATTGTAAAGAGTGTTATGGTGACAATGCTGCCTTTACCGTCCATCCTAGCTGCTCAAGCATGACAGCTGCTCAACCAATATTCCAGGGATCTATTACTAAGGTTCATGGTTCTGACTCTGTTTCATCTTAAGCAAAGATCTCTTTCCCAGTTCTTTATTGACTTTCATGTGATGTTTTCATCTCTACGTGAATGCAGATATATCAATTCCCGTTATTTTTTTACAGCGCGAACTAGACCCGAACCGAATCAGGTATCAGAGCGCTTTACATATTTTCCAGTTACGTTACATGAGGACACACTTTCATTTTAGGCACGGGGAGATTAAGAGATTTGCCCAGAATCACAGGAGGTTTTGGCGTCGTTACCGAGACTCGAACCAAGATCCCCAGGTCCGAGGTCGAGCGCCCTAGCCGTTAGGCCAACTCCTCTCATCTTATCTATCAGGGTTCCCAAATGCTTGTGATTTTCACCAACGATATTCTTTCACTGTAAGTAGTTGAGATTGCAGGTCAATGAAAAATAGGCAGAGATAGAAGAGATCAGGTTTACGCAATTCATTCGTAATTAGTTAAAGGGACTGAGGGGCATATTACCAAGCAATAGCGATAATTATCGCTATTGCTTGGTTAGAGACAAAGTTTTACCGCTGAGCTGCGGCGATTTTTATCGCAGATAAACCTTGGTATTACCAAGGTTTATCGCAAATGCGATAAAAAACGGCCGCAATGCATGAATATCGCTGAAAAGTCAGCGATATTCATGCATTACCGAGGTAATGCTCTTAGCCATGTTATCCACCTCCCATTGGATAACATGGCTAAGAACTGCTCAGGGCAGGTGTTAGCTTTTGGAGATATTCACGCTTAGCGCGAATATCTCCAAAAGTTGGTAATAGGAGATAGCGATGTTAGCGACTGTTTCTAGTCGCTAACATCTTGGCACGCCCACTTTGCATGTCATTAGTGATAAATATCACTGACATGCAAAGTGGGGCCCAAGATGGTCGCTATCTCCTACTAGCTGTCGCTAACTGGTGTTAGCGACAGCTAGGTAATAGGGAGGTAATTTTATCTCCGCTTTCTTGGCTTTTAAAGCCAAAAAATTGGAGATAAACCCCCTTGATAATATGCCCCTGAGTAATTCCCTGGCATTTAAAGTCCTAGGGGCATATTTACAAGGCCCTTGCGCCACTTTTGAGTCATTTTTAACATGGGAAAAGTGACGCAAAAGTGACGCAAGGGGCTTGTAAATCTGCCCCCTAGGATTTTGCACGAAGATGGAATTTGATTATGGTAAAGAATGGCAATCTCATTTTGTAAGGAATTGAATTATAATAAGCATTTCTAATATTGCAGCGCCAAGTCAGTGTTTCGATTTCAAAATACTTGAGAAATTAGAATTAAAATAGACCTTGGTGCTTCTAACTCTAATCAGTTCTAAAATTTCGTTTCTTTTACAAAACAGTTTTCACGCGATTTCCCCTTGTTTTTCTTTACTAGGCACTTTTCGAAAGGAAGACGGAAAACAGGTTCAGGGGGGGGAGCTGGGAAAGTGTAGGACAGAGGCTGGGAATAATCCTGACAACCTTTTTTGCTGCAGAAAAAGTAGGAAACATTTAGAAAGGTCTTGACATTTCACAACTGTTTTGATTCCTAATCCTAACTCACAAAACCTTATGATCTTTCACTTGATCTGAGGTTCCGATTGCTTCAGCAAAAATATTTTCTATGAATAGGTCATAAAATCAATGGGATGAATGTACAAAAAAGTTAAACTTTTCGAAAAAAATGATTTCAATATGTGGGTAAACTACATTTCAAGCCTCGAAAATATCCAGACTTAGAAAAGATAATTTAAGCAAGAATCGCATTGTATTTGTAAGAAAGCGAAAGTGATTTTCCTGGCACGGATCCTGTTGCGATGAAATAGGTCTGCAGGGTTTTGACAGAAATATCTTTGCCTATGCTGCATAGTTATTAAAAAGTCGATTAGGATGTACAGACATGCTCTATTTAATGCATAGAATGTGTTTTTATTGTGTAGCTGGATTTTTTGTGAAGGTAATAATTCAATGGGTGATGTGTTCGGTGATCGTTAACAGTATGGCATACATGGAACGTCCGCCATGAAGCAGCATATGCCCTGTCTGCTTGTTCTCCCCACCTCCATTTTCAAGTGACTTGTTCCAATTCAGAATTCTCAGTAGGTTCCACCATTGCAATCCATCGACCAACGACCTGCAGCAACAGGGCCAGCAAACAACGTAGACCCATTTGGAGTGGTCCTTCTAATGTACCCTTTTCCTGCGTGGGGCTCAAAACTGTTTAGGGCCCAATGGCTAGAGCAGTGGACCTCGAAGCTGGGGAACCGGGTGTGAGCCTCAGCAGGGACGTTCAACGTCCTTTGAATGCGTTCGTCTGTAACGCAACAGGGGCTGTATTATAAATAAGGCACATCTTCTTTCCTTGTACTGGGTGCACCTTCTAAAAGGTGCGCCCGGCGCACTGTAGGAAAATGCGCCGTATTATGATGAACTTGGGGCAGCTGCAAAACTACGCTGCCCTGGGGGTGGTGCATTCATGTGAAAGCCAGAGCGGCTGCTTTGAAGCTGCTCTGTGTTTTCACATTTCATTCATAAACCTGCCTGCACTTTGAAGGGGGAATAAAGATCCCCTTTCAGGCGGATGCAAGTGACTGCATCCGCCTGCAAGGGGATGTCTGGGGGACCCATGGGAACCCCTTTACCTCCTCCATAGGGCTATCATCAGGGGGCATACTGATAGTGCGCCTCCTGAGAGCGTCTTTGCCTCTGCGCCCAAGTCTGTAATACAGCGAGGGCACAGAGGCTAAGGGATTCTCTCACTTGAATGGAGCACACCCCAATGCAAATGAGGAAACACCCTCTGAAGATAGCTCTAGCCGTTTATGTGCGCCAGCACTATCGTTAATATAGAATGTGTCTGCAGTCTCTTCTGTAATACAAAAGTGCCCTGGGGCGTGCAAAGCGGGCGCAAACACCTGTTCACCCCCAAGGCACTTGTATGATATGGCCCCTGGTGCTCATGTAAAGCGCTCTGACACCTGTGGTCGAGTTTGCACTATAACATTCTTAACCCAAAAAAAGAATGCACCCCCACATGCTAGGTCATTTTTTTCCAATAATAAACTCCTGTTTAGGAGTGTGTGGTTGGAAAATAAAATATTTTCTAGAGTGGAAAAAAAACATAGTGTTTCCTCCCAAAAGTTTCCTGCTTTTAATGCAACCTCCTCTTGAGCAGATAATCTAAGGGAGGATACTAGAGTACATATTGTGTGCCATTGAGTTACATTTATACATAAGACTTACAAACTACATTTTCATAGTGAACGATAGTGCAACAATCTTCGGTAGCAAACAGTTGCCATCAAATGTGTGCTTTTCCTTTCTGCATGAATGATAGGCAACTGGTTCTGACAACTGTAGAAATAATTTGTACCAAAGACCTGGAGAAAAAGGCCTACTGATGATATAGACCAGGGAGTAGCTACCAGCCTGATTCCACTCATAAACTGTGCAATGATCACGTGTTTTTGGGACATGGCCTATTGTCCCAGGGCATTGAGCAGGCAGCCACTCCTACGTGCTCATTAGCAGCATGTAACCCTTCAGCTTTATTTCATTGGGCTACATAGGTGGGGAAGTGGTGTGCATCAGAAACAGAGAAAATGTGGAAATGGCAGACAAACACAAGGATTTTTGCCAAAGCATCATCCCTCATATATCTTGCAAAGGTCACTTTATAATAGAGCTAATTGTTCATATAGAAGACAGAATTGCTATCAAAGTCAGACCACTGGGTGTAAATGCAGTCACAGTCAGTGTAGGTAAGTGCGGTGGGGCGATGCGGGGCGTGGTGGGCAGGGCAGGGGCATGGAGGGGGAGAAGTTGACATATGACGGAATAGAGAAAACAAAATAAATAAATAAAACCGTTGTCTGTTGACTGCCCCCCACCACCCCGCCCCGCCCCACCACAACTGTGTAAATTTATTAAAAACAATTATTTTCACATATAAATTGATTTGCAACCATGCAAGCAATCTTTGCCCAACATTCTGTGGGTATACACTCAAAATATTGAGTTTTTAATATCGATTTGCATTAATATCGATTAAAAAATATAGAATGGACACAATATCGACTGGACAGAATATAGACTACAAAAATATCGAATAGGATAGCATTAATATCGAATCAAAAATATAGAATGGACATAATATCGAATGGACAGAATATAGACAACAAAAATATAGAATGGACAGAATATAGACTACAAAAATATAGAATGGACAGAATATACACTACAAAAATATCGAATTTGAGGTAGTAAGTTAATATCAATTGTTAAAGTGTTTTTTATGTTAGTATATGTTTGAAGAGTGTATATTTATTTTATTATTTATATTAATTAATTATTTTTATGGTATTTAATTTTTGCGTAAGATAATTCTGTAGCGGGTTGTGGGTTTATAGGGGAATAGGGTGGGAAGTAATTTAATTATAATTAATTAAATATATTAATTTATTTATTGGTATTTATTTTGAATTAATTGGTAATTAATTATTAATTGTTAATTAATTAAAATATAATTGGTAATTAATTTTAATTAATTGATTAATTGATAATTATGTTAATTTTAGTAATTGATTTTCTGTAGCGGGTTGTGGGTTTATAGGGGAATAGGGTGGGAAGTTATTAAATTATAAATAATTAAATATGTTAATTTATTTATTTGTATTTATTTTGAATTAATTGTTAATTATTTATTAATTGGTAATTAATTAAAATATAATGGGTAATTAATTTTAATTAATTTATTAATTGATAATTATGTTAATTTTATTAATTTATTTTCTGTAGTGGGTTGTGGGTTTATAGGGGAATAGGGTGAGAAGCAATTTAATTGTAAGTAATTCAATTTTTAAATTCTTTTTTTTAATCTAATTGTTAAATATTTTTTAATTGTTAATTAATTTATTGTTAATTGGTAAATAATTTGTATTAGTAGGTAATTATTTTTAATAATTAGTTTTTATTTGTATTTTTAAATGATTAATTAATATATTATATAAAAGCGTTAATTATTTTAATTAATTTGTAATTGGTATTAATTATTATTTTATTTTTATTTATATATGAAGTATTTACTTTCCCTACTGTTGCACTCACTGGAGTGGGAATAGTAATTTTTACCCCTAGGCTATCCTACGCTTTCCCGAATGTTGCACTCTCTGGAGTGCGAATAGTAATTTTTACCTTTACACTATCCAACGCTTTCCCTACTGTTGCAATCTCTGGAGTGGGAATAGTAATTTTTACCTTCCCGGTATCCAATGCTTTCCCTACTGTTGCACTCACTGGAGTGGGAATAGTAAATGTTATGCCTACGCTATCCAACGCTTTCCCTACTGTTGCACTCTCTGGATTGGGAATAGTATTTTTTACCCCTACGTTATCCAGCGCTTTCCCTACTGTTGCACTCTCTGGAGTTGGAATAGTAATTTATACCCTCCCTCTATCCAACGCTTTCCCTACTGTTGCACTCATTGGAGTGGGAATAGTAATTTTTACCCCTACGCTATCCAACGCTTTCCCTACTGTTGCACTCACTGGAGTGGGAATTGTAATTTTTACCCCTACGCTAGCCAACGTTTTCCCTACTGTCGCACTTTCTGGAGTGGTAATAGTAATTTTTACCCTCCCGCTATCCAACTCTTTCCCTACTGTTGCACTCACTGGAGTGGGAATAGTAATTTTTACCCCTACGCTATCCAACGCTTTCCCTACTGTTGCACTCACTGGAGTGGGAATAGTAATTTTTACCCCTACGCTATCCAACGCTTTCCTTACTGTTGCACTCTCTGGAGTGAGAATAGTAATTTTTACTCCTACGCTATCCAACGCTTTCCCTACTGTTGCACTCTCTGGAGTGGGAATAGTAATTTTTACCTCTACGCTATCCAACGCTTTCCCTACTGTTGCACTCTTTGGAGTGGGAATAGTAATTTTTACCTTCCCGGTATCAAATGCTTTCCCTACTGTTGCACTCACTGGAGTGGGAATGGTAAGTAAATGTTATGCCTACTCTATCCAACGTTTTCCCTACTTTTGCACTCGCTGGAGTTGGAAGAGTAATTTTTACCCCTACGCTATCCAACGCTTTCCCTACTGTTGCACTTTCTGGAGTGGGAATAGTAATTTTTACCGTCCCGCTATCCAACGCTTTCCCTACTGTTGCACTCACTGGAGTGGGAATAGTAATTTTTACCCCTACGCTATCCAACGCTTTCTTTACTGTTGCACTCACTGGAGTGGAAATAGTAATTTTTACCCCTACGCTATCCAACGCTTTCCCTACTGTTAAACTCTCTGGAGTGGGAATAGTAATTTTTACCCCTACGCTATCCAACGCTTTCCTTACTGTTGCACTCACTGGAGTGGGAATAGTAATTTTTACCCCTACGCTATCCAATGCTTTCCCTACTGTTGCACTCACTGGAGTGGGAATAGTAATTTTTACTGCCATACTATCCAATGTTTTTTCTACTGTTGCACCTGGAGTGGTAATAGTAAATTTAACCCTCTTGCTATCCTATGGTAAATATATTGTATATTTGTTAATATTACTATTTTTATATATATATATATATATCTTACACACTTTTCCTTCCTTCGAAAAATCACTGGGTCGCACAACAGCAATCCTTTTCCAATA
The DNA here is from genome assembly GCF_964261635.1 of Lissotriton helveticus. Classification (NCBI taxonomy): domain Eukaryota; kingdom Metazoa; phylum Chordata; class Amphibia; order Caudata; family Salamandridae; genus Lissotriton; species Lissotriton helveticus. The sequence continues at coordinate 1,031,355,415 of NC_136063.1, forward strand.
CAAGCTTTATTTTAGTTTCATGCAAACAAACACAACTACGCGTTTCGTTCTTGTTCACGGTGTTGCCCCTGAGTTACTTCCTGGTATTTAACCAATCCTCACGTCACTTGACACATCATTATTAAACTAGGGCATTATGGTTCATGTAGTTTGAATTTACATTTGCTCTTTTTAAACAAAATTTAACCTTTACAAATAAAACAAATACATTAAATATAATGTGATTTCATCCATCATTGTTTTGTAAATCCAAATATTCAACTTAAAATTTGATTTGGATGGGAGGTAAAGATTTTTTTCATTTAAATTCTCCCATTACTCTTGACGTTTTTTGCCTCCAGTGGCTTTATACTTGAATGGCTCATTGTATGTTTACTATGTGCTTATTTCAACTATCACCTCCTCACTCTATCACATTTCAGCAATTTAATTATACATAATATATATATTTATGTTAAATATTTTATGAAAAAAAACGTTCATGCATCAATGTTCAGTATTTTCTTCATTACAGATGTACATACATTTCCTCACTTTGATTCAATCCATGTGGACTCTTTGTGCGTAAATTAAGAATGTGCCTTGATTCTTTCATTCGCAGAGATTTCACTTTGTCCCCTCCTCTTATTGAGTTTCTCACAATGTCTATGCCATATAAAATTAGACTTTTCCAATTACTCTCATGGTGGCTTTCCATGTGTTTTGCCACGGCGTTGCTTCTGTCTTGGTGTTTGGTGGCTCTCACGTGTCCCAAAACCCTTTTCTTCAACTCACATTTTGTGCTACCCATGTATTTTAAATGACATGGACACTCGATGACATATATTACATATTGAGTTTTACATGTTATCAATTCTTTCATATTCCATGTTTTTCCGTTAGCCATCTCCACATTTTGTACATTCTTAGCTATTTGGCACACCTTACAGTTATAGCATTTTTTAAAACCTATGCTTTGTAGCCATGATTTCTTTTTCTCCTTCGAAAAGTGTCTGTGTGTTAGGCTGTCTTTTAGATTTAGAGCCCTTCGATATGTTATTTCTGGACCTTTTCCCATAATTGATCCAATGGTGGTATCAAGTTTAAGAATCTTCCAATTTTTCTTCAGGATTTTTTTGATTTGTGGAGATTCTTTCGATAAAGTTGTTATGAATCTAATTGGTTCTTGTTTGCCTGCTATAGGCTCATTCTCCGATGGTTGTCATGGATCGATTTTGTTTTTTTGTTTGGCTTTTTCCCATCCTTTTTTTATATGATTTTTAGCATATCATCTTCTCACAAATCTTTTTGCCATGATTTCACTTTGTTTTTCCCATTGTTTTTCTTCCGAGCAAATTCTTCGTACTCTCAGAAATTCTCCGTAAGTAATGTTTTCAAATAGGCTTTGTTGGTGAAAGCTGCTCGCATATAGCGTTGAATTTGTTGCTGTTGTTTTTCTGTGTACTTTGGTGTGGATTTGGTTGGATTCTATGTAAATTTCAGTGTCCAAGAACACTACTTTTTTTCACTCAAATCATATGTGAACTTTAGATTGATTGGTGTGTTATTCAAGATTTCAAAATAATCCTTAAAATCATTTTCTGTGCCATCCCATATCAAAAGTAAATCGTCAATAAAATGCAACCAGAGAATGGTTTTGTTTACATAGACATCGTTTTTTGATTGCCAGGCAAATTTTTGTTCCCACCACGCCATGGTGAGGCAGGCAAAACTGGGGCTAAAAGAAAAACCCATTGCGGTACTTTTTGTCTGTGCATAGATTTCTTCTCCAAAATAAAACACATTTTGGGTCAGACACATTCTCATCATTTCTTCCAACATTTGGTTAGTCAAGTTTATTTGGTTTGGTACTCCACTGAGGACCACAAATAATATGTATAAAATTCAATTTTTACAGCTTTTAAAAGTTCTCATGTTAATAGAAAGATAAGAAAGGTTTTAAAAATTTATAAAATTTATAACAAACTAGTTCATTAGGGGGAGTTTTGCAAGCGATAATCAGTTCCTTGACGGTGGTAATACCGCATCTGAGATATATAGGAGACAGATGTTTTGCTCTCGCCGCTACTACTTTTGGATTGGGGCATATGAACAGTAAATGCTCTAAGTCCTGCTCCCCACCTTTACATAGGCTACATATTGGTGACTCACTTTGATGCCATTTTGATGTTAAAGTTTGGGTGGGTAGAATGCCCAACCGGAGCAGGATAATTAATCTCCTAGCGCCGTGAGTGAGATTAAAATCTATATAGTTCTGGGTTTTCTTAAATACCACTGATTCAGCAAAGTTTTTATATAAAGTTAGTTTGGCGCAATGCGACGAGTCAAGTTCAAAGCTTAGTCTTGGGGTATAGCATTTTAAGAAGAGTTTCAATTGAGGCGGTGTCCAATTCAGCAACAGATCAGTACTAATGTTCGCCAGTTTGAAGGCGAAAGACATGTTTTTATAAAATACGTGCTTCGTAGAATCATTATCAAAAGTCTCTGTTTTAAGCAGGGAGCGAAGTGTACCTTCCTTTGCATGGAGCAGGTTGTATGCCCACCTAATGATGTTTGCGATACCTCGAGAGTAAGAGCTTGTGAGCGATAATTCAAGACGGAGTGCTTGTACCGGGATGCACTGCGCTACTTTTAGCATTTTCCTCAATATTTTTCCTTCTTTTAGGTCCAGGAATGTCCACTGTTTTATAGGTATGTATTCCAGGGCATACGATAAAACTGCAGGGATCTTCACACTGTAGACTTTAAGCAGGGAGGAGAAATGTCTATTTCCCGAGGCAGCGTATAACCTTAGCAGAGCTCCTGTGTGCACCTCTGATTTTCTGGACAAGTTTAAGAACTGGCGGTTGTTTTTTAGTGATTTAGTGAAGATCCTACCCAGATAGGTATACTCCTCAACTTCTTCGATTTTTTCGTCACCAAGTCTCCAACAATATTTACTGCTTTTTTTCTTGCCTGAGAAAGAAACTATTTTTGTTTTGGCTAAATTAGGTAATAGAAAGTTTTCCTTAGTGTACTTATACAGGGCGTCCAGATTGTTTTGTAGCCCAAAGGGGGTTTGGTCCATCACTATAATATCGTCCGCATAAAGTAGGGTATGAACTTTTTGGGCAGCTACCTTTGGTGGAAAGTTTAGTTCTTGCTGTAGACGCTGAGGCAAATCACAGAGATATAAGGAGAACCACAACGGGGCAAGGAGGCACCCTTGCTTGAGTCCATTAGGGGTTGGGATCGGGTTAGTCAGGCCCTTTTCCCTCCCCATTTGTACTTGGCACCAGGTGTCTGTATGCAGTGCCATTATAATTCGTAACAACTGCTCAGGGATTCCTAATTTCTTTAGTTTTTTCCATAGGGTCACTCTATCCACTCGGTCAAACGCTGTGGTAAAGTCGATGAATGCTGCATACACAGGCTGGGATTTAACTACCACATATTTATCAAGGATAGTTTGTAACATCGCGATATTGTCTAAGACTGAGTGTTTTGGCCTAAAGCCTGCTTGGTAGAGCGGGATCAGTCCCTGTGTGAAAGCCCATTTTTTCAGTTGATCAAGTACCTCTGCAGCAAAGATCTTTCCCGTAGCATCCAGTAGTGCTATCTGACGGTAGTTGCCAGGCTGTTGTCTCGGTCCCTTTTTATGTATCGGTATGACGATACTACCCTTCCAGGATTTCGGCAATTACCCTGTGTTTAGGATGAAATTGAAGAGGGGAGATAGTATCGTGCTCCATCCCTTTGGGTCAGTCTGAAGGACCTTAATAGGTATTTGGTCTGGGCCGGTGGCACCTGTTGTTCTTGCTTTCCTTATATGCATTTCTACAGAAAAGGGGGACACAGTTCCAATGGATAAGGTAATTCCTTCGCAGTTGTTTGTGGGAGTTATAGGCCTTTCATGGTTAATGTTTAATTTATACAAGTTGGTCAAATATATCTCCCATTCTTTAGGGGGGACTGGGATGGCTTGCAAGGCCTTTTTTGTGCCTGTTTCTTTGGCGATTAGTGACCAGTAAGTACGTTGATTGTACTGTTTTGCTGCTATTCGCAGGTCGACCCAATGTTTATCTTGTGTTATATTTTTTTGCCGTTGTGTCTCCCTCTTACGTTGGTTCTTTAATTTATTAATTTCTGCTTGTCTAGATATAGAGGGCTCCAGGAACTGCGATCTTATTAATTTATTTAACCTTTTTGCGCTTGTAGATGGCCTACTAGTTTTATTTTTGAGTCTAGCTGGTACAGCTTGTTGCACTTTGTATTGGAGCGTTTGTTTTAATGTCTCGATTATCGTTTCAAAGTTTGTTATTAGGTTGGGGGAGTAAATTGCTTGAAGCAGCTGCTTTGTATTTATTAGAGTGGCGACTTTATTGAGTGTAGCAGAATTCCAATATATCTGCCTTTGGTTTGTCTTTACCGTAACTATACTGGATTTAAACATGATGTGGCTGGTTGGGCATGTGGTCGTTGTCCAATGGGTGTGTAGGGCCTGGATGGCATGGTCTCTTCCTTGGACAAAGTAAATCTGAAGCTGTGAGACAGACCCGTACATATCCAAGCTGCAGATCATATAATCCAAAATTGATATGGAGTTCGTTCCCTGTCTCGTATACGACGCGGGGATGTCACCTTCCACATTTCCATTTAGGATAGTTCCATTTAGTAAAGGTAGTGATTGTAATAATATTTTCCCCCTTTTGTCAGCCTTGCTTCTGGTCGGGAACAATGGCACTGAAATTTCAAGAGCTTCCTCCTTATACCAGCTTGCCCATTTCAATATTTCTGTATTAGATAATTTTCCGTTGAGGTCACCCATGATTACAAAAGGGAGATAAGCTTGAGTTTCTGTTATTAGCTGGATACCCTCCAAGATTTCAACAAATAGTCCGTCGTTTTTTTGTCCAGGGGGGATATATATGTTGAAAAGCAATACGTTTTTTTGCAGCTCTGAAGTGTCTAACCCCAACCTGATCTTAATACATTGAAAGTGGTTAGATTTTGTAGAGATAATTTCTTGGGCCCAGTTGTACTCTTCGCTTAAAAGGATTGCTATACCTCCCTTCGCATGCCCTCGGCCAACTTTCTGCGCTGGGATATCATAGGTGAAATACCCCTCCTGGTAAAAACTTTTTGTTGACCAAGTTTCTTGAATTGCGATTATAGCTGGTTGGTTTTTCGTCAGTTCCATCATCTTTTCTGGTGTCTTCCCTGCTATGTTCCAAGATGATATCAGTAGACCACTGCTAAACTGAGTGATTCTTGTTCCATGCTTGTTTTTTATTGTTTAAAGTCTCTGCAATCCATGACCAAGACTGATCTATATTCACTGTGTCCTTATCTTTGGAACTTTGGCTCCAGATTTCTCTCTCCCCGTCTTTTACTGAGATAATTAGATGATCTGCAGAGTCGCCTATATAATTAGTTTTTTTATTTTGCTGATGAAAGGATTTTTGTGAAGATCCCTCAAGCAGATTTCTCGGTTTTCCGTCTGTAGATTTCTGTATTACGGTTAAGTCGTAGCCACATTTATGGAGAGTCTCTTTTTCTTTCAGTATAATTCCAGGGAGCACTGGTGACCAAAATTCTACCACGGCGGTTTTCATTTTTTCTTTATCCGGAAAGGATACTAAGTCGATGTCTTTTCGTGTTAAAGTTTGTAGAGGCAAAATACGTTGAAGATGGTTAATAATACGGCCTCGATTGAGAGGGGCTTCATCTGTTGGAAACAGCTCTGTTATTTGCAGCTGCGTCGATATTAACTCTTCTTGTGGTGGATCTTTTTTCCGGTAATCTTCGGGTCTTTTAAAATGAACTCTTAATGCAGGGCTTACTAGGTCATAAGGGAAGTCTTTTGCCCTTGGGTTTAACGGATTTTGTTGGAGAATTTTATTATTAGATTTTTCCATCAGGTTTTGATTTATTCTCTTTAGAGATATGGGCGATTTTATACTTTCTTCGTGAACAAAATGGGGGTCTGGAGGGGTGGTGGTCTTCTGAAATTTGAGTTTGTGCGCTTTTTTCTTTTTAAATCTTCTTAGCGGCTTTCCCCTTCTTTTCTTTCTTTCCACTTGCTTCTTTTTTATATTTTGTAGATCCTGCGCATCCTCGCCGTTTAGGCCGGTGCTATCCTTTTTTTCTTCTTGGACCATGACGGGACTGGCCATGATAAGTTTGTCTTTGGGTTTCCTAAATATAGGATATTGGTTAGACTCGCTATTAGTGTCTTCTTTAAAGAGTTTCTTTAGGGAATATACCGTAGTTTTACAGTGGTTACTTATTGGTCCCTTACATGGTTTATTGCCGGTTTGTGTTCCCGTTTCTCTTTTCGCCGTCGCTACGTGGCCGGTGCTTTTGATGTCACTTGTTACTTTTTGACAGTTGTCAGATATTCCCTTTACTTTGGTTAGCTCGGTTTGTTCTTTTTTCCTTTTTTCTTCCACTAGGAATTTTAAAATTCCTATTTGCACATCAAGCGTTTGATCCGAGTTCTCCAGGATATTACCTAGATGAGCGAGGACCGAATCCAGGATTTTTTGCAGTGTGAAAAGAGAGTTCGATACTGGAGTATTGTTGTTCGTTAAGCTGGTAGACTTGAACATAAAAAGGTCCGGGGAAAATTCCAGGAGACTCTCTCGGTCAGAGGGCTTTTGTAATGTGCTATTGTAAGTAGCATCGGGCTCCTCTTGAAGCCCCAGATCTGATTCTCCTTTCTTAACGGTTGGTTCAGGACGCATCGAGATATGATCGGGGCTATGTTGAATATTAGATAAGTCCAATGTTATTTGGCCGGTTGACTCTATTTCTGGGGGTGAGTCCTCGAAATCTGTTAAGGGGGTTGTTTGAACAGCCTCAGATGTAATTAAGGTGTGTTCTTTGGGGGGGGGGCATGTGCACTTCCCTCTTTGTCTTTTCCATCCTCCATTATTTCAGCTGTTAGAGCTGGGTTTGACTGATTTATTGCTACTAGCCCCTCCGTGGTTAGTGATGTAAAATACTTTCGTATACCGGGGGTTCCTGTTATCCTTCCGCTTTTCACCGCTTTGTTAGTGGTCTTCCTAATTGCCTCTTCTGTCCCCATTCTTTTCATAAAAATAGTTTGTGATCTCAGTTTCTTAAAGGCCATTTCACTCCACAAGGGTTTATTGATAGTATTTTTCCGATTGTAGGTTGTCAATGTGGTTGAGACTGTGGTATAATAATTTAATTTTACACTGGCCAGGGGATTTGAGTGGCTTCCTTCCTCTGGCCTTTATACTCTGGGTTTTGGCTGGTGCTTACTCTGTGGTAGCACCGGCTCTTTCTGATTGAGATGATTTTCAGCTGGGCTGGGCCGTTTATGGTTTGCGTTCCAACTGTGTTATTTTTATAGCGCCAAACTTGGCGGGCACACCTGCACTCCGCTTAGTTCTATTGCACTCCTATTTTATGTTACTGGTCCTTGCCTCTCACACTCAGATAGACCCTCCTCGAGGTTTCAGCCTCAGGGGCCCGCGACGCCTCGACAACTCCTCCACCTCACTTTCCCAGGCCCGTCTACCCCTCACGAGGGGGCAGCTGCCGTCAGGGAGAGAGTGAGGATAGCCTCGGGGTTTCGAAGTCACGGTTGTTGCCAGAGTTGATAAGGGCTGCCACAGGAGGTAGTTCAAGGGGAGTTCGGGGGGAATGGCAATGCTGGCTGTTATTCGCTGCTGCCCCCTTCCCCGTAACCCCCCAGTGCCGTTCTCACCGTTGTACTGCAGCTAGATGTCCAAGCTTCGGTACACGCTTCTTGCCTCTGGATTTCCTTGACTCCTCTAGTTCCTTAGGCACCTCGGGCAGTTGCTTGTGGGTGCGGCTTGATTGTTAGCCTGCCAAGATGGTGCCTCGCTGTGTGCGCCTTGCTGCGCCTTGCTGCCTGTAATTCTTTTAAATATCCTTTGTTGGCGTCTGCCTTACTCCATGCTGGTGGTGGTGCTTTGATTTTTCCTGTCTTTATCTTTTGGTGGGAGGCAGGATGCAGACGGTGAGCTGCGGTCTACTGCCGAGCCACCCTGTTCCTCCTCCTAGTCTGCGCCCGCTCCACTCAGTGCACTGTGCAGTTCCCGCAGGTTCACGGCGAGCGGACTCCGCGCTGCCGCCAAGCCTCCCGGTGCCCGCTCCTGCCCGCTCCTGCTCCCGTTTCGCTCCACATTGCTTCTCTCCGCACCATGGACCTGGTGAAACGCTGATGTGAACTCCTGATTCTCCCCCCAGACTTGGGGTGGTGCTGTGCGGGCGGCGCGGGTGCTTTTGCGGTGTTACCTGTTGCCTGTATCTTGTTGCTGTTGCTGATGCTTGTTTTTCCTGATTGCTTGCCGCCCAGGCCAACGTCAACTACTCCCCCGAGCCGAGCCTGCTGCCGCCCGACCAATGCGGGAAAAAAATGCGAGGGAGCCGAGAGAGAGCCGGCGATAGAAAACAGCTGTAGGCAGGCTGGTTGGAGGCAAGCTGGAAACGCTGGTAGCACTGAGTGCTAAATGGTGAATACTGGATGCATGCGGGCAGGCTGGGCCCTCCGTCCCTCCCCGGTGCTCGGCAGCAGCTCAGCGGCTCCGCGCCCTCTTGGACCAGCCGTCCCGTGGTCCTGCTAAAGAGGTCGTCCAGGGGGAGCCCAGTGCAGCACAGCGCAACAGCCTTCGAGGCTCCGAGGCTCCGAGGCTCCACACACCACTGCGGTCAGCCGGCGGGCTCGATGCGGGGTCACAACGAATCTGCGGCTGTGGCAGACTATGGCTGGGCGCGGGTGGGGGAATGGGCCCCCCGGTGGTTCAACCGGCTTCAATCCGCTTGGCAAACTTGGCAAGCAGTACCGGGAAGCGCAGCAGCCTCCGGAGCCCCGATGGACTCGTCGTCGTCAGCGGGCAGGTTCACTGCAAACTACGGACTGGACTCCACAATCTCAACATTTGGTTATGTCTTGTATACTGAATGTTTCTGTTCTGCAAGAAAAATTTGCAGGCGGGTATTCCTGTTTCATGTTCAATGTTTGTGTACAATGAGACAACGTCCATTGTTATCAATTTGTAGGTTGACATCCAAGGGATGCTATTTAGGTGATCAAAAAACACTATTATGTTGAAATGCTTTGCAAGGTTAAATGCCTTTTTTTATCGTTTTCTGTTTAAAATGAATGGATTACAATGATTTTGCGTGATAACAGATTAAGAATTATTGTCTCGTATCATGTATAAACAAATGAATGAAATTTAGAATGGATGTTACCATTACAAGATGGTGCAGAAATAGATGCAGAGAATAGGAGGAGGAGATTGTGTTATAACTAACCTAACCCCTTTTCTGTTTTTACTGTGGATATGAAAAAATGGTATTTAGGCACGGTATGTTGTACTGCAGAGTATTGCGTGATCAAGACACTGCGGTGTCGAAACGCGTAGCAGTGTTGCGGTAATAAAGAAATTTGGTTAATTTTGACTTGGCCTCCGCGTTGGCAATTTTCACATTCAAGTTTACGGAAGTTAATTCAGCTGGCGTCAGGGCTCTGGCCAGCGTTGCACCAACCGACAACGGGACTGATCCCAGGAAGGAGCCCACAACTGGTGGAAATTATATATATATATATATAAACATTTTATTTATTTATATTAATTATTTATTAATTTTAATGTTATTTAAGTATTTTAAGTATGTTTAAGTTAGTTATATTTATTATTTCATTAATTTAAAATTACTTTTAACTATTTAAAAAATTCGATATTTTGACTATCTATATTTTTTACATCGATATTTTTGATTCAATATTTTTGAGATTGTGTTACAACCGGTTTACTGCCTTAACACAGGCTCCCATAGGGAAATGGGAGTATGCGATCGCACCATGTGTGGATGCACCATAATAACGGTGTTGGGGCCGCTGACCGGAGGTCGGGCGGTCGATCCCGAGACTGCAACAGTATGAGGCATTGAAATTGTGCCCTTAATATAAAAAAAAGTCTCTAACTCCATCAAACAAGATCAGATAAAAAGAGATAGAGAAAGAGAGAAAGAGAGAAGGAGGAACAGGTAGATGAGAGTAAAATAGGGATAAAGATTTTGGATGTTGTCGTTGTACTATAAAGTTCATGTGGTGTTTTCAAATTGCACCTGAAAACATCTTTGTATATTGTGAAAATGGGCATATATTTGTATAAAGAATAGGTAGTTCAGTTGCAACAATCATACAAAAGGCACTTGCTTAAACTAACCTACTTACATTCACACAGATTCTCTTCTGCACCAGGTTCTACCAGACGTCCCAAGTCTGGCTGGTGCTTAAACATCACCTTCTTTCATCATTTGCATTACATGTCATAATGTTCATACATTTATCACTTTCCTATTTAAAGTACACTTGAATTACACTTTCTAAAAGGCTTAAGTTTTTGGGTCGATCCAACATTAGCCGCTTTACAAACTACATCAAGGGAAGACTATTAGCACCTGCTTCTACTATAAGGCCGTTGCCTCTCTCTAATGTTCCATAAGCTAATAAATGCATCATTGATCATGAAGAGTAATCCTGACAATCCATTCATCATTCAAATTACGGGTGTCAACTTGAATACAGCATAACAGATGCATTATGTCATTCATGAAAAGACTAAAAAGAGAGGTTCCAAGGACCATTCTTGATGGCAACTAGCATTAATGGCAACCTATTAGTATATCTGCAACTATTTCCATACCTCGCTTCTGAATGCCTATCAGTATGAAGAGTCCTGGCAATGTATTAAATAAAGTGGCCTGTGGGCACAATGAGTATGTGCCTGCTTTCTGTGCAAAAGACACACAATTGATAGACGGAATGTGGAGCAAATCAAAACATTTGCCCCCAGTCAAAAGATCCATCATTCTTTTGTTCACCATACCACCTCAGTTTAGACCCAGCCATATGCAAATCAGGCTTGCCCCTGTTCCTTATGGGAATGGACTAGCCCAAACTGCCAAGCCAGGTCATCCCTGGACCAGAAACTAGCATCCTAGGACCAGATTTGGGGTTTTTGGCTGCTGGCTTGAATCCAGTTGCACAGTGAGCCTGGGACCTGTGTCTGGGCATACCCAGCGCGCTTAGGGAAAGCAAGCAATAGACACACCATTGATGGATGGAATGCCGAACAAATCAAAACCTTCACCCTCAGTCCTGAAATCAGGGTTAAATCCATCCCAATTTAGACCAAGGCGCACTTTGGAATAACAGAGCAGGCTACATACCTTTGTGTGGCCCTTTATGTAATACAGATAGTGTTGGTGCACATGTAGTGTCAGTGATATCCTAAAAGGGTGTTCCATCATTTGTATGGGGGTGTGGCCCCATGCAAATGAGGGAAGCACTTTGCCTCTGCACCCACACTATTATGGCCATGGGTACAGAGTGAAAGATGGCACCAGGAGGCATAATGACATTGCACCACAGAGAGATGGCACACAGCCAGTGTGACCCCAAAGGGTGAACCATATAAAAAGGAAAAGGGGTATGGTGGTCCCCCAGACATCCCCCCACATTTGAGTGTATTCCCTCACCACATCGGCATGCAAGGGGATCTCTGTCTTTCCTTTAAAGTGCAGGCAGAGTGCAGCCTCTACAGCGAAAAGGGGAGTGGCTGCTTCAATCTGGCACTCTGTTATTCACCAATGCGCTGCCCACAGCACAGCAAAGAGTTTATGGCTGCCTTGGGGGCAGTGCATCCTCTCTAATAAAGCACACTCTCCCTGTTTGCGACTAGCACACCTAGCTAACAGTGTGCTGTGGTATAAATAGATAGCTCACCTTATCCATAATATGTGCCCTGGTCCAAGAACGATTTCTGTGCTATTTCGAATTTGTCATGATTAACCTCACTCTACAGAGTCTGAAGCCATTTGACACTCTAAAAATACAATCAATCAATCAGTGTTTTTTAAGGCACGCTACTCACTCGTGAGGGTCTGAAGGTGCTGGGGGTGAGGGTGGGGGTGTGCAGCTCCTGATCAGTCGAAGAGCCAGGTCTTGAGGGTCTTCCTGAAGGTGTGCAGAGTGGGGGAGCATCTGATGTTGATTGGGCCTTTGTTGTGATGTATGAGAAGGCTCTTCCACCTGGTCTGGTTGTGCTGAAGTGTGGAGTCTCTGTCAGGGTGAGGTCGGCGAGTAGAGGTTCCTTTTGGGTACGTGGAAGGAGACTCTTTCGTTGAGGTATTTGGGTCTGATGTTGTGGAGGGATTTGTAGGCGTGTGTAGCTTGAAGGTTACTCTCTTCTTGATGGGGTGCCAGTGGAGGTTTTGAAGGTGTTGGGTCATGTACTCATGTTGTGGGGTTCCGAGGACGAGTCTAGCTGCGGTGTTCTGGATGGTTTGGAGCTTGTCTTGCAGTGATTTGTTGATTCCAGCTTAGAGGGCGTTACTGTAGTCCAGTCTGCTGGTTATGAGTGTGCGGGTGACAGTCTTTTTGGATTCAAAGGTCTTGGAGAGGATACGGAAGGAGTTGAAACAGGTGGAGGCAACAGCGTTGATCTGGCGACTCATGGTGAGGGAGGAGTCTAGAATGATGCTGCGGTTGCGGGCGTGGCCTGTCGGAGTGGGTGGGCGGAGGGCCACCAGGTGTTTTTCCATGCTGTGGGTGAGGGTGCAAGGACGAGACCCTCTGTCTTCTCTGAGTTGAGCTTTAGGCAGCTGTTGCTCATCCAGGCTGCAACATCTTTCATTCCTTCCTGGAAGCAGAGTCTGGTGCCTTCAGGGTTCTTCATGAGGGAGAGGCTGAGCTGGGTGTCGTCAGCGTAGGATGCTATGCTGAGCCCATGCTGTCCGACGATGGCAGCGAGGGGGGCCATGTAGATGTTGTATAGCGTGAGGCTCAGCGAGGATCCTTGGGGACTCTGCAGTTGATCTCTGTGGGTTCGGAGAGGAAGGGTGGGAGTCTGATCCTTTGGGTTCTGCAGGCGAGAAAAGAGCGGATTCAGTCGAGGCGGTTCCCCGTATGCCGGCATCGTGGAGTCTGGCGGTGAGAGCGCTGTGGGAGACGATGTTGAAGGCTGCAGAGAGGTCTAGAAGGATGAGGGCTGCGGTGTGGCCCTGGTCGAGTAACATGCAGATGTCTTCGGTGGTGGTGAGGAGGGCGGTCTCGGTGCTGTGGGTTGCTGCAGAATCCAGACTGGGAGGAGTCGAGGATGGCGTTCTCTTCGATGAAGGTGGTCAGCTGGGCGTTGACGAATCTCTCTGTGACTTTGGCTGCAAAGGGAAGGAGAGAGGTGGGCCGGTAGTTTTTCAGGTCCGTCGGGTCAGCCGAGGGTTTCTTGAGGAGGGGCTTGACTTATGCCTGCTTTCAGTCATCGGGGAAGATGCTGGATTCGAAGGAGGAGTTAATGGTCTGGCATAGTTCGGGTGCATTGGTGCAGTGGCTCTGTGGTAGAAGTGCGGTGGACAGGGGTTGGTGGGAGCTCCTGAGTGGGTGTTCTTCATGGTCGTGGTGGTATCTTCGGTGGTAGCCGGTATCCAGGTGGGGAGGGTGGGTCGGTTTTAATGACGGACAGGAAGGTGGTGTCTGGAGTCTGTTCGCTGAAGTTGTCGTAGAGGGCCTTGATTTTCAGGTGGAAGTAGGAGCTGAACTTGTACCAGAGGTCCTGGGATGGTGTGATATCCGTGGCTTCGCTGGGGATGTTTGGTGAACTGCTGTATGATGTTGAAGAGTTCCTTTGTGTTACTGTGTTGGTGTGGATTTTGTTCTTTATGAAGGTCCTCTTGGTGGCTCTGATGCGCTGGTGGTATTCCGTCATGGCGTTCCTGTAGGTTTCCAGGTCTTCAGTGGTTTTCCTCTTTCTCCAGAGTTTCTCTAGAAGTCTGCAGGAGAGCCTGGCTTCTTGGAGGTCGGTGGTGAACCAGGTGGCCTTCAGGGGGCGTTGTCTTTCAGAGTGGAGAAGGGGTGCAAGCTTATCTGTGCAGCTGGCAATTCAGCGGTGTAGTTCTTTGGCAGCAAAGTTGGCATCGGTCATGGAGGAGGGGGTAGTGGGAGAGAGTGGTGTTGAGGTGCTCCTCTGTGACCTTGCTCCAGTTCCTTTGTGGTGGGTGGTGGTCTGTCCAGAGGGACTGCGAGATGTGGCTGAAGTGGGTTTTTGTCCCTCCTGTGAAAATGGGGTCAAGGATGTGTCCGGCTTTGTGGGTGGGGGTGGTGACGAGCTGCTTTAGTCCGAGGTTAGTGAGGTTGCCCAGGAGGGGGGTGGAGTCGGGATTCGGGGTCACTGCGGTTGTCGAGGTGGAAGTTCAGGTCTCCGATGAGACTGTAGTCCATGGAGGCGATGGCATGGGGTGCGACGATGTCGGCAATGGTGGTGGCGAAGGAGGCGAAAGGCCCAGGGGGTTTGTAGGCGGGGGTCCCGCGCAGTGTGGTTCTGGGGCTATTCTTGATCTGGAAGTGGAGGTGTTCTGCGTTGGAGAGGGGGTTGCTTGTGTTGGAGGTAGAGAGTCGGAGGGAGCTCTTGTGTGCGATGGCGAGCCCTTCTCCTGGGTGGTGGGGGCAGTCCTTTCTCTGGATCTTCTATCCGTCGGGGATGGCGGTGGCGATGTCGGGCGGAGGTGGTGTTTCTGTGCAGAAGGCGACGTCTGGCGAGAGGGTGTCACACTGGTCCCAGATCTTTACGGGGGTCTGTGTGGGGAGCGCACGCTGAGAAGGATGCACCTCAGCGCTTCGGTGGTATGTGCATCCGGCATAGGTTTAGCGGTCGTAGGGGGACTGTCAGTGGTGAAGGATTTTTGGCAGAGTCGGCAGGACAGCTGACCGGGGGTGGTGTTCAGCATTGATCGTTGGCAGCTGTTGTTCCTTCCAGTGTTGAGTACGAGGAAGGCAGCGGACTACTAGCAGTGGGAGTCGTAGATCACGGGTTCCTGGCGCTGGCCGCAGTTGGGTCGCAGATGGGCGCAGAAGGGTGCTTTTCTGCAACATAGAGCATTAGATCACGATCACAAGGAGGCAGAGAGCTTGCTGTTTCATCCTCTGATCTTTATAAAATATAACCCCTGAAGATATGTTGCTCTCATTCATTTGCCTCTGTGTGGAATAAAATGTTGTCAAAGTGTTTCTCAAGACCTTCTCTATGTGATAAAGGTACTAAGTTGTCAAGGAATTTTATTTCTTCCTTCACGTGAATGAACACTGTGTCTTTAACAAGTTCTCCTTTTTTTATTTCAGTTGGAAATTATATATATATATATATATATATATATAATATATATATATATATATATATATATATATATATATATATATATATATATATATATATATATATATATATATATATATATATATTCACTGAAAAAACCGTAGGTTTCAGGCCTTATATAGTTAGGAATTAGCTTTTAAAAAACATTTGAAATTCGCTCAAAAAACTGTAAGTTTTATGGGTGTTATAGTTAGCTGGACATTTCACTCATACAAAACCATTGAAATTGCTCCTATATAGTTAGTTGTACTAGCTATATTTCGCGCACCCGCAATCCACTGCTGATGATGTCACATATTACATCATTCATGACATGGTCAGTGACATCACTGATGACATCTCAAATGACATCAATGATGACATCACTGATGACATCATCCAGTGAATGTGGTTTGCTTCGTTATTTAAATATGCATTATATATATAGCAATTTGCATTGAAGTATGAGTGGATATATAAAAATAAATAATTGGATGGAGGACTTTAACAATGTATAGTGTCTCACTAAATATAGTGGATAGTGACTAAACTGTGTGAATATCTGTATCACTTTGTCAGTTGTTGTGTAAACTGGTTCTCCAGTTGGTTACTAGCTATGTGAAAGTCTATATTAGTTATTGATTAGTTAATTGAGTATCCGTATGGGAGAGTGAATGTGTGTGTGGTTCGGTGGAGGGTGTGTGACTGCCCAAAG
The DNA here is from genome assembly GCF_964261635.1 of Lissotriton helveticus. Lineage (NCBI taxonomy): Eukaryota > Metazoa > Chordata > Amphibia > Caudata > Salamandridae > Lissotriton > Lissotriton helveticus. Next base: position 1,031,371,303 of record NC_136063.1, read on the forward strand.
ATGTGTGAATAGTTGATTCAGTATATGAAGTTAAAACTACATGTTCTAACAGTTGTTTGGGTGAGTGAATATCTTTATGGGTGTGATGATGAGCAAATATATTTCTCAATGGTACATGTCCAACAAACTAGAAAAATAAAAGGCAGTGTATGTGTCAGTTGTTGTATATAAATAAGTATACATAAGACTCAATGATTGTGTGAGTGACTGTATGGATAACTGTATACTTGTATTAATGATTTTATAATATACTAAATATAACTTACTATCTAAATGAATAGATGAAGTGGTGTTTGTATAAGTGTGTAGCTAACTAAGTATGTAAGTATGATCCATTACTTGCATAAGTGAGTAGGATAACTTCATATGTGAATAGGTTGTGTGCTGGTGTGTAATGTCGGTATAGGCGTATAAGTATTTTTGATAGTGTTCTATTTTTCATTGACAGCATGTATGAGTGAATCTACATGTAAGTGATTAGATGTGTGTATACATCTAGGAATCAATGAGTGGGTTTTTAAATACTTGTGTTGCTGTGTCAATGGATTCAAATATGATACTCTATTTTACAAAGAGTGATAAAAGATTTTACTAGTGTATGAAAAGATGTATGTGATTGTCACGTGGATGATGTCATCAGTGATGTCATCATTGATGTCATTTGAGATGTCATCAGTGATATCACTGACCATGTCATGAATGATGTAATATGTGACATCATCAGAAGTGGATTGCGGGTGCGCAAAATATAGTTAGTACAACTAACTATATAGGAGCAATTTCAATGGTTTTGTATAAGTGAAATGTCCAGCTAACTATAACACCCCTAAAACTTATAGTTTTTTCAGTGAATTTCAAAGGTTTTTTAAAAGCTAATTCCTAACTATATAAGGCCTGAAACCTATGTTTTTTTCAGTGAATTTGCAAGGTTTTTAAAATGCTAATTCCTAACTAAATAATGCCTGAAACCTATGGTTTTTTTCAGTGAATTTGCAAGGTTTTTTAAATGCTAATTCCTAACTATATAAGGCCTGAAACCTATGGTTTTTTCATTGAATTTCAACAGTTTTTTAAATGACAATTTTTAAATGTATTAATTTGTTTTTAATACTGATTTACTACATTTTTGCAGGCAAGTGTTCATAGGGCATGCCCCCTTTTTACAACACTCTGCAGCGCAACCCCTGGCACGTTTGCAGAAGAGGAACTAATTCCCCTTGCATACAGGGGGTCCCTAGGGGGCAACTAGCCCACCAGGAGTCTCCAGTATAAGCCAGGGGGCTGCATTGCAGAGAGGTGTAATGAGGCAACACCCTTTTTTACACCTCTCTGCAATGCAGCCCCCGGGCGTGTTTGCAGAGGGGGAACTAATTCCCCTTGCATACTGGGGGTCCCTGGGGCCAACTAGCCCACCTGGAACCTGCAGTATGCACCAGGGGGCTGCATTGCAGAGAGGTGTAATGAGGCCACACTCTTTTTTACACCTCTCTGCAGCGCAACCCCTGGCGTGTTTGCAGAGTAGGAACTAATTCCCCTTGCATACTGGGGGTCCCTGGGGGCCAACTAGCCCACCCGGAGCCTCCAGTATGCGCCAAGGGGCTGCGTTGCTTTGCCCCGGGGGATTGTGGACCCCCCACACTTCTTTATCACTATGCCCCAGCGAATTGGTCCCCCCGTGAGGTAATTTTTTAAAAAACAGACCAGGTTTAAGAAAAAAAAAATTGGTCATATTTTGTCCCTGTGGGCAACGTATCTCTATATGTGTTTATAGTGCGTTGGTCAACATGTTTCAACCTTTAGGGAAGGTTCCCGGTATTCATCAGGACCAAGGAGATGGACGGTATGAGTCCCCTAAAAGACTGTGGCATGCAGTATGTATGCACTGAGAGACTGCACGACGTAACAGGCCAGTAGGAGTGTTTTGCGCCTGACGCCCATTTATTTTCTCTCCCCACAGGTTTTTGTCCATGCTCCTTATTTTTTAGAGCAATCTACCTTTGGTAAATTTTGCCATAGGTACTGAAAGGATTTAGGATAGGGTGAGTCTTTTAGGGGACTCATACCGTATATCTCCTTGGTCCTGATGAATACCGGGAACCTTCCCTAAAGGTTGAAACATGTTGACCAACGCACTATAAACACATATAGAGATACGTAGGTCGTAACCCCCTTCCAGTATCTCGCACTTTATTATTTTTACTATTGTCCAGTTGCTTTTTAATAAAATTCTCTTTCACAAAGTTAAACCAGGACAATTTTTAACATCTATTTTTTTGCACTTACATCTCACAACCTGCTCCACTGTATTACAGTTGTCGAAGCACACCCTGGTGACGCTAGGCCACCAGGGTGGACCCTGATGATGAAGCATATCACCACTAGGTGGTGAGTGAGGTTTTTTTTAGAAAAGGAATAATTATTCCGCTTTTGGAAAACCTCCAGTCTATACGTCGGGTGATACTCCTTCTTTTGTTTTTCTATGTCAACAATCCAAACCAGGAAGTGTTGGCAGCCATCTTGTGCCCCGGTAGAACAAAGGCACAAGAAAGCAGTGAAACAAAAAGTGCAAAACCCCAAGGGGGGGTAGAGGGGGGGTGGGAATAGGGGGGTGCACTAAAAAACTAAAAAATCCTCAGGAGTCAGGCCCTTCAACACAAGTTCTTCCATTAAATAGACCAAACTGCCATTATTGGGAAATCAACACAATAGTGAGTGGCAGGGAAGTGCAATCCGGGGTAGATGTTGAAAGATGACATCTGTTCAGTTTTTATCTTGGAATGTCAATGGTCTGCGCGTGCAAGGGAGAAGAGAACGTATTTTACAATATTTAAGAGACTCCCCAGCGCAGATCATTGTCATCCAAGAATCACATCTTTTAAAAAGTGAGGCCAACTTAATACTAAATAAACAGAGATGGATAGACAAATTCATCAGCACTGACCACAACGCTAACATAAGAGGAATTCTCCTAATTTGCAAAAAATCGCCAAAGGTTCAGATTCTACACTATAAGGAAGACCATAGTGGAAGATGGCTTTTAGTCAAAATGTCTATCAATGGCTGGGCGTGTAACCTAGTAGGATATTATGGTCTCAACATAGATGACCCGTCCTTTTTAGAAACAATCAGGATTAACTTAACGACTACTTCGGATCCAATAATATGGACAGGGGACTTTAATGTTATACTTAATCCAAAACTAGACAAATCGACCCACCATGGCGGATATAGAGGCCACGCTCCTTCTAAATTTAGACAGTCTCTTAAGGGGATAATGGAACAAATAGGCCTGGCAGATCTGTGAAGAGAAAAAGCGGGCACTAAAGAAGGGATATCCTATAGAAATCTAAAATACAAACACACCTCAAGAATTGATTTTGCTTTATTTAGTTACTGCCTCCAAAACTTTATAACTAATATTAATTATATCCCCTCTCACCTGTCGGATCACTTGGCTCTCTTATTTACTCTAAAACTTCCAGCTCAAATCAAACATCCCTCTTGGTCATTTGCCCATACCATTTTATTAGAATCAGAGGAAGTGACATTCTTGAAGAGCGAAACAAGTATGTTCTTGGATATAAATTTGTGTTCAGCTTCCCTTGGTACAGTCTGGGAGGCCTTAAAACCATACTTGAGAGGTTGTATAACAATTAGAGCCTCTCGCCTGGGTAAAATCTACAGATTGAAAATTCAAAATCTTGAACAAGAACTAGGAAAAATTGAGCAGAGGCTTGAAGCCTCAGTTGGTTCTCTTCAAGACCAAAAGAATATGTCTGATCTGAAAATCCAACTAGAAAATATCTTACAAGAGAGAGTAACGAAGAGATGGGAGGCGAGCAAAATTTCTAACTTTGAATTTGGAGAAGCAGCGGGCAAAATTTTGGCCTGGAGGGTTAAGGCTGATCAGGCCAAAAGCTATATAAGACAAATCAATGTAGAGGGAGAAAGCGGGGTTAGGACATCTAACCAAGAAATTAGTACAGCCTTTAGGGAATTCTTCGAGGAGATATACAGGGAAGATATCCTCGACGACCAACATACTAGGGACCTATGGCTAAACCAGATATCTCTACCATCCCTTTCATTCGCACAACGTGAAGGGATCAAGATGGATATTTCCGAAGCAGAAGTAAGGAAGGTCATTAGGTCTCTAAAACATGGCAAGGCTGCAGGTCCCGATGGGCTTCCAGGTGAACTATATCGCGCCTTGATAGATGTAATTGTTCCAACTTTAACAGCCCTCTTTAATGGTATCTTGAGGGAGGGCCATAACCCCCCTCGATCTTGGAGTGAGGCCACCATAGTACTGATCCCCAAACCTGGCAAAGACCCAACTCTATGTGGGTCATATCGCCCAATATCACTACTGAACAGCGATTATAAGATTTTTGCGTCCATTATTTCATCTAGACTGGGTTCGGTAGTGGGGGAAATTATACATCAGGACCAGAAGGGATTCATTAAAGGTCGCCAGTTATCCGATCTAACGTATGATCTTGTGGGGGCAATTGATATTGCCTCATCCTTTTCCCTTCCGTTGGCAACACTCACTTTGGATGCGGCTAAAGCCTTTGATAGGGTGAACTGGCCCTATCTTAGCGACGTCTTGAAGAAGTTCAACTTCGGGGAGAAGTTCTGTCGTACTGTAGTACTTATGTATAATTCACCATCTGCACGGCTCTTAATAAATGGTACATTGTCTGACTCATTTAAAATCACGAGAGGCACTAGACAAGGTTGCCCGCTTTCCCCCTCCTCTTCAATCTGTACATTGAACCGTTTGCAGAAGTCCTAAGACGGAATGCACTTATTCCATCTTTCAGATTTGGGGAGTGGGAAAGGCGGGTAACTCTCTATGCAGACGACATCTTAATCTTCACTTCAGATCCGCAGACTACATTCCCGGAGGTAATTAAGAGAGCCGAAGAGTTTGGTCGCATTTCGGGATATGAGATTAACCCAAGTAAAACTGACATCATGGCATGGAATATCCCCGATCTACAGCTGGATGCAACCAACTCAATGCGATACCTGGGCATTCGAGTAGTACAAGATGTCGGCAAAATCGCCCAAGTCAATCTTGAGAGAGTGTTCAACGAGAGTAGGAAACTGCTAAAATCTTGGTCCAATCTTCCACTGACTATCCTCGGTAGAATAAATCTGATGAAGATGTCTATCCTCCCTAAATTCACTTTTATTTTTAATACCATCCCGCTCGCATTCGACAATGCAATCTTGGAGAAGTGTCAGAGAGAGCTGAACTCCTTTGTCTGGAACTATAAATCAGCGAGAGTGGCATGGAAGAAATTGAGGAGGAGGGAAAAGGGGGGACTGTCTTTGCCTGACTTGCAGTACTATGCCTGGGCCTTTCAGCTGTCCCACTCCAGAATGCTTTTAAAAGTCCCATCTAACACATCTATTGGTCTCATGTTTAAAGCTATGCTGATTGGTGCTGGTATACCAACTAATGGTTTTATGTTTAAATACGGGGATCAGAAGTACTTTAAAAAAGTAAAATTACAAATTCTTATGTCCCAGGCAAAGGCCTGGTCACATATAAGGAAAAAACTCGGCCTCCCATATTTTTCAAATTTTGCTCCCATCTGGGAATCTCCGGGGTTGCCGCTTTGTCTGAAAGGTAGACTGGCAATCCCGCTGAGAGAAGGAGGAGTATTAACATAGGGAGACTTGTTGGCAGGCGAATCACTTAGGCCCTGGGTGGAGTTACGGGAACAACTGGGCTCAGAGTTTTCGAGGTTCAAGTTTATACAACTAGATAGTTGGGTCAGGGCACTGGCTAGGTCAGGGGTAACACTTGGAAAGAGCAGCACCATTGAAGAAAAATTGGTAGAACAACCAGGAGGGGATAAAGAAGTTTCGCAGTGGTACTGGAATCTGTTAGAAGAGATCGATGGAGAATTTACCCTGCCGGAACAACTATGGGGAACAGAACTCGGGGTCCAAAGTATCGAAATCTGGCAGAAATCCTGTACCTTGTTATATAAGTGCGTTAAACCTGCATGGCTTAGGCGTAACCATTTCTTTACGATACACCGAGCCTATTTTACCCCTTTAAAACTGTCTAAATTCATCTCAGGGAAGAAATGTAATAAATGCAATTACATTGCGGCCTCGGACATCCACATGTTTAAAGAATGACCTAGTATATTACAGTTCTGGAATTAAGTGAAAGTGACCTTGGACTCCATTCTTAACATCTCAGTTTCTATCACACTACCCCTGATTATATTCGGATGGGATAACAGCATAAAGGGTCATGCAAGTACATTTTTGTTCTACGCAATATTGCTTGCAAGAAGAGAGATATGCAAGGTTTGGATAGGAAACTCGGCACCAACACATGCAAATTGGCTGTCATCCCTGTATGCAACTTCTAAAACAGACATGATGAGATCATGCGGCTCACGAAACTTGGCTTTCTGGAACTTTTTGGTTCAGTGGAGACAGTAACCGGGTTTTTTTTTTTTTCCCCCGGTCCTATGATGATGCCATAAAACTCCAAGAACTAGGCCCCTCCTCTCGGTTCAATGGCTGGTTCAACAGGCTTTAATACCAAGTTTGGAGTCATCCCCTTTTTCCTCTTCGGGCCATCTCCTGCCGATTCTCACTAATCGCGTTCTCAGGTGGAGCGTTAACTTTGCACTCTGATCCAATACGCGCATGGCAGTTGGAGGCTAATTAAGAGGAGGGCCAGGCAAATGAGGATAAACAAAAAAAGAAAAAAAAAAGTGCAAAACACGCAAAGGGAGCAGGGTAGAAGCACCCTGACCCCCTAGGCCTGCTCAGGGGGTCCCACAAGGAATCGCGATATTCCGAACGATTGAAAATGACTTTTCTTGAGAAACATTTGGATTTGGATTATCATGTCCTATACTTTGGAATTTTTGAAAGACTGACTTTGAGGATGCTATAAATTACTCAAGTCTGCCCGAATTGTGTGGGTAAAATTGATACCTAGTCACTTTGAATAAGAATGTACTTACGTCTCGTCTAACATTTGGAAGAAATATCTAGTTATATGACAACAGGATACCGACATAACTTGAAGGAAATAAGAACGCCCTGAAGAAGTTCTGTTGTACAGAACGAAACACGTCGGCTGGCTGTGGTACATAAACTTAAGGAAAATAAAAGCATTTGAATATACACCAAGATTTAGCGCTTCAATAAGGACTCTAAGTGATATGATTTGATTGGACTTATTGTGCAAGTGGTGCTGTGCCAAACGTTGGAATATTCTCCACTACTCTCTACTACTTACTCTCTACTACTCCACTACTCTCTAATACTCACTCTCTACTACTCATTCTCTACTACTCTACTACTCTCTACTACTCTCTCTCTACTACTCACTCCCTACTACTCACTATCTACTACTCTCTACTACTCACTCTCTACTACTCTCTACTCTCTACTACTCGCTCTCTACTACTCTCTCTCTACTACTCACTATCTACTACTCTCTCTCTACTACTCTCTTCTACTCACTCTCTACTACTCACTCTACTACTCACTCTCTACTACTCTCTACTACTCACTCTCTATTACACTCTATCTACTGCTCTCTACTATTCACTCTACTACTCACTCTCTACTATTCTCTCTCTCTGCTACTCACTCTCTACTACTCACTCTCTACTACTCTCTACTACTCACTCTCCACTACTCACTCTCTACTACTCTCTACTACTCACTCTTTACTACTCTCTATTACTCACTCTCTACTGCTCTCTACTACTCACTCTACTACTTACTCTCTACTACTCTTTACTACTCACTCTCTACTACTCACTCTACTACTCTCTACTACTCACTCTCTGCTACTCTCTCTACTGCTCTCTACTACTCACTCTCTACTCTCTATTACTCACTCTATACTCACTCTCTACTCTCTACCTCTCTCTACTAGTCTCTACCTCTCTACCTCTACCTCTCTACCTCTCTCTACAGTCACACATATACACATATATATGCATATATATGCATATGCATTTATATATATGTATGTGTATATATAAACATATATAATCTGCATATCTATATAAATACAAATATAAATGCATGCATACATATACATATATGCATGTTATTTACATGAAAGTTTGAAAAACACTAATAAAAGCAAAGCTAAAAAGCCACCTCATTACAAACAGAATGGCTTTAACTTAAACGAGGGCGAGATCTATTGCATTTTCAATGTTTGTTTACTTTGGTTCCATCAAGAAGGCATTCAGATGTGTCACACATATGCCATAAATTCTGAATGTTAGCACTCTAGTTGCTCATTAGATTACTGTAGTAAAGCTACTGTTCACCAGGGAAGTCTGCTGCTGGTATTCAAAGTGCATGTTTCAGTCTGCATGTCAGAATGATTTTAATGAAATAGAAGAGGATTTGAGGAGTCACTCAAAATGTGCCCTAATTTTTCTTTCTGAAGCACTAATCATACTTTCTATGGCAAAATGAACCCCCTCATTTTGTTCCTTTTTAAATTAAATGTTTTCAGACTTACCACTTCATTCCAATCATGATGGCTTCTGGTGTGCCATACTTTTGTCATAAGTAAGACTGTTAGCGCTCTAGTTGTTCTTTAGAACACTCTGGGACATTCTGTCATTGGGCTATACTTGGGCTACATCTGGGTGATATTTGGGCTACATTCGGGCTCTTTTGTCTCTGGTGGCCATCTTGGGAGACTGCATGTCAGAATTTTTTTATGAAATAGAAGAGGATTTGAGAAGTCACTCCAAATGTGCCCGAATTTTTCTTTCTGCAGCACTAATCATACTATATATATATATATATATATATATATATATATATATATATATATATATATATATATATGGACCCATTATCATCAGTGCCACAGAAAGCATCATTATATAAGTGGAACCATTCTGGATTTCAGCTTTCCAGAGCATTTTCACAACCCACTCCTTTCTCTGTGACCATCAAGCAAACGTTGTCATCTCTGCAAAATAACTAAGGGTCATCCTGGAGAGTGACATGGTCATGTCCTTCTAAATAAGTACAGTTTACTTTGAAGCTTGCAATCAACAACACCTCAAGAAAAATAATGTATACCTAGAGAAGGAAATCAAGAAATGGCAATGGATACCTCTGTTAATGTGAAATATGACTACGACTTGACTTTACTTTAGCAGTGTACTCTATACTTGCCCTCAGTGTACAGAATGTAGACAACCCACAAGTAACAAACACAACTGCTACGTTGTTCTATAAGACTTATGCCACACATGTAACAACTGCAACACTTTGTCTTGTTTTCATCAACACTTCTAACTGTGCTGGGACAAATATGAATGTAATGTCAACAGTGACTTCGATGCATGTAAGACGTTCTGTCTTCAATTATATTTGTGCCAAAAACTATTATTAATTTTGCCATTCTTTACTTTTCTGTGTTTTAATTTCTATCAACCATACATTTTACATCATTAATTTATTTTTCATGAGTACTAAATTCCCTTTTCATTTTAAGATTTTTAGCTTCTCTTATACCTCGCCCCAAATAGAGGCAAATACAGTTCAACTACTTCAGTCCTATGACTTGTTATTTTTTCTATTTATTTCTTTATTTCCAACAGGTCTGATACCTTTGGAGCAGACATTGGAGATCATAAAAGGTAAAAGGCTGCATATTTTGAGGTGCAGATGGAGGGATCTTCAGGTAGGTATGTTTTGATTTATATTTTTGTAAAGCGCAAACAAATACTCGACAAATTCATGGTGCTTGTTAACAACGTTAGTGATAAGCTGCAGATTCTATTAGCTGAACAGACATCTTTTTAAAGCCTTTCAGACAATAGCAGAGGCAGAGCTTTTCAGTTCTAGAGGGAGCAAGTTCTAGTTCTGTGCCGTACAGATGACAAATCTCCTGCCTCCCCAGGAGGAAAGCTTATAGAAGAGGACAGCCACATTATTTGGCTGAGCTTGAATTAAGAGTCCTGTCTGGTACATACCTACTGAAACTTTCCTTCAGATACACTGGGCCTTTATGCCATGGAGAGCCTTGAAGAGCACAGAGCCTTGAAGATGATGCACTTCCTCACATGCACCCAGTGTAGGCTGTTATGGCCTGTGAGGGAGAGTGACATCTGGAAACCTTAAACAACATCCAAGCAGCTGAGTTTTGAAAGAACTGTAATTTATGTAGTGATCTTTTGGGAAGATTTTGATTTAGTCTGTTACAATAATCCACTCCGGATAGCACCGGGGCTATCAATACTGATTTCAACAGTTCAAAGGTAGGAACTACTTTATTTTCATAATGATATGCAAGGTGTAAAAAGATCTAGAAATCATATTATTGACTTGTTCCCTGTAGGTAAGTCCATCGTAAATCAGAACAGCAAGATCTTTTTACAATTTTAACTGGGATTGGAAGAGAGCCTAATTCATCTGGCCACTAGGAAGGGAACCAGAAGGAGCTGTTGATGCCAAAATGGATAACTTCTGTCTTTAACTAATTAAATTTAAGACAGCTGGTGTCCATCCATTGGCTCACAGGTACGGAAGATGTTACTCATGTCAGGGCCTGTGCTAGAAAAAGAACCCACAATCTCGGGTTCATCAGCGTTTAACACTAACAACAACCCTAAAAGATTTCACTAGAGATGCTAATTATGTGACTGAAAGGTTAAAAAGAGTTGGGATTAATGACCCTGTGGAGCCCTGCATGGTAAAGAAAAGGGTTCAGATGTAAAGACAATCAAGGAAACAATTTGAACACGGTCTGTAAGGAATAAGCACAACAGAGAGAGTGCAGCACCCTCAATGCCGAAGTGTCCCAATTGGTCAATCAAATTGTCATGATTGACCTTGTTGAACACTGCAGATAGATCAACTGGAATAAAGGCAACATTTCCGCCCTTATCCACGGATGCCTTATTTACCTCTGTGGCCACTACTAGTGCTGGTTCTGTACTATTGCCTTTATAAACCCAAATTGTGTGTCATCCAACAAGTTGTTGTTTTCCAAAAAGGCTGTCTGCTGCAAGTTTATGAACTTTTTGACAAGTTTGGCAGGAAGATGCAGCCTCGATACAGGACCACAGTTGTTTGGATCAAGTCCAATCAAATTAGATTTCTACAACATTGGAAGAATTTATGCTGATTTCCACTGATTAGGAAAACAACCTGCCCAAAACATGGCTTTAAAGATCTTCCCTAACCGGGTGGCCACTAGGTCAGGTACTAGCTGTTTAATCGTGGGGGGACATGGGTCCTTGGGAGATCCTGACTTAGTGCATAGGATGGCTCGTTTAACTCGTTCCTTGGAAGGATGCTCAAGGGATCCTGTCTTTGTTCCTAGGACTGATGTTCTTCCTAGTTACATTTTTAACTGAGTCTGAAGAGAATTTATTAAAGATGGTTTCAAATGTAATCTGGAATGACAGTGCTAGTTTAGGACAGAAAGCCTACCTGTAATCTGCCGAGTTTCTAGTGGCAGGTGAAGAAAGTTTGGTAACTGCTTGAAACAAGGCTTTGATGGAACAGTGAGCGGATTCAATAGATTTGAAGTAATGAGCAGATTTTTCTGTAAGAATACGTTTTTTGTATTGCATGATCGGGACTTTATATTTGTCTTTTCTGTTGGATCATAGGTTCTTCTCCAAATGCATTCCTGTCTGTGGCACCCTTGCTTATGTGCTCAAAGTGTGTTGCTAAACCAGATGGCTGAAGGGGATACTTCTCATAGGAATCTTGAGTTTGCCAGGAGCCAATTTATTGACAGCAGTATCTAGCCAGGTTGAATAATTTATCAACTTTGAGTTGATGTCATTAGTCTCTACTAGCTTTGTCTCATCAAGGATAGCATTACAATCCAAAGCTTGGACCAAGCATGTTACATAACAGTTTTCCCTGAAGCCTTGAAAGGGCGGGGTTATTTTTTGTGAGCATATTTCCCATATGAGTGCACTATGATCCGGCCAGGTTCAAGGGAGTAGTGCTGGGTTTGACATGGCTGAGTCATTAAAAAATCTGCCAACCAGTGTAGGACCAGCTCAGAGGGTGGAACCACCCACTCGCTGTTCAAAACCAATTCCTGACAGGGTGTCAACTAGAACCTCAGTGTCAAGATCTGTCTGATTCTTCAGGTGAAAATTAAAGTCACCTAATACCGTGAAATCCGATTTCGACAAAGAGGATTCTAGGAGAGAATATATTGCTTTAGTGAAAGATGCTCTTGGCCATGGTAGAGGGTAAAGAAGAAGACTGATTAAAGATTGTGTTTTAGTTTACTTAAAGTTAAACAAAAGGCCTTCAAATACCAATGAGGGGGCTGGAGTATACATAGGCCTGGTCTGCCCAGGTTTCTGTCACAAAAGCCAAGTCTGGCTGGTGTGTGTCCAGAAATGCTACTTATGAGTTTTGCACAAAACCATTATAACCATGATTGAATGGTATTTCACACTGGCAGTGTGCAGTGGGCAGCTTAGTGTCATGTAAACCCCCCTAATCACTGGTAGACAGATTGTAGAATTCTCTGCACAGATATCAGCAAAGAGTGAAAATGTAATCACGCTTCGCAAGAGATATTGCACACCAAGAAGTTAATACACAATATGTTTTACTGAAATGATTTACAGCGAGGCATATTTCCAAAACAGAGTGTTATCAAACTCACTGTTTGAGTCACATCGGCTACTATGCCCACCGTAATGAATAAGATATGAACAAGCACCGAACACATTTTCTATAGTCTGCTGCGTGTCACATAAATGAATCATGTAGGAAAATAAATAGAACAGAATAAATTGTGAGAAGTGAAGCAAATCCAGCCTCCATCATCCTGTATGGTCACGGTCAGCAAACAGGTTCATATCTCAGCTGGAAAAAGCCACGTATTAGACATTTTCGTCAATTTATAATCATTTTTGTTATACATTTTATTGGTTTCAAGACTAGGGGGACAATCATTTTCATGTAATCTGAACCAAACATCAAAAACAATATTTAGTAAAATATTGCAATTTTTTAAATACAAACAAAACAGGAATCAAAATGTTGAAGACATTCATAAAGATTGAAAATATATAATGAGTAAATATGTGCATTATGGTAAAATAAATTAATTTAGGATATCTGATAATAACTGAACTCAAAGGACTTTGTTGGCTTATGATACAGGTTAACAAATATGTAAATATATGACATGTTTATACTGATGCAAATTGCAATAAAAGCACTGTTTCTGTTCCGTGGCCCTTACGGAAGCCAAATTGAGTCTCATCTAGTAATTTTTGGTCTTCAATATACTTAGATAACTGAGTGTTCATCACTTTTTCAAAAATTTTGGCCGGAAAAGGCAAACTAGCTATTGGCCTGTAGTTCTTTATGTCAGTCGAGTCCAGATTAGTTTTTTTTAACAGGGGTTTTCTTTCAAATTGTGGGATATATGCCTGATGTAAACATAGCGTTACAGATGTTGGAAAGAGTAGGTGCGATCACTGAGTAAATATGTGCATTATGGTAACATAAACACATTCAGGAGTTCTGATAATAACATGAATTCCAAGAACTAAAAGCTAAGTTGTTTTAAAATGACACTAGAACCCGAGATGGCTTTGTTGGCTTATGATACAGGTTAACAAATATGTATATATATGACATGTTTATATTGATGCAATTTGCAATAAAATACTTTTTTAAATATGTTTTTTAAATGTTAATACTACCTTAATATTATTTGATGCTTGCAGTGGGAACAGCACCGACACCGACCGACCATGCACACAACCTAGGATTCATCCTCGACTCCTCCCTCTCCATGTCTAAACAGGTTAACGCCGTCGCCTCCTCCTGCTACTACACCCTCCGCATGCTCCGCAGGATCTACAGGTGGATCCCGACCGAAACAACTAGAACGGTGACACAGGCCCTCGTCAGCAGCAGACTGGACTACAGCAACTCACTCTATGCAAGAATCCCAGCCTAAAGCCTACAACGACTACAACGCATCCAAAACGCCTCCGCCCAACTGATCGTAAATGTCTCCCGCCACAGCCACATCACCCCCCACCTGAAAGACCTACACTGGCTCCCCGTCGACAAGAGGATCACCTTCAAGCTCCTCACCCATGCACACAAATCACTCCACAACGTCGGACCAGCCTACCTGAACAGCAGACTCAACTTCTACACTCAGACCCGCCAGCTCCGCTCCGCCAGCCTCGCCCTCGCCGATGTCATAGGCAACCAACGAACACTCGCCTTCAGAAGACTCCTCAAGACCTGGCTCTTCGAGCAGTAGCGGCAACCCCTCCCCTCAGCGCCTTGAGACCCTCACGGGTAAGTAGCGCGCTTTACAAGTACTCTGATTGATTGATTGATTGCAGTAGTTAAATTAAGTGCCACATGGATGACCATCAGGTTTTGCGACTTGCAAAATGCAATTTATAGCAACTCTCAATTTGCGAATTGCAAAACATGATGTACAACAATGTCTCAGACATTGTTTAAGATCCCCAAATGGATCGCAAGAGACCTGCCTCATTAATATTCATCAGACAGGTCGCAATTTGCTACCCAATGGGAATGGCCGGCACTCACAGGGATGTTGACCTGCAGGGGTCACCAGACCACCATGTCTGTGACTGCTTTTTAAATATAACAGTCTTGCTTTTTAAATCCAGCCCGTTTTCCTTAATGGAAAAAAAGATGCATTTCAAAAATAAAAACGAAAAGTTTTCTTTTCATTTTTTTACAGAGGGAAGTGGTCCCACGTGCCACTGCCTGCTCTAAAATAATGTTGGTGCTCCCATCCACAAAGAGGAAGGCGTCTTTAGGGACCTCTTCCTGTTTGCGAATGGCTTTCCATCAATTTGAAATGGGTGGTAATCTGGGAATGTTTTGCGACTGCATTCCCGGTTTCAAAACATTCATACATAGCAGTGCAATGCTCTATTAGGAAGGGACGCCCTTTACATGCCCCTTCCTAATAGCAAATCTCAAAGCCTATTTTGCAAGTCGGTAATAGGTTAGCGACTAGCAAAATAGGGTAGGTATATAGGAAAATGCATTTTAAAAGTCGCAAATGGCCCAATTGGCCATTTGTGACTGGTAAAATGCGTTGTACTTCAGGCCCTAAGGGCCAGATGTAGGTAATTCATATTTACCACCTCTTAAATACCGAATTTTACCGATTCGGTATTTAAGAAGTGGTAAATATGAAGGGGGGAGATGTAGGTATTTCCAGATGTGGAAATACCGAATCGTTAAGATTCGGTATTTACCGAATCTGGAAATACCGAATCGGTATTTCCTATTGATTCCTATGGGCTGTGAAGCCCATAGGAATCAATGGGCAATACCGAATCTGTAATTACAGAATCGGTAAATACCGATTTTAGCAAGGGTGCAGGGGGTGTCACTTTGACACACTCTGGCACCCCTGTTTTAGGCTTGTCTGCCATGTGGCACACATACATGCCCTTAGGGCATGTATGTGTGCCACATGGCACAGGTGTACATGCACAGATGTGCATGTACACCTGCATCGGTATTTTACCATGCAATTGTATTGCATGGTAAAATACCGATTTTCAAAGCCCTGTGTCAATGTGCAACTTGGCACCTACATACCGAAAATGCATTTTCGGTAATTTTACCGACCGGTATATTTACCGATTCGGTAAAATTACCGAGAATGCCTGTTTTTTCCCCCTACATCTCAAAATCCAATTACCGGTCGGTAACGGCCGAATTCGGCCGTTACCGACCGGTAATTGGCCACCTACATCTGGCCCTAAGTGTTTTATCAAGCTGTTCTGAATGTGTAATTTTATTGAGTGCATGGTTTGGGTGCTCATAAAAAATAGCTTATGAAGAAAGCTATTTTAAAGCTGGTATTTACAAGGTACAGTTAACAATGGGCACTAATTGCACTAATGGGCACTAATTAAATTTAGAGCAAACAGGTTTTGTTTACCTTTCAAACAGATTAAAGCAATTAAAAAATAACCAAAGAGGAGGCTCAACAGAGTGTAATGAAGCTGTCATTATCTAAATACACTGTTATGCTTAGAGGCTAGTTAGCTGGGGGAGGAAACAAGAGGCTACACCTCTAATCCTCAATTCATGAGAATTATAGCATGAGAAGTGAGAAACCCTATCTTTCTTCCACTGTTCCGTCATTCTATGTTTGGATTATGTGCTCTGGCATTTGATCTCTAGAGCAGCTGAAGCCTTCTGATCAGGTTGCATATTTACAGACTTTACATTCAGTGAAATATCTTTATAAGTAAGTAACGACCAGTAGAAATACTTATTGAAATCTACTACATCTTTGACTGCAGAGGATTACCAGGGCTATTTCTGAGGATTTTTGTCGAACCCTAAAATGCCAGAAACCTGCTTCATTGCTAGGTGAAAACCTTTGTAAAAACATTTCCAACCTTCGAAAGCAACACTTAGGCAACAAAACCCACAGTGACTGAGGTAGCCCACCTACTTTTAGAGTTTAGTAGGTGGGCTACCCTTTCACAAATGTTACAGATACCCGTCAACCTTATTATTATTGCATTATATTAATGTACTTCGGAAAAGGAGGACAGATATCCGTCATGCTTACGAAGGAGTAACCCATCTGGCAAATTCTAAATCAGACCCTATGTCTCGTTGAAGCAGACAGATATAGTTTCAGTTGCATCCTTAGAAATGGTTTGCATTTACATTTAGTTTTATGGTTTACCGGCTGTTATGGCACATATTAACTAATATTCATCCAAATTGTAGTCTGAGAGATTATAGCAATGCCATTGGACAAACATAGGGAATTACAAAAAGTGTATTCTCTTAACCAAGGCCGGCTTTAGTGCTAGTGGCAGCTGGTGTGACAATCTTTTTTGGCGCCCCCCCAAGGACCTCTTTCTCCATGCATTACCTCGCTATCACCCTCCAACAGTGCTCCTCATATTTCCATAGCCCTTGTCTCCCATGAATTTCAAATGTTTTATATATTATTTTAATTATTTATTATTTATTTATTTTTTAGATTTGTAAAGCGCTCAAATACCCGTAGGTGTCTCGGCGCTAAGGACAACAGACTTATACCAGATAGCAGCGGGGTTATTGATTAAACAACCAAGTTTTTGTCATTTTCCTGAAAATTAGTAAGGACTGGCTGGATCTGATCTTGATTGGAAGAGAGTTCCAGAGTTTTGCCGTGGCAACGATGAAGCGTTTATCACCCCACGATGCAGTTTTAGTGCAAGGAACCCTGAGGAGATGTGCAGTAGAAGAAGGCAGAGTCCGTGTTGGAGTATAGGTCACTAGCTCTCTGTTTAGAAACGCAGGTCCGGGAATGTGTGATGTAATGCCGCGGTATTTCTCCCCGCAGGGAATCACAACGCGGTCATTACAACGACCGCGTTGTGATTCCGCATACCATTACTCCGCAAGACTGAAGAACGACTTGCGGAGGGAGGGCGCTGGATGTTGGAATAGTATAATTTTCTATTCTGACTCCAGTCAGTGCGGACACTAGGGAAGGTGTTGAATTTTAAATCCAACACCTTCCCCCCCTCGCCGCAAGTCGTTGTTCCGACTTGCGGAGTAGTGGTATGCGGAATCACAACGCGGTCGTTGTAACAACTGCGTTGTTATTCCCTGCGGGGAGAAAAATTTGTGGTAAACATTGTTTACCCAGGTCCGGAGTTGCGAGATGCCTTGTAGGCAATGCACAAGGCCTTGAACTTTATACGGTTTCTCACAGGGAGCCAGTGGTACTGCCGGATGACATGAGAGATGGACTTATATTTAGGGGTTCCTGATAGCATTCTAGCGGCTGCGTTCTGGACTGATTGCAATTTATGTATGACTTTGCTTTGGGCATTCAGTAGAAGCCCATTGCAGTAGTCAATAGAGGCCTTGACTAACGTACTGACTAGTGTTTTTCCCACATTCAAGGGGAGAAATGGTAGAATCTTCTTTATCATTCCCATGGAATGAAGTTGCAACCACCGAATTAACATGAGGGACAAAAGTCAGCCTGTCATATAAGACACCCAGATTCCTCACCTTGGTCACTGGGTGTGGGGGGGACCCTAAGTAGGAGGCCACTAGGAAGAGGAACAGATGGGGGATAGTTTGCCAAATATCATTACCTCTGTTTTATCAGAGTACAACTTGAGGCAGTTGATGGTCATCCAACTGCTGATGGCCTGCATACCCTTTTGGAAATTAACTGCTACTTTTTCACCATCATTGCGTATGGTAAGCACTATTTGGGTATCATCGGCATACGATGTACTGCCCATCTCGTGTGCTTTGATGACTCTAGCCAAGTTCGACACATAGATGTTAAAAAGTGTCGAACATTGCGGAACACCACACGGGAGGGCCAATTGGGCAGAGTTGAAACATGTTGACCATAAAGTGACAGACAGTGGTTATAAATCCATACCACTGTGCTGTTTCATTTTAATCCTGTCAGGTAGAACACAATAATAAAGTAGTTGACAGTGGATTCTATCTAGGCAGTTTTAATTCACTTTCTATTTTTCCACACAGTGCTGCTAACCTTACTACACTCACCATCTCACATATGGGATTACTATCCTTCTCCTTACCTAAAACATCTCTGAGCTCCTTCCTTAAACTTCGAAGTAGTAGCTCCCAGTGTTGACTAGGTTTTCTACACTGGTAAGGAGGACCCATATGATGAAGCATGTCACCTTCGGGTGAGTGAGGGTTCTTATCCTTAAGGGATGTCTCCCCCTTGATGTTTAACATCACTTAAGTTAGTTTCGAGAGAAGTAAGGTTAAACTGCATAATTGTTTTCCTACACATGAATGAGACTAGAGGTGTGTTTTTTGGTTTATAGACAGAGTTGAAAATGCCAAAATTTACTGACCGTGTGCGGTTGGTGAGAAAAGAAGTTAGCAGGTCTCCAGCTTTATGTTGGATGCCCATTTTTGTGACACGGTTGATCAAGGTGGCATGATCGACCATGTCAAAGGCTGCTGAGAGATCCAGCAGTAAAATAACAGCCGTCCCTCCCTGATCTAGGATGATTCTGATATCTTCAGAGGCTTTGATAAGCACTGTTTCTGTTCCGTGGCCCTTACGGAAGCCAAATTGAGTCTCATCTACTAATTTATGGTCTTCAATATACTTAGATAATTGAGTGTTCATCACGTTACTGTTCAATATCTGTGGAGGCCGGTCCGATACATATAAGGAAATATCCATTAAACAGAATAGGTTACTACATATTCTATCGTGTAACTATCTCGAGGAGTCCGTTTTTTATCTCTATTCCCATTTTGTTCTATCATCAGCCTCTGTTCTGACTAGTCTGTTGTCTATTTCCATATAATAGTATCGTAGATATATGACGTCATCCAGAATGCGCCGAGACCCAGTCAGGTGAAAACAATTATGTACCCACTTGGCGGGTCTTTTCTAGGTATATATAAACTGGTAGTCAGCTAATTTATTCTCTGCTAATCCAGCATACCGCCGGGAGGTCTGGCATACGAGGACACCAATTTAAACAACGGTAAGGACCTTTTTGACAAGACGGCGGAACCTGAGTCCTTTAGTATTTAGGTCTTTACGGCCGATACTAGCATGTCCCTGATTTCTGTCTTATGTCTTGCCCCTGTAGGATTTTTTATCATTGCCTACACGGCGTGGATCGATATTGAGAACTATATATACAACAGGAAATCTTTTATCCTGTTAAGGTATTGTACAATCTGTTTATTTCCTTTGAGCCACTAACCATATAGCAGTTGTAATACCCCCTTATACATATGCTCGTTATACCCCGACAGGAAATAAGAAAAACTATTACATCAATTAAGTAGACATGCCGGCCTCCCCCCAGTGTTTTGGAGTGTTTTGACATCTTCTCACCCACTAAAAGGTAAACTATTAGATCGAGAATTTTAAGCACCCCAAATTGCATGACTGCTCATTTGATGTCATGGATTAGATCGATATATACGTATGACACTTCTTTTATGTAGACATAGCTGCACCATCGATTTTTGGGCATCGCCTCCGACTATATTCCACCTACTATCCTGATTCAAGATTGGAACCTCCCTTTCTTTGCATACCAGCTCCCAAGAAAGCGGTAAATATTTACCCCGGTCTAAACAAACTTTGTGCTCTTCAAAATTATATTTTACAATGCAAAGTTAAAAGACAGGACCCTCTTACAATAAATGTATATCTTTCACTTATAAAGCCATATACATATATATATTTTTTTTTGTACATTTCACCGGTAATAAGGGTAAAAACTCCACAGGAACCACTATACATAAATGGTTTTATGTCTTCATAGAGGTTTTCTACCCATAATGAATTACTATAGATCAATTTTCATCCTATTCAGGATTTTCGTTAAACCTGATTAATACTATCTATAGAAAAAGTAAGATGTGGTCTCCATAGAAGATTCCATCGCTAATTTCAAATGAAGCTGATACAATAAATGTGTAAGTATATTTTGAATATGGTAAACATCTAAAAGTGGTCCTTAAATGCAAAATAAACTCCAAATTGGGCTCTTATCTTTAAACATAAACATCCATAGTGGCTAGCGTCCCCCATGTGGTATCCTGTTTGAGTCCATATTGGAGGCTTTTTGGATGTCATATCCTGTCTGTGTAAAATAATGGTCTGATGAGAAATGTCGGTTATCCATGAAAATGCCCCACAGTTTGTTATGATGTTTCTGTTCTTCTATAAATTTAGATGCAATGTGTAATTTACTAGGATAATAGACATATATATATCTAGACATAAAACTTTCCGAAATAGATAGATATAAAGGGTTTTTTCACCATATGAGCTGCTCTACTGTAATATAGTGTATTATAAAATGTGTATATATATTTTTGTAAATAGTGACCTACTCTCTCTAGCGTATATTTGCACCTTGATTGTAATATTACCATGATACGACCTTAAACTTTTAATATGTACATATATATATTTCTGTATTTTTTCTAGTTTTTTGTCCTGTTGAGTCTATATGTGAATGACGGTCACCTGATGAAGGCAGAATGCCGAAACGCGCGTAGTCAAAACCAACCGCTTTTGCCTACCACAATAGAACATTGACCGATCCATTGTGACTTCCCGTAGTATATGTTTATGTCTTATGTCATTTTTTCTTGTACTCTTGTATATTGTTTATGTTGGACTTGGGCCTTAGGGCAGGTTCACCCCTAATCTTTTTGCTTTTATTTGTGACCCAGTGTTAGTGATTTTTGGGTCTTGGCGCACTTTTTCCCTGTGCCCCAGAGTAAAGTGCGTGCGTGTAGTATGGCTGGCCTGCCCTCCCATGGGAATGCATGGAGAATGTGTGTGTCCATGTTAGTTCCTGATGTGTGGGGAGTGCAGGCTCGAGTTTGGTATGTATGAACTCGTGAGAATGAATGCTGCGCAATGGTATGTGCGGCTTGTATGTGTCTAGAAGGGAAGTGCTACTTCTGGACATTGATGTATGTGTGCAGTAAGGGTGCTGGAGCGTGATTGGCTGGAGCTGGCTGGCATGCCAGGCTCCAGGAAGTCTGGATGGGTCTGCCCGCTGGTGAGTGTGAGATCAGCATGAGTGATGTGTGGGAGGAGTATACCTGTGTCCTGGATGGGCTGAGGTTTTCCCCACACAATGCTGGCTCCGCCCCCCTGTGGTTTGTCTAACGACCCAAGCCTCCCCAGTGAATGAAAGGGGTGGTTGGGCCATTAAGGGTACTCCCAAGCCAGCTGCAACTGGTTTTCCCCCCACCCTGCACCTCCTAACAAAGGATTTCTCTGTATAAAAATGGGGCTGTGTCCCCACAGAAGTTGTTCTACTTTTGGATCCTTGCCAGAGGGGGCTGTTGCTGCTGCTGGGGCCAGGAGGACCGCCACTTGGCTTGTCTCCCTGCCTGGAGACCCAGTGTGCTGGCTCTGGCCCTGCCTTGCCCCTCTGCCTGCCTCCAGACCTTGCTGGAGCTTTGCTTTGATCCCTAAGCACTTGGGAGTGCTTTTCCTTGCCTGCTAGCACTGTGGAGTGCTTTATTTTACCCATTGTGCTTTGAGCGCTTTATATTGGGCAGCCGGTGCCCACCCGGCATCTGCCCGTTTGGATTTGCCGTTTTTTGATCGACCGAGTGCACACCTCGGATTATTGCCATTTTTGAAGGCCGGTGCCCACCCGGCATTGCCCCGTTTTTGGATATTGTAAGTATCACGAGGGAGCCCACTCCTCGGATACTGTGAGCCCGCCTGCCTGTCTAAAACGGGCCGCCGCGCTGCCCGCGACGACCCGGAAGTGCTAGGACCGTCAGCCAATCGCTGCGCGGCCCGGGAGAGGCGAACCGGAAGTCCCGCCCCCGGAGCCGAGCAGCGAAGAGAAGAGCAGCCGGCCGTGTCCCCGAGGTGCCTGGAGAGGGAGAGGAGTCCCGCCCGCCGCACCGGAGCAACCCGCAGGAGAGCCGGTGAGTGTAGGAGGGCTGGGGGCCTCCCAATTGAGAGCAGAGCGGCCCCGGTTGACAGCGGGCCGCTCCACCGAGTGAGGCAGAAGGGAGGGGCGCCGGGACACATTGTCGGTGTCCGCCCCCCCCCCCCGTACCGCGAGCTGAGGCTCCTTGTCATTGTGAAGCCATGAGGGCTTCAAGGGGGCACTACAGGCATCCCGAGTCCCCCCGTGAGGGACTCCGACGTGCCGAATTTGTAATTGGGAGCCCCGAGGCTCCTGGGGGCAATTTATACATCTCGAGCCCGAGTGGTTCAGGGCATTCCCGATTTCGAGCCTGAGAGGCTCCAGGGCCCCAGTTGATCGTTGAGCCCATGAGGCTCCAGCCACAGTCCTTTCCACGGGCCCGAGAGAGGCTCCTGCGTGCCCTATTTGTTTATGAGCCCCAGAAAGGCTCTTGAGCCCACATTTGTTTTGCGAGCCAGAGAGGCTCTTGGGGGGCCCAGTTCGTTGGTTGTAGCCCCGAGGCTCCCAAGCTGTGTCTGCCCACCTGTGTTCTTGAGCCCACGCGGCTCCAACGTTTGCCTACCTGCTATTTACAACTGTCCAGCACTTAGTGGACAGTTGCTACGTTTAGGCTTTTGTGCTGTGCTGCCTGCGCAGCCTCCCCTGACATTGAGACTCAGGGCATTTTCAGCCCTTGCGAGGCCAGTTGGCCTGGGGGACATTTCTAGTGTTGTGCCATGTGCACCCTGCGCAATTTATGATTTACTGCTAATTTGATTCCTGCGCAAATGTTCTACCTGCACCTCTGAATGTGTTTTAATGTTTCATGTGCAATGTTCTTTATGTTTTATCCCCTTTGCTAAAAGTGACCTGCTTAGAGGATTGTTTGATATTACCTTTGCTAAAAGTGACCTGCTTAGGTGATTCTTTGTTTTTATTTCCCTTTGCTAAAAGTGACCTGCTTAGAGGAATGTCGATGTTTGATTGCCTTTGCTAAATGTTACTTGCCTAGGTGATTATTTTAGGTTTCCTTCCCTTTGCTAAATGTGACTTGCTTAGGTGATGGTTTTCCTTCCATAGGTCCTGATGATAAGGTCCTAGTTCCCTGCGTGATTTCCCTACAGTGTTTAGGGTGTGTAGGAGGTATTTCCCCTTTACCAGTAGTTACTGGTTGTATGCTACATATTCTATTTCTGTGTTACAGTCATTATATGTTGATGTGCTAAAGTGTTATACCTACAAGTATTATTTCTAAAAGTGCATACCCCTGACAGTGGTCCAGGTGGCCCTGTCCTGTACATAATCCCTTGTAAATCTTGCCCGTGCCTGTTGGCACATTGTAAAGTGTGTGTCTTATCTAATGTGTTTTATTGTAATACAAAGGCTATTTTTGATATAACCTTGTGTGGAGTTTCCTTTGTGGTGGGCCTAGGGTGTTGTCGCTGGGGTGCGCGCGCAAACGCTTTACACATCGCCTCGAGATTAGCCTTGCTGCTCGCGTCACGTTACCTAGAGGGTGAGCGGGGGTTATCTTGGTGTGTGACTCCCTTGCCCTGACCTTAGAAATGGTGATCCCTGACTGACGTTGGCGCAAGCCTTGGCCAGCCGGAGATCCCGTTTCTAACATTGGTGGCTAGCGGTGCGGATTGGACTTGCGTTTGCGTTGTACCACAGTGGCGACAGGCCACACTTCAAAGCTCTGCAATTTTAGATAACCACATTTTGGGGATTATTGTTTTTTAGGGAAGTTCAGTTTTGCTTCTCCTGAAAGGTGTCATTTTGTGATTTGTGTCCAGTACATTTGTTCCCCGCCCTGCTTCCAGAGTTTGGTACCTGTGTCACTTGTGGTCAGGTTGAGAAAATCAGGGGTGGTAGAAACTGCCTTACCGGTCCGAGGGGAGGGTTGTGTGTGAATGAGTGGTGTGTTACACTGGACAGTGGAGTGCAAGTTCTCTGAGATAGGAATCTTGCTGAATTGTGTAATTGTATACTCCTGTGTAAGCTCAGACCCCCAGGTTCCCTGTGTCAAACTCTTCTTGAGAACGTCCGCCAAAATGGAGCCTGCTTTTGATCTCAGTGATCTAGTTTGGTACAGTATGCAGGAGTTGGAAAGGTTCTGTAGAGAGAGAGACATTGGGGTGGATGAGTCAGATACTCAGAATCAACTTAGGAACCACCTGGTTCAATGGTATATGGATCAAAGGGATCTTGAGCGCAGTGAGAGAGATAGGGCCCGGGCCTCACGCCAGGACGGTGGTGAGTCTGTGGGGAGCCCTGAAGATTCTGATGAAGAAGATGATGACAGTGGGAGGGCACCAGCAGATAGTGAGGACCCCATAGGTAGGGAGTCCCTTGCTGGGCCCAGTGTCAGTACCAGCGCCCCATCCCTTGTCCTGTCCCCAGAAGAGTGGGAAGATAGGGAGAAAGAAAGGGAGCATCAGTTAGCGATGGAACAGCTCATGTTAGAGCATGCCCAGGCTATGGCGCAGCTAGAGATCGAAAGACTCTTAGCGCAGGAGAGGATAGAGGTGGAGAGAAGGGCCATCATCCGTGAGAGAGCAGCCCTAGAGGATAGACTCTTCCCTGCGCACAGTTGTAATTGTCTGGATTCCCCAGGGAGGGTGAAGTCCAGTGGTGGCAGCGATTTAAGTGTTAGTGTACAGTCCCACTCCCAGTTCCCCGAGTATGGTACCTGTTTCCCCAGAGGAGGAGAATAGGTTGAGGTTCAGGAACCTTAGGAAACTGTCTCACCAGTCTTGGGAAGAGTTTGTGGATGAATGTCAAGATGCACTGTCTGATTGGCTAGAGGTTCACATGGGAACTGAGTTTACCAAGCTATTTGATCTGGTTCTAAGAGAGCAGGTGCTCAATAGTTGTTTGCCAGGGTTGCGCCAACACCTGTTGGAATATGGGTTGACTGATCCAGACACCCTCGCAGAGGAAGCAGAGCGCTGGGACAGTGCGAGAGGTTCTGTCGAGTCACTAGTGAGTGATTCCAACAATAGTAGGTCAGGTGTCCTCCAGCCCAGCGTGGTGGAGGAGGGTGAGAGTAGCCCAGCTAGGTCCCAGGTTAGTGAGGAGGGTGTAGGGGCTGACTGCCTGTCTCAGTGGAGCGGGAGTGAGTGTGTGACCGAGTGTCCCCAGATGCCCAAAGCCCTGTCACAGAGCCTGGATGGTTTCTTTAGGGAACACCAGGATGGGAACCTAAGCTTGCCTGTTAGTTCACTTGAGGGAGATCTCCTAGTGTGTAGAGGACCTGGAGCATCTGTAAGCGGAGCTTCCATGATTCTAGAGTCTGGCAGTACCGCTCCAGTGGGGAGGGTACAGGAGTCCAGCGAAAAGAGTGATTGGGGGATAGTATGTGGGTCCCCAGAAGTCCTGGAGTGCCAGGCATTGGTTCCACCAAAGGTTCTAGACCAGAGGTTGGAAGGCCAGGTTCAGGATCAGCCTGACCTGAAGGGTGGGACTACTGTAATCAGTGTCCTGACCAGTTCTTTTTCCAGAAGTACCGCCCCGGTTGGGAGGGAGCAGGACTCTGGAAGGGGTGCAGAGGGTGGGAGAGCCCACCTCTGACTCCGGTGCAACCTAAGGGGTTAAACCCTAGGTTGGGAGAATGTTGTTTAGAGGGTACCCCTCGCAGGAGGAGGAGGAACCCTAGAAGAAGAGGTAAGGGGAGGAGAGCCTTCCCTGAGACTCCTGGTCTGCCTGAGGTTGTAGACCCTAGGCTGGAGAACCAGTGGCAGTCTAGCCCTGTCTTGCAGACAGGAAGGGTGGAAAATGGCTATTATGTGCCAGGGGTTACTACCCCCCACTTTGTGAGTAGGCAGGATCCAGTGGTACCTGGATGGCCTAGGGCCTGGTCCTGGCCGAGGGCAGCTGGAGAGTCCCAGTGGGGTAGCCCAGTTAGTCCCTACAATAGTTTTAGAAGGAACCCCAGGGGTTCACCGTGGCGTAAAACAGGAGGGTGTCCCTGCAGTTGCGGGCCCGCGTCCGTGTTTTATCGCCCCAAGCAGGGAAGCCCATCACGGTGGTGATTGGTCTGCCCTGCGTTTTGGCTGGAAGGGGGTCGTGTTGGACTTGGGCCTTAGGGCAGGTTCACCCCTAATCTTTTTGCTTTTATTTGTGACCCAGTGTTAGTGATTTTTGGGTCTTGGCGCACTTTTTCCCTGTGCCCCAGAGTAAAGTGCGTGCGTGTAGTATGGCTGGCCTGCCCTCCCATAGGAATGCATGGAGAATGTGTGTGTCCATGTTAGTTCCTGATGTGTGGGGAGTGCAGGCTCGAGTTTGGTATGTATGAACTCGTGAGAATGAATGCTGAGCAATGGTATGTGCGGCTTGTATGTGTCTAGAAGGGAAGTGCTACTTCTGGACATTGATGTATGTGTGCAGTAAGGGTGCTGGAGCGTGATTGGCTGGAGCTGGCTGGCATGCCAGGCTCCAGGAAGTCTGGATGGGTCTGCCCGGTGGTGAGTGTGAGATCAGCATGAGTGATGTGTGGGAGGAGTATACCTGTGTCCTGGATGGGCTGGGGTTTTCCCCACACAATGCTGGCTCCGCCCCCCTGTGGTTTGTCTAACGACCCAAGCCTCCCCAGTGAATGAAAGGGGTGGTTGGGCCATCAAGGGTACTCCCAAGCCAGCTGCAACTGGTTTTCCCCCCACCCTGCACCTCCTAACAAAGGATTTCTCTGTATAAAAATGGGGCTGTGTCCCCACAGAAGTTGTTCTACTTTTGGATCCTTGCCAGAGGGGGCTGTTGCTGCTGCTGGGGCCGGGAGGACCGCCACTTGGCTTGTCTCCCTGCCTGGAGACCCAGTGTGCTGGCTCTGGCCCTGCCTTGCCCCTCTGCCTGCCTCCAGACCTTGCTGGAGCTTTGCTTTGATCCCTAAGCGCTTGGGAGTGCTTTTCCTTGCCTGCTAGCACTGTGGAGCGCTTTATTTTACCCATTGTGCTTCGAGCGCTTTATATTGGGCAGCCGGTGCCCACCCGGCATCTGCCTGTTTGGATTTGCCGTTTTTTGATCGACCGAGTGCCCACCTCAGATTATTGGCATTTTTGAAGGCCGGTGCCCACCCGGCATTGCCCCGTTTTTGGATATTGTAAGTATCACGAGGGAGCCCACTCCTCGGATACTGTGAGCCCGCCTGCCTGTCTAAAACAGGCCGCCGCGCTGCCCGCGACGACCCGGAAGTGCTAGGACCGTCAGCCAATCGCTGCGCGGCCCGGGAGAGGCGAACCGGAAGTCCCGCCCACGGAGCCGAGCAGCGAAGAGAAGAGCAGCCGGCCGTGTCCCCGAGGCGCCTGGAGAGGAAGAGGAGTCCCGCCCGCCGCACCGGAGCAACCCGCAGGAGAGCCGGTGAGTGTAGGAGGGCTGGGGGCCTCCCAATTGAGAGCAGAGCGGCCCCGGTTGACAGCGGGCCGCTCCACCGAGTGAGGCAGAAGGGAGGGGCGCCGGGACACATTGTCGGTGTCCGCCCCCCCCGTACCGCGAGCTGAGGCTCCTTGTCATTGTGAAGCCACGAGGGCTTCAAGGGGGCACTACAGGCATCCCGAGTCCCCCCGTGAGGGACTCCGACGTGCCGAATTTGTAATTGGGAGCCCCGAGGCTCCTGGGGGCAATTTATACATCTCGAGCCCGAGTGGTTCAGGGCATTCCCGATTTCGAGCCTGAGAGGCTCCAGGGCCCCAGTTGATCGTTGAGCCCATGAGGCTCCAGCCACAGTCCTTTCCACGGGCCCGAGAGAGGCTCCTGCGTGCCCTATTTGTTTATGAGCCCCAGAAAGGCTCTTGAGCCCACATTTGTTTTGCGAGCCAGAGAGGCTCTTGGGGGGCCCAGTTCGTTGGTTGTAGCCCCGAGGCTCCCACGCTGTGTCTCCCCACCTGTGTTCTTGAGCCCACGCGGCTCCAACGTTTGCCTACCTGCTATTTACAACTGTCCAGCACTTAGTGGACAGTTGCTACGTTTAGGCTTTTGTGCTGTGCTGCCTGCGCAGCCTCCCCTGACATTGAGACTCAGGGCATTTTCAGCCCTTGCGAGGCCATTTGGCCTGGGGGACATTTCTAGTGTTGTGCCATGTGCACCCTGCGCAATTTATGATTTACTGCTAATTTGATTCCTGCGCAAATGTTCTACCTGCACCTCTGAATGTGTTTTAATGTTTCATGCGCAATGTTCTTTATGTTTTATCCCCTTTGCTAAAAGTGACCTGCTTAGAGGATTGTTTGATATTACCTTTGCTAAAAGTGACCTGCTTAGGTGATTCTTTGTTTTTATTTCCCTTTGCTAAAAGTGACCTGCTTAGAGGAATGTCGATGTTTGATTGCCTTTGCTAAATGTTACTTGCCTAGGTGATTATTTTAGGTTTCCTTCCCTTTGCTAAATGTGACTTGCTTAGGTGATGGTTTTCCTTCCATAGGTCCTGATGATAAGGTCCTAGTTCCCTGCGTGATTTCCCTACAGTGTTTAGGGTGTGTAGGAGGTATTTCCCCTTTACCAGTAGTTACTGGTTGTATGCTACATTTTCTATTTCTGTGTTACAGTCATTATATGTTGATGTGCTAAAGTGTTATACCTACAAGTATTATTTCTAAAAGTGCATACCCCTGACAGTGGTCCAGGTGGCCCTGTCCTGTACATAATCCCTTGTAAATCTTGCCCGTGCCTGTTGGCACATTGTAAAGTGTGTGTCTTATCTAATGTGTTTTTATTGTAATACAAAGGCTATTTTTTATATAACCTTGTGTGGAGTTTCCTTTGTGGTGGGCCTAGGGTGTTGTCGCTGGGGTGCGCGCGCAAACGCTTTACACATCGCCTCGAGATTAGCCTTGCTGCTCGCGTCACGTTACCTAGAGGGTGAGCGGGGGTTATCTTGGTGTGTGACTCCCTTGCCCTGACCTTAGAAATGGTGATCCCTGACTGACGTTGGCGCAAGCCTTGGCCAGCCGGAGATCCCGTTTCTAACAGTTTATAATCAATATTTGCACTGAAATTATTATCTGTATGAAAACTGAATATATTGGACAGAAAAAGAAAATAAGCAATTATTTATTTATAATAAAAAGTCTTTGTATATCATCATATATTGTGTTACTTAATTTACCATAATATATGTAAGGTCGTATAATCTTTTGTGTGTAGTTTTATTTAAATTTGTGTTTGAGAGACTTGGCACTTATTAATTTAATGTTTGCTATAAGTATCTTTTTCAAAAGTGTTGCTTCCCTACCTATGGCAAACTTATTAGTGTAGGGGTCCCCTGTTTTTCAAAAAGTATATTCTCATGGCCTGTCCATGAGGGGAGATATAGTTCTGTTCTGTTTCTGTTATGTCAATGCAGCCATTTAACTGTTTTCTATTAGTTCTATGAACCAATGTCAAAATATACTAGTACTGGTGCATCTTGCATGTTAAATTAAGAATATGTCTTCACTGTGTGTATGATATCTTTCATCGATGTCCTGCGTTTCCTTTAGACCATTAGACTTATCCACCTGGATTTGATTCCCATCCTTAAGTGTTCCTCTCTAAGGAATATAACCTATCCATTTACCTATATAACCTCCCTCTTTGAATAAACACTTGATCTCATAACGTGGATATGGCCACTTTAAAATCATTCGGTTTCAGTGACGAAGATTTTGCCTCTATGGTGGGATCTTCAGTTAATTTCGACAATATAAATCCTAATAACATTGATAAAAATGAAGATCTTGTCAAACTTTTGGCTCTCAAAAAAAAGTCCATCAGAATAGAACTCCATGGTAAATATATTTTGGATTACCTCAAAGCCGGGGTCATACCCCAAGGCCTACAAGTCAAAAACATCCCAGGTCTCTTTATACAAGTTAAACACTTCCTAGAACGATGGTCCCTCATTGCCAATCGGTGCTCGAGGGATCTCATGATGCTAATTGTCGAACCAGCCAAGGAAGTGTTGGCTCAACTAATCCAAGAAATT
Source organism: Lissotriton helveticus (assembly GCF_964261635.1). Lineage (NCBI taxonomy): Eukaryota > Metazoa > Chordata > Amphibia > Caudata > Salamandridae > Lissotriton > Lissotriton helveticus. Next base: position 1,031,401,738 of record NC_136063.1, read on the forward strand.
CTTGACCTAGAAAATAAAATAAAATCATCTACAGTCATTATAGACATCAAGAAGAAACTAGAAGATGTAGAATCTGAATTAAATTCCTATAATGAATACCTAACAAAACGCAAAATGGACAAACTCCAAAAAGATCTACGCTATTATAGTAAAGAGAATGTATACCCATATCTGAGAGATAATTTCTATGATCAAACTGACGAATTTGGCCAAGATATGGGTAACCAACAAACTGATAATAGACAAAAAAAGGTGACTACATTCTCAAATACATCAGATTCTGACAGCAATTCAAGTATGTCCCCTTACCAGAGTAGAGGTGAAAGATTTGTACAAAGACCTAATCAAGGTTATCGTCCTTTTTTAGGGAGGCGCCCCCAAAACAGAGGGAATTGGCGACCGAATTATCGATCTCAATCCCGGTCTAATTACCAATATCAACCCAATTTCCAACAGCGGGGACAATATCAACCACAATATCAGGACCATCAACCTCAGAATTCCAACCGCTATCTGGAAACACGAAACTCTCGATATTGGAGAGAGTAAAAACTATCCCGATATTCAATTTGAGTAAATTTGAGGCAGACACAGCAACCATTTCGATTTTATCGAAAGGGTTATCCTTTGTCCCCCACTCTGGGCTCAATAAATTTGAGCTATATAATGATGTTATGTCTTTTTTCCGTAAAATCCGTCTCAAAAACTTCTGTTCTGACAAAGAGCATATTGTGACAGAAGATAATAAGTCAGGCCTAGCCCCTAAATCAGTTTTTACACCAACACTCGATCAAGTGGCACCTGAAATACGGATTTTCGAACAAGTAGTTATTAACAAACTACAGATAGCAACTAAATACATACCGAGTACCCCTTATAACATCAACCAGGGCATTACAACAGTTAAAAAACTTAAAAGAAATTACTGTAAAGAGCTGCGATAAAGGGGGAGGGATAGCTATCCTTGATACTGAAAAATGCATTGGAAAAATCGAAAAAATGCTCAGCGATAACAACTTCTATAGTAAAATCTCGAGAGAACCTACTCCTAAAACCAGAAATAAAATCCATAAAATAACATCAAAAGCATTACAAAATGGAGATATCTGTAGAAAGGAGTATGAATATCTGAATATAGACAATCCCAGGATGGCGAGCCTTTATGGCACCCCCAAAGTGCACAAAAATGAATCTGACCCCCCCTTTAGACCTATTGTGACTACCATTGGCAGCATAACGGAACCGTTATCAAAATATCTCGATGCGATTTTGCGCCCGTATATTTCAGAGATACCTGGATATATACAGGATACTCGCCAGATTATTAACCAACTTGAGGGGACAGCATTTAATGCCCACAGACAATGGATGGTGACTCTTGATGTTGAGAGTCTTTACTCTAACATCCCCTGCCTAGGTGCAATAGATGCAACGAAATGGTTCATCGAAACGTACAACATTGATTGCAATACTAATTTCATTCTAGATTGTCTAAAAATTGTCCTTGAAGACAATGTATTTGAATTTAGAGGTACCCTCTACAGACAAATCAAGGGGGTCAGTATGGGCGCGGCCTGCGCCCCTACTATTGCGAATATTTATGTGGCATATTTCGAAAAATTTAATATTTTCAATGAAATAGCCCCATTTTTCGAATCTGTGTTTTACTGGTCGAGATATATTGACGACGTCATTTTTGTATGGGATGACACAGAGGACACCCTAGATGAATTTATTCTCTGGCTTAATGCCTGTGATACAAATTTGAAGTTTACTGCACACATAAATAACACTGAAATAGAATTGCTTGATATCACCATAAAACATGATCAAGGTCAATTATTCGTGGACCTTTTTGTAAAACCTTCAGCTCGTAACACTATCCTTCACTATGACAGTTTCCATCCGTCCAACCAGAAAACCAGTATCCCTTTTAGCCAATTTTTAAGGCTGAGAAGAAACTGTACTAAGCTGAAGGACTACGATGATAGAGCAATAACAATGAGAAAAAAATTTGAGGAGCGCGGTTACCCCCATCGGCTGGTACGAGAGTCCTTTAAAAGGGCGAGATACTATGACCGCCAACACTTGTTACATGGTACAAAACCTAAACAAGTGACTAACCTGGTATTCGTCTCTAGACATTCCATTCTCAACAACCAAGTACGCCAAATAATATACTCTAACTGGCATATTTTGAATGCAAATAAGACAACCCAAGAAAAATTGCCTAAACCACTTTTTGCATATCGCAAAAACAAAAAACTCAAAGACATGGTGGTGAGATCACGCATGCCCACACCTGTCGATCGTACTCAAAGGAGTTTAACCAACTGAGATCCAGTAATCGGCAATTACAGATGTGGAACATGTAAAGTATGCCCCCAGGCAATTGAAACAACTGAAATGATATACAATGGAGTGAAAATACAGATTAAAGGCATGGTCAATTGTAAATCGAAAAACATCGTCTATTTACTCATATGCCCTTGCAATACGGGCTATGTTGGCGAGTCTTCTAGGTCTCTTTACACCAGGCTCACAGAACACAAATCTGCAATAAGGACACACAAGATGAATGCACCTATGGTGGGCCATTTTGTGGATCACAACCATAAACCAGAAGATATCCGATGGATAATCTTGGAACGAATCGAGGCACGAGATGGCCTTTGTCCAGATAAGATCCGTAAAAAACGTGAGGTTTTTGGGATCTTTTCTCTGGATACTGTTGCCAAAGGCCTTAATTTGGATATTCCATGGGAGCAAGCGATCTTATGAAATATGAGAAGCTGCTATGGATGGGTATTTCATCATTGTACCAATAGCTATGATAACTATGATATCATATATTTCACTATTCATATTTACCACATCCAGTCATTTAATTTTGGAGTTATCTTTCTCATTGGTATTTTCCATGTAACTTACCTATAGATCCTATTCTGAAAGAGACTAATATCGATATGGATATTATGATAAATATCATACATGGCTATTCATTGGAGGTGTATGAGATCCTTATAACTGTTTTCGTTATCATTGACAACTTGATCATACTTTCTATCTATATAATTCTCATCTAGAAAATGATAAGACGTTACTGTTCAATATCTGTGGAGGCCGGTCCGATACATATAAGGAAATATCCATTAAACAGAATAGGTTACTACATATTCTATCGTGTAACTATCTCGAGGAGTCCGTTTTTTATCTCTATTCCCATTTTGTTCTATCATCAGCCTCTGTTCTGACTAGTCCGTTGTCTATTTCCATATAATAGTATCGTAGATATATGACGTCATCCAGAATGCGCCGAGACCCCGTCAGGTGAAAACAATTATGTACCCACTTGGCGGGTCTTTTCTCGGTATATATAAACTGGTAGTCAGCTAAGTTATTCTCTGCTAATCCAGCATACCGCTGGGAGGTCTGGCATACGAGGACACCAATTTAAACAACGGTAAGGACCTTTTTGACAAGACGGCGGAACCTGAGTCCTTTAGTATTTAGGTCTTTACGGCCGATACTAGCATGTCCCTGATTTCTGTCTTATGTCTTGCCCCTGTAGGATTTTTTATCATTGCCTACACGGCGTGGATCGATATTGAGAACTATATATACAACAGGAAATCTTTTATCCTGTTAAGGTATTGTACAATCTGTTTATTTCCTTTGAGACACTAACCATATAGCAGTTGTAATACCCCCTTATACATATGCTCGTTATACCCCGACAGGAAATAAGAAAAACTATTACATCAATTAAGTATACATGCCGGCCTCCCCCCAGTGTTTCGGAGTGTTTTGACATCTTCTCACCCACTAAAAGGTAAACTATTAGATCGAGAATTTTAAGCACCCCAAATTGCATGACTGCTCATTTGATGTCATGGATTAGATCGATATATACGTATGACACTTCTTTTATGTAGACATAGCTGCACCATCGATTTTTGGGCATTGCCTCCGACTATATTCCACCTACTATCCTGATTCAAGATTGGAACCTCCCTTTCTTTGCATACCAGCTCCCAAGAAAGCGGTAAATATTTACCCCGGTCTAAACAAACTTTGTGCTCTTCAAAATTATATTTTACAATGCAAAGTTAAAAGACAGGACCCTCTTACAATAAATTTATATCTTTCACTTATAAAGCCATATACATATATATATTTTTTTTTGTACATTTCACCGGTAATAAGGGTAAAAACTCCACAGGAACCACTATACATAAATGGTTTTATGTCTTCATAGAGGTTTTCTACCCATAATGAATTACTATCGATCAATTTTCATCCTATTCAGGATTTTCGTTAAACCTGATTAATACTATCTATAGAAAAAGTAAGATGTGGTCTCCATAGAAGATTCCATCACTAATTTCAAATCAAGCTGATACAATAAATGTGTAAGTATATTTTGAATATGGTAAACATCTAAAAGTGGTCCTTAAATGCAAAATGAACTCCAAATTGGGCTCTTATCTTTAAACATAAACATCCATAGTGGCTAGCGTCCCCCATGTGGTATCCTGTTTGAGTCCATATTGGAGGCTTTTTGGATGTCATATCCTGTCTGTGTAAAATAATGGTCTGATGAGACATGTCGGTTATCCATGAAAATGCCCCACAGTTTGTTATGATGTTTCTGTTCTTCTATAAATTTAGATGCAATGGGTAATTTACTAGGATAATAGACATATATATATCTAGACATAAAACTTTCCGAAATAGATAGATATAAAGGGTTTTTTCACCATATGAGCTGCTCTACTGTAATATAGTGTATTATAAAATGTGTATATATATTTTTGTAAATAGTGACCTACTCTCTCTAGCGTATATTTGCACCTTGATTGTAATATTACCATGATACGACCTTAAACTTTTAATATGTACATATATATATATTTCTGTATTTTTTCTAGTTTTTTGTCCTGTTGAGTCTATATGTGAATGACGGTCACCTGATGAAGGCAGAATGCCGAAACGCGCGTAGTCAAAACCAACCGCTTTTGCCTACCACAATAGAACATTGACCGATCCATTGTGACTTCCCGTAGTATATGTTTATGTCTTATGTCATTTTTTCTTGTACTCTTGTATATTGTTTATAATCAATATTTGCACTGAAATTATTATCTGTATGAAAACTGAATATATTGGACAGAAAAAGAAAATAAGCAATTATCTATTTATAATAAAAAGTCTTTGTATATCATCATATATTGTGTTACTTAATTTACCATAATATATGTAAGGTCGTATAATCTTTTGTGTGTAGTTTTATTTAAATTTGTGTTTGAGACACTTGGCACTTATTAATTTAATGTTTGCTATAAGTATCTTTTTCAAAAGGGCAAACAAAAAACTGAGCAACAGTTGCTTTTAATCCCATAAGTTATTTCTAAAAGCATTGCCCCCCAGGTCGGTGCCTGGTGCTGCTGCACCAGCTGCACTACCCTAAAGTCGGCCCTGCTCTTAACTGCTAATAGTTTTTAATGGGATTTGAAACTTTTAGCACTACACAGAGCATAGGCACTATTATAAATACACTGCATAGTTTGAAAGGGTGGATTTACCAAACACATATGTACCTGAACAATCATTTCATATTACTGTGAAGTAGGAAGACATATTTGGATTTTCAGGAGCTCGAATCACATGTCATCATTGATTCCACATTTTCAGTTGCCTGACGTGACTGACCCAGCAGGGACGCTGTGGGATTCAGGTTGCTCCACTGATTAATGAGCACATATCCATGCCAGCGTACATGGACCATACCGGTGCAGAGGGCAAAGGCTCAAAGGCTAGAAGTCCAACACATCCTCTTCCACTGTTGAACCCTGGTTGGAGCTGCAGTGACAGAGGAGAACTGGGGAGGGGAATAGGCAATCTCCTTTCACATTCCTTCTTGTTGTGCTCCTTCTTGTTGGCTGCTCTCTTCCTCATATAGAAGTAGCCGGTGGTGCTTTTTCTCTCACTGCTGACATGCCCCACTGCCCAGAAGCCACTCCAAAATTGGAGCACTATGCAGTCCCTGGCCTGATGAGAAGCCAATGGGAAGTGATGCTACTTCTCCTTATTGTAAGGGGCACCTGAGTTTGTGGAGCCTTGAGTGTTGATGCTTGTCAAGTGTAGTTATAGAGGCAGTGGTGGTGAGAATACTGTACCGATGTGGCTTGTGTAGGGAAGGTGGAGGGTAGAGCTGAGCATGAGTCAGAGTTCCATGCCTTGCTGGCCTAGCAACTAAGGGAAATAAAGGGCCACAATCAAGCCAAAGTTCTAGTTAAGTACATGTTGTGTGCACCTGGTCATGTGTTTTGTCAAGTTTTATTTTAAACTCATTCTCCTACTTCAGGATTTAAGGAGTATAGTTTTCCTCCATGATTTCACATTCTGGGTTTCTGCCACTCTGTCGTATCCAGGCCCTACCTATTGCGGAGGCTGCAAGTGTTTTTTCTACAGTGCGAGAGGTGAAGGCAGAGGGCTTTGAGAAACTGTGAGGTCCTATTGTGAATGAGAATGTTTTGTGAACGCGACTTCAAGTACAGTGTGAGTCTTCATTGGTGGGTAGACTGCAAAAGTAGGATTATTTCCTTTTATTTACTGAGTGCAACCTAAGAAGTATTTACAATAGTTTTTGTTTGGGACCTTACTCCTCACAATGACAGCAGGAAAACCACACTCAGGCAAATTGCTATAAGTTCATGAAAGAAGACTTTATCTAAATCTTTGCAAAACAAATCTTGCCATTTACTTTTTTTAAATTGGTAGGGTTGATTCCAGCTTATTTCCAGAAAACAGAGGAAAAGAAAAGTCGCTATAATGTCATCTTCTCAAACTCATCAGTCCTTTGAAGGCAAACAGAAAAAACGGGTATTAGAATGTAAGGTTACCAGTAACGAGATTGCTCAAATGGAACACCCAAAGGGTAATAATAATGTCCTCTTTCCACCAGAGACAGTTAAATCATCAATTTCAGATTTCGTTCTCCCTGACATTAATATTGACATTGGTAGTAATCCAGTCTTGGAAGGTTCAAAACATAATCATCTCAGTGCAACACCAATACACCCTAGAAAATATCAATGAAATAGTTTTGTAGCACGCTTGCACACAACCTACATCAATTCGAGATATCAGTTACTCTACAACTGAACCTGCATGCATCTTCTAATTTTCTGAGAAAGCTGGTTTATTATTCGTAATCTTTCCATTGCTTGAAAATAATTGTATCCTCTGTTCTAGCCTTATAGTCAAGTAATAATAACTAATAACATTTTAGATACTTTTTCTGTGATCCTTCAAAGATTGGTGGTAAGGGAAGTGGATGTCTCGGATAGGAGTTGGACTGAAACCAAGCAAACTCCACCAAACACTCAGGAAGAGACGGCATTGTTGTCCAACAAGATCAAATGTCAATGCCTCAGCCAATATTTTATTTAAGGTAAAGTGTAATAGGAGGAGTGCCTTTAGTTTTCTACATAATGACTAACTAAAACATCCATTTGAAAAACCAATAGAAGATGTCACAGTAAGGGACTCAGAAGCAAGTGATCTGGGGCCATTTGAGGCCCTGTTTCTGATTTTTCAAAAACATGTTAAGCAAGAAACTATTCCACATAGTGGGGAAATTTCCATCAAAAAATAATGAGAAAATGAAAATGAAAAAAACATGGAAAGGTTAGAAAAAATGAGTTCAGAAAGTTTGTTTTCCTCCTATACCTGGCAATGTTGCAATCTCTTTGGATAAGACAGAAGCCTTAAAAGTGGCTGTAATAATATACCTTCCCTTTATGATACTCAAATGTTGTCTAACAGTCAACAGGTTGTCTTTGATTCCCAGAACTCAATTGTATCTTTCTTTGACTCACATTTTAAAAAGAAGAAACACTAGTAGGGTAAATAAGGTTTATCTGTACTCTTAACCCATTTGCTAAAGTATTCTCTCAAACAAATACCTCCAGTACTCTGAAAGTTTAAATACATTGCCCACACTAAGGGGTCGATTCCGATTCGGGAAAAACCACTCCGAATAGCCGTACGGAGCGTTTTTCCCGTACGAATCCTACCCTGCAACGTCCCCCGTTTGTACGACGAAGTACGATTCGTACCAGGAGCTGGACTCGGTACGAATCGTACAGAGACCGTACGAATCAAACCCCCGTACGAATCTCCCTCGGAACCCGCTATACGAGACATCTGTACGGTACGCGCCTGGTTTCTCTGACCCGGCAATTAAGATTCGTGTCGGGTACGCACCGTGCAAGGTTTTTTTACGGGAGCCGAAAATGTCCGGACAAGCAGAGTTCACCTCGAAACAGGTACGGAATGGCCCCCCCGGGTACGGTGCGTACACCCCATGATCGCAGGGGTACGCACCGTAACCCTATGATCATGGGGTGTACGCACCGTACCCCGCAATCATGGAGTGTACGCACCGTACCCCATGTTCGCTGGGTGTACGGTGCGTACACCCTGCGATCGCGGGGTACGGTGCGTACACCCCATGATCGCCGGGGTATGGTGCGTACCCCTGCGATCATGGGGTGTAAGCACCGTACGGTGTGTATGTAATTGTGTGCTTTTCCGTACAAATCGGCCTTACCTAACGTGGACCGTACGAATCGCGTCCTCATACCACAGTCCGGATCGTACTCGTCGGGTCGTACGGCATGTTTACGATTCTTACGGAGATGGCTCCGGATACGAATCGTACGTTTTTTTTCCAGGATCGGAATCGACCCCTAAATGTTGCTAACAATTCCAATATACATCAATTTTACTTTTCATTGTACTCTTTGTTGGTCAGATGAAACATATATTTTGTTTTGAATTGTTTATCTATGATTGATGTGTCGAAGATGGTGCAGAGTAGTGACATACATACAGTTGTGCCTTTTTCCTCATTTTATGGCAGGAGATTTCTAGAGACTTTAAATTCTATGGTAACAATTACTTTGATTTTGCAGAATGTTGATTACTCCTTGATAAATTAAAGTTACACTCTCAGCTCCACATTAACAAAGGAGACAAATACTCCCTGACCATGATTATTATGATTTCTGTCATGATGACCTTCTAAAAAAGGCAAAACATATGATTGCTTCTTTTGGAGATGGCTGAAGATTGGTTTCCATAGTCGAAGAAGATAATACAGCTAGGATGATGCCCTTTCACCCTGGAATTAGTTGGCTGGTACACTCAAATCATAAGCACTCTCTAGAAAGCTTGTCACACCTGTCACACCCCCACATATAACAATGGGTTGAGAGCTCGTTCCTGGAATATGGCAGCCTTTTCTTCTAAAATACAAGATGTTTTAAAATAGTTTAATAGAAGACATTGTTTGCATCCAGGAAACAGGGTCAAGAATAAATCATCAACTCCATAACTATTATGTCTTTAGTTGTCCTGCCAAAACTTCCAGGAGGGGTTATGCGAGTAGAGTTATTGCAATGTTACTGAATTCTAATAACCTATGGTCCTAAACTTGTTTTATTCTCTCATCAAATCTAGTCAAACGTATGAAGATCACTAGGAACATTGTCTTTTTGTCAAAAGATCACTCATTTCTTTTCATGAATCTGTATATTACCTCAGAACTGATGAATGCTCTCCTCACTAAAGCATTGATTGCTTTTATTTGTCAAATTATTCAATCAGAGAAATTTCAATATATTATTATGTTAGATGGCCTCAATGTAAAAGTGTCTAATTCTAAAATGCAAGTCTTTGCAAATGTAGATCGGGAGAAGGCTCTAAAACGTCCATCTAGGATATTGCCACTTAAAAACAAAACTGTTAAATGTGGATCGATAATTTTGAAGTTTCCAAGGGAATATGAATGCCTTATTGTGAATGGGAGACTTAAAAAGGATATTCCATCTAATTAAACTAACTGTTTTAATAAGAAATCTTCCCTGATAGACTATCTAATTGTATCAAATCCTAGCTTCGAGCTGTTGTAAGACCTGAATATTATTGAAAATTTCTTCGTGATCACAAAATGTTGCCCTTTAGTATTAAATTTCCCATTGAAGGAATAATGTCTTGGAATACAAAGGTTGATATTGTAAATAATTTTATGGAGTAATACACTGAAATACTTGTACTATTGAATATCAACACCAACAATACCGTGGCATACTAATATTGAGGGCAGAATATTGAGGCACAAAAGTAAGTGCATGAAGGATAGTGTAGAATTACTATTCATAACTCCACATTTACGTCTCTTGAAGATATACAGCACATACACACATATATATGGAGTTAGGTATCGAAAATCTAGACATATTAACCTGTTGACATGTTTTTTCAATATTCAGTTTTATTGATTTTGATTCAATATTTATGGAGCTCACCCTCTGGAATTCAAATAATCTAGAGTGACTTGAAAGAAAGATTACAAATAGTGATCACAGATTTGCAAGCGCCTCAACAAAACTTACTTGTAACTCTACGTGAACTTTTTTGGGGGAAAGATAGATTTACCAAAAAAGAAAAAGGCCTCTTAAGAAGTGCTCTCCCATAGAATGCATTCAGAACAAGAAAATGTATAGATTAATGAAAAGGTACGTTTTATTTTACTCTCCTGTGAGAGGAAAGATAATTAGCCTCCCGAAAAGGAGAAGAGTTAGGTATAAAATCACTCTTAAAAAGCTTCAGTCTGGCCGTAAATTGGTTGATGGAAGTGAGGCTGCTGTTCTAAAAGATACTAGAAAGTATTGGAAGGTCATTGCAGAGCCCTGTGGCAATAGGGGCAAATCAATGCCAAACCTGTTCAGTGAAGGTCAATGAGATAAATATCTCTCTGAACAATGCCTCAGATACTATGCCCGCACCATTTATTTGATGCTGGCAAGCGTGCCAGCAGGGTGGTGACAGAGAGGCGCTCTCTCTGCCACCAAATACTTGTGTTCACAGCTGTCTCATGCTATGCTGTGCTAGTTTGCTGGCCTCACATCTACTTCACTGTATTTTTGTGACAGTCACAAAAATGCTGCAATTTACCTTTTTTGGCCAAATGTCTGTATTTTGTGGTTGCACTATTTGGCAAAACAGATGCAATATCCAGAGTGGTCTGAACAGACAATGGGCTTCAGACTTTCAAGTTTGGCAAAGGATGACTCTTCAGAGCTAACCTAAACCTGGACAACAATAAAAGCAAGAAAAAATTGTAACACACTAATACCAAATACTATATTATTTCTACGTTTTCAACGGATTACTAGTTTCGGATTCACCTCGTGCGATCACAAGCACACCAAAGCAAAGACTTGTCAATGCTTGTCATCATAACCGAAAAAATGCAATGCACTTTTTCTCACTATAGATGATATTTATCAAGCCATAAGGATTTTTTTCATTTCTTCTCTTAATACTTTGAAATGCAAATTGTGGGAGCTCATAAAAGAGGATCTGTCAAAACTCGAGAGACAGAGAGAGAGAACGCAAGAGCGAGAGAGAGAGAGAAGGCTTGAATGTATTATTGAAAGCATGCAACATCGAAAGAATGGTAAGATTATCTACTCCCCTAACTCGTATACACACTGTCAGTGGTTACTGGGCCAAAGAAAAAGAGTACACAAAAAAAAAACAAAGGTTTTTTTTTATAGATAGTAGCTGTAATAAACTTTTTCGAATTAACTTATTATGGCAAGAACATTCTCAATGGCCCCTTCGCTGTAAAACTTCTAATGCATCTTCACACTCAATAAAATGTCCTTTTTGAACGCAGTCTAAGAGATGTTGCCTGGTATTTCACGGTTGCGCTTGAAATCGTGTGCAGAGCTTCAAACAGTTATCCATTTCCTGTCCAGCTGACAAAGCCAGCGGCGGCGACCGTGGCGCACTAATGAAAAGGGGGGGCCCTCGGCCCCCCGCACGCATGGCGGCGCGGCGACCGCCTCACCTCCTCTCTCCCTCGGGTCCTTCGACGGTGGGGGCGTGCCCTGGGGCGCGGCCCACCGCCGATTGGCCGGCGCCCCTCCTGACCCGGAGTCAATGGACTGGTTCCGGGTCGGGGGGGGCGGGCGATAGGAGGGGCCACCCGGCCCCTCGGGAATAAGAAGTGGGGAGCGCCCAGGAGACCCCCTTGTCCCTGGACGCTCCCTCGCTGAACGCTGTGCCCCGCGTTCGGGGCTTCTTTGTTTAATAATCCTTTTGGGTTTTATTTTTCAGGTTTTTGTCTGTGAGCAGGCGCAGGAACCATCGGAGCCCCGCGAAGGATCAGCAGCGTCGGAAGGCAGGGAGCGGCCTCGTGAAGGCGGAGAGCGTCTGTGGCCGTTTTCTTGATCGACTTCGTCAATCGGCCTCGTGGGAGTCAGGCGCGGAGCATTTCTTCGCCGGTTTACAGTTACCGGGTTACCAAGGAGTTTTGGTGCGGCGGTCCGTATCACAGGGCCCGCGAGGTATTGTGTGGGGGCGGGAATATCCGGCACCAAAACAAAGGCGGAGGTTGCCCGGGAGAAAACGCGGGAAGCACCGGCAGTGATAGACTGTTGTCCCCTAGATGCCAGAGGAGCATCGGTTTGTGGCTTCGTGAGGGGGTGAATTTTGGCGCGAAGGTTAAAGCGGCAAGACAGGGACGTTAGGCGGATCTAGCTCGGGCAAAGCAAAGCAGGGTCGACCAGGGCAGCACCTGGATGGGAGACCCTTAGTGAGAGGCTGTAATTGTAGGAAAGGAATTGTTTTCACGGCTGTTACAACGTTAGTGATCGTGTAATTATTGTGCATGAAGTGACACAAAGTATATAATAGTATGCTAAAACAAAGGGACATTTCCTACATAGATCTTTGAATACTGCTTGATCTGCATTATTGACACTGTTTTTTAATTGCAAGCCTCCATTGTTTTGGAGAAACGAGGGTTCTGTTTTCCCTACAAACAACCCACCTCTTTATTACATGCTGATGATACGTAGCTATATTGCAGACATTTAACGACATTAATGGTGCAATAGGTCTTTTTTAGGTGGGATATTGTGGTGATTTGGGCTGATTGTGCTGATATTATTCAAAGGAGTGTGATTTTCAATATCGCATCTACACGGTGATAACATACTTTTTAATTCCAGGCAATTTAACGACAATTTTGGGCCACTCACTAGCGGACAGGACGTAAGAGCATCCAGCACGCAAAGGGGGTGTGGACCAGAGCCGTGGACTGCTATCGCAGGCGAGGACAAGGGACTGGTCGGTAAGAGGGGTACGGGGGGCTAGCACTCATCGCTCCTGGTGGCCGCCGGGTGGGTCTACATTAGGTTTACTCACCCCTTACATAAGCGGACAAGCCGCTAGTGTTGCGGTCGCCGTTGCATGGTGCTGAAAGCCCCCTGGTGACCCTCCATCTGAAAGGTACACACGGTTGACCTGTTGGGAGCTAAGTAGGCAGGGGGTGTTTTTGGGGTAAGCATCATGCCAGGTCCAAGGGGTGGAAAAAGGGGGTCCAACATGGAGGCTATGATGCGGGCTATGATGCGGGAGATGAGCGACATTAAGCAACAGCTAGGACAAATTAAGGAGCGGGAAGCTCGGTTGGAGGATAGAGAGGGCGAGGCACCGGGCCCGTCCGGGAGACCGATCCGCAAGAGGGTGGCACCAGTGCCAAGATGGGAATTTGTCACCCCGCAAGGGAAACCTAGGTCCAAACGGCCCAAGGAGGCGGTCCCCACCCCAGGCCCAGTGGATCCTTTGCCAGCCGCACCGCCCGCGGTAGTCCCACCCCGCATGTGCCTACACCCATTGCCCCTGTGGTGCCGGTGCCGGCAGGTCAACCAGTAGACGCTGGGTCTGCTCCCGCACCGGTGCCCACAATCCCGGGTACAGGCGGGCCACACCCGGCGCCCGCCCTGCCAGCTGTGCCAGGACCACTGGGCATAACCCCAGTGGTACCTGTTGTCCCGGGGGGTAATGTAGATTCAATGCCACCCGAATTGTTGACTCAGTTAACGGCCATGATGCCATGGCTCCAAAAAGGGGGAGCCTTCCCGAATTCTGCAGACCATGCGGCAGAGGCGGCAAGGTTTGTAGAAAAAATCAGATCGGCACCGGTCGCCGACAGTGTTGCATTGCCAATTTCTTCTCCCCTTGCAGGCCCAGGTGTTCCCCAGCTGGACGGAGTAAAAGGGCAGCCGCCCCCGGTGCCCGCACTTGGTAAGGAAGTGGCATTGCCGCTCTTGGGGGACGGTGTGATACCTTCCAGGAGCGAAAATCTAGCTCAACATGTGTCTTTAGCTGTGAAAGAAATGATTTGGGCTGATAAATACGTGTACATTTACTCTTTATTGTTGGATAATAGGGAAATGGAGCAGGCAAAAGCACTGAAAGAGTGGATGCTCCCAAGTGAATGGAGGGCGCAGTGTACTAGATTCAGGGTTGAGGAAAATCTCAATAATTGGATGCAAGCATGGGCTGTTTTCACTGCAGTTAAGGCTGAGCGTCCTCCAGATCTGCAGGCTGCATTGGCTTGCTACTCGAGCAGGATTGTGGGGTGGAGTCAACAGTATTCTGGGGAAGCATGGAAGGGTTATGATGTCAACTTTAGGAAGGCATTGGAATTCAATAGATCATTGCCATGGGACTCGGTAGATTCCATGGCTTGGCACAAGCAGTTCTCTGACACTGCACCGCCCCCTCAGTTCGGTGCGGTCAAGGCGTTCACTAGACCGCAGCAGCCCTTTCGGCCCCCCCAAACGAGTGAAATACCTGGGAAATTTAGGGCAGGTGGGCCACAGAAAAAAGGGGTGTGCTGGGATTTTAATAGGCGTACCTGCGCAAGGGCCGCGTGTAAGTTTAGGCATGCATGTTCCTCCTGTGGGCACCCCTCTCATCCAGAAACTACCTGTAGGTCCAAGCAAGGTAACACAGGACAGAGGGGTAGGGGAAAGCCACTATAAGTCAGACAGGTTACGCCCCCCCACTCCAGTGGATGTGGTGGCAATGATTCCATTGTTGAACAGATACCCTGACCACAAAGCGGCCACCCTACTCCAGGAAGGTTTTTCTAAAGGTTTTAGGATCCCGGCCGGGGGATACGCAGGCAGTGCGCACTGTAGAAATCAATTATCAGTCAAACACAATCCGGCTGTTGTGGCCGCCAAAATTGACAAAGAGCTTTCCTTAGGCAGGATAGCTGGCCCTTTTCCCGCAGTGCCAGTACCCAATTTTGTGTGTTCCCCACTGGGAGTTGTCCCCAAGAAAGAGAAGGGGCAATTCAGATTGATTCATAACCTGTCAGCGCCAAAGGGGGCGTCACTGAATGATGCCATTGACGAAGGTATCTGTAGTGTTAAGTACGCCTCTTTTGATCAGGCTGTTACCTTATTGCAGGCCACTGGACCCGGGGCGCTGCTGGCGAAATCAGACATAGAATCCGCCTTCCGCCTCCTCCCAGTCCACCCAGCGGACCAGCATCTTTTAGGTTTCACCTTTAGGGATAGGTTCTACATGGACAAATGCATGCCTATGGGTTGTTCTATTTCTTGCGCCTACTTTGAGATGTTTAGTTCATTTCTTGAATGGGCCATGAGACAAGTGACGGGCCATCAAAGGGTCATGCATTACTTAGATGATTTCCTCTTCCTCGGTACAGCGGGTTCTCAGGAGTGCGCACTGGCATTGCAGGAATTTTGCGTGCTCATGCGGGCTTTTGGGGTCCCGCTTGCGCCTGGGAAGACGGTGGGCCCGACCACCTGCTTGGAATTTCTGGGCATCGAGATTGACTCAATGGAGAGATGTTTTAGACTACCCAGGGACAAGGTGTGCAAATTCAAGGCATCGCTACAGTTATGCCTCCGGAAGGAGAAGGTCACTTTGCAGCAATTACAGGAGGTGGTAGGGCAATTGAATTTCGCACTAAGAATCATCCCAATGGCTCGCCCCTTCTCTCGCTCCATCGCGCATGCGATGAGGGGGCTGAAGGAAAAGCACCACCGCACGCGCCTATCGTCTGAAATTCGCCAGGATATGCTCATTTGGATGGCATTCCTGGAGGATTTTAACGGTAGGGTGGTCTGGCCCGGCCCGCTCACGACATCGGCGGAGTTGGGATTATGGACTGATGCGGCCGGTAGTGTGGGCTTTGGTGCCATCCTAGGGAATAGGTGGGTCGCTCAACAATGGCCAGAAGAATGGAACACATGGGGCTTGCTCAGCAACATTGGCTTCCTGGAACTTTTTCCAATATGGGTGGCACTGATGGTTTGGCCCGAACACCTATGTAACCAATCAGTGGTGTTTTGGTCAGATAACATGACAGTGGTGGAATGTATCAATCAGCAGGGGGCGCGGTGTCCTTTCATACTTCCTCTGATCAAAGAAATTGTTCTGCGGTGCCTTAAACTGAATGCTAATTTTAGAGCCAAACATGTCCCTGGTGTCTTAAACAATGCTGCTGACTCCCTTTCTCGCTTCAAAATGCAGGTTTTCAGGGAACATCTCCCCACAGCAGACCCCTCGCCAGCACACTTCCCAGCAGTACTTTGGCAGATTGGTGCCCCAGATTACAGGACCTCGTGGTCGCTAGCCTAGCCCCCAGGACCAAGACGGCTTACGAAGGGGCGTTTCTGTCTTATTGTTCTTTCTTGGGGCCACAGTGGGAAGTGCTTTGGGCGAAGGAGGATGGGTTTGCAGCCTATTTAGAATGGATGCACAAAGAGGGGCGCTCAGTGGCAGCGGCGACCAGACATAGGGCAGCAGTGTCATTCTTCGCTCAAGCTAGGGGCTTCAGGGATCCCACTAATACCTTTATGATACGCAAGGCTTTAAGGGGATGGCGCCGTATTCAGGGACACCAGAAGGATAAGAGGAAGCCCATGGGGTTGGCCCGGCTAACAGCCTTACTGGGCACGCTGGAGATTGTTTGTAACTCGGAGTGGGAAGTGCTTCTTTTTAAGGCGGCATTCTCCTTGGCATTTTATGGGGCGCTGAGAATTAGTGAACTTGTGGCAGGATCCAAGTCTGACATATTAGGTGGCTTGCAGAAGGCTGGGGTGACGATAAGGGGTGACACCATGTGGGTGATTATCCAGAAATCAAAGACCGATCAAGAAGCTAGGGGTCACACCATAGTTCTGCAACGGGCACCCGCCAACCCGTGCTGCCCGGTGAGGCACGTAGAAGCACTCATGGGACGGATGGTCGGTTCAGCAGGCAGGGCGTTGCTCTGTCACGCCGACGGGAGCCCCTTGACCAGGTATCAATTCAGGAGAGTGTTCGAAATAGGGGTTACAAAAGCAGGTCTTGATCCTAGAGATTTTGGATCTCATTCCTTCAGGATTGGGGCAGCAACTGAGGCGGTGGCGGGGGGCCTCCCGGTGGAAAGAGTGAAGACAATTGGAAGGTGGTCATCAGACTGCTATAAACGTTATGTTCGGATTGACATGCTATGATTACTTGTCACTCACGCTTGGTCTCTTTCCGCTCTCTTACAGTTTCTCAGACCTGTTACGCAGGGGAGGAATTTGTCGTCGGGCACCGCCAAGATTCATCGGCACGGAGCGGCGAACAGGAAACAACAAAGAACAATGTCTGGATTGTCGGTCATTCATATGTGAAGCGAGCGGAATGTGTATTCCTGTCAGGTGATAAGAAAGAAAGGGCGGCACAACTAGGGTTGAATATCACGTTCTTTGGCAGAGGTGGGTTGTGTCTTCACGAGTTTAGGGGTTTCTTCCAAGGGCTGTTAGCACGCCAGCGGTCTCCACCGTCAGTGGTGATACTTCACCTTGGGGAGAACGACTTGGCAACACTGGGCAGGCGCATCTTGATTGAAGAGATTATCTCAACAGCGGGTTGGATAGCTAGGACCTGCCCCGGGTGCACGCTAGTGTGGTCACAACTCATACCTCGACTTCAGTGGCGGGGGGGTCATTCGGTCAGGGCGTTGAATCACTCGGTAAAGAGGATCAACACACGGTTGGATAGGTTGTTTCGAACCCCCGTGTTACAGTCAATACCTCATGGGTGCATCTGGGGTCACAAGTATTACTTGAAGGACGGGGTTCATTTGACAGAAGAGGGTAATGTCCTATGGTCCGACAATATCTGGGCTTGGCTAGAGGGCTGGGATAGGAGGAGTGTGTCCTTAGGCAGGGGATAGAGGGGGAGGCCAGATCGTCGGTTAACAATACTGGCCTGTGGCGGTAAGGTCATTATCGGTGAGCACATATTTGAGGTCTGAGGGGGCGGGCATCATCCTATGGAGGTTCCCGCCCGGGGGGAGGGGCCTGCGGGCCACTCCCAGTACTCCAGGGGCAAGGTAATATGCAAAGGAGCGCGGGTAGGAGTAGTTCACGCTTTCCTTAGGCTGGTAGCCACCCCGCGCGCGTGGACTCATGACGCCACCGGCGCAGAGTAAGGGCCCTCCTTTAGTGGGTAAATGGAGTTTGGGGCGTAGACCGGGCAATTCCCGGGGTAACACTGCGCATGCGCACTTCTAGGGGGAAGGCGCAGCTTGTAGGACCTGACACCGGTAGTGACCCTGCCATATGGCCAGAAATGTACAAAAATCAAGGTAGGATGTTTAGTTTAAGCTAGGAACAACTTGTATTAGAGTTTTGTTAAGGTCAGGCTCTCAAACTTGTTGATAACAATTGTATCACTGAATGTCCTGCTGATTTTTGTATTCATTGTTGATTATGCAATTAAATCCTTTTTTAATTTCATACTTTAATAAATACGGCCGGGCGACTAGCGCCCGCCTTCCAAAAAGTAAAACACGTCTCGTGTCCACGTTCCTGGGTGTTGGGTGCCGGATTGGGGGGGAGGCGGCAGCTAGTCGCTGACCATGTGAGCCTGCAGGGTCTGAAACCCTTGATCCAGTGACTAAAATTCAGTGTTCAAATGGCCATGTTTGTAGCTCGCGGTATATTGTTTTAGCAATGCTTCACTTGAGCGTAAATGTGAAATCAAGCTAAAAAGGCTGTCTTGACTCTGACATTTCACTATGGTCTAACAGAAAACAAGCTGACTTAGAAAACGAACTGGATTTACAAATAAATGCACACCATTAAAAGTTAAAGTCAGCCTAAAAGACGACATACATTAAGCATCATGATGGGTGCATATTTGCATCGCTAGAGCGAACTTTCTGGAATTTTTCCTGGAAGCTAAAAAGCAATCATTGGTGAATTTTTTTTAATGAGATTTCATTATCCAATCTGTAAAAGCCTATTGAGCAATAGCTCTTTTGTGATTGGTTAAATGAAATATCAGAGAAGAAAATTTCCATTTCCCCGATGCTCCTGCCTAAGTAATTGAGGAGGTGCTTTGCATGACCCTCTGACTCGAAATATATATTTTTTCAGATATGTTTCTGTCCTTTCTTTCTCCTTCAGTGTACATCTTCCCACCTAAAATGTATGTTCTGGGTGATGCAGCTAATGAGGCAGACTGGCTGACAGTCCTTTCCTCCATTAGTGCTCCAATTCGGGAAAAAATAAGTTGCTGCCAGACAACAAAGAATGTGAGGCATTTGGAGAAAAGCTACCTAATAAACCGAATTAACTAGGGTAAGAACAAGCCTCACTGGTCAATCGGGGGCAAACAGTCCTCCCCAACACGACCCCATTATCTACAACGTCACTAGAGATTTCATTATCTTGTTGTCTAAAGCAAGGAAAGGAAGAAGACATAAGCTACATTTGTACATATTCTGCTAAGCTATTGAGGGGTTGGGCGTGCGGAGGTGATGAAGTCCAAGGAGTCAATGTGATTTTTAAAATGGGTCTTTATTTTCAATTAGTTAGTTCTCACAGAATTGGAGATTTTACGGACCCTGATTTAATTTGAAACTAGTGTGAGGTGCAGAAACAGTAGTCCGCCGTCAAAGTATCGCTGTTAATATTCTGCTATGCCATCTTTGGCTCTGAAAGGACCAAATGTCAGAGCCTATGCTGTGCTTTACCTCACAGATTTTTATTAGCAGGTACCCAGAAACATACTGCTTCCTTACCATCATATGCACACAGCATATGAAGTAGATTCACTCTTAGTATCATAGCAATGCCATACTCATAGAACCTGCTCACAAACCATCAAAACATCAGACATTATATCTCATGCCCTCAGCAGAGACCCAGCTTTATGGAATGTTGCAGGCAACACTGACAACAACACAAGGCACAAATTCAACACAAATTTCATTGCAAGAACAGTGTCCCCCTCCACATTCCCATAAACACAGAACTTTGACATCATCTCATCTAATGAGCACCTGGACACCAGGCAAAGATCGCCAAACCAATACCACACCATCTTCTCTGCAAATTCTTGCCTACATTGACCTCAGTAAAGAATGTCCTGCACGCCACAGCCTAACACACTAACAGGATACCAAATACGATCTTCTCACAACTACTGTGAAGTTTCTACAATGAGTGTCCTTCTAGTTCTACGTCTTATTCAAGACATTTTAGATCATCTGCAATACAGTCAAGACTCACCAGCCTACTTGTCTGAAAAACAAATCATCTCAGCAAGTCAATGCTACAACATTGGCAAGCTGAAAATCAAGAAAAGCAGAAATCAATAGAGCAAGACATAAACATTGAGTGCGTTGCTAAGCGTGTGCTTTGCATGTCACAACAAACACATATATATTTTAATGTAGAGTACTTGAGAAGAAGCTCATTCGACAATAACAACTAAATATGGTGCAGTCAATAATGCCATCTCCTTTCAATTTTAGTGAACACTATGAATGTGCATATTGATACTCCTATGGGGCAATGGTTGTGTTAGACCTAACAGCCTTAGGGGGCTCTTTACCCTAACATTTTGCCAACTCCCCTCCCGTTTGATAAAATCAGCTTTTGTTGGCCTTAAAACTCTGTGCACTTCACCACTGCTAACCAGTGCTAAAGTGCTTGCGCTCCCTCTCCTAAACATTGTAAAATTGGCTTATACCCACTTGGCACATCAGTTTATGTATGAGTCCCTAATACAATGGGACTACATAAACTCAGGGCTTGTAAATTATATGCTACTTGTGCGACTGCTGCACTTATTGTGCTACCCACATAAGTAGACTTTTAAAACATGCTTTAGGCCTACCGTTGCTGCCTGTGTGCAGTTTTAAACTGCCAACTTGATTGGACAAAATAACCACTTTGCCAGGCCTGAACCTTCCTTTTTAAGTTTCGCCTGCATAGCGACTACGCTCTGCTTGCTAAATCTGTTGGATTGCATATATCTTAAAAGGGACTTACATTCCTCCTTAACTTGTGATTTGTCTGTGTGCTTATCACTTTACTTTTCCTTCGTTTCTATTGGTTGAAGAGTTCACCCTTTTTAGTATCTGGTAGCTCAATTCATTCTCATCAGCTCTGCTCCGCTTTGGTGGCTGGAATTTTTATATTATTTTATTAACACTGCACAGTGTTTGCTGTTTGCTGTTTGCTGTTTACCTTTAGTTTTCTTGCTATGGCAGCATGCATTTACACCATCTGGCTCCACACATTCACAGCGTTTGGCTGCATGCATTTACAGTTTAGTTGCCAAGACTTTATCGTCACTCAAACGCGGGGGGAGCTGTGAAATGTTTACAGAAGGGGTCACTGGCAGTGATAAAACCCTTTCTCCTGTCCTACCAAGTCTGATTGGAGCCATTTACTGTTCGTTTGCCATGATGACAGCCTTGTTGGTATTTCCAGCGCCAATATTCCCACTGCGCTGGTATTTAACATGTTTGTTTCAGCTCAGTGGCTACATTTCTCTCTGATCGCCCCCTGCCTTTCTAATCTACACTAAGCAGCCCTACAACCCTCAATACCCAGTGCTTCCTCCTCAGTTCTATTATGGAAATGTTGCCATTCACTTGCTATGATGTACTGTACTGTCAGCCGTTGACGGTTACGCTGTAAAATAATACTAAATATCACAGGACGTCCCATGGAAAAACCGCCCCGATTTCCACTGTTGTATATTAGTTTGTTTTACTAGGAAGTTCTTTTTTTAGAGAATTGCCGCACAAGTCAATGGTAGTTTTGGTTTACCTTTTAATATTACTAACATACGCACTTGCTTGTTACATGCCTTAATTGAAAAACTCATACCGCAGTACCTGAAACAAATTTATTGCTGACGTTAACTTCCTTCTCCCGACACCATGTATTTAATTAATGTAACCAAGGACCCACCTATGTGTTGCAGATGTCTAATTTACCTAATACATCTAAATTGGGCTATGGTATGTTCTGCACCAAATGTATCTTTATGTCTGACATGTTGGAGGAGTACGCTGGTATTTCCTTCACCAAAACGTTTTTTTTGGGGAGGTAAAAGAAGTACCTTTATATGTACACTAGCAGCCCGTCCCGACGTCTTCCGGGTATGAATTGCTGCCGGCCAGTAGTATATTGTTTTGTAGGATTTCGTTTTGATAGCATTTCTTATCTGTGACAGGCCTGTGAAACGCTCCGATTCACAGTGCACTGCTGATGCACTTAAGAGTGCGCGTTCAGTAGTGTGTGAACTCGAGTTTCCCTACTTTATTTTTCCTTGCAATATTATATAGCGCGAACTCGACAACATGGCATGAGCACAATTTACGTTACAGAAGAACACATTCATTTGTGGTAGGCACGGGGAGACAAAGCGATTTGCCTGGAATCACAAGATGTTGAGCTGATGCCGAGATTCGAACGTACCTCCCCAGCTCTAAAGTTCGCAATTCTAGAACTTGTGGCGGGAGGTGTGTCTAAAAGTGTATGTCGGTGCTGGCCATCAATGAGAGAGACCTGTGCATTTTTCAAATCGGTGGTGAAAAAATATGAGTATGTTGCTGGAGATGTGGGCCGCCGTGCCACCAATGTACTTACCGGGGGAGGGTAAACACCCATTATTCCGCAACTTTCTTTCCGCATACCATCACTCCGCATACTTTCATTACGAAAGTACCATGACTCCGCAATGCCATTATAACGCCTGGCATTACATTTTATATGCTTTTACCACGCACACATTTACAACGAAATTTGTTGTAAATGCATGAATGGTAAAAGCATGTTTTTTTAATGTTTGGATAAGGTAAGTATGGGTATAGGGGTATATGTTTTGGGGTACTGAGGTATATGTTTTGGGGTGTTTGTTTATTTTAAGGGTTCAGATATAGTTTTGGGTTATGGGGTACAGGGGTAGTTTTAGTGTTTCGGGATAGGTATGAGTTTTGGGGTACAGGGGTATTTTTAGGATTCAGGGCTAGGTTTGAGTTTTGGGGTATAGGGGTATTTTTAGGGTTCAGGGGTAGGTTTGGGTTTTGGGGTACAGGGGTATTTTAAGGGTTCAGGGCTAGGTTTGAGTTTTGGGGTACGGTGGTATTTTTAGGGTTCAGGGCTAGGTTTGGGTTGTGGGGTACAGGGGTATTTTAGGGTTCAGGGGTAGGTTTGGGTTTTGGGGTACAGGGTTATTTTTATGGTTCAGGGCTAGGTTTGGGTTTTGGGGTACAGGGGTATTTTTAGGGTTCAGGGGTAGGTTTGGGTTTTGGGGTACAGGGGTATTTTAAGGGTTCAGGGCTAGGTTTGGGTTTTGGGGTACAGGGGTATTTTAGGGTTTAGGAGTAGGTTTGGGTTTTGGGGTACAGGGGTATTTTTAGGGTTCAGGGCTAGGTTTGGGTTTTGGGGTACAGGGGTATTTTTAGGGTTCAGGGGTAGGTTTGGGTTTTGAGGTACAGGGGTATTTTTAGGGTTTAGGGATAGGTTTGGGGTTTGGGGTACAGGGTATATTTATAGGGTTAAGATGGGTTAGTGTTTAAGGGTGTTGGGGTATTTTAAGTAGTAAGGGTGGGTTATGATTATGGGGTGCAGGGGGTATTTAAAGGGAGAAGGGTGGACACCCGGAGCTGGAATGTACAGCGCTCTGATACCTGATTCAGTTCCGGTCAAGTTTGCGCTATATAAAACTCTGCAAAAAAAACAAAAATAATATGGTGGCCGTCTGCATAGCCTATGTCCTTCTGCTGCAACTGCCCTTTCCAACGCTGTATTGGGTGTTGTGGTTACCGAGATTACCCGCCTCGAAGGTTTGGGCTCCCTCTTTATAATATTAGTATGGATCAATAGTATGGATTTTTTGCAATTATTAAATAATTTTTTTTATCCGTCTGCATAGCCTATGTCCTTCTGCTGCAACTGCCCTTTCCAACGCTGTATTGGGTGTTGTGATTGGTGCTGTGGTTACTGAGATTACCCGCCTCAAAGGTTTGGGCTCTCTCTTTATAATATTAGTATGGATATGGATAGTATATAGTATAGTATGGATTTTTTGCAATTTTTGAATACATTTTTTTATCCGTCTGCATAGCCTATGTCTTTCTGCTGCAACTGCCCTTTCCAACGCTGTATTGGGTGTTGTGATTGGTGCTGTGGTTACTGAGATTACCCGCCTCAAAGGTTTGGGCTCTCTCTTTATAATATTAGTATGGACACGCAAAATGCTAATGGGACAGTCTAGAAAACACCACAACTAGCACAAAATATATTTTGTAACCAGAATTAGTTTACTGCTTGTTACTACTGTAATATACACCTCATTCATGCCTCTACTGCCACGCTTTATTTTTTAACACCATGCACAGCTTTAACACCCACTTTTCCTAACCCGCCCCTATTTGCTGGAATATCCAACAGGGTATGTCCGGCTTGGAAATGGTTAGATACCAAGTCTTGAGTAGTCTGCACACAGCACTATAAGTTCCCTGACACTTTTGAGCAAGTGGGTTAAGGCATTTCACCCAGTGAGGCTTAAAGGTTTACAAAGTACACAGGTATATGGGCTTAATTCGAGCCGATAGTTTTCAGTCTTCAGCATCTGCGATTAATTTTTAACCACATGGTGGTGATGTTTGTTGGATTTTTTAGATGAGTGCAAAAACAATGTTTAGTACTTAAATATACATTAAATTTAGTAATACCAGCTGCCTATAGAATTTCTTATCTTTGGGTGGCATGGAATATTCACTGAATGGTCACAGTTGTGGCAGTGCTATGGTTAGTACTTAGTACTGTCTTCTGCACCACATGCAAGGGCAATGGGTGGCGCAAGCGGCAGTGGCCACTTGAGAAGAGCCCTGGTACTAACTTTTTCTTAACAGATTAAGCACTGATGTGGTCTATAGTGTAGTAAAGGGATTGTATATTTCAAGTGTGTGCTCCATACTTGTTTAACAGCAGCCAACATGGTCACCATAGTAGTAACTCATGGCTGTGTCTTTAATCATGGCCTTGCACACTTTTCAACTTGTGAGCAGTTCTTTGCAATAATATAGAACACAAAATTATCCCATAAGTAGTTCAGTTTGTGACATTGTGAAATAGAAGATATCACTCACACTTACCCGTACACATACATACACCTACCTGCCCAGTGATCCAGACTCCTATGATGTGCCTTACAATTGACTATGGCTGTGCTATAAATATCTCCACAAAAATTTGAGAGATACCCTTACAGCGTAGGGGACAGGGCCAATTAACAGGGAATCAAGGTAGTGTCCCCATGTGACACTGTGTTCCCTTGCACACCAGGCGCTCTCTTATTCACACCTCTACCACACAACACTAATGTGCTGAACCCATTTATATGTAATAATATATCATTGTATTGCTTTAGCAGTATAAATTGTTAAGAACTGTACTCATTATTAAATAGAGCATGGCTTGACAAATTCTGGCACTGATCACAGAGTAATCTCTTTGTGTATATACATGCACAGTTTATACATCAACGCACATAAATTAAAAACACATTAAATCATCAACATCACATTAAAAAAGCACATAAACATCTAGCATGTAGCTATCTATATGTACAAGTAAAATAACCAAAACCATAGAGTAGACGTGGCATTTGATGGATGAAAGCTCAATAAGACCACCTTCTTCCGGACTCTAATTTTATGACAACAGTAATCTATTGGTATATATATAAAACATAATTACTACCAATTAAAAATGACACAATTACAAGTAAACAGTTCAGTTGCTATTTACACATTCATTCTAACTCACGGGTACCCATTAATAACATTTCTCATTCAAACTGATATTATGAGGGAGTTTAGTAATTAAAAATTAAAAATTCCAAAAATTAAAAACCAGATGGACTGAAGAAAAATGCCCATCAGTTAGAATTTCAGGGTATAGCCTAGAATTCATTACTTGCCACCCAGATTATATTGTTGTCCCAGAGTTAGTCTGGAAATTTACTATTTTATAATCTAGGATATTCTCTCTGAGTCTCATTTACAATTTCATTAATAGGGCCCAGTAACTGGTTTGCTTTCCTTACCAGTATCTTAAATGCTCCCAGAGTATCTTTCTACAAGTGTGGGTAATAATGTCTGCCTTTCAATATATTTTTTTCGCCAAGCTTTCTTCTGGTTTCCTTATAGAGGCGGCGTCATGAAATTCGAATGAAAAGGAGATAGAGAATATATTTTCTTACTTGCTTCAATTATCGTAGGTGTTGTACATTTCTTAATACTGTCGATTATATTTATGAATGGGAAGTAGTACGATTACTAAGAGAAGAGTTACAAAGAATCCCTGTGCACCACACTAGTTCTACACTCTATGTGTGTTGACGTGCTGTCACAATACTTTCAGCTTGAAAATTCCAATGCCCTGAACTTGACTAAGAGTTTAAATAAAAATTTGCATTGATGGCCTCTCAGTTGGGCTATACATGAAAGCACATTACTGCTTCCCACTTTAAAAAATATATATATACAACCTCATTTCAGCAGTCAACTAGTTCCAGTGTGCACTCCACACTATACCTTTCCACATTGCATCAAAACTCAATCTCGGCTATCCCCTCCTTCATACTCATATTCAATTTTGCAGCGTCCGTCTACATGATCGGGCGGCCTTCTCCTTTTTTGGGGGGAATATAAATATTGGTGCCGAAAAGAATCCTCTTATTTCAGCTAGGTAGGATTAATATAGTTATTTCAGTATGAGAACAAACTATTTCAGCAAAAGCAGCTGGTACACATATATGCAACCAAAATGTTGCCCCCTTAGCTAAAATAAAATAATGAATAGGGAACATGCTGCATTCTGCATTATAAATAAATAGAACACCAATAACGTTCTAAGTCAATATTGGTTCTCGCTTAAGGTTACAAAACAGTAGGAATATGCGGGACGCAAATCTCTGCAGTCAGTCCATGGGTGTAAATGTTACACTAAGTGTGTATTCTAAAAAGAGAAAAAAGTATAGGGACGTAAATGTGCGTTAAATATAATGGCCCCCAGCAGAGTATAAAGAGGATGGGCAGCACCTCGTTAAAAAGGTAAAGGACAGCGGATCGTGTAGACGGGATGATACAAAATTGAACGTGAGTTCAATGCACATTTTTGTTTAAACTCCTATTCAAATTCAGGACATTGGCATTTTCAGGCTGGAAATATTGTGACACAATGTCAACCCGCATAGAGTATAGAACTGGTGTGGTGCACAGGGATCATATGTATCTCTTCTTTTGGCAACTGTAATATTTCCCATTCATAAATATAATCAACAGTATTAAGAAATTTACAATACCTCTGATAATTGAAGCAAGTAAGAAAATATATTCTAGTCTCCTTTTCATTAGAATTATATGGTGGCGCCTCTATAAGGAAACCAGAGGAAAGCCTGGCGAAAAAAGTATAGTGAAAGGCGGAAATCATTACCTGCCCCAACACAAGTAGAAAGATACTCTGGGAGCATTAAGGGTACTGGTAAGGGAAACAAACCAGTTACTGGGCCCTAATAATGAATATGTAAAGGGTGACTCAGGGATAATACCCTAATTGATACTTTACATTTTATTTTTATAGAGTGCCTGACCAGATACTAGTTTGCCAGTTGGATTTTTTATGTTTTGAAATAGCGGAACCATTTTGGGGGCATACTCACTGCCCCCCATTGAAGGAAACGATTCCTAGTGCAAGCGATTTATAAGGTGAAAGGGTTGAGCCCATAATCAGGAGTTACATAGAGATTATTTTTTGATTTTGGGACTGACTATGGTCCAGAATTTCTTAAATAAATATATATTTCGCCATAAACAACTAACAGGTACCCCAATATATCATTGTTATAGTATTTGTGGGGCCTATATAGATTATAAAATAGTAGGTTCCCAGACTAACTGTGGGATAACAATATACTTTTGGTGTTAAGCAATGAGTTCTAAGATATACCCTGGTATTCTAACTGATAGGCATATTGCTTCAGTCCATCTGGTTTAAAAAACAAACACATTTTAAACAACTTTTTGATTTTTTTTTAAATTACTAAATACCCTCATAATGTCAGTTTGAATGAGAAATTGTATTAATGAGCATACATAACTTAGAATGAATGTGTAAATAGCAACTGAACTTTTTATACGTAATTGTGTCATTATAATTGGTAGTAATTATGTTTTATATCTTTACCAATAGAGTACTGGTGTCATAAAATTAGAGTCCTGAAGAAGGTGGTTTAAATGAGCTTTCATCCACTGAAACACCGCATCGACAACTCTATGGTTTTGGTTATTTTACATGTACATATGGATAGCTACATGTTAGATATTTATGTGCTTTTTTAATGTGATGCTGATGATTTCATGTGTTTTTAGGTTATGTACATTGAGAAACTATGCCTGTATTTACACCAAGCGATTACTCTCTGATCAGTACCAGAATTCGCCAGGATGTGTTTTAATTAATAATGAGTACTGTTTTTTCAACAATTTTTACTGCTAAAACAAGAAAATTATATATTATTACATATATATGGGTTCAGCACTTTAGTTTTGTGTGTTAGAGGAGTGAATAAGGGAGCTCCTGGTGTGCATGGAAACAAAGTGTCACTTGGGTAACACTACCTTGATTCTGTGCTACAAACATCACCTAAATCCACAACTCATGCCACAGCTAGTGTACAATAGACAGTCCTCACCTCACACATCCAACACACTTTCAAATATGTCATAATCAGCTACTAAAAAGTACCTTACAGCCAACAATATTTATTACACACCAACTTTAGAAATCTTATAATTTGCGGTGCTCAAACAGAATACAGGAGACAAATTCTCTGACACAGTTGCATAGATCCCCAACACCCCTCAAATCACCTCCGCATTCAAATCTGTTCTTCACAATTTTATTTTAGAGTCAGCTTTATATAGCGCCAACATCACCCGAAGGTACAGGATTGCTTTATGTAACCACCCGATACCGCTCAATATATTGCCTTTCTCAAAATACAAGTCAAAACACTTTTACAGAGTCTCTTTAACTTATTGGCAAACTGCTCACCAACTTAAAACTTACCAATATATATATATTAATCACATAGGCAAAACCTCATGCATTTACCAATGCTTGTTAATACATATAATGCAGAAGGCAGGCCCTAGACAGTCTTTTAGGCAGGGTGCAGTGTATTTATAGTGTTGGGCATGTACCTTTAACTTTTACATGTCCTGGTAGTGAGAAATTCTTACACTTGCTTTTTACTACTGCAAGGCATACCTCTCACATAGTGTTAGACCTGGGATCTATTGGTGTGGCCTCCCCTAACCTTTTTAGCTCCTGTCCTCATATTTGTACCTTATTTTGCTGACTTTGGATTGAGTGCATTTGGCACTGCCGTGTAGTATGAAAGCACTGTGCTCGACATATACATACCATGGATCGATATTTATATGGTTGGC
Source organism: Lissotriton helveticus (assembly GCF_964261635.1). NCBI lineage: Eukaryota > Metazoa > Chordata > Amphibia > Caudata > Salamandridae > Lissotriton > Lissotriton helveticus. Next base: position 1,031,431,448 of record NC_136063.1, read on the forward strand.
TGATTTACGTTAGCTGTCCCTTGTCATGGCGTAAGACTTATGCCTGGGGCATGTTATATTATGTTATGTTATAAAGAATTTGTAGCGCGCCCTAAAACTCTGGAGTGTCCAGGCGTGGATGTATCTCGAATGCGCCTTTGTGTGCCTGTCACACTGATTGTGCCATCCACGGAGGTAGCTCATTGATTGTGCCACAGGCTTTCCCTGGTGGGGCCTAAGTGCTTGGGTTACTCTTACAATGTTTGGCATTTAAAAAGCTATGTGCAAAGGTTTTGCATGTCTCCCGCTATATCAGAGTTCCCAGTGGTGACAGGGTGCGGTGTTGGGAAGAGGTTGCGCAGGAGTATGCATGTGTTACATACAAGAGTCGTGAATGACACTGGATAGTGTGTTCGGTATGACGGGACTTGGGGTGGGAGGGTGTAGGGAAAGGCTTTTCGAGTGTTATTTCCCATGGGCAGAATAGTTACAGTATAGTGTTTGGTATTGATCAGTTCACAATGGCAAACCTGCTCCAATAGTGGGATAGGGTTCAACATTACGGTGATGTACATGTCACTTTGGGAAAGTGGGCATTTCAATGCTTGTGGCTCTGTGTGCCTGGTGGCCTGTCTCCTGATTCACAACGGGGTGCTAAAGGGCCAGACACATCTATGCATTCCTGATAGAAGACCATAAACTAGGCGTTCAATAGAAACTGATGTCCTTTTACTCTGAGGGGCCATTCTGGGATGGTTACAATGTGGTGTAGTTGGCACCTGCATTGCAAGGGACAGGGTCATGGCCCTCTCTAAAGATTGTGATCCAACCTCCCGGGGTAGAACAGCAGAGAGGACAACATTTAGAGAGGGCCTGTACATTTCAAAGGTGGCCTTTTGAACTGATCTATCTTCAAAGGACAATCTGGGTATAACTACTGGGGCTTCGGCCTCCAAATGTAGAGACAATTTTGGATTTGTGGCAAACGCAGTGTGTTGCAAGAGGAGGTGTTGTGCCAATATTTTACACTTAAGCCTTGAGGATTAGCCTGACTACTCGGTTCCAAGCTACAAGAGGGTAAGCCCAGGTTAGCGGACAAGTCTATTGTACAAATCCTGTTTGGAACAATGGATTCTGACTGGGTTCAATGCATCTCAGCCAGCCCAAAACCACCAGGTCTAAAAAAATCGTATTACATTGGGTTAACTTATTAAATGTATTATGTGATAACGCTTGTTTTGGAACAGGTAGAAATCTCATGTTTGGTCTCTAAAGAATTGTAATCTAAAATGCTATTTAAAGATAACATCAGATTCTAAGGCACAATTCTGAAAATGCCTTCTATAAAATTGGCACTTTCTTGTCCTCACTATTAGGTGCCTGAAACCACTGTCTGGGTCACATGACAGTGTGCAGTTGGCAGTAGGTATTTGTGTGTTCGTCCCTGATAGCAAGACAAGGGGGGACTAGTTGCTGGCAGGATGGCAATATCATTGCCTGGAATTATCAACTTTTCACATCCCACGTCTGAATGAGGGATATTCCGAGGATCATAAATGCAAAATCACCCATAGTGCCAATAACAATACACAACTCACTCCAGAATGCAGATATAAGGCAATATTAATAATGGGGTTGCGGGTTTTTATAGAAAAGAGATAAAGAGCTTGGTAAGAGAAAGAAGAAAAAGACAAATGAAAGGTGAAACGAGATGCCTTGTGAAAGAGGAAAGTGATTTTGTTTTACTTCCAAAGGCCATTAGATTGTCTGTCATCATGATGAACATAGGAATACTGGGGTTGAATGGCATTATAAATTTGAATGAACACTCACATCTTCTGAAAGTGTTCCTGCAAAAAGAACCGATGTGCAAATGTTCCCAATATAAATTAAAGCAGGCCTTTCCAGGCCCCAACTCTGAACGAAAAAAAGGTATAAAATAATTTGCAATGCGCTTTATGCCCACAGGCATCAAGTGGTAACACAGGTATATAAAACAGCCACAAAACAACAGAGCACTACAATCAGGGGAGAGAGAAGAACCAGGCTTTCAGTTGCTTGTAGAAAACTACATAGGAGTACAAACTCCCAATATGTGGGGGCAAGATATTCCATAATTTGACTGCTGCTACAGAAAAGGCGCGGCCGCCCCACCTGGTTTTCTGTCTCTTAAGGGTATACTACTGAAATGTTGTTCTCAGGGGCACCAGCCCTTGATGGAAAAGGGCCAAATGAACCATGCTGAGCCATTTAAACATCACACTCCCTCCTAACCAGTGACAGGACCGAATGCCTTCCATGACTGAATGATTTTTAAGTTAATCCAGTTCCAGGTGCACCTCTGCATTTTGAAAGACCTGCAGTATGTTAATCGAGGGGTCATTGATCTTTACGTATAAAGCATTGTATTGGTCAAGGTGCGATGTAATTAACGCACTAACCACTGTTACTCTGAGCAGGTATGAGAGGGAAAATCCTTTTCAGGATTTTGATAATGAAAAAGCAAGAACTCACAATCCTATTGACCTGAGTGTCAAAGGTAGGAGCAAACAATACTAAACTATTACTTCTGAAAAACGTTTATTCAACCTGACCCTAAGTTTCCTAAAGCCCTCCTGTTATTGGGGGCCCCACACTCCGAATCACTCTGATAAACACTGTTGCTTTTAAGAGCATACTAATTTAAGAAACTCTTTGATGATCTAAAGAATTAGTTAAAGGTGTTATTTCAAATAATAATGTAGGGTAGCATATTCTTTTCAGATAACCCCATCTTCCCCTGAGTTTTCTTGCTTTGTACCTCAAGCTTAGGACCTCTCCTGCTAGTAAGTATCCCTAATGGATATTCACCTTCAGTAAGATTCTCTTTAAAAACAGTTGCAGCTGTCAGTACCTAAACTTGTATAACACACAAACTCATTTTTGTGTGTTAGTAAGTTGTAAACATTGTTTGGTATGTATATCTCATTCAAACATATTGTCATATCGATTCAAGGTAAATCAACAAATACACAAATAGAACACTAGGAAAATACATGTGGACAGAAAGATTTAAACACATACCACCCTACCGATGCAGAGATGTATATAGCTCCATACGCAAAGTATTCACATGAATGCAAAACACACATACACCTCATCCAGTAGCCCACCTCTAGACCACAACATTATGTTTGGAGCATATCTTCTAACATGATGAACTTCACCCAACACCTCCTACATAAGCAAAGCCACAACTAACACCCTACCAATCACGAAATACAAAATAACTCTCAGGAACTCTGTGCAAAATTGGAGCTCCTCACTGTCCCATCAGAAGAATGAAGTGGTTACATAGATTGTACATTATACATTGCTCTTGGTTGCTCCTCCATTGTTTTGGGGAGGACTCCAAGGAGTGTTTAGGATAGCTGTCTGTAACCAGTGTGAAGTGATGAAGTCCTCAGGCAGGATGTAGTTTAGGTAGATTTATTGAGTTCAGTTACAGGTAGTTGAGTTGTAGAGATACAGCCCCACCAGGAGTAGTCTGCCTGATGCTCAGCCCATACTCCAACTCACACTTAAGCCTTGACACTTGGCATACATACTGGCAGCTGTACCTGGTAGATTGCACAAATCCTCGCGAGCGGTGACTACATTGAACCCCTCCTCTATTGGGCTGTAGTGCTAATTGGTGTAAGGGGGTGGATGCAGCACATCTGTCCGGACCTGCTAATGGGTCACCTCGCCGTCCTGTTTGATGAAGTCGACAACGACCTCATGTTGGAAATGTTAGCCTACAAAGCTGCAATCGCTTTCATGGACGAGTAACTACGTACCTGCTGCCGCAACAGATTAGAACACATTGCACATCTGGTCACACATCCCATCATAACAGTGGACATGGCTGTTTTCGCCTGGACTCTGAATACATGAGCGGACAACAACCTGGATTAATATACACCTGTGAAAGGTAAGGCACTCACCATGAGTGAACAGTGGCGCTTGGCAACGTTCCTCATTCTGACATACTGCTGCATTGGTCTGCATGTTGTGGCACTTATCTTGCCCGTACTGACATGCATATGCTAATAAAGTCTACGCACCTTCACTTATATTCAACTGTTATGAGTGTTGATTTGAATGACAATGTGTGTCTCAATGCCTATCTGGGTCAGGACCATACTTGCGCCTTAATAGCATTACCCAGGGAGTACCTTTTTGTGGAATCACAGTCCCTACTTTCATTCTTGATTGATCATGGCCATGACACATCTGTGTGAATTGGAATGTTTTATTCACATTCAGTGGAGCGTTGAAGCTGGACCAGTACCGGGCCATGAAAACCCCACTTTACGTTGTTGGCCCGTGGAGGGCCAGCCAGAGTCCTTTCGGGATTGACAAGTTCATAGGGAGAGGAAGAATACAGTCTGAAGTGTGATTGCTGTGTCATTGGTAACCAAACAAAATGTGGCAGACCCTGTTGCGGTCCAAAGTGAGTGTCGCTCAGTGTATATGGTGACAGTGGGAGGTGTTATTCCAGGGCATGATGCAGAGGTCAGAGCCAAGCTGAACCCGGCCATACAGCGGAGATTAATGCTACCACTTCATTCTAGCCACAAAGCCAGATTCATCATCATCTTCGTCCTCTGATGTGTCAGGTGCCTCTCATGCAGGTGGTGGTGTTTTGTCTGCATCACTGTGTGGCAGTGTCACAACAGGGGACGGAGGTGGTAAATCTGCCGAACTGTGTGGCACTGACACTTCAGGGGGAGGAGATGTGGATGCAGTAGTAGCACCAGCATCCATCAGTGCAAGGCCTTGTGGTGGCAATACCATACGAGGATGTCCAGGGCATGGAAGATCACAGCTACATCTTGCTGGTGTGCAGCCGTGGCAAACATTATTTCTGCCTGCATCCGCTCCAAGCTCTCCATCATTCTCCTTATGTGTCCCAACTCACGGATGACATCGCTGGGGCCACTCTGACTAGACAGTTGTTCTTGGCTCAGAGTCATGACTCCAGCAATGTCAGCCATGGCTTGTTGTAGAGCAAGGAGCTGACAGTGGGTGTCTGTTAGGGACTCTGAATGGTTAGACACCCACGTATGGCATCTAGTTTGGCTGTCATGAGGTCAAACCCCACCCGCAGTTGGTCAGACATCTCCTTCTGGCACCCTGACACACAGCGTTGGAAGGCCATGTGTTGGTCATGGGGGTCCTGGGAGACAGCCATAGTGGTGGGTGCTTCCTGCAGTGTGGTCTGTGCAAGGGGGTAAGGTCTCATGGATGCAGCTGGACTACCTGCTCCTGGAGGTGGGGTGCCGGAGCTGTCCCTGAGCTGTTGGAGTTCGTCAGTGTAGATGTTGGGGGGGTCCTATTCATCATCAGTGCTCAGTTGTTGTGTCTGTTCTGCAGGAGGTGTGGGTATTCCCTCTGCAATGTGAAGGGGGAAATGCAGATTGACATTGTGTTCACATGTATGTTCACGCATTGTACACATTTACTGTCAGACTGCATGGCAATGTACCTTGTGACTGTTTATGAGGAGACGCCTATTTGAAGCAGTACACTTGTTATGTTGTTATGTTATGTTAAATTTTATTTCTATAGCGCACGGCTACTCAATAAGAGTGTCCCGGCGCTTTACTTAGGCAGCTCAGTGTAAAAAAACATAACAGCATAAAACAGAAAAAATAAAACACTTGGCATTTCTACACCATCAGGGATGTGGGGTTGTACTTGTACATTTTCATCTCACAGTTTCCTGCTATGCCAAATGTGAATGGCTATTTTTTACACACAAGCAGCAGCAATTGTGTCCTCTCTTCTGTTGTGAAAGTGTTGCAGTTTGTACCACATTGTTGTCAATATTTGGGTGCTCTGCATCTTATGTGTGCGTGCTGCATTGTGGGTGAGTTGCCCCTTGGGCTCTGATTTGGCTAGCCCTTATCTCTTTCAGGCAGTGCGCCTTTCACCTTTGTGCTTATATAGTGCTGAGATGTTGCGGACTTGCGTAAATTGGGCTCTTGGTTGGAGTTGTGACTCTTGCGCATGGTTTGTCCTCAGATGTGCTATATCTACTTGTGCATATGTGCCATTGTGCCCATCTCCCCCCATACCCCCAGTCCCTGGTCGTTACTCACCCTGTTGCTGTTGGCTCAGGCCATGTAGTGCAGTGTCTAGTCCCCCAACTCCTGCCACCGTCTCCCCGATGATGGTCCCAGGCTGGTACTCCATGGGGTTTGTGGGGTTCTGGTTGTCCTCTGTTCTTGCTCCGGCTACCTCCTTGGTGCTTCGCAGTTGTTTGTGTCTTGTTTGTGTTTTAGGTCGCCGCTTTTATAGTGATTTTGGCCGCCTGACTTGTGGGACATGCGGGCTGGCGCTGCTTCTCGCTGGATTTTTTTATCGCAGTTGTGCCCATCGCAAGTTGTTTCACTTTGGGGTTTAGATTTTTATCGCCGTCCAGGGGCTTTTAACACAGACATTTGACGCGTTGTTGGGAAACTATTGAATGTTACCGCTGTGTTGAGAATACGACATTGACACAGAGTTATTTTCCCACGATAGACGGCGATATGAAAGATTGCGTTAACTGATTTTGACAATGATTATCACACGTTCTTTAAAATATCCCCAGTAGTAGCCTATTTGTTGTATTTGTCACCTTTTCCCCGAGTCTGAAGCAGAGGACATCTACATCATCTGTTGCTTACCCACAGCCAGCGATGACGTCAACTGCACATACTTTATCCTCATATGCCAAAAAGACACTTACAACCGCAAATGATACATCAACTGAAATATACCGTTTGTGAGTGGTGGTCTACTGTGTTTTACCACATACTCTAAATACATTTAGGGTTGCTGCCATTATACCATGAAGCTCAATGTCAACAAAGTTTTGATATAAATACAAAGATTCAGATACTGGAAGTCTTTACTACTAGGTGAAATGTGCACGCAATGACACTAAACATCGCATCTCTTCATGGGTCTCTAATCACTTATGACTCTCCACTTTATCCCTAAATGAGAGTGGCTACTTTTGGAGACATGATTGATGGCACTATATCACAAACCAACTGCACGAGAACAACAGAAGTGTGAATGAGCAAATTTACAGATATGATGCATAATTGAGCAAGCCATCGGAGGGCTTAAACAGGAAATATATGCCCGGCATCATGGAATATGCCAGGGTAAATGTTCTCATTGAAGTAAGAATAGCTATCGCACATCTCCCACAAAATGGTCCCAGCAATAGATGAATGCATGGATACCTATGTAAGAATTTTGGTAGGTACACAAAAAGGATCCGTAGATGACGGAGCACAAGAACCTAGCCAAGGAAAACGGGGGTTCACCAATTTGGTGTGAACCGCATCTCCTAGTAGAAAAGAAAAATGTCTTTTCTTGAGTCCCCCTACTCACCCAGGGTTGCCCCTAGGTGACATGCTTCATCATTGGAGCCATCCCAAACATCTACTGCTTGGGGCGTACTGCGACTTGCGGAGTTACATAGGAGCACTTATTTTGTGAGAATATCTGTAGTGCAGTGTAGGGGGAGTGGTGTCTGTGACAAATAAAATTTACCTAACTAGTGAGCTAATGTTTTTTTCCTGCTCCTGGTTGGTAAGGATAAAAAGGGGTTAATAAAAGGGGAAAATAACTGTTATGTAATTAAAATCCCTAGTATTGGGTCGACATGTTTCGAGGTATCCCCTAAAACCTCTTCTTCAGGAATAAAACATTAGCTCACTAGTTAGGTAAATGTTAATTGTCACACACACGACTCCCCCTACACTGCACTACACATATTCTCACAAAATAAGTGCTCCTACGTAACTCCGCAAGTCGCAGCATGCCCCAAGAAGTAGATGTTTGGGATGGCCCCAATGATGAAGCTTGTCACCTATGGGCAAATTGGTGAACCCCCCATTTTCCTTGGCTAGGTTCTTGTCATCCATCATCTACGGATCCTTTTGGTGTACTCTGAACACATAAGAGGGTGAACCTAGCTCAATCCTCCTCCTTCCTCTGTTTTTAAATTGAATTTTGGTAGGACCAGTGCTACATCCCCTCTGGCTAGGGTTAATGAGGCAACCTCTGCCATGGTAGCATCTGCTAACTGCCACCAAGCAACAGAAGGATGGCAGTAGCACTGGAACGTCACTGTTAATATGGACACTGTTAAGCACTACAAAAATGTCCCAAGATGTCTTACAGGACTCCAAAGGAAACCATGAATGTTTTGAAGTTGTTGCTGCCTGCCAACACATGTATGAATTAAGCTGCATGAAATATGAATTTTAGATTCGTCAGACGCATTGATTGACTCTCTTAGGGCCAGATGTGCAACCCCATTTTGCGCTCGCAAACGGTAGATCGTCCAGTTTGAGACCGCAAAAAAGGTAATGGCATGCACAATTGCTATTTTGCAACTCACTGATTTGCAAAATAGCATTCTCGATATTAGAAAGGGGCATCCCTTCCTAATAGCCAGACTCACTGCCATGTACTATTGTTTTGTGACTGTGTTTGCAGCCGCAAAACACTTGCAGTTTACCACCTACTTCAAGTAGGTGATAAACCACTCGCAAAAGGGAAAGGGTCCCCAGGGGACCCCTTTTCCTTTGTGAGTGTGTGAGAACTGATTTTTTAAGAGCAGGCAGTGGTCCCAGGGACCACTGCCTGCCCTTAAAAAATGAAACTTAAAAGTTTAATTTTTCTTTTTTAAATGCATCCAGTTTTCCTCTAAGGAAAACGGACTGCATTTGTTAAAAACAAACTGCTTTATTTAAAAAGCAGTCTCAGACATGATGGTCTGCTGATCCCAGGAGGCCACCATACCTGGGAGTGCTAGCCATTCCCAATGGGGTCGCAAATTGCGCTTGCCTCATGAATACTGATGAGGTATGCAATCTGCGACCCCATTGGGAATCGCTAACAGTGTCTGTGACACTGTTGTACATTGCATTTTGCAAGTCGCAAAATGTAAGGGTCGTACATCTGGCCCCTTGTCTCCTGTCAGCCTACATAGGTATGTCTGGAAGGCCAGTGAAATGAGTTATAGACACAGAACTGCATGAGCTAACAGGAGCAATCAGTACTGCAGGTGCACGGGTGAGGTAGTGGTACTAGGAGCTGATGCACCCTGCTCCTGGCATTCAATCACTCGAAAGGCTCATTCTAATAGTGCATTTGGGAGATAGGACAGACACAGAAATAGACTATGTTGTAATGCACTTGGTTATCCAGGTAAATGTAAATGTAGTGTATTTTGTAAAGCACACAGCTGCCCCAACGGGGCGTCCCGGCGCTGTATAACGCTGTGGAACCCTTCCTGGCTCTCCCTGTGAGAAGCCCCTCCTGAGCAACCCCAAGGTGAAGCCAGGCATCCCAGTGTTGTAGGGGCCATTGTGGGGATTAAGCAAGCTATTGCCCAGAGTTGCAGCGTGGGACCCATGATTAGAGTAGGCGCAGAGGCGGGAATTATCGAGTCCGCGGACATTGAGCTCAAGACCCTGCCGCGTCGGGACTTGAACCCTGGTCCCGGGCCTGATCTCTGCTTCAGAGTCTGCCGCTCTAACCAGTGAGCCACACTTCTCCACTTGTCTAGGGTGACATGACCCTTTCCAATACTCATCTCTACATCCTGTGACCTGTGCCTCATACATTGCTGGCACAGGTATATCATATGGGGTTTCCTTCAGCACCTCAAACCATCACCTTGTACTACTAATTCCATATCGACTACTCACTCATTGTCTTTCAGTGTATGCATGCTGTGCATCAATTTATGTATTTATTGAATTTATAAAGCAAAGCCATAGCCATTCGAGCAACACAGCACTTTCAATATAATAATCACAGTTACAGTGTAACATCAGATAACAATACTACATCTGAGGTTACGTAGTTTTCGGCTCCGCTTCGTATTCAGCCGCCATTTTGTGCTTAGCTGCCATTTTGTGTTGCCTCACTCAGGCAGCACGGCTAACGCGGTATATAGGGTGTTTTTGCCTTTTCAGCTGCTACGTGTCTTTCCTGTTAAAGAACAACCCTTGTCCATGTTTACGAAACCGATGTCAGGGTCTGGCCGAGTTCGTAAAGCCATGTCTAGACTGAATAATCCATGTCTTACTCCACTGTTTGGGTCCCACCATTCTTCTCTTTTTTATCTTGTTTAACTGACCTTTACCATTCTCTTTGTGTGTTCTCTTGTTACATAGCCCTTCCTTTGAAGCATTCTACACATGTTCTACCACCTGCAAATTGAATTACGGGCACTAGTGTTGATTAACCTGAGGAGAGGAGAGCACACGGGGTCTGAAAAAAAGGTGTGTTTTGGACATCTGATAGCTTGTTTTCCAACTATTCCTATTTGTCAGTTTTGTGTGCATTGGGAGTTGTCATTGTAAACTTGTTCTGTATAATAGACTGTACGCCACGGAATGAAGTGGCAGTCTCTTGAGAACCTACCTGTGTGGTACTTCTTAGATAGCTGTGCTTAGCTGCAGCTAATAAATCTGCTTTTCTACGCCTAACAGAGAGTCTCGTGTCTTTGTCTGTCGAGGCAGGTGAACCCGGAGATCCTAGGCGTGCCCTGCGCCACCTGGCCAATAAGGTCAGGTTCTCCAATTGGCGCCCAACGTGGGGCTCGACTTCAGTGGTAGTAGTTTTTGCCCGAAGGTCGTGAGGAGCTTCGCAAGAAAATTCCGGAGGATTTCGCGAACCACGTGAGCGACCCCTGCATGTCGAAGTGGACCGAAGGTCTTTTGAAGCGCGACTACTCCTTCCCGACGGCTGCTGACGACTGCTGCCCTGACTGTCGCCCTGCCTTGGCCCTCTGGTGATGATCGGTATTGCGAGACGTTAGACGGACATCTGTTGGCGTGAGAAAAACATTTAGTTAAGTATTCGTGGGTAGCGCCCACTCTTTGTTTATGTTTTTTGTTATTCGATTAGCGCGCTAACCGAAGCCAAGGGGTAAGTACGTTTGTGCTGTGACTATTGTCTAAACCCCCCCTTGACGTTTGTAAGAAAGTCCAGTTCGTTAAGAAATGCCTGGATTTAGTAAGTTTGCGAAATTTTGTTGTTTTGGTTGTTCTAGGGATTCCCGGCTAGAGGTTTCTTGTCCAATTCCTCCAGTTGGAACTCCCACTTACGAGCTCCACTCAAAGCATGGTTTGGGTCCTATTGTTTTTACCGAAACATGGATCCGATATACAAAGATGGATGGTGTCTTACAGTGGCCACAAAATGGTTCTTTTGAGTCTGATATACTAGATAATTTGGAAGCGATTCTATTTAAGAGAAAATCCCGGCCGGCAATGTTTGACTCTTTCCGCCTATGGCGTAAGGAAGCCAAACAGAAAGAAATTAAGCAAATGAAGAAAGCTAAGAAAGAGCAGAGTATGACGATTTTACAGGCTGTCCAACAGTTTAAAAATGACGAAGCTGACCAGGTGATAGCGGTATCGGAAAGACAACATCGCATGGCAATAGATAGATGTTATCCTGTGTTACCTACTGCGTCAAAGAGTAAAAATCCTGACGAAGATTCTTTTATGTCTCATCTGTTGACATTACCTCCACCTTATGTGTTAGGTGCTAATGCACCACCATAACCACCTGCTGCTAATCCAGCTGTTTTGGTTCCCGCACAACTGCCTATTCCTGTGATTCCGGCTCCGCCCCCTTTGCCAGCGACTTCTGTACCCCAATCTTCTGTGCCTTTGTCTCCTTCATCTGTCGTTTCTTTTGCTATGGATTATTCTTCTTCTGTTTTACAGAATACGTTGTCTCCTGTTTTAGTGTCAGATTCCCCTACAGCCCGACAACGTTTAGTCGAAACTGTTTCAGGTCTTTTGTCACCTTTTCTTGGGCCTCTTTACTTTTCCCCTGCATCGTCTAGGAGACAATCTCGTAGTCAGATTACAGATTTGGAAGAACGGACTACGTTAGATTCTCTTGCTCGTAATTGGATTATGAGTAGTGTACAGTATAGTGTGCGCGATATTTTAGATACTTTCCTTCAATGGAATGCGCCTACACAGAGATACGTGTTTAATGCTATGTGCAAAATTCTTATTAAAGGATGGGGAGATGTGGATTTGGATTCACCTCCTCCGGATTTTTTCGAAGTACAGGATCAATTTGATAAGGGACTTATTGTGGGTCCTGCTGTAGAGCATGCTATTCAAAAGCTTGTTGCTTTCCGTACAGCCGTTTTCTCTCAAAATTCTCTTGAGCCTGATCCTGCGGTTCGTCGTAAAATGGCACAATATCCTATGCGAGAGGTTCCTCCAATATGAAGAGATGAGGTTCCTCAAGCAGGTGCTAATCTGCCTATTCCTGCTCATTTTCAGCGTATATGGGTACATGTTCCTTGGAAAAGATCAGAAGTATTGGCACTTAACAGTCTTTACCGGACCCTCGTAAGAATCCTGCTGGGTATTATAAAGAGCTGTCCCAGACTGTTGATGCCTGCATTATAAATTTGGCAGATATTGATTTACTTATGGGAAATGTAGTCCCACAAGCGATATGGAGCAAGATCGTAAACAAGATCATGATGCAGCTTTAGGCGTTAATTGGGCTGCTATTTTAGCAGCAGATGCAGGGCAAATAGGTGGTGCCAAACCTGATGATTTAATCACGGAATTACCTGGTAAAATAATAGATCTTATGAAAACAATAATGCCTGCGGTACGCATTAACTGGGATAAGTTAGCGGCGTGCAAGCAAAAGACGGATGAAAGTGTCTCCGATTTCTTTACTCGCTTCGAGGAGACTTTCATCGACCATAGTGGTCAAGATATGAGTACTGAAGGTGGACAGCGATTGATCGTAGATAAATTTGTCTTTAATTTGCTTCCAGAATTAGCGCATAAAGTGAAACAATCAGAGAGCTCATGGGCTGTTTCTTCCACTGCCCAGATATTAGCTACTGCCCAATATTATAAGAATAGGGATAAGGAAGATAAAGAAAAAGTGGAGAAAAAGACTAGGGAATTAAAAACGAAGGTTCTTCTGCAACAGGCTTATCCTCCTCGTTCTGCTCAGCCCCAATTTCAAGAGCCCCCACAGTTTCAGAAGTTGTTGCAGAAACCAGTATCCTCAGCTCCGCGAGTTCCGTTGGGTCCTAATCAATGCGCCTATTGTAAAGAGGAAGGTCATTTTAAGAATGCTTGTCTGATTTTATTGCAGCATTATGGTGGATCGTTAGCACCACGGGGTCGTGGTGATTCTCGGTCTGCATCCAGAGGTATGGGACGTGGTGCGTCGACTCAGGAAAGACGTCCCTCTCCCCCTCAGGATTCCACTAATTATTTTGATCAGCAAAATTCTCAGTCTGCACAATATTACAACGACGACTATAGTTTTGATAGTGAGAATGTTGATTTTCATACTAGCTAGGACAGACATAGACAAAGTAAGGGAGTCGTATCAGTTCCAGTGGATCAGAAAGGACCTTATGTTAATGTTGTAGCATTAGGTGTTACAGAACCATTTCTCTTGGATACTGGTGCAATGAGAAGTTCCATAATGCATTCCAAACTCCCTGGGGCACCTTTGTCTGGCTTAATGAATGTTTCTGTAGGATTCTCTGGCACCCCAGTTACTAATCCGGTCTCGTGTCCGTTGCCAATTTCTATTGGTCCGTATGATTTGGAAGCTCCGCTTCTTTTAACAACGGGTTGTGGAGAGAATTTGTTGGGTTTGGACTTATTGAAACGCTTGCATGCTACGCTGTATTGTTCACCCTCTGGTGTACATCTCACTTTGGGTGATAAATTGACTTCTCCGATGTATGTATCTAAGGAACAGCTGCCACTTGAACTGCGTTCACTTCCTCCTATGCTTTGGGCTACGGGTCCGAATGATGTTGGTTTGCTTCAAATTCCACCGTATGTGATTACTGTTAAACATGACGTTAAGCTGCCACGTGTTCCTCAATACAAAATATCTAACGATGGTGAGAGAGCTTTGTTGGCTATTGTCCAAGACTTGGTTCAGAAGGGTGTAGTCGAAGAGACTAGAGGGAATGTTTGCAATAACCCTGTTTTGCCTAATCTTAAACGTACTGATCCCTCTCAGCCACCTGTGTAACATTTTGGAATTGATCTTCGAGAGGTCAACAAAATTGTTGTCCCTCAGTTTCCTGTTGTGCCAGATATCACTGCTTTGCTCACTATGATTCCTGCTTCAGCAGTTTGGTTTTCGGTTATTGATCTTAAAAATGCTTTCTTTAGCATTCCTATTGCTGAGGAGAGTAGGGATGTCTTTGGTTTCTCTCTCTCGGAGGCCGAAGCTTCCGGTTTAAGCGTGCACCTCAAGGCTATTGTGAAAGTCCTTCAATATATAGCCAAGCTTTGAAGTCTCAGCTTGACACCTTTTCTATGCCCTCGGGTGCTACTCTTATTCAATACGTTGATGATTTGTTAGTGTCTGCTGATTCGGAAGACGCCTGAAATGGCAGAAACCGGTCCCCGGAAGCTTGTTTCCTTCCCAGTGTAAGAATTGGCTTTTGTAGTCTGGTCTGCCCTGTTCCCATGATGCACTGGGCCAGGGACAGACTAATTTGCATACAGCCAGGTTCTGAAACTGGGATGGTGCAATGAGCTAAAAAACGGTGTTGGATCTAGCCCTGATCTCTTGACTGGGTGAGAGTACTCTGCTTAATTCAGAGACGCTGTCCATCACTACCCCTTGTTGTAAATAATTTTGTCCACCCTAAGCGTGGAAGGGTATACTCAGATGTGAGTCCCTTGCTCATTGCACCATCAGGATTCAAGCAAGCCGGGCCGAAGACGCCTGAAATGGCAGAAACCGGTCCCCGGAAGCTTGTTTCCTTCCCAGTGTAAGAATTGGCTTTTGTAGTCTGGTCTGCCCTGTTCCCATGATGCACTGGGCCAGGGACAGACTAATTTGCATACAGCCAGGTTCTGAAACTGGGATGGTGCAATGAGCTAAAAAACGGTGTTGGATCTAGCCCTGATCTCTTGACTGGGTGAGAGTACTCTGCTTAATTCAGAGACTCTGTCCATCACCACCCCTTGTTGTAAATAATTTTGTCCACCCTAAGCGTGGAAGGGTATACTCAGATGTGAGTCCCTTGCTCATTGCACCATCAGGATTCAAGCAAGCCGGGCCGAAGACGCCTGAAATGGCAGAAACCGGTCCCCGGAAGCTTGTTTCCTTCCCAGTGTAAGAATTGGCTTTTGTAGTCTGGTCTGCCCTGTTCCCATGATGCACTGGGCCAGGGACAGACTAATTTGCATACAGCCAGGTTCTGAAACTGGGATGGTGCAATGAGCTAAAAAACGGTGTTGGATCTAGCCCTGATCTCTTGACTGGGTGAGAGTACTCTGCTTAATTCAGAGACTCTGTCCATCACCACCCCTTGTTGTAAATAATTTTGTCCACCCTAAGCGTGGAAGGGTATACTCAGATGTGAGTCCCTTGCTCATTGCACCATCAGGATTCAAGCAAGCCGGGCCGAAGACGCCTGAAATGGCAGAAACCGGTCCCCGGAAGCTTGTTTCCTTCCCAGTGTAAGAATTGGCTTTTGTAGTCTGGTCTGCCCTGTTCCCATGATGCACTGGGCCAGGGACAGACTAATTTGCATACAGCCAGGTTCTGAAACTGGGATGGTGCAATGAGCTAAAAAACGGTGTTGGATCTAGCCCTGATCTCTTGACTGGGTGAGAGTACTCTGCTTAATTCAGAGACTCTGTCCATCACCACCCCTTGTTGTAAATAATTTTGTCCACCCTAAGCGTGGAAGGGTATACTCAGATGTGAGTCCCTTGCTCATTGCACCATCAGGATTCAAGCAAGCCGGGCCGAAGACGCCTGAAATGGCAGAAACCGGTCCCCGGAAGCTTGTTTCCTTCCCAGTGTAAGAATTGGCTTTTGTAGTCTGGTCTGCCCTGTTCCCATGATGCACTGGGCCAGGGACAGACTAATTTGCATACAGCCAGGTTCTGAAACTGGGATGGTGCAATGAGCTAAAAAACGGTGTTGGATCTAGCCCTGATCTCTTGACTGGGTGAGAGTACTCTGCTTAATTCAGAGACTCTGTCCATCACCACCCCTTGTTGTAAATAATTTTGTCCACCCTAAGCGTGGAAGGGTATACTCAGATGTGAGTCCCTTGCTCATTGCACCATCAGGATTCAAGCAAGCCGGGCCGAAGACGCCTGAAATGGCAGAAACCGGTCCCCGGAAGCTTGTTTCCTTCCCAGTGTAAGAATTGGCTTTTGTAGTCTGGTCTGCCCTGTTCCCATGATGCACTGGGCCAGGGACAGACTAATTTGCATACAGCCAGGTTCTGAAACTGGGATGGTGCAATGAGCTAAAAAACGGTGTTGGATCTAGCCCTGATCTCTTGACTGGGTGAGAGTACTCTGCTTAATTCAGAGACTCTGTCCATCACCACCCCTTGTTGTAAATAATTTTGTCCACCCTAAGCGTGGAAGGGTATACTCAGATGTGAGTCCCTTGCTCATTGCACCATCAGGATTCAAGCAAGCCGGGCCGAAGACGCCTGAAATGGCAGAAACCGGTCCCCGGAAGCTTGTTTCCTTCCCAGTGTAAGAATTGGCTTTTGTAGTCTGGTCTGCCCTGTTCCCATGATGCACTGGGCCAGGGACAGACTAATTTGCATACAGCCAGGTTCTGAAACTGGGATGGTGCAATGAGCTAAAAAACGGTGTTGGATCTAGCCCTGATCTCTTGACTGGGTGAGAGTACTCTGCTTAATTCAGAGACTCTGTCCATCACCACCCCTTGTTGTAAATAATTTTGTCCACCCTAAGCGTGGAAGGGTATACTCAGATGTGAGTCCCTTGCTCATTGCACCATCAGGATTCAAGCAAGCCGGGCCGAAGACGCCTGAAATGGCAGAAACCGGTCCCCGGAAGCTTGTTTCCTTCCCAGTGTAAGAATTGGCTTTTGTAGTCTGGTCTGCCCTGTTCCCATGATGCACTGGGCCAGGGACAGACTAATTTGCATACAGCCAGGTTCTGAAACTGGGATGGTGCAATGAGCTAAAAAACGGTGTTGGATCTAGCCCTGATCTCTTGACTGGGTGAGAGTACTCTGCTTAATTCAGAGACTCTGTCCATCACCACCCCTTGTTGTAAATGATTCGGAAAATGTCTGTAAAACTGCAACTGTGTCGCTTCTGCAACATTTGTCTGATTTACACCATAAAGTATCATCTTCTAAGCTGCAATATTGCCGACAAGAAATTACCGATTTAGGTCATCTCTTGTCGATGGAGGGAAGGCGATTGACCCAGAACGTATTCATGCAATTGCACGGATGCCTGTACCATCCACACAAAGAGAGGTGCGTGCTTTCTTAGGCATTACCTCTTACTGTAGACAGCAGATTCCGAATTTTTCCCTACTTGCTAAACCTCTGTTGGCACTCACTCTTAAAGATACGCCCCAGCCTCTTCCTTGGGCTGATGATTGTCAAAAGATTTTTTCTGATTTACGTACTGCCTTGTGTTCTGCTCCTGTGTTGGGTACTCCAAATTACAGTAAACCTTTTACACTCTATGTTCATGAAAGGGAAGGTTGCGCATTATCAGTCCTGACACAACGATTTGGAGACAAACAAAGGCCATGTGCCTATTTTTCGGCTACATTAGATCCGGTAGCTAAGGCATTACCTAGTTGCCTTAGAGCAACAGCAGCAGCGGCGATTTCTATTCGTCAATCTGCTGGATTGGTGTTGGATCATACTCTTAACGTTATGGTGCCACATGCAGTAGATACTCTTCTTAATAGGACGAAAACCCTGCACTTAAAGAGCACCCGTTTGTCCGGATATGAGTTAACACTTTTAGCTAGTCATATACATATCAAAAGATGTAATGTTCTAAATCCAGCAACATTGTTGCCTGTTTTGGATGAGAAAAATGTACAAGATCAACATGATTGTTTTCTTCGTACAGAAGAGGAAACAAAGGGTCGAATCGATCTGAAAGATACACCACTTGTGGATCCGGATGGGATCCTGTGGGTAGATGGGTCTTGTTTCAAGCTTCCTAATGGCGAGACGACAGCTGCTTATGCTGTTACAACTTTGCACACAGTGGTAGAAACTGCACATATTTCACAGAACTCAGTGCAAGCTACAGAGTTGATTGCATTAACGAGAGCATGTGTGTTGGCGAAAGGGAAAAGAGTGACTGTTTATACAGACAGTCAGTATGCGTTTGGCGTTGCCCATAGTTTTGGTAGTTTGTGGAGGGAAAGAGGATTCTTTACCTCCCACGGCACTAAAATACAGCATGGTCAGTTAGTAACTGACCTTCTTGAATCACTTGCTTTACCTACTCAAATAGCGATTGTAAAGTGCAGTGCACATAAAAAGATTACTGATGATGTGGGTCGAGGAAATGCGTTTGCGGATGAAATAGCGAGGGAAACAGCGAGGAATGTTGAAAGTCGCATGTATGTTGCAGGCCCTGCAAGATGGGTCGCAGAAGGTGGTATGTGTGAAAACACAATAGAAAGCGTGAAAGCGATTCAGAATGAGGCCACTGAGAAAGAATTGAGTACGTGGAAAGAGAGTACGGGAATGTTGGATACGACGGGATGTTGGACGGAATTATCAGAGCATCAGCGATGGTTGTTACCAGATGCGTATCTATTACCTGTAGTTACTATGGCTCATGGTCCAGCCCATATTAATTCAAGGGGTATATGCAAACTTTTAGCTCCAGTATGGCAAAATGAAGGTATTCCCAAATGTGCAGAAAATGTGGTGAAACATTGCATTATTTGTTTGATGCACAATCCAGGAAAGGGAACTCCAACTCCTGCAAGTTATTTTGCTCCCCTACGTATCCATTTGAGGTACTGCAAATAGACTATATCCATATGGAACGTTTTAACAATCTCAAGTATGTCCTGGTGGTGGCGTGTGCCTTTTCCAGGTGGATAGAGGCCTACCCCCTAAAGGACAACACTGCCTTGTCCACTGCTAAAATCCTTTTGAAGGAATTTTTCCCAAGGTTTGGTTTGCCGTGCATTGTCTGGAGTGACAATAGGAGTGAATTTGTAGGCCAAATTATGCAGAAGGTGTGTGTGGGCCTTGGTATTAGACAGAAATTCTATGCATCAAACCATCCTCAGTCAGCGGGTCTGGTAGAATGCTATAATGGCACTCTCAAACTTAAGTTAGCGAAGATTCAGGCCAGCACAGGTCTTTCTTGGCCTGATGCCTTGCCTTTGGCACTTCTTTCAACTAGAACGACTGTTCATTCTCGTTTGGGGCTTAGCCCATATGAGATTGTTTTTGGACACCCAGCCAATGTTTGGGGAGTCCCCAGACCCAAAAAGTACTCAGACATTCCGTATCCGTTGTTGGTTGACTACTTGCATGACCTCACCACTATATTGCATGTTATTCGTCAACAGGTCCAAAACGCTTTGCCGGAGGCCTCCTTGGATTGAGGACACTCCATCCAACCTGGAGACTGGGTCTGCATTAAAAACTTCCAGAGGAAGAAGAATTTGGAACCTCGTTGGGGGCTACCGAGACAAGTTCTACTAACCACTCGTACAGCTCTAAAAGTCATTGGAAAGAAGAATTGGATCCACGGCGTGCATTGCAAACGGGTACCATTGCCTATACCTTATGACCAGTGCGTCCGAGAGGGTGTTGGTGATAGAGAAGGTGAGAAAGTACCCAGATTTGTACCGTTCATCAGAGCACGCCTGGATTGGACTAGCTCAGAGAAGGAAGACGACAACGTCTTACAGGAAGCTGTACCTTTACATTTAAGACTGAATACAACAGATCCAGAAACTTTATTCAAGGACCAATCGAAACTTGGAAAGAGATGATACAACCTGAGAAGGAGGTTGCCTAAAGACAATTAATTTTGTGTTTCATAATTCTGTTTGTATTTCAAAAAGAAACGTTCCTTTTTCCTTTATCCATCAAGTTGCAGGGTCACGGTAGGAGTCTTGAGCTGTGACCTGAATAGTGACTAGGTCAACAGGACTTGCAGTGTCATAGGACGGCTAACAATCACAGCCAAGTGATTAAGGAAGATTATCTTGAGCAACGCCTTTAGAGTAATGGATAGTGCAGGAAAAGGGAGTGATATTAAAATGACGAAAAGAGCTCATTATAAGAAATTATTATTCAGTCATTGTGGCGTAGCATTGTGTGTTTTAGTATGTTTATGCAGTTTATTAGCATGCATAGGATGGCTTGTACATATCATGCAGCTAGCACCTGTTTCTACTTCGGTTTCTCTAATTTCCCCTACTACTGTTTCTCCGCATAGATTTTACTCACTCCCAGACCATGAGCAAATGAGAAGAATGGAATATTTTAACAATTCATTCATTCAATTGTTACACCAGCATCAATTGATAGTAAATACTACTGATTGTTGGGTTTGTGGTCTCATGCCGCATAATACAGAGAGAGGAATGCCGTATCTAGTCCTTCCATTTTCTTATGAAGGTTCTGCTTGGGCTTATCTGGCTATGTTTTCCAATGCATACCAGAATCAACTTCGATATCCTCCTGGTGGGTACTATAATGGTGGAGTGGATTTCAGTCACAGTCCTTTGATAAAGGGAATAGTAACTTTGGCAAAGATTGCTGATATTAGCAAAATTCCCGAAGATGAGAAGAAAGCATATGATGGATGGAATGTGACTCGTTATACTATCAGCCTCACTGACAAAGTTATACAGAAGAGATTTACACCGATTTGGGTCCTACCCCAAAGAGGTCATTTGTGCCTGCAAATAAATGGCCAGAATACCAAAATTAAGCAAGAGAAAGGTAATTGTTCCCATACATATGTCTATACACCCCTGATTTCTTCTCCATTAGTACCGTCTCAAGGGACATATTTTATTTGTCACGACAGAGCTTATACATGGCTTCCCACATATTTTTCGGGAACATGTTATATAGCTTTTGTCCTTCCCCCTACATATACTGATTCCGCTGATCACCATAGAAAGAGATTTGGTAGAGGAGTTGTAGATTCGGAGGACACAGCTGGACAAGAGGGAGGAGATTTTCTGAAAGGGGTTCTTCCCTTTTGGGGTCCAATGGCCAATAGCAGAAACATTAGACACCTGATTCGTGTGGTTGATGCCACAATAAACGGAACTTCTGAATCATTGAAGAATTTGACAGCCGAACTTCAGGCAGATCATCTTATGACTTTACAGAATAGGATGGTTCTAGACATAGTTCTTGCAGATACAGGTAGAGTCTGTAAACTGATTGGGTCTAGTTGCTGCATTTATATTCCTGATAATGCCCCTACAGTATACCAAGCCATCTCTAAGCTACATGTCATCTCTGAATCCATTCATCAGGACACTGGAGATTGGACTGTGATGGGATGGTTTTGGGGACTACTGCCACTTGGGGATGGAAAGTGTTAACTGTCCTTGGAATGATTCTAGCAATAATCTTCTCTTGCTGTCTCTGTTTACAGTGTGGCCCAGCTATTTGTGGACTTTGTGCCACTGTCTGTGTTTCCAAGCCAGTAGCATAGCAAACAGAGAATATTAGGATGATGTTGCAGCAACAACTCAATGACCTCATGACCATTGATATCGACTCAGACTAACATGGGTCCCTTTGTGCCTTGCCTGAGTATGGCAAAAGGAGGGTCTGAGGTTACGTAGTTTTCGGCTCCGCTTCGTATTCAGCCGCAATTTTGTGCTTAGCCACCATTTTGTGTTGCCTCACTCAGGCAGCACGGCTAACGCGGTAAATATGGTGTTTTTGCCTTTTCAGCTGCTACGTGTCTTTCCTGTTAAAGAACAACCCTTGTCCATGTTTACAAAACCGATGTCAGGGTCTGGACGAGTTCGTAAAGCCATGTCTAGACTGATTAATCCATGTCTTACTCCACTGTTTGGGTCCCACCATTCTTCTCTTTTTTATCTTGGTTAACTGGCCTTCACCATTCTCTTTGTGTGTTCTCTTGTTACATAGCCCTTCCTTTGAAGCATTCTACACATGTTCTACCACCTGCAAATTGAATTACGGGCACTAGTGTTGATTAACCCGAGGGGAGCAGAGCACACGGGGTCTAAAAGGAGGGTGTGTTTTGGACATCCGATAGCTTGTTTTCCAACTATTCCTATTTGTCAGTTTTGTGTGTATTGGGAGTTGTCATTGTAAACTTGTTCTGTATAATAGACTGTACGCCACGGAATGAAGTGGCAGTCTCTTGAGAACCTACCTGTGTGGTACTTCTTAGATAACTGTGCTTAGCTGCAGCAAATAAATCTGCTTTTCTACGCCTAACAGAGTGTCTCGTGTCTCTGTCTGTCGAGGCAGGTGAACCCGGAGATCCTAGGCGTGCCCTGCGCCGCCTGGCCCATAAGGTCAGGTTCTCCACATCAAAAACTATTTATTGTTCCATAAGGATAAGAAGTTTTATGATGGAAAAAGAAGAAGAAAGACTACTTCAGCAAAGGGCTTACCAGACGAAACTGCTTAAAATGAGCCATGAAACAAGGCGTGGTTCACACCGAGAGAGAATCTATTGCAGCCAGGCAAAAAACAGCAAACCAACCAAATTGTGTGTGCCACAACCTTCTCAGGAGTTACCAATTTAACAAAGAACTCGATCTGAATAAATTATAAGATTTCACGGGCTTCCAACCCTTCAAAGAACTGCCGATGTTTGCACTGAAATGTAACTAAAACATATGAGACAATCTTGTAAGATATAACACAACACTGAAACCCCGGAGCCCAACTCTAGGTTCCTTTTTTAATCTCCCCCAAGTGAGAGGCCACCACAGATGTGGGTACTGCTCCACATGCGATAGTACCACTCAAGGCAACACATTTAAATACAGGGCCTTTAAGAATAAAAATGCAGAATTTAGTAACTGCAATACAAAAAATGTAGAGCACTGTGTACTAGGCCCCTGTGAGAAAGCCTATACAGTAAATACCAACTAAGAAATAGGGAAGTGCATTTTTCAGCCAAAATCAATCAAGAGGAATTTGTATAGAGCTGCTTGTCACCCGTGTGGGAATCCTTTAGCTTGCTGCTGGGTTCAGTCAAAAATCCAGGTCTTGAGCCCCTTCCTGAAGTCGGTGAGAGATAATGCAGTGCAGAGTTAGAGGGGGAGGGTGTTCCAGGCTTTTGCAGCACAATGGGAGAAGGATCTTCCTCTCTGGGCGGCTGCGGCGTTGGAGAGAGATCTCTGTGAGGGCAAGGGGTGCTGAGCACAGGTTTCTAGGTGGTCTGTGGAAATGCTGGCAGAGGTTCAGGTGGGCTGGTCCTAGGTTGTGTAGGGCATCCTAGACGTGGAACAGGAGCTCCAAGTGGCATGTCTTCGGAACTGGAACTCAGTGGTGGTCCTTCAGGTGCTGAGTGATATGATTTCTCTTGGGCAGGTTGAGGATCAGTCTGGCCACTGTATTCTGGATTGATTATAGTCTTTGCATGAGGCTGGAGGCGGTGCCTGCGTAAGCTGTGTTGCCATAGACTAGTCAGCTGGTTATGAGGGTCTGTGTTATGGTCTTCCTGCTGCTGATGTGTATTCACTTGAAGATTCTGAAGAGCATTCAGCGCATGAGGAAGCAGGTTGAGGCAACAATGTTGACTTGTCGTTTCAAGGATAGTTTGCTGCCAAGGTTTTGGCCGAGGTTGCGGGCGTAGTCTTTAGACTCAGGTGGGTCTGATCTGCAGGCCATCAGGATTTGTCACAGTGGGAGGTGAGTTTGCCGAAGATGAGGACTTCCCTCTTGTTTGTGTTTAGCTTGTGGCAGTTTTGTGGGATACGTGTCAAAAGCTGCAGAGAGGTCAAGTAGGATCAGAGCTACGGATTCTCCTCTGGCAAGTAGGGTGCAGATGCCATCTGTTGCTGTGATCGGAGCTGTCTTGGTGCTGTGATTGGGTCTGAAGCCGGATTGTAAGGGGTGCAGTCGTTTATTCTTCTCCAGGTGTTTGGTGAGTTGGAGGCTGATGGCCTTCTCCAGAACTTTGGCGGGGAACAGGAGTAGCGAGATGGGTGATAGTTCAGGAGCTCACTGAGGTATGCTGATGGTTTCTTGAGGGGTGGGCTGACCTCAGGGTGTTTCCACGTGTTGGGGAAGGTGGCCATGGTTATCGAAATGGCAGAAACCGGTCCCCGGAAGCTTGTCTCCTTTCTGGTGAAGAATTGGCTTGGTAGTTTGGTCTGCCCTGTTCCCATGATGCACTGGGCCAGGGACAGACTAATTTGCATATAGCCAGGTTCTGAGCTGGGATGGGGCAGTGAGCTAAATAACGGTGATGGATCAAGCCCTGATCTGTGGACTGGGTAAGAGTGGTCTGCTTAATTCAGACACTCTGTTCATCACCACCCCCTTTTCTGAATCATTTTGTCCACCATAAGCGTGGAAGGGTATACTCAGACATGAGTCCCTTGCTCACTGCTCCATCAGGATTCAAGCAAGCCGGGCCGACGACGCCTGAAATGGCAGAAACCGGTCCCCGGAAGCTTGTCTCCTTTCTGGTGAAGAATTGGCTTGGTAGTTTGGTCTGCCCTGTTCCCATGATGCACTGGGCCAGGGACAGACTAATTTGCATATAGCCAGGTTCTGAGCTGGGATGGGGCAGTGAGCTAAATAACGGTGATGGATCAAGCCCTGATCTGTGGACTGGGTAAGAGTGGTCTGCTTAATTCAGACACTCTGTTCATCACCACCCCCTTTTCTGAATCATTTTGTCCACCATAAGCGTGGAAGGGTATACTCAGACATGAGTCCCTTGCTCACTGCTCCATCAGGATTCAAGCAAGCCGGGCCGACGACGCCTGAAATGGCAGAAACCGGTCCCCGGAAGCTTGTCTCCTTTCTGGTGAAGAATTGGCTTGGTAGTTTGGTCTGCCCTGTTCCCATGATGCACTGGGCCAGGGACAGACTAATTTGCATATAGCCAGGTTCTGAGCTGGGATGGGGCAGTGAGCTAAATAACGGTGATGGATCAAGCCCTGATCTGTGGACTGGGTAAGAGTGGTCTGCTTAATTCAGACACTCTGTTCATCACCACCCCCTTTTCTGAATCATTTTGTCCACCATAAGCGTGGAAGGGTATACTCAGACATGAGTCCCTTGCTCACTGCTCCATCAGGATTCAAGCAAGCCGGGCCGACGACGCCTGAAATGGCAGAAACCGGTCCCCGGAAGCTTGTCTCCTTTCTGGTGAAGAATTGGCTTGGTAGTTTGGTCTGCCCTGTTCCCATGATGCACTGGGCCAGGGACAGACTAATTTGCATATAGCCAGGTTCTGAGCTGGGATGGGGCAGTGAGCTAAATAACGGTGATGGATCAAGCCCTGATCTGTGGACTGGGTAAGAGTGGTCTGCTTAATTCAGACACTCTGTTCATCACCACCCCCTTTTCTGAATCATGGTTATCGAGGCATTGAGGATTGAGGTGAGATGGTGGCTAATTATTTCTTTTCTAAGGTTGAAGAGTCTGTGGGGGCAGGGGTTGGTGGGTGCTCCTGAGTGGATAGTGTTCATCAGAGTGGTAATGTACAGAGTAGTGAGTTGTTCCTGTTCAGCGAGTGGGTGGTTGGTGGAAGTGGTCGATCAGGGGCCCTAAAGGTTGGATGGTTGGGGTCAAATTTTTTATAGATGGATGCTATCTTCTTGTGGAAATGGTAGGTGAGGGCGACTCAGAGTTCCTGGGATGTTGGGGTAAAGGTTTCTGTGGCTGACGGGCTGGTGAACTCCTTGATGATGGTGAAGAGTTCCTTGGCTTGGTTGCTGCTTGCGGCAATCCAGTGGGATTGGACCTTTGTATTGCAGCTTTGATCAGTCGATGGTAGTCATTAAGGGCTGATTGGAGGATGGCTCTGTCTGTGAGATTCATGCTGGTGGGCTATCTTCTGTCAAGTTGTTGGCACCTGCATTTTGACATGTAGAGTTCAGGGGTGAACCAGCTCGGTGGCTTGGGGGTCTGTGTGTTTTGTTTGGTGAGGGCAAATCAGACGGTACTGGTGAACCAGTATTTGAAGTTCTGTACTGCCTGGTCAACATTGGTGGTGTCTTTGGGTTGTGTTGTGCAGAGGGTGTCGGTCCACTGTTGCTTGGTGACTTTTGATCAGCTGCAAAAGGGGGAACTGTGTCCGTAAGGGGGGTGTGGGAAGGTCTGGCAATGGTGAAGTGTACGATGAAGTGGTCCAACCAAGTGAGTTCTGAGCTGTGGTGGTATTTGATTCTGTTGCTGGACTTGAAGGTGGGGTCCTGCATGTGTCCAACTTTGTGTGTGGGGTCCGTGACTAGTTGCTTGAGTCCAATGTTGTCAATTCTTTCCAGGAAATCGGTGGAGCTTTTGTTGGCTGTGTGGTCCAGGTGGAAATTGAGGTCTTCCAGTAAGATGTAGTGTTTGGATTCAATAGGAAGCAGGGTGATGAAGTCAGGGATGGCAGTGCTGAGGTTGGTTTTGGGTCCTGGCGGTCTGTATGCAATGGTTTTATTGAAAGTCGTGTTATTTCTGTGCGGAGCTGTAGGACCATGTGTTCCATGACTGGCAGGATTTAATCTTTGGAAATGGTACAAGTGATCTATTCCTTTTGTATAATGGCAAAGCTGCCTCCAGGTCTGTTGGTGCAGTTGCAGTGTTTTATTTTGTATCTTCTGGGGGTAGCCACAACAATGTTCAGGTTGGCTGCAGGTGTGAGCCAGGTTTCTGTGATGAACAACATGTTGTGGGTGAGGGTGGAGATCGAGTTGCAGACTTTGGTGGCATGTTTGCATAACGATCTGGCATTGAGCAGAAGGCAGGTGAGTTGTGCCGGTGGAGTCTTCTCTTACGGTGCTGGTGAGGCACAGGTTGCTGTGGCGGTGATCAATGTTGAGATCACAGTGAAACAGTAGCAAAGGCAGGAAAAGGGTCCAGCTGTGGCTGTGGAGCAAGGCAGCAGTTGTTGGTGTGCCTGAGGTCCAGGGCATGAAGTTCGGCAGATAAGTACCAGTGGGAGTGTGGAGGTCCAGGGTTTCTGGTACATGGCATGGTCCAGGCGCGGATGAGCACAGATGGGCGCAGATGGGCATTCCTTTGGTGCACCTTCAGCAAGTGCAGTGGCCTACATAAGTAGTCCTGGAGGTGGGAGGGGAAAAGCGGGAGGTGGGAGATCAGGGGAAACACGGCTGGAAGGGAAGCATGGAGAGAGCAGCTGAGATGCAATAGCAGTGGGACCAATGGCCAGAAGTGAGCAATGAAGGAATTGACAGCAGAAAGCAAGTGAATTTAACAAAGTAAACAAATAAATTAAGACAAAAGTAAAACCAAACAGAGAAGGAACTATAACAAACGTAAAGGGGCCCCTAAATTACTGGCAGGTAATTAGAGGGAAGCAGTGGGGCAGAGTTCGGACTGTAGGCAAGAACTGGAGTCCCTGACACATGGAGGTGAGTCCCAGTGTTAGGAGCCAAGCAGGGGGAGTGGGGCAGAGACCCAGAGAGGCTACAAATCACACAGCCACTGCAAAATAATGCATTATCCTATTGCAGAACATTATGTGGAAACAAACCATGCAATGACAGAACTTAGGCTTGAAATAAAACCTTATGTATATTGAATTTGACTGGTTACATTTCTATATGCTTGTTATCATATATTTGCTGTTTTACAGTTGATTGAGTTTGATATTGATATTATATACTCTATTTCGAAATTGTTGACAATGCGAGGTTTTGATTGATGGCATTTTTGCTGTCGATATTTTTTATATTGACATACGGATTTAGGAAAATTGATATTATGGTCATCAATGTTTTTGTCATAATATTTTTGTACCTCAACATTCTTGTATTAAATATCGTACCATACAAACTTTTAAGGAGTACACTCCTGTGATGTCAGCGTTGACTAATGGCTGCTGAAATCACTATTAGAGCTGGAGACCTATAGGTCCTACATGAGTTTGTTTTATTTGCATGCTTAAAATTGGATTTTCCTGGTATGCCTACATTCCCTAGAAGGACTGGAATGCATGAGTGCAGAAATTTGGTTGAGGCTCATATCTGTGCTAAACTAAACAATCACCTGTCAGGGGTTGAGTGCAGAATTAAAGCAAGTATTTTCCTTGTTAGCGTGGCATGCCCTTCTGATTAAGTGATGATTTGTTGCAATAGCTTTGTGAGAATGAAAGATAGAGGTGTAACTCAAATTATGCTCACATATAGTATCTAGGAAGTTCAGTGGCCCTTGGACTTTTCTTCTTCTCAAAAGGTCTACATTCCTATTTGGCGATGGAGCCATCCAGTGGTAGAGAAATTATATTTTGCAGATTTAGTAGCCAGTGCCTTACTTTGGCATAACACTTCTCCCTGACCGCCAGTGGTCGAGATGTATGGTACGAATTATTTGCAGTAGTGTTGCTTTACACCCCAAGAGCCACTGTGTTTTATCATTTTATGTAATGGTATGTTACTTTCAGTGTATTAAATACACTTAGTGCTGCAGCTTCTTGGCACTGACTACGACTTGACGCTAAGGAGAAGACACAAAATAATGTTGTTTTGCCATGACCTTCTAAATTGATGTTTGTCATAAACCTTATTTGACATTAAAATAATCTAAAACCGTGAACTACTGAGTAAAGAACCACATCTAACAGTAAGCCAAGTCTTTCTAGAGTTCGGGCATAGACTGCCCTACTGGAAATCACAAGCGCTTTAAAATTAATAATTAGGACAAATTAGCAGCCAGTGTATCTCTATATAGTGATTCATAGGAAAGGGAATATTGGCAATAGAGCACTGTGCTACAATACATAGGACAGTTTGTGAGAGTATCTTAATGACCTGCGTCATAATATATTTAGTAAATAGCGTTACATTTCACCCATGTTCCAATTCTAGTATTCCATCAAGCATTGGTAGCTGTAGCTGACACTATGTTCTATGGCTCCTGTACTATTTGCACTTTTATCCACAATATTATGTTTGATGGGGATACTTCCCTGGATTTTTAAGTGTGCGGTTTGTCTGAATTGAATAGGAAATTGGGCTTGACTGTTCGCCCAAGTATCTGATTGACTTTACAACTGATATCGTATTTGTAATATTTTGGATATGTGTATATGCAGTGTACAATTGTAGAAGAAGAGCCCCTTGTGGGTCACAAAAAAAATATTCTGGGGCTTGGGCCAAATCTGCCCCCATCAGAGACACCAGTGGAAGTGCACCAAAACATCCAGATTCCACAGGGTTTGTGGTGGAAACATAATTCATTAATCAAAGTACAAATATTTAACTTACAGAAAAAACGGAACTTGCAGGGCCACCTTCCACGATAATCATAACCTTAATCGAACCTTCTTAATTTAATATGATTAGCATTCATATGTTGGAACTTGCAGGGCCACCTTCCACGATAATCATAACCTTAATCGAACCTTCTTAATTTAATATGCTTAGCATTCATATGTTGGAACTTGCAGGGCCACCTTCCACGATAATCATAACCTTAATCGAACCTTCTTAATTTAATATGCTTAGCATTCATATGTTGGAACTTGCAGGGCCACCTTCCACGATAATCATAACCTTAATCGAACCTTCTTAATTTAATATGCTTAGCATTCATATGTTGCTTTAAGAAAATAAAATATGTGTGGGTCATTAAAATGTGAGAATAGCATGTGTGCACAAATTCATTAGAGAACGAATAATTTCAGCTTATGTGCTCCAGGCATTCACACGTCCATTGAACATAAACTATGCATGCCATAGCTAAAATATGCTGTTCTTTTCTTGTTGATGTGTGCAGTGCTTGATAGATAATAATGCTGTAAATTAAGTTCCTCTTTCAAGTCCTTCTTTTCTTTTAAAAACTATAACATTTTCATATCCAGTGTTCCGTTTTAACTTCCATTATCCCGAAATTCCATTTCCGTTTGAGAGACCTTCTTTGTTGGGTAGATGCAAACCTTTCAGAAGCCCACATTTTCACATGAAAAAATAAATACATTATGTACTGTTTATTCCATTGATCTACTCTTTCTAAAACACAAACCATCTCAGATGATTACTTAATGCTGTCAGATGCTGTAAACATGTCGGTGCGGTGCTGTCAACAGCAGGGCTATTGATGCCTCTGCGAGCTTCAGAGATGTTAGTGGTAAAATAATTTGCTTATCTCTTTTTCTTTTCCCTCGACATCACTCGTGATGGATGTCAGATCCAGTGAAGGGTGGTCCAAGCATGATCTTTGCAGGTTCAAAGATAGGCTTTGCTCCATTCAAGCATTCTTTCTTCGTGAAACACTGTTCCACGAGTTTTTAATGTTGCTCTCTGTTTACTGCCAAATTTGTTATTCGTCATAAATACTGCAATTTCACGAATTTTTCTTTTATTTTCTCACATTGAAAACAATGTGAGCATCATTTCAATTCCTTAACATGATTTCACTTCATAACAATGTTTATGCAGATAACTGACTTATTTTGATCACCCATGCGTAGTATTTTATTACTTTTGATCAGATAGCTTTGTGAGTTAATGCGACGCTCTATAAACAACATATAAAACACCACTTTTGTTACCTTGTTATTATGTTTCATTTAAAAATGCTGCGATGAGTCCGACATTCGAGGCCGTTGCCATCTTTTTGATCTCTGCCCGATAGCAGGGCCTGCTGTAGAGTGGCTCGTGAATATTCGAGAACTGGGTTCACATAACTCTATGTCATTATTTAAGTCCAAATTGTAATTCAATCAAAATGTATCATGGTTTTCTGAGCTTCATTGGTATAAAAATCCATTTTCGACTTCATCAAAAAACAACCTGTATAAACAAATTCTTCAGCATACATTCCAGATAAATGTTGATAAATGCTTGTTCTTTTTAAAAAAAAACTGTTCTTTTTTAACTAGAAGGTGTCTTGTTTACTGGAAAGAACCTGGGGCCGGATGTGCGAAAGCTTTTTGCATTTCTTAACAAGCCGAATTGCAATTTCTGCCCATCAAGAAATGCAAAACAGCCATTGTACAAAAGCCAAAACTAATCGCAATTTGCGATTTCTACGTGTTAGAAATTGCAAATTGCAAACACGATTTAGGAAATGCCAATAGGGAATACCTAAAGAACATGTGCAAAGCATCTCCTAAATGCCAATTGGGAATTTAGGAAATGCTATCACCATTGACTCAAAGTCAACGTCAACCATGTGCAAAATTAAAAAAAGATTTTTTAAATGCATTTTTTAATGTGACAAGAAGCGTACATATGCCACTAAGGCATATGTGCACTTACATGTATACTACAAATTTCGGCCTGCCTTCAAGGGGGCCTGAAGCCCAGAGGCACCCTTGAGTATAGATTCCCTAAATTGCGATTTCCTATTAGCAAATCGCAATTTAGGAAATGCAAAACCATTTCCTATTTGCGATTTCCTAATATAGGTTCCTACTTTGTAAGAATTGCTATTAGGACATTGAACATTTTGTACATTTCATTTTGCATTTCCAAAATAGTGATTCCTATGGAATTGCTATTTAGGAAATGCAAAATAAGAATTTCGTACATTGGACCCTTGGAGTATGGGCCAGATGTATGAAACTATTATGCATTTGCAAATGGTGCGAATAGCAAAAATCATCTGTTTGCGAATGCAAAATGGCCTTTCCCAAATTGCTTTCCCAAATTGGAAATTGCAAAAATTGAGAATCCTTATTTTGCAAATTCCATTTTTGCAAATCTCAAATTGCAAATTCGCAAATTGGTAATCGCAGACCAATGTATGAACCATTTGCAAATTGCAAATGATCCCAAATTAGCAATTTTGCATGGGCAAATTACCACCTATTCCAATCAGATGGTAACCAGGTACCAACTAGTTAAACAGGCCCAGAGGGGCTCAAAATCTTTCACAATGGCAGCGCTGTATGTCAGTGAGATGGATGAGGATTCAAGCAGCAGCACAGAGAAGGAGGAGGAGACAAGAATACATTTTTAGAGTGCGCCTAACCCTGTTTTAGTAGACAGAGGAAGAAATCCATGACAAATATAGATTAGCCCCTTCTCTGCGCTGCAAATTATGCCGCGGCGCGGGGGGGCTAGGGGGGGCGTGGCTCTTCGGTGCTCATGACGGCTCCATGCGTCACGAGTCACAGGCGGCGTGTGCTCATGACAGTGTGGTGCCATCATGACCCCACCCACTCATTATTTCGGCCACAAAGGTGGGGAATTAGTGCCGCGTGGGCGGAGCGGTAGCAGCATGATGGCTCCACACCATCATGAGCACACGCCTTAACCACTTGGGTGCTCATGACAGTGTGGAGCCGTCATGAGCACCCAAGTGGTTAAACTCCGCTACAATCCTAGACCTGATAGCTGACCTACATCCACTACTGCAGAATCAGACTCGCAGGACCAATGCCATTCCCACACATGTGCAGTTCCTATGTTCACTTCACCCACTAGCTTCAGGGAGCGACCAGTGGGTGATAGCAGTAGCAGGAGGTGTCTCCCAAAGTGCACGTTTGAACTTTTTCAATGCCTTCTTGGACGTAATGATCCAGAAGACACACCATTCCATTAGATTCCCCACTAAACCACAGGAATTGCATTAGTCTAAAGTATATTTCTACTAGATAGCCAAATTCTTCATGTAAATGGGTGCATTGATGGTAAACAGGTAACCATTTAACCCAGGTGATGAGTATGTGTTCAGGATCAGGAAATCCTTTTGTTTAATCAACATCCAGGTCATATGTACTGTCTCAAACATAATAACTGACATAGTGGCAAAATTTCCCGGCAGTACACATGATTCATTCATTTTCAGACACAATGGTTTATACACATCTCTTTGAGGGTGAATTTGGTGAAGGATACCTGATAGTTAAATGCATGTAGCACAGTCTGGAAGACTCTCTGAATATGGTAAAACAGTCCAGTTACTAACCTATTGACTTTTGCCCTGTAGGTGACAGCGCATATGCTGTGGGCTCCTTCATACCCACCCCATACCAAAACCCTACAACTCAAAGTGAAAGGAAATACAATGCTGTACATTAGTCAACACGCAATGTGACAGAGCATACCTTTGGCCTTCTGAAGAAGAGCTTCCACTGCCTACAGAAAAGTGGAGGTGCACTGCAGTATAGGCTGGAGATATGTTGCAAAATTGTGGCCACTTGTGCCAAGTTGCACGACCTTCCGACAACCAATGGCATACCATTTGACCGGGCAGATTCTAAGTGTGATGAAGAGAATTAACCATGTCCACCCCGCAGAGCACCAGATGGTGCAAGGGCAGCAGATGGTAAACAGAGATGTTTTAAGTGAGCAATGCTGAAACAATGCACTTCATGACTTATTTGCCCCTGTGTTTTATTCACCTTAATCTCAGATAAACTGTATGAACACAACTGTCATCATTTTACATGTGTGTAAATTTGTAGGACATCATAGGATTTAAAATAAACTTGCACAGCATTCTACACTGAGCATCACATGCAACAGGTTACCCTACTTATTGGCATGCCTTTGTCACATCACTATCTACTTTTTACGGGCACGCACAGCACTGGAATGGTCAGTGTGTACACTGTCCTCACTTGATGAGGCCTTGGATGGCGTACCTTGCCTCTCACTCTGCTGTCTGGTTTCAGTCACTGTGGCATTGATGCTGCTGTGGATGAATGCCTCCTCACTGTCCCATGCACCCAGTATACTTGTCTCAGCTATAGTAGCAATGGTGACCTTCCCACAAGGCATCTGGAAAGGACAGCTGTGGCATTGCTCAGGCAGTTTACTGCCTTGGTGTAACCATCCAAACGGCCGAATAGGTGGTGACTTTTTCTGTGTTTGGAGGTATGCTCCCTCTGCATGGTGTTGCAAAGGGCTCTAATGGCTTCTGTCATGTACCTAAGGCTTTCTGTATTTGCCCTATGGCCCTCCGCCACTGTTTTGGTCAACTTCCTGATGCCGCCCTTAATTTCCACCATATTGTTCTTCAGGCGCAACAGCTGGGTTTGCATGTTTTTTAATTGCAGGTGGTGCACCTTCACCATGGTGCCCTCCAGCCCAGCAAAGACAGAGGAGCCCTCTCCTTCCTCAGCAGCACTGTGTGCTCTTGCTCTGCGTCTCCCATGATTGGCGTTGTGATGCTGCAAGTGGGACTGATCACTTTGGTTTGTGCTTGCTCATCTGGCCTCAACTGCAGCTCTTCCTCTGTGTCTTCGCCTTTTACCTCAAATTCATGTAATGGAACCACAGGGTACCTGTGTGTTCTTGGTGCAGGTGTTGTTGGCATTGTGGTGAATGTCTCTTCTTCCCCTGCCTGCTCCCGGGTCTCCTCTGGATCATCTGTTGCTCTGTCATCACCCTGGGGTGCAGGGGTATCTGCAAATGTAGCAAAACAACTTCAGTATTATGGGCCTGATTCTGATGCGGGTTGGAAAGCTTCCCGACCGAATCGGTTTGAAAATGGTTTCCGACCCACTCAGATCGGGAGAGTCCGACCAGCGGAGTACAATGCATCCGGATGCTTCCAGATACGATTTGGTTGGACTCCCATTGACTTCAATGGGAGGATATGTTCCTAACCGAATCATAATTGGGCCCTGGGTTGGAAGGACACATTTCTGATCTGATTTGGAAAGAGCAAATGCCATTAGGAGGCCTTCCTAACCGCATCAGAATCAGGCCCTAGGTGGGAATGCTTTCCTAACCTTATCAGAATCAGGCCCTAAGTGTTTACAGCTTTGTGACATTTTGAACTTTAATGAAAAGTGATTTCATCTACCAAAATACAGTGTGGTCATTGGTCTCTTGGATGTGGTTCTCAACTGCGCCTATGCTGCTAGAAATATTTTTTGTCAATCTTGTGTGCCTGACTATATCTCCCATGATGCATTGCTGGGTGCCTGCCAAGAAGTGGAAGGCATCTTTGATACTTTGTTTGTTATTTTGGTGTCCTATGATTTCATTGTTGAATCACTATTGTTTTTGTTTTGGCTCTGGTGAGAGATTAGTAATGGACATCGTTATACAGCAATGGTCTTATATTACTCGTGGCTCCATTGTCATTTGATCTACTTTCCTAATGGAGTGGCCCGATATTCGTAGAAAGTAAATGCATGCATATACGTTATGGGGGAATGAGAAAAAGGTATATTCCCTTTCATCTGGATTCTATGTTCTCCATGCACCTACACAGCTGAATTTATCACAGAGGTTCTTAAGAGCTTTATGTGATTTATTAGAGTGGAATGGGCATTGTAAATTTCTGTCTAGCCTAGGGTTTAGTGGTAGGTTAAGATTACCTGCTTGGATGAGTGTGGCTGCTTCTGGTATAATTCTGAGTTGTGCAGAGAGTTTACACCAGATGGTGGGGCACCATTTGAGAGTTTGGAAATAATCCATCTTCCTTGCTTGTCTGAGAAACATGATATAATGTCTATTTTTGATTTCACTTTGATCAACGTTAAAACACCATTCTTTTACCAACTGCGGCGGAGCATGCTACATCAGAAAATTGTTTATTTTTGAGATGTCACCTGTGTGAAATCAACCTTGGTTTCTTGAAGATGAATAATATCTCCTTTAAGTTTGTATAAACAGTCAATGATTTACTTGTTCTTGATCCATTGGTTGATTCCTTTTCACATTTAGTGA
This sequence comes from Lissotriton helveticus, assembly GCF_964261635.1. Lineage (NCBI taxonomy): Eukaryota > Metazoa > Chordata > Amphibia > Caudata > Salamandridae > Lissotriton > Lissotriton helveticus. Next base: position 1,031,467,066 of record NC_136063.1, read on the forward strand.
TACTACTTTAAAATTATACGAGGAGCTTGTCATTGGAGGGTCTGTAAAAGCATGTAATTCCTATCTGTGAGTTATTTAAGCTATGTAGTGAGTTACATATTGCATGACTAAGGCCGACTTGGATAGGTGGTTCGATGTAGCAAGGGTTACGTTAAAGTTATGGTAGGGTCTGGCTGAGCTCCAATGACTGATTATCAGGGAGTTTATTAATTCCCAGGGTACAGTGTAAGTTATTTGTTTGACAGTATCCATTCGAGTACAGTAACTCCATTTCATATTAGCGATGATAAATAAAATGGTTAAAAGAAAACCAAAAGGTAGAAAATAAAAAACGCAATCAAATAATGTGATGTAAATAAACAATCCCCCCTTTCTGTAACCCTTCCCCACCCCTCCTCCTCCAGATACACAAAGGGCATGGTGATAAGACGAAAAAACTGCTCCTCCAGGAAAATACAACCCATCAACATAAAATAATAGGTATTTCAAACATTTCCTCAGTAAGGAGACTTCTCAAAGCAACATAGGGAATCGTTTTTAACAGCATGGAACTATAATCAGAGAAGCTTGCTAGTTAGAGTGATCATCTTCCATATGCATACATTATGCGGAGCATTGTAACTAAGGTTATAGGTACATAAAGACATCTTTTCCTACGTGATTTATAGAGCTTCATTAATCAAAGCACATAATCATCAAAGTAGACTACTTGATGCAACTGTAAGCTATATATAATATCTATGCAAGGTATCACTACTGCGGAGGATGGGTAAGACGGTAGTTATTGTCTGTTACACGGTGTTGTTGTTGTTGCCATTTAGTAGGATGCATTTGTGAAAAACGTAGGTTCTCATTGCTTACATTTCGACAGCTGCTCACTGGAATAGAACCATTGTAGGATGTCTATCTATATTACTTAACACCCATATATACATTTAGCACTTTTCTATATCAGATTCTTGCACCCCAAGAGAAGACTAGTCGTAACGCAATTTATAACCGGGTGAGTATGCGAGCAGTAAAACACTCAAATCAAGATAGTGATTAGATCTTGTAGATTAAGTCTTGTGGTTTGAGGTAACCATTTTGGCTTCGCCTTTTTCATCCAAGAATTTCCTGAGTGTAGTGTGATCATTGAAGACATGTAAGATGCATTGTATTGTTACCCGATATCTGGCGGGGCCTGCAAACACAAACTGGCAGTTAATCACTTTCACATTTGGGTACAGGCAACCTCTTGATACGGGGCAACACCCTGTGTCCTGGCGCGTTATTATTCAATTTCGACGCAACAAACTGTAATCAACAGTGATCAGAAATGCTTCTGACAAAAGAAAAGCATTGGCTAATTTCATGTTTTTTGTTTGTTTGTCTCCCGTTTGTCCCTTTTTTACAGGTTTTTACCTCTCACTACTGAATTTGTAGTGATCATATCAAGATAATTTCTTGACCACTGTAAATATTTTTCACACTTCGAGCCTCCTGGGAGGGTGCGCCTTAGCGCGCGCACACCACCGGAGGACTTTGATTTAGGTCCTGATGAATGCTGAGCAAAACGCAATTGACAGCAGAAACATGTTGACCATTGATTCTTACTGACCAGGATCCCGGTTCCTTAATTTAGAACCTGTGGGATCCGCCCACTTTGTTTTTATACAATGCAGATTGGTCTATATTAAAGATTTTTGTAAAGACACAATCCTGCATTTTTTAACACACTCACTACCTCACAAATAGTCACCTCTTAATTTCGGCACTGTTACATTCACCACATCCTGCTCCGCTGCAATCAGGCGTTGTAGCACGCTGGGGGGACATTCGGTCACCCCTGCGGGGACCCGATGATGAAGCATGTCACCAACTAGTGGTGAGTGAGGGTCCTTCTAAACAATTAGGATACTTTTTGTTTTGAACACATGGTGATTTTCAGGCCGTTTTTGTTTCCTCCTGCAAACAGAAGTCAACTGGGTACACTAAGGGAGACAGCGTGTTTTTCCCTGCTGGATGCCAGCATGTATGTGTGAGTCTTGACCACACTTGCGACATCAAGCGGGACAACACCACTTTTATCTTAGTCACTCCTTTGCTGCTAATAAATATAGGTACATAAATACATCTTTTGCTACGTGATTTATAGAGCTTCATTAATCAAAGCACATAATCATCAAAGTAGACTACTTGATGCAACTGTAAGCTATATATAATATCTATGCAAGGTATCACTACTGCGGAGGATGGGTAAGACGGTAGTTATTGTCTGTTACACGGTGTTGTTGTTGTTGCCATTTAGTAGGATGCATTTGTGAAAAACGTAGGTTCTCATTGCTTACATTTCGACAGCTGCTCACTGGAATAGAACCATTGTAGGATGTCTATCTATATTACTTAACACCCATATATACATTTAGCACTTTTCTATATCAGATTCTTGCACCCCAAGAGAAGACTAGTCGTAACGCAATTTATAACCGGGTGAGTATGCGATCAGTAAAACACTCAAATCAAGATAGTGATTAGATCTTGTAGATTAAGTCTTGTGGTTTGAGGTAACCATTTTGGCTTCGCCTTTTTCATCCAAGAATTTCCTGAGTGTAGTGTGATCATTGAAGACATGTAAGATGCATTGTATTGGTACCCGATATCTGGCGGGGCCTGCAAACATAAACTGGCAGTTAATCACTTTCAGTCAGGGACGTAGGACAAGAAAACCCTTTCTGATTTCAACTGTAGACTTAAAATAGGCTCATGAGGCAAAGATTTTGTTGCCTTTTCATTGTATGTGGTTATGCTCCCTCATAAATTCTGTGATTTGCTCGACATGCTGGTAGCGAAGTGTCTTACATATGATAGGGCGTGGTTGAGATTGGTGAGCAATCTTCCTCGTTGGTATTCTGAGTGCCCTACCAAAATCTAGTTGCTTTTTGAAGATTATATCTGTGTTCTTCATGAACCATTTTTCTAAAAAGGGGTTCCATGAGCCTTCTGTTCCCTCTTCTCCTGCAGGGATACCATGGCGTGGCTTGGAGAGCAAGGAAGACGGCAGTGTGAGCCTGCAGCTCCGCTCCAGGGAGACCTTAATGTGATAGAAAGTCTGTGTTCCTGGTGGTCTTTCGAACCAAGAAAGACAGTATTGAGGAGATGATGATCTGGTGAGCAGAAGGATACATTTCCGCTTCCTGTTAGCTCTCGTCTAAGACATCACTGTCAGCTGCCACTCGTCTCTCTTTGGACCTCTTGCAAATACCGCAGGGGTTGGAGTTGCACCGGAGCATACGGGACCTAAGAACATCAAGATTATGAACAGTGCTGGACTTCCAAAATAAGTAGTGAGCAAGTAAGGCAAAAAACAACATCAAAGTGAAACCTAAAAAAACATGGCAAACCGATAGAAATAAGCCACCCACCGCTGCAAGGCCAAGTCTTGCTGAAACGAAAATGGTGACTCCATAGCTATGCCGTACACCAAACAACTTGAAGCGGCAATCTCTCACCCTGCACAATTACCAGCGGCCATGTAACCATCAAACTATCTAGCGTCATCCTGGCATTGAAAACTATTGAGGGCTAAATCACCAATAAAGTGGCATATTGGCATGTGCCACATCACAATATGGCATAAATCTCTGAAAACGTACACTTCTGTCAATGCCGACGTAGGATCACAGATGGGTCCTAATTAACAAATTCCCCCTACCTAACATACACAGCTTCTGAAACATAGCAGAAGGTGAAGTCTGCCATCCAAACAACCTGAATAGCTCTGAGGTTTAACGGGGCCAACTAAATGAATACTGCTACGTGCGATCGCTGAAAGATCAAATCGATCAGCAGAATTAAAATGGCAGCTGAGGGAATTCTGCTTGCCGTAGTCCTGCAAGTGAACACAGTACAAAAGGCAATGTGTGTACTGCCTTGATGATTAGTTAAATGCAATCACCACATACTGAGACATGTACATTTTGCTTGGTCACCTTAGTAGATATAAATTGATGTTACAGCTAATATCATCAACAAGTTTCCAAGACCACATGAGAGCCTTCTACCCTCTATACATGAAATAAAGCAGACCATGTAAATCGTTCAATTGCTGATTGCTCATTAGATGATTTCTGCTATCACCTTGCAGCCAACCACCAGCTTGCCTTGTTGATTGCACAACAGTGACGGTAACACCACAAAATGGCAGCCACGCAATCAGTAAGCTGTCAGCTTACTGGATTCAGCTCGCATAAAAATGCTCTCCTACAGCAAGCTGCACCAGTCCAGCAGGGTAATGGCCATCTCGGCACTACATATCAAACCACTCTAACATTCATATATTAGTCTCATGTGACACCTTTGCACCCCCAAACGAGACTGCATGTGCTTGTAAAGGAGAGTCCCAGTGGCATAAGAATCATTGCCTCACTGCTTGCAGCCTAAATACTGGTCTGTGCTCTGCATGACTTAGATATACCCTTACACCAAACTAGTGGTGTAACCCGAGGCATAGCAGTGGGGCTGAGGAAGTGGTTGCATGTTGTATAATTGTGTGCCACCCTGTACGGTGTGTTATGGCACACTGCAACACCCTTCAGAACTTTGTGCCACCACACATCCCTGCATCGGGTGATCCCTGAATAGTTGCCCATATCTAGTCACAAGTATGGATAAACATGGAAACTCATTGACCTCATGCCTATATTAGGGTTGTCAACTTTCACATTGGCTTTCACTTATGATACTTAAAACCTTTGCACACATGGATTACTGTAATTAATTATGATAGAGAAAATCACCCGTAATTTGGATGATCTAATATATCAACTTACTTGGTCTCTAAAACATTACCTACCCTGTTAGTATTATTTGGACATTTACCTACTCTGGGACATTAGGACATCCCCCCTCCCCTTTTCGCTGGTTCGGTTTCACAAACTCATAACTGGATATGACCATTTGAAGATGGACGGTGACGTTTTTTCAGCCTCATAGAATAGGAGTTGTTGCTCGCGACTTTGGTCACCATGTTGATTAAGTGGCATATGGATAAATAAATAGAACATCTCATTTATATCAGGTAAGAATCGTATATACCTTTAGTCTATAAGATAAGACTGAGAACCGCTCGAGGTAAATATGTTATGTTGGAATGTAGTTACCTCTAACTTCGTGAATTAGGCTAATGTCTGTAAGTGGTGAATGATGAGCGTGGACTCTACAGGATATTTAAACCAAACACAACATGGTGCTGATTTAACTCGCCATCACACACGCGACGTTGGAGTACTCTCCTTTTGGAAACAAGCAGGTTAGACAGTTAAACACAATTTCCAATTCACAACTTATTTTATACTCCCTGCTTTTTAGGTCTCGCTGAAGCCATCCCGTTAGGGATGCTTTGGTGAGATCAAAGTAAGGGCTTTCAAAAGTGCACCCAAAGTGCGGATCGGGTACAGTGCATGTGAGCACAACCACGCGCATTGGGCACAGCTTTCATTTGCCACCAGACACTTTATGCGCGCGCTGCCGCGCCTCTGCTGCCACGCGCATTCAGCTCACCAGGCTGCACACCCCCTCACCCCCCATATGCTCGCTCGCCAATGTCCCTCCCACCCTTCCTTTGATCTCTGCCGCGAGTTCTCACAGGCTCCTCTCCGCCCCCTTCCTTTAATGGCCCCCCCTCCCCCAGCACAGAGCGCGCATCGCTTTTTCACTCTAGCCTCTACCCAAAGCACTACTCACCTCCCCCCTACTCGCTAAGCTTCCAGTGGTGTCATCTTGTTTTTATTATCTCTGAACGTGCGCATTCACAGCCGACATCTGCCTTTTTATTGCTAGCCCCTCCCCCCCAAAGAGCGCGTCTCGCGGCCACGCTTTCACTTTCACGGGTGCGCGGCGGTGTCTCTTTCATGGCCGCGCGGACAATGCTTGCCTTTCTCACAGACGTGTTTCTCTGCCAAGTCGCGCATAGTTAGTTTCAAGCCCCCACTGTCCATTCTGTTTACTCTGGTTTGTGTAAAATGTTCTGCATCATTCTCCGGGGTCAGTAACCGGCCTCTCACAGGCTGGGCTCCTCGCAGCTGCTTCCTCCCTACAAACAGGCAGCGCTCTGTTTTAAGCTGTAGGTATGGACTAACCTACATCTCGAGTTAGTTTAATCTACACTCTTCCAACTCTCCCAACTCTCCCATTCAGTCCCAGCTATGTCCATGCCCTGCTGCAGAGGAAAGGGGAGGAGCAAGAGCTGTCGACTTGGAACTGGGGACAAGGGTGTAGCCCTGACGTCAGCTCAACAGCCTATGATTCTAGGCAAATCATTTCATTTCTCTATCAATTAATATCTCCGTGCCTAAAAAACACACAAAAATCTGACTTCGAGTAATGTAATTTGGTGCTCATGTAAAGCCATCTAACGACTTCACGCTATATGAAAAATGCAAACCCATGGTCTCTGCATTCACACTAGACCCCTCGCAGATCTTCGCCAAAATATTTAAATCTCAAAATAACGTCTCACGCTGCCAATTTTGAAATGTTACGATACTATCTATACATTGTAATAGGACGCGGGATATAAATTTAGTTCATAACAATCAATTCAGCTAAAAGTGGGCGCTCTTTGGTGGAAACACTAGAACACAATTAAATGTGCAATATTAAAGAAGTATATACGGCTAGTGCATGAACCGTGCACTATACAGATTAATAGCACCCCTACAGAATGGAGCTTCTGTCTAGAGTCGCAGGCCGCTTGCAGCCCACAGTGCTCCAGTGAGTCCAGGAGAGTGTGAAGTACAAGCAAAAGCCACAACCAGTGGCCCTGTTTTCTAGCCGGACAGTCGTAACAGTAACATCTGTACCCACGAGCAGTACAAAAGTGAAGCAAAAGGCATGGGGCAAAGAATTTCCTTATGTCCCTTATAAAAAAGATCAGAGACCACAGTAAAGATATGCTCGCTCCCTTTCAGCTTGGAGAAAGCCATCAAATGAAAGATTCATATTTGGATTTCTGACTGTGTAAACAAATATGCCAACCCTCCTGATTCAGGCGTGAGACTACTGATTTGAAGGCTAGTCTCCCGCCTCCCGATTCCTACAAGCAAAAACCCGATTCCTCGGGGGTTTCAGCTGACAGGGCTTGGTATTGTGTAAAGTGCTAATTCTTCCAGCAAAGAGTGGCGATGCAGGGGCTCTCGAAGGGGTGCAAAACCAACAAAGCATAATTAACAAGGGAATTGTCTTTTAAAGACCTGCGAAGTACTGGGGGGGAGGGGAGGGGGCTGTTTCAGCCCGGGCTGCCACAGGGGGGTGGGGGGTGCATGCATTGCCAACAACCTGCCAGGCCAGTGCCCAACACTTGCATCACCCTCTCTGCCTGCCATTATGCTCCATGCTTCTGAAAGGTAAGAAAAAAATGTGCATTTGCGTTTCAAATGTCCGATCCTACAGCAGCCACTTCCAAAGCCCATACATGCCAGTAACCCGATTCAAAGCCCCATTCTCCCGATTTTCTTTTTTTAATCTCCCACTTTGCTCTCCTGAAATGTGGCATGTATGGTGTAAGACGTACAGAAATATACACTGGCAAACTCAGAAGCAGGAAAAAGCCAGGTATTCTTCAGCAGTTTCCTAAAGTTTGGCAGGTGTGAGGCTTTTTGTAGCTGTAGGGCATCTTATTTCAAAGTTTTGCTGCTGCATTGAAAAAGCTCTGCCTCCTAGTGTGTTCCTTCTAAACGTTGATATATTTAGTAAGAATCCGGAATCTTAGCATCCTTGTTGGTTTGTGGAAAGAAAATCTGCCAGACGTAGAGCTAGAACGTGGGTCACGGAGAGGTTTCTGTACAATGCATAATGACTTGAACATTATTATTTTGGGTCAACTGGTAACCACCGAAGTTCGGTCAAAGGCGATTTTACCGAAATGTATTTCTTGCACATCATTCAGGCCACAACGTTTTATACCAGTTGAGGTAATCAGGGTGGGAGGGCCCAGCAGCACGACAGACCGGGAGATACCATCGCTGCCACCCGAGAGCCTCGCACGTCATTCACAACCATTACTCGATTTCAATCAGCGCTGCCACACAAGGGGCCCCCTGAGGAGATGGCAAATGTAGGGCATCGCAGACAAGGACAGGGGGCGCCATTCTCCGCTGTGGTTGCGCGCGGGAAGCACGCCGGGCATGGCGGAGCCATGTCACGAGACTGATTAAAATCCGTGGAACTAGACATCTTGGCGCCTTCCCACCTTCTGCTTTGTGCTGTCACTTTCTTTCACCTCACCTCTCAGGTCATCACTCTTCCCCCTATACTCAACCGCCATAGAAGGCGTTCTCCTCTTCGTTATCACATCTCTTCTGCACTCCTTTCTTTCCTACTCTCAAACTAGGTTTGCTCTTTGCGGACCTATCTTCAGGATATACATGAATTCACAAAGAAGTGTGACATGAAATGATATAAAATATTGATAAATGTTGAGGGTCGCATGACTGAAAAGAAAACTTTAAAAGTAAGGGGGAAGACGGTTGGAACTAGCATTGTAAGCACATCTTGAGAATTAGTGACAAATTATAAATAATAGAATTGGGCGAAATGCACCTAATTTCCTTTTGCATAATTACGTTGGATTTTGGAAAATATACCCAATATTAGGCAAAACACAAAATTGGCATTTTGCGCTATATTTTGTTGCAAATAGCATCATTGTTTTTTTTTATTATCTGATCGCTGGATTGTCACACTCACCTCTCCTTTCTCCCCTTTCGGCCACTTTGATGTTTTGGGCACGCCAAAGGAACTGGCTCATTAACTACCAAAGAAGTGTCCGTGGCGCTGGAAGGTGAGTCTGGCAGCTCGAAGGTACATTACAGTGCGTTTCCCTTTGTAAAGAAAGCTTGGTTAGCTATTTGTCCACTCCCTTTCATTACAAATTCAGAGGTTCCTGAGTATAAAGTGTCATTTTAAAGGTTTGACTGATTTGTTTTTAATTAAAAACAAAAAGAAAGAAAACTGTACCTTTAGACAGGCACGTATTAAACTTTCTCTCTTGGGAAGTGTTCTATTATCTCATGCACTTGCGAAGCTATCAAGTGTCCAGAAAGCGTACAATTAAAATGTTAATTTTTAGCTGCGACCCCAACCTCTTTTACATGACTGCCTTGCTGCAGGCCTGCCTTAGCAGTGAAGAGTTTGCAGCACACTGAATGCAGAGCATCCATTCTGCTCTTGCAGTAAGATCAGGTTTTCTATTCCTCAAGAGTGACCTCTGCGAACTTCACCTGCGAAGGAAAACAAGATGAAGCTCTTCTGTTGCCTGCAAGGCACCTTCAGAAATACTTCATCAGCCTTCAATCATTTGAAGACCGTCTCAAAGAACAGAATAACGTTTGTTTAAAACCGCTTCAAACTGCAGTTTTTTTACCATTCCTAAGTGCTGTAAACAACAGGGGTTACTGTTAACCAATTTAAGAAAATCCAGTTATCGACCTCAAAAGGATGAATGGCTGAGTTAACCTTGCCTTGATTGCACCTAATAGCCTGCATTCAACACCTGATGCCGACAGTGAGCCCTTACATTACAAACCCCTCTTGAAAGCAAAATAGCGAACAGAAGTATCTTCTCATGCTTATGACCATTTCTTTTTTAATGTGTATATTTATATATTATTTTTTTTACAAACAGTTGTTCAAAATATTTAATGTCATAAAAGACAATGTATATCATCAAAAATGTAGTTATAATGGGTATTAAAGCCCCACACGAGTATACACACAACATGTTGTATGGAAAGTAGCAAGGGTAATTTCTCATTTAGCCAAGTCATGAAACTGCCTGGCACTCACTATACTGCCAAATTAGGACTTCTATGTGTGCTGTGGCTTATAGTTTGATCACCCGCATGCTGAAAATAAGGCCTGCAGCAGTGTTCTGGTGCCCTCTGTTGAACAGAGCCACACCACAACCACACACACAACCACAATCACACACACACAGCAACACACACACACAACCACACAACACACACAACCACAACCACACACACACAACCACACCCACACAACCACACACACACCCACACAACCACACACACACACCACCACACACAAAACCACACACACAACCACAACCACACACACACACACAACCACACACACCCACAACTACACACACACAGCTACTCACAAATACACATACACACAACTACACACACACTACCACACACATGCAACCACACAACACACACAACCACAACGACGCACACAACCACACACAACCACACACACACACCACACACACACACACACTACACACATCCAAACCACACACACAACCACACACACAACCACATACACACCACACACACAACCACACACACAACCACACACACAACCACACACACACACACAACCACACATTCAACCACACACACAACCACACCGTCAGTGCACACTTTCACCAGGCACAGACACCACCAGCCATCAGTGCACGCTTTCATGGGGCACAAACACCACCAGCCATCAGTGCACGCTTTCACCGGGCACAAACATCCACAGCATTCAGTGCACGCTTCCACTAGGCACACACCACCAGACGTCAGTGCGCGCTTTTACCAGGCACACACACACCACCAGCCGTCAGTGCACGCTTTCACCAGGCACACACACACATCACCAGCCGTCAGTGCACGCTTCCACCAGGCACACACCGCCAGCTGTCAGTGCACACTTTCACCAGGCACACACACACCACCTGCCGTCAGTGCACGCCTTCACCAGGCACACACACACCACCGTCCGTTAGTGCACGATTTCACCAGGCACACACACCACCAGCCGTCAGTGCATGCTTTCACCAGGCACACACACCACCAGCCATCAGTGCACGCACCCACCAGGCACACACACCACCAGCCGGCAATGCACACTTCCACCAGCCATCAGTGCACACATCAATTGTTAACGCATCCACAATTAACTATTTTAGCAATCGCAGTATGGCACACTTTACTTTTAAACATATTCATCTAAAGCGCAGCATGCCACCATTGCTACAAAAATAAATACACATTTGTTTTGCCTACAATTTATTGACTTTTGTTGCAATTGGTGTTGCAGTATTTCGCAATGCCAATAGCTCAAACTTAATTAATGCGAGATCTACTGCATTGCAAATGCTTGTTGATATTTGGGGCTCACGAGATCAGGACATGGCATGGGAAATTTTGAAACTCTGATAGTATTTCTATCAAAAGTTGGGTTGAGCATGGCATAAAGATTTGATAACAGTGACAACAAGGAATTGAAGAACAAACCACAGTATATAGTGGTTTGTATGAATAGTCAGTTTGGCCTTAGTCATGTTAAACCTGGGTTGGATAATTGATTCTAATTTGCATCGGCTTTAGTTACAGATATTATACCTGGCCATAAGGAACTGAACTGAATATGGAGAGGAGCCTACTTCTCGGTTTAATACCGGTGAGACCCATTTGTAGTATGTGCCTACTAGGCACTGGGTTGTCCGAAATTTTGATTTTCATTTATCAACTTTGAGTTTGTAGTACTGAATTCTGTATTTCTTCTTTTATATTAGATGCATGGAGATACATGAACCATGGTCTTCCCCAATGCTATTACTTTAGATACAGCTATTTGTTTCAGGTGAGCGCGTATGATGACATCCAAATACGGCGATATAGCTATGGGATATAAGGTAGCACAATGGTGATGCATGAAGCACATTGTGTCACCCTCCTTGAGTCACTTGTTTTTGACTGACTGACTGACTGAAGTTTTTATTAAGCGCTCGAATGCCGTGGCGTCTTGGCGCTGTAGAATAAAAGGTGATGTGAGACAGATCAGGGCAGGGAGAACAGCCATGTTTTCAGGGATTTTCTGAATCTCAGTTTGGAGGCTTGTGAGCGAAGTTCGACAGGCAATGAGTTCCAAAGTTTGGAGGCCTGATTAGAAAATGATTTTCCACCCCAACGCACTTTCCGGATTCTAGGCACGCAGACCAGGTCTTGATTAGCCGATCTTAGAGTTTGGTTGGGCACATAGCGCGGGAGAAGTTTGGCCAGATCGTCTGATCCTTTTCCGTGTACGGCTTTGTGGGCCAAGCAGAGGGCTTTAAACTGGACTCTGCGCTTAATTGGCAGCCAGTGCAGCTCTCGAATGGCCTGGGAAGTGGGGTGACGCTTTGGCAGGTTCAGGAGAACCCTGGCGGCCGCGTTCTGGATAGCCTGCAGCTTGATCAATTGCTTCTCTCCCGCACCGAGATAGAGAGAGTTGCAATAATCAACCCGAGACATTACTAGGGCAGCAATGACAGTCTTTTTTAAGGTGGGTGGAATAAAAGGCAATATCTTTCTAAGTACCTTCATCATATGAAAACAAGCTGAAGTGACTTGGTTCACCTGCGCTGTGCAGGAGAGGTTTTTGTCCAGTAAGAATCCGAGGTTTCTGACCTTCTCGGCTGGGAACCATACAGGTGCATACAATTTTGGTTGTGATATAGAGAGAGGATTGACCACCTTTACTGTGCGAAACAGTTAATTTTATTGGTCTAATATCACTTTATTTCATTCATGTGTTTCTAGAACAGTGTATAGATTTGGTCTGATTTTAAGTACAACTTTAGTATCCGCTCATGCCAACTATTTCTACTAGCTCACTAGTGACCTCACTTGCGATTACCTTGATTGTTTATCTCATGAGTAGCTAATGAATGAGCACCGGGTTACCTTGTGGCTTTTCCATGATTACGATTACTCCTTATGGCGTTCATTTTTTCATTATAGCCCTGATGAAGTCAAAGGTTGACACACATAATGATGAAGCACGTGTTGGCTACTTATGTCTCTTGAATCAATAAAGGCATTATTGAATGTATGAAGGCCTCCTAATGCTCTGTGAAGAAGAAAAAAAATTAAAAATACGAAGACCAAAGACATACTCTGTACTCATCGACTCTTATTTTGGACATTGAGTTGCTCGGGGGTAACATTAGGTAAAAAGAAAAACTGCTTTAGTCTAAAAGTAGCAGACATATGTTTACAAAAACAATTAGGCAAAATGACACATCACAAAAATGTATACATAAACAAAAAATAATAGGAGGAATGAAAGGAATGAAGGACCCTGGCATTGAAGTGTACTACCTTCTAGGAGAGAGTTACATGTTCAAGAGTCACATTCCGTCACTCAAAGTGAAGCGAGCCAGTGGCTGACCTATGCCCATTGTCTTATGCTCCAGTCTGTGGTGGGCGAAGAAAGTTTTGAATTACACCTGAACAGACCAATGAATGAAGAGGCCTCAATAGAGGCTCCTCTATAGGCATGTTATGTTATGTTAATAGGAGCTTGTATAGCGCACGTACACCCTTAGGTTTCATGGCGCTGAAGAACAAGTGTTACAGTGGTGAGGTTACTAGGCATATATTTGATGCTTTTACTATGAAGTTTCTGAAAACATGAGGCTGATGGGGTACCTAGCACTGTCTTTTTGCGTAACCTAAAAAAAGCCTGCAAAAACAGCAGGACAGATAAAGTGATCAGGTTTATCACTTCAAGTGTTTCTAGAATCATAGGTGCTGGAAGTAGGGATGCAGCCCTATAATCATGATGGAGTTCTCAAGATGAATGAGCAATACAAATGGCTATAAATGTTGCTTTTATGTTATTACATTTCCTGTGCCTTCAAATTAAGAGGACAAATGTCAGGAAATGTCTTTTGACAAATTGATGCTTAATTTTTTAACATGGTGACTGGTCTTTATTTACTTTCTTCTCTGACTGCAAAGTTAGACGATTTTCTTAAATTAATTACCTAACAATCTTGCTGGAGTGTAAAAAGAAAGTTGTAGGATGTTCATTTGGTTTCTAACACACAACAACATTTAACTATCTGTATATGTACTGTTCACAATTTTTAAAATATATCACCAGGTAGGAAAGCAGAAATAAAGCACTTTAAAAAACAAATCAGAATTGCAATGGAAACAAATATTTGAATATGATCAAAACAAATCAAGGCACTTTACTTGGTGATGTGTCCAGTGGTGACTCCTCCACTATGGCGGAGGAGTGTTGCCCCAAAGTACAAAACATAAAATGATAATAACTTAGTTATTATCATGTTATGCTTCATGTGCCTTTGAGGGCGAGTGGACGGGGCTGCTCTGCTCTCAGAGCAAGGCTGGGGCAGCGTCGGATTGGGATCACAATTCGGACCGGGCACTGATGAAAAAAGTGGCCCACATTCAAGAGGCGTGGCCCATATTTAAGGGGCGTGGCCAACATTCAAGGGGCGTGCCCTTTCATGAAACACCATTTGCACAGACAAGGAATGAAAGTGGGAGGATACTGTTCTTGCACAGGACACAGGGCCAAGGTGACAATGGCCTACATGCTGAGCAACTAAAAGAAATAGCAAGGCCCCTTTCTGTCACAAAATTATTCCAGCCCTCCAGCACAGGAGCACCAGAAAAGCAGCAAAGCCCCTGCTATTACTAACCTACTTAGCCCTCCCCAGACCTTCAGCTCAGGAGCAGATGAACAGAGGTAAGGCCCCTGCAATTAGTAAATTAATCAGCCCTCCAGGCCTCGGGAAAATGTTCTGGCAGGGGAGCACAAAACACAGCTTTCTGGGTCATCCAAGGTAGCCAGGTAGCCAGGGGGGAGGCTGAGGTGAAGCTGGTGCATGGGAAGTGCCTTCCCAGTGTGTTCTGGCAGTTTGAGTGTTTACCATTTACAGTAGTATTACCCTTGTTCCTGTGTATGGTACCCTTTTGTAACTTGCACACGTCACTTTTCTCTGGTATCACACTGTATGCTACCTCTCACTTTTGTTTGCTTTAGATACTTGCACAAGTGCCACCATTGCCTACGTGCCATTTATTGCAGTATTATACCTCTACTTGTATTTTGTACGCTTTTGTAACCTGCACACATGTCACTTTTTCCTCCTGTAATGTACAGATTGCTACCTCATGTATTTTGGTTGCTCACTATTGTCACTTTTGATTCATGTAACTTAACGTTTGCTTTTGTAATTTGTCCACTTGTAATTTTTCTCCTCATGTATTATTGCTGTTCCTAACCTTCGGGTAAAGTCTGCGCTATATAAAATCGCATAAATAAATAAATAAAATAAAAAAAATTCCAAACATCACCTGGCCCCCACAGCAAGACCCATTCTTCCTCACCCACTATGCCCTGAATGTGAAGGGTTGTGGGCGAGGTGTTAATACTAACACCGTTTCTGGGCTGCATGGGCCCCAGGGGGGCCGAGGTGAAAATGGCTCAAAGGCCTGAGAAACACCTGGCCCCCTGGGAGGCCGATGCTTGCAAACAATCACCCCTCCCCAGCCCAGCCTCGGCGTGATTGCTTGGCAGGGCAGGGGGTGAAGGAGAGGCCACAGCTGATAATCGCTGTCCGGCTGCACAGCGAGGCTGCTTTCATTTCCCTGTCTCTGTCTCAGTGCCCTCTGTGGGCCGTTTTTTTCCTCCACTTTCCTAGTCCACTCTCTGTGGACTGGGACAGGGGAGAAAAAAACGGCCCACAGAGGGCACTGAGGCACCGGCCCTTCGGCCCATGCCCGAATGCCCACCTTGCCAATCCGCCCCTGGGCTGGGGAGGAATGGTTTGCCCTCTCCTAAGTGTGTAATGACTGCTGGGTCAGCCCTCTCGGGCCGCCCAAACCAGTCATGTACACTTTCCCTGTTCTCCATGCAGGCTGCAGAATGGCCTGCATGGAGAATATGCCCACCCTCCAGCCCATGGCTGAGCACCGTTTCAATGCGCTCAGACCAATCACAAGGCTGCACTGTAGGCACTCCTTTACAAGCACATGCAGTGAGGCAATGATTCTTATGCCACTAGGGCACTCCTTTACAATCACGTGCAGTTCAGGGGAACCTGGGTGCTTACCAATCACGAGTGGTCAGTGGGGCATGGCTGTGCTCCCTGTTCCAAGACGAGGAGAGCAGGAGCAGAGACGCGGAACACAGCAACAAGGTAAGCTTTTTTTTATATTGAGTACCGCAACCCACCCATGCAACTCCCCCCCTTGTGCTATTCCACCCCACGACATATACCCCCGCCACCCATGACCCATGATGGCCCCCACTGGATGTGCCACTGTTAAATATTTGCTGTAGCCCGATTCTGACACATTATCGTTTGAGGGCTAAATAGTTTTCTCAATAAAACAGCATGTCGGTGTGGGTTTTGTGGCCATTTCAATGGGAAATATGCATCTGACAGTGCAATTTCACAACATGCTTTAGTAATATATTTGAGACAGTGGGCTCCAAACTGCACCACTAGCTACATGCCACACTCTCCTGCTGAACTGGTGTGACTCATGTTGTTCTTTATGCGACGGTTGGATTTTTCACAATCCCTATGACTTCAGGAATGTAACATTGATGACAGCCCCCCTCTCCGAAACCTCTTCCAGTATCATTGTCTAGTATATAACTATAAGATTCTCCCCCTTTCTGCTGCTATGTTTAAATTCTGCTGATTGAGTTTGATGTATGTGTGATAGTCTTCGAAGCGACCAGCTGGCAACATCAAGTACGTACTAAATGGATTCACAGTGACGTTATGTTTCAAATGAATACACTCTCTGAACTCCTCTTTCACACTTAACTGATTTAAGGAAAGCGAGCTTCTTTTGAGGCAACAAGATTGAACGCGGGCAGGCCGAAGCAGAATCTCAATTATTCGATTCCAGCCTCCACTCTTTTGGAGCTCTGCATGAACTATTACAGGTATTTCTTGCACAGTGTTTTCAAAGACGTTAAAACACGTATTGTGAATTCTGACAGATTTTGCTTTTTGAGCGACATGCAAAAAGAAATCGTTTAAACGAATGGAAAATTACACTGAAGTGCACTACAAAATAAAGACATTCGTTTTTCATGTGATTAACAGAATGCTAATGTGAGTGTTAATGGGGAGCTGGGTCAGACTGGGGGAGGCAAAAACACACCAAATTAATAAACATGCCCCATTGGCAAATTGGGTAATCAAAAAATGGCCCACATTTGTAAATCGAGAAACTCTGTTCTTTTAAAGACCTGTTATCTGGTCGATCTGTGATGAGGGTGCACAGTCTGTTGTGCTTACTGTCTTGCAGCAGGACCTGTGCTTAACCCTCTGGTAGCTTGACCCAAAAGCAGTCAGGCTTAATTTAGCAGTCAGGCTTAATTTAGAGGCAATCTGTAAAGCATTTAAGCAGCACACAAGCAGTAATAAAGTGAAAAAGCAACACAAGAAAAATCCCACACCAATTTAGAATAATATAGTAAAATATAATAAATCAGTAAACACCATAATGACAAATATCGGATTAGTAGAACAGGAGGTATGTAATTTTATAGATGTGTAGGTAAGTATAGTGCATAAAAGCAAAAAGCGCGACTCGCGGTCATCTCGTCGCGCGAGACCGAGTGAAAGTCATAAGTTCAGGCAAACTGCAATGGAGTGTGTTCCAAATACACGGACCAGGTTAGTCCCACTGTAAAGGTTACCTTCTAAATTCTAGTGTGAGGCATTTCATTAGTGATGGAGGAGGCTGCGAGGAGCAGGGAGAGCATTGCAGATGGACATTGCTGTAGCGTGAAGAGCAGACCAGGTGTCATGGATGGTCATCGGTTTATCATGAAAATCCTGGCGGGGGTCGAGGACAGTAGTTGCTGGAGATTTGCATTGGTGGTCACCGTGGGCCATCGATGCAGTAGCGCAAAGTGCAGATCTTGCATTGCCAGTCTTTTCTAGTGGTCACTGTAATGCAAAGAGTTGGGTTCACCAGATTTTTGTGCTGGCAGTTGAAGCACGTGGCCGAGTCTTGGTACAAAAAGGCCCGTTTGTGGTTGCAAAGAGCCCAAAACTTAAGGAATTCTCCCTTTTCTTCAAGGAGGAGCTACAATTATGCCACACCAAGGTTCCAGGACCTGGGAGGCCCCTCCTGGGGTAAGGAACTCACTCCAGGAGAACCCAGCAGAGCTTAGGTAGGTCTACTTGCAGGTCTAGGCAGCAGGTCAGTTGGGTAAATACAGGGAGGCCTCTGAGGCTTGTTATGTCCTTGTAGCTCTAACAGGAGATCAGGCAGCTGACCCTTGGAGTCACCTCAGCCTGGGATGAAGGGTGCAGGTCCAGTATTCCTTCTCAGCAAGCAGGGCACACCTCAAGCAGCAGGGAAGCAGGGAGTCCTCCTGCTGTAGTATTCACCGGTTGATGGGTGTATTTGCAGGGTTGGGTCTAAAGGCCTAGTATTCATACCCGCTGCCAGCTTTGAAGTGGGAGAAGCTTCTGGAGTTCCCTTTTGCAGAGTTGTCTGCGATTTCCTGACTCCCTGCCCTGGTTGCAGTCTGTCTGGGGACACAATAAGCAATTGTGAAGTATTTTGTGTGTGAACTGAGCCACAGCCTTTGAAGTGCAAGTGTGGTAGGCGACAGGTCCACCCCTATCAAGCAAGAAATGTCCCACTCGGTTAAAACCCGAACCCTCCTTTGTAATATTGCCTGTGAGGAATACACACAGGCCAACTATCAAATACACCTAGTCATGTGACTCAGGAATAGGCTCGTAGGCACCAAATAGAACAAGAAACTGCCATCTTTCTAAAAGTGGCTTTTTGACGTTACCATTAAAGATGCTTTTAAATTACAATTCCTAAAACATCGAACACGACTTTCCTACCTCCTCCCAATCAAATTGTATCACTTATTACATGTGGTGAGGTATCCCAGTGTTATCCCCTGAAAGAAGTAGGACTCACAGTAGTGAAAAACAAATTTAGGAGGTTTTCACTACCAGGACATGTAAAACTTAGAAGTACAGTTTTCAAATACACTGCACTCTGCCCTATGGGCTGTTTAGGTCCTACACCAGGGGTGATTTATATCTAATAAAAATGGAGATTTAGGCCTGGCAAAAGGTTTATTTTTCCAGGTTGAAAGGACGATTTAAAACTGCACACCCAGGCAGCGTAAGTGGGTGGCACAATCAATGCTTCAGGATCACTAGTAGCATATAATACCACTTTACTAGGGACTTACAAGCACATTAAATGTGCCAATTGGGTGTAATCTAATTTAACCATGGTTACAGGAGAGAGTACAAGCACTTAAGCAATAGTTTGCAGTGATAAAGTGCGCAGAGTTTTAAGGTTAACAAAAACAAATTCAGAAAAACAATAGGAGATAAGGCAAAATGTTTGGGGAATACCTCCCTAAGGCTGACAGGTCTAACACCAACTCTACTTCTGCCAAACAATCCAATGGTCAGATATGGGCCATATGGCCAGCCAGCCTTGGCAAATGCTTTGTTTGTGTCTCTTGAAATACTAGCTCTAGTTGACAACTGCCATTTTAGAGGTTGTCAGGCAGAGAGCCCATGAGCTCTAGTTTATGAGGAGCACATGGGTAGATCTCCTAGATTAGACAAGCATCTCTCTCTCACTTAAGTTAAATTAAAAAATCTAATTCAGCAAGTAAAATGGGGAGTTTAACAACAGCATTCTTACTGGGTATACTTCCATTAACTATTTATTCACACTGATTGCATGTAAACTAGATGCTGACTCAAGACAGATTTGAAAATGTAATTTCTATCTCTATGCGATGGCCCTAAAAAACCTCAGGAAAATGATGCGATCTGGATGGAGAAGTTAAGTAAACAGCCTGGCCCAGAGAGTGGATGGCATAGCTTTGGGTGGTTTGAGCCTCAGAAAATATTGTGAGGGCTGCAGACAGCAGAAGCAAGTGGAGTGGAGTGGGCCATTCCACAATTTAAGACTTAAATTTAAGACTTGTAGTCCTCTTCTGTGTGGGTGCATGTAAGGTAGACACTGGCCCCCAGACAATTGTAAATTACAGCGGTGGATTAGAACATGGCTTAGGCTTTCTTGCGCTGGTAAACAACATTGCATGTATAGTGCTCCAGGCAGTGATATGATTGTCTTAAGTCTCCCTTCCCAGATTGTGTCTAGTTAAGATAGATATTTGGGGCAGCCTGCATGGTGGATTCCCCAGCATGCCTCTCTTGTGTGTGGGACTCCAGTGCTGAACAACATTTTCCTGGGACACCTTTTGGTCCCAAGCCCGTGGCACAGCGTGTTTTCTTGCATTTGCAACCTTACTATTAATTTGTTCCTGTTTTACTCTCCGTTTATTTTCCTCTTGTAGAGCCATCATTTTTTCTCTTGAAAGTTCATCACTCTAAATATCCTCGTGCAAGGAAAAGCAATTTCCAAAGTTTCTCATGTAGATGCTGGGCCATCCGAACCTCTATGCAAAAACATGTACCAGAGCCAGTCCATTTCAAAGCAGTTTATTTAAAACCCAATGCCTTTCAAGCCTCAAGGGCCCTTCCTCAGGGGAAACTGAAAAATAAACAATTCAATATACATCATATTTCTATGTATTATTTAAAAACACATCCTCATGCACTTTACTCTTAATTCAATTTTTTGCACTGCTCAAACTTACTCACTAATATTAAAAAATCAATCTATTTGCTATGACACCTTCTCACAAAGTTAATGATTAACATCATCTGCCTACGTGAACTACCACCTTTAAACGTTTCCTTGGAGACTCACACACAGTATACGATTATCTCTTCCTAAAAACGTTTCTCTCTCTGTTGGCGCACAACATGTTGCCCCCTGGGCTATTGCTTCCCTTACCTGCTAACAACTTCACATCTTCCTCCCTCGGTCAGGAAATGGAATGACCTTTCCTTTCCTTTCCTTTCCGACCACGTGTTTATCAACTTAATGCTTGTACCACCTCCATGAACCCACCCACTTTAAGCAACATAATCATTACCATTAACGTGTTTGTGCCTCTTAAAGTCTCCCTTCGTGACTCCAACCCCCAGAATGCAATCCGTCACTTTTCGATAATAATTTACATAAATTCTAAAAATAGATAATTAGTTGATACCCAGTGCACATTTAAAAAATGCTGAAAGTTTTGGCGCGCATATTTATGTTTCATCATTCATATTCTGTAATCATTAGTCTTATTTCAGTATACATCTGATAATTAAAAAAATAAACGACTCCGTAGACCAAGATGTTCCGCCTTGCACTCAAATACCGGCGCATTTTCCACGTTTTCTCAGTTTCTTTGCGGGTGCTTACCCGGAGGGCTGAAGCAATACAATTCACATAACTAATTGGGTAGCACACCTCTTTGTTCAAAAATGTTTTCTTACTTTTCTTTAAACCTTGAAACTTTTAACGCAATAATTAAAAGTTTCAAGGTTTAAAGAAAAGGAAGAAAACATTTTTGAACAAAGAGGTGTGCTACCCAATTAGTTATGTGAACTCCAGTACTAAAGACATAAGCACTCTACCTCGACTAACAAGATAGAAGGAGTGGGTAGAGGAGCATTTGCCTGTTCTGTATTTTATTGTACCTTACTGGACTAGTCTCTAAAGTGGGACACACATCTGGAGGCCGAGAAAGCCAAAGCCCATACATCAGTGTGTGGGCTGAAAAAATGTAACCGCATTTATAGGGATATGTTGTACAGACCACTGATAAAAGCTTATAATGCTATGATACCCCGCAACAACAATATGGAGCAGAAATCCTCAGCTTAAGTGGTAAAAGCACTTGGGATAACGAGGAAGGGAAATGTATAAAACCCCTAATGTCATTACCGGGCTCTTCTATGATCCAGACAATTAGATTAGAGCTAGGTATGACTTTATGGAATGTACAGGTGCAAGTGGCCGTTTTAAGATTCTGGAAAAGATTGGGTACAGATGAAGCCATGAAAGTGTCACAATGGTGAAAGCATGAGTCTCAGAATAGTGACCTAAAATGGGCCAAACAGGTCAGAAACAAACTGTTTACTGTCTGAGAAAACCTAAATGTGAGAATTGATCAGCAAACTCTACTAATGGAAGTAACAAAGAGTGAACTCAGAACTCATGGGAAGGAAACGTCTAGGATGGAAGATATGGAGTATCTGAGAAAGAAATAATCTGTGAATTTCATGATGAACAGTTGGGAGAAAGAAATGTAGCACCCCTATCTGGATATATTACCCAATCAATGGCTTATATCAGAAGTACTAAGATTGAGAATCAGCATTAATCCTTGTATTACTAATGGGAGAATAAAAACCGAAAGGATGGAACCTGATGGTAAATGTACATGTAGGTTGAGCACAAAATGTGATAATTTACATATTTGAATGGCCTGCCCAAAATTTGTAGCATTGCGGAAACAGTTCTTATATCACATCTTTTTAAAATATGGTGCCGCTTTGCGTGCACAAGCTATCAAACTTCTTATAGATATGCCAAATCTGAAACCTTGAAATAACAATAGCCATAGCAAAGTATATGAAGGCTGTAAAAAGATTTTTATGGGAAAGGAAATAGATGGTTGAAAGGTAGGATAGAAGCTATGATGGATATAGATTTTAGATTCTTTTTACCTGATACACACCTTTAGAAATATATTTTAGAATTGGAATTTTATCATTCTTAAAATAGTTTATGTTTATATATAGGTGTGTCTATGACTTAAATATGGGGTATTGTGCAAATCTGAACTAAGCATATGGAAATCAGACTACTATAACGGCATTTGTTGATGAATTTGTAATGATTTTAGATTATTTAAATAGAGCAATATGTTTTTATGTTCTTTAAAGACCCTATGGTCTAAATAAATGTTACGGTTGACTGACCTTACTGGTATTTAGAGAGAGCAGCTTTGCCATCCTTAATGTGACTTTGACAGAAAGAAGGGTAAGACAGGACACAAGGTGGAAGAGAGGCAGAGGAAGAAATGGGAAGAAAGGAATAGATGAAGAAGATGAGAGAGCTATAAAGAAGAGGGGCGGAGCAAAGCATTAATTAGCTAGATTGCTTAATGTGGTGTTCAGTTGTTAGCTTTTTGGGGTAAATTCATTATGTTCTCAAAAGACCATGGCACCATAAGACCCAAGTAACCCTATCTAAGCCATTGGTTATTTCACTACTATCAGCGATTCTGGCATTAAAGCTGTAATTTGGCTCAGCCTACCTGTTTGAAAGGACCATCTGTTACATAGTATGCCCCCAGATTTCTTTCCTTCTGATGCCTAGCCCATTTTTGCTGACCACAGGACTTTGCAGCTCCTGACAACCAGGTGTCAAGTACTTATACTCACCTTTCTAAGCATGGCAAAAAGGGCATAACCTAATGGCCACATTATTTTAGTGATAAGTCCCTAGTGTATACTTTACAACATGTACAATGGGCCTGTAAATTAGAAGCTACTAGTGGGATGCAGCAATCATTATGCCACCCACTAAAGTAGCCTTGTAAAACATGGCAAAAAATCCTTTCTGCCAGGTCTAAAATGTTCTTTTAATCCTACCAGTCTCCCAAAGGTAGGCTCAAATTGACCTAGTTCAGGGTGCATGATATTTAAAAATTAGAGCATGCACTTTGAAATTTTTGCATGTCCTGGCAGTGAAAAATCTCCACAGCGTTTTTCACTTCAGAAGGCTGGCTGTTCCATAGAAATGCATTTGGTTACATCTTAACTCCTTATAATGCATAACTTCAGTTTCGGATTAGATAGAAAATTGATTGAAGGAGTCAAAAGCTTTTATTCGATTTGTACATACAAATCATACAAGCAGAAGTACATAATTAAAATATTAAAATTCACCATATAAACTCTCCTAGAGAGGCGAAAAAAGGCTAAAGTGCAGCAAATGGTAGGTGATCATATCTCTTTGGGTCTACATGTTATTATAAAATACAAAACATTCTTACATAAACGGGTTGAGGATCAGTAGGAGTTACTCAATAGGCTTTTCCTGGGAGCTGTACATAGAAATTACTAAGTAATCATACAATACTGTGGATATCTACAAATATATAAAAATATATAAAAATACCTTAATTACAGAAATTGATATGATTTAAAATTGAAGGCATATATATACAGACAGGAATGTTAACGGTAATTGCATCATAAAACAATTCCTGGCAGCTGTATAACGTAAGTACAGACAGGTAAGTAAAAACATTATTGTAGTACAATACTTTTCCTGGCAGCTGTACATTTTAAAATAAAAGTAGCCAACAAGAAGCAAATCTCCTCATTCTCTAGTGAAGATAAAAATATCAATGCTGTTTGTGTTGTACGAATATTATATTTGATAAAAATTGGCTTAAGGTATTTTAACCTAAAAAACTGAAAAAATTTACAAAAAAGTAAAAAATGGCAACTACTCTGCCGAGAGATACTGTCACACGGACAGGGTATGTCTGAACTGGTTTTTGTGTTTGGAAAAGCAACCAAGTGGTGAACAATACCCAATCTGACCCGTGTTAAAACAAACTGATGAGATGGACGGGTCACAAATACAAGATAGGGTTGGAGTCCTGAAGTTAGATTTAAATCTTTATAGAATTTCACAGTAACAAGATTGCCAACGGTTTTATCTCGCTCAGCCTTACGGAAGTTTAGAAACGTTGTCTTGATTTCTTTTTTTGAAATAGAAACAACATTTTCAGGCTCACGGAACACATCAATGTTAAAAAGAAGGAGATACCAGCGGTGAATGTATCTTAACCACAATATACGTGAAGAATGGTCCAAACCTATACAATCAAGGATAATATCCTGAGTGAATCGAGTCTCTGACTTAGCCCAAATAGAACGCCACAATAAGAGTGGCCGGACTGCTGCTAAGTCAGAAATATACTCGATCCCGATTTCTTCATGAATCAACTGGATGGAGGCGGAAAAGGGAACACATAACAACCTCCTTAAAAACTTATTTTCCTCCTTCAGCAGGGAAATACCCTCGCAGTGTTCCCACACCCCTGCCCCATACAGAGCAGAGGAGACACAACATACATTGTATATGTTCATCATATCTAAAATACTTCGTGAGCCGAGTTTTGAGGCAAAACGAAAGATACTACTAGTAGACCGTAGCATTTTTGTTCTAACAGCATCAAATTCCACATTCCAGGACCCACTATTGCTGTATGTTATTCCCAGATAACAAAAGGACTTAACAGAAGTCAACTTTCCCTTATCTAGAAAAAAAGTATGCTTGACCTGCTTAGCTGCCTGACCACAGGACATTACATACGTCTTGGTTTTATTCACACGTAGCCGCCTAACTTGGATAAACTGCATAAAATTATCAATTAGGCGCTGGAGGCCCATCTGTGTTCGAGATAAAAGAACAGCGTCGTCCGCATAAAGTAACAGCGGAACAGGTTTACCGCCAATCAGGGGGGCATCTGCTGGGATGTCGGCCAAGGAACGGTCGACACCGTTGATAAAAAGGGAAAATAAAAGTGGAGCCAAGACACATCCCTGGCGTATGCCCCGGGACACTTTAAAAAACGGGGTACATTCGCCAAGGGTGCCAAAGCGGACTTTACATGAAAGTTTTTCGTAGAGTCTAGCTAAAAAATGAACTATTTCCCTTGGGGCCCCTGCATCAAGCAAAACCTCCCAAAGAATGTTGTGGTTAACCAAATCAAAAGCGCTGCTCAAATCAGCAAAACATAAAAAGAGGTTGCCATTTTTAGCCACAGTATATTTTTGGATTAAAAGGTCCAAATTTACGCATTGGTCCAAAGTGCCCAGGCCTTTCCGAAAGCCATATTGGACTCTAGTTAAGATATTAAAATCATTTGCCCAATCTTCCAGCCTCTTCAACAAAATCCTACTCATCACCTTTACAGAGGCGTCTAATAATGAGATTGGACGATAATTAGAGGCCTCTGATTTATCACCTTTCTTGTGTAAAGGGATAATGGTCGATTGGCCCCAAGTAGATGGAAATTCACTTTCAGCCGCACAATTAAAAATGATTGAAGGAGTCATTAGAATAGGAGTTTAAAATCCAACCTGATGGTCAAGTTGGATTTGAATTTACTAATTTGAAAAGTGATGTAGAAAAGCATCACTGTACATCGTGAGATGATGTGATGATGGGCTGCATTCTATTAAACGTCCACTGGTGGCAGTGCAGTTTAAATCTCACATTTACACAAAGAAGGTTCACTTTGTTTGCAGCAATTTTTATTGTTTAACTAACAAGATGTTTTCATGGTTTTATTTCAAACCCACATTTTTAGCCATTGAATTGTTGGTTGTAAAGTCACACAATTAAGTAATGGCTAAGGTTTAGCACTGAAGGAAAAATCTTAGGAAATATTTTATTTGTATACTTACTTACATGTTCACTTCTCACAAACACTCTTTTCATTAACCATTACCTTGCTGGAAGAAGGTCACATAGTGTGCATTTTCACCTCTGTATGAATTTATATATGCTTTGATGATGTATTCCATTGTACATTCCTGGCAATTATATGCTGGCTTAACGTTTACATTGCTGGATCATAGGGCAGCTGCAATAGAATAGTTGTAAGTTATAGTGGTCACAAAGGGCCTTATTAAAATGAGGCCTGGAGAGCCTCCGACTGCAGGGCAGAGGCTTTCCGAGCCTCATCGTGGTTTCAGATGCGGCGGCCTAGGTACAATCTAGGCGGTCAAAATTGAAACCGGCCGGTCATTCCGGCTGGATTTGGACAGGTTTAAGGAGCCCATCAGCCAGTTGGAGAACGGCCCGTAATCCCTATGGATGGCGTTTCTGCTGTAGGGATTACAATGCTCGGTTTCTGCAAGCTTACCTTGCCGGGCCTTCCAACACAAAAAGCCTGTCAGAAAGTGAGTTTGGGGTCCTATAGCAGGGCCCCATTCTCCTTGTGGCCTCCAGTGGAGGCTGAAGTGGTACCCATGGTGCACCCCTGTTAATTCCTGCAATGTGTGGCAGGCACCTTGAACTGCCTGCCACGTGGTGCAGGGATGAACATAACCTCCCATTTCTCCATGGAAGCTTGTTCTCTGGCGGGTTTACGGCTGCAGCACAAGCTTTCAGAGAGAAATGAGAGTATGCGACGCGCCATATGCGGTCGCATTGTAATTGTGGTGTCGGGATCACTGGTTGAAGGTTTGTCGGTCCCGAGACCACAACAGTTTTGGTCAGAGGCAACTTCGACCAACATCATACTCGAGCCCTTAATGTACTTTAGTTAAGAGTAATAATTAGTTAAAATGGTAATGACATAATTAGAAATAAATCTTACTTTATCAACCAGAAAATAGAAAGGACTATTTGAATATGTGACATTAGCAACAGTTACATTTAAACAGTTTTAGAATTTATTCAAACAGACTTTTGTAATAGGCATATATGGATGTTAAAGGACTTTAACATATCTAGCAATGTGATACATTTCTTTTAGAAAACTTTTCATACCTATTTTCGTAATGGGGAATTAGGTTTTCTAAATGACCATCATACCATGAGATGTAGTTTCATGTTTCCATTTGGGAATGATAGTACTTATTTTGTGCATGTGTGATTATGGCTGTTAATGGGCTGATGAATAATGTGCTGCTGTATTCTAATAGCTCTTGTTAGCTAATCTCTACAAGTGGGTAGAGGGAGTTAAATGGCTATTACATATACTGGTGCTGTATTTTCATGATTCCTGTAAGGAAATGCTAATATGCTATTTTACGTATGGGGAATCATTAGCTTCAAAACACTATTTAGTATGTTTGCCACTATAATCTAATGTTTCCTATTGGGAATAGCTAATTTGTACATGGGGAATTATGGGTGGCAAATGGCAGTTACATATTAGAGGCCCAGCGTTTTCCTTATTCCCTTTTAGATAATGGGACTAGCAATTTTCTACATGGTTCATGATGGGTGGTAAAAGGCTACTTTTATACTTTTATACTACTATCTACTTGTACCTGCTATTGTATTTTCATGATTTCTGGAAGGAAATAGCAATAGATAATTCAGTTTAAGTAATTATGGGTGCTAAAGGATTGTAGGATATCATTGTGAGTGTATTCTAAGGGTTACTTTTAGAAAAATTGGAATAGCCAATTTTTACTTGGGGTATTATAGGTGGTAAATGGCTGTTACATTTGCGAACAATAGTGTTTTGCTTCTTCCTCTTGGCATATTTGGTCTCGTACTTTTCTACAAGATGGATAATGAATG
This sequence comes from Lissotriton helveticus, assembly GCF_964261635.1. Lineage (NCBI taxonomy): Eukaryota > Metazoa > Chordata > Amphibia > Caudata > Salamandridae > Lissotriton > Lissotriton helveticus. The sequence continues at coordinate 1,031,495,136 of NC_136063.1, forward strand.
TTAAATGGCTGCTCCGTATGCTTGGCATAGCATTTTAATGATTCTGGTAAGGAAATGATAATAAGCTATTTTACATACGGGGATTAATGGCTTGAAATGACTGTTGAACATATTGTCACTATCAGCCTGATTCATCATTCTCCCGTTTTGCGAGCCCCTAATAGCGATTCAGAACGAATCGCTATTAAGGACTTGCAAAACGGGATTCATGTAGGAATTGCAATAAATATTGCGATTCCTACATGTTCCTTATTTGCGATTAGCTAATTGCTAATCGCTAATAAGGAATAACTTCCCATGCATTCCTATGGGCCTGCAGGCCCATAGGAATGCATGGGGAGTTATTCCTTGTTTGCGATTAGCAATTAGCTAATCGCAAATAAGGATGCGATTTCAAGGGTGCAGGGGTGTCCAAAGGACACCCTGTAGCACCCCTGAAATGTAATCTACATTGGTGTTGCGCACACACATGTCCAAAGGACATGTGTGTGTGTAACATGCAACTTAGAAAAATGCATTTAAATGCATTTTTCTAAGTTTTTGCTATTTACCGAGAGGTCTGACCTCTCGGTAAATAGCGGCCCAAAATTGCAATTTCGCAATTTTAAAATGCTTCATGAATTGCATTTAAGGAATCTCAAATAGAGATTCCTTAAATTCAATTCTTCGCAAATGTGCGAATTCTTAAATAGCGAATTTTGCATTTGGGATGATGAATCCCAAATGCAAAAATTGCACTCGCAAAAGGCAAGATTCTGAGAATCTTGCCCTTTGCGAGTGCAATTTAGCTTGATGAATCAGGCGGTAAGTTCCAATGTTTTCTGCTGAAAAACGGGGAATAGGACATTTTTAGATAGTGGATTATGGGTGGTAAATGGCTCTGAGATATCCCAGGCGCAGTTTTGTACTAATTCCTCATGCCATAAAGGACATAGCCTCTTTGTACATGGGAAATGATTGGGGTTAAACGGATGTTGTATAAACCTGGCACTGTATTTTCATGACTCTTGTAGGGAAACAGTAGTTAGCTATTTCATACTAGGGGGATTATTGGCTTGGAAGGACTGTTAAATACATTTGTGACTGTGTTTTAATGTTCCCTTTGGGAACAATAGGAATAGCATTTTTTTACATGGGGTTGTGGATGTTAAATGGCTGTTATATATACAGGGCATGGATTTTACCTATTCTCTTGGGATAAAAAGGGATAGCAATTTTCTACACAGGTGCTTAATGGGTGTTTCATATACCTGGCACTGTATTTTACTCCTGCAAAGAAACAGTAATTAACTATTTTACTGATTCCTCTTGGCATAATGGGCGTAGCAATGTTCTATGTCATTTACATATATTTGGCATTCTGCATTCCTGATTTCTTTAATTAAACTGAAATTACCTTTTTTAATCATGGGAGACTGAGAGCTTGAAAGGACTGTGAAATACTTTTGTGACTCTATTCTACTAATGTTTCTTGTTGAGGAAAGGGAAGGGAATAACTATTTTTACATGGGTATTATGGGTTGTAAATGGTTATCACATATCCCTGCCACAGTGTTTAATCGATTCCTCTTGACGTTAATGGGCATAGCAATTTTCTACATAGGGAATGTGAGATAGGAGAAGGATCTTCCTTCGGTTCTGGTCTTGTGGATCTCTGGGACAGAGGCCAGGGCGAGTTGGGTCGGGCGAAGTAGTCTGACGCATGTGTGGAAGGCAAGGCGGTGGTTCAGATATTCTGTTCCTGTGTAAAGGAGAGCTTTGTAAGCATGTCTGAGGAGCTTAAAGGTGATTCTCTTGTTAATAGGATGCCAGTGGAGTTGTCAGAGGTGTTGTGTCATGTGGTTACAACGGGGGATGTCTAGAACCACTCTGGTTGGGGTGTTTTGGACGTTCTGTAGTTTCCTCAGCTGTTTCTTGGTGACACAGGCATGGAGGGTATTGCTATAGTCCAGTCTGCTGGTGATGAGTGCTCCTGAGTGGTTGCTCTTCATGGTCTTCAGTGTATATTCTGTGGTGACGGAGTACAGTTGAGCACATTCTGTTGGGGTTCGGCATTGGTGTGTGCTGTGCTGGTGGGCGTGAGGGCAGGGTCCTGGGTGTCGAAGCCGCCATAGATCTGCTTAATCTTCTGGGGGAAGAAGATGCTGAGTTTGTTGCAGAAGTCTTTGAAGGGTGGGACATCTGTGGTCTTGCTGTTGGACTTGGCAAACTCCTTGACGATGATAAAGACTTCTTTGCTGTTGTGTGCGTTGGTATTTATTCTGTCTTGGAAGGCCTTTTTTTGTGGTTTTGAGGAGAAGGTGGTGTGCGTGACAGTTGATTTGAATGTTGTGTGGGCTTCCAAGGTTTTGTTGTTCCTCTATCTCTTCTCGAGTCATCGGCAGGTGTGTCTAGACTTGTGGAGGGTGGAAGTGATCCAGCTGGCTTTCTTGGAGTATTGCTTGCCTGGTTTCTTCTTGAGGAGTGCCAGAGTACTGGTGCCATTAAAGAACCATCGGTGAAGCTTGCAAGCTGTGGTGTTGGTATCTGTTGGTGTTGGTGTTGGTGGGGTGGTCATGCTAAGGAGGTCAACAAGACATTCTACGGTGGTCTTGTTCCAGCTGTGACAGAGGGTCGATGAGGGCATTGGTGTACAGTGGACGTGGTGAAGGCAAGATGCACGCTGTGGTGGTCGGTCCAAAGGAGCTCTGTGGTGTGGCTGTAGCTGATGTTCCCGCTGGCGGAGAAAATGGGGTTGAGTGTGTGTCAAGTTGTGTGGGTTGATGTGGTCACTTACTGCTTAGTCTGATGTTGGTGAGGTTCTATTGTAGGGAAGTGGTGTTCTGGTCACTGGGGTTGTCCAGGTGGAAGTTTAGGGTCCCGAGTAGGATGTACTTGGTGGAAGTGAGAGCCTGGGGTGCGATGAAGTCTACAATTGAGTTGATGAACAGCGTGCAGGGGCTGGAGGGCCTGTAGATGAGGGGGCCATGGAGTCTCGGGTTGGTCTGGATCTGGAAGTAAGGATGTTCCATGGTTGAATGGGTCATTTGAGTGCATGGTTGGTCAGAGGGTTTTCTTGTGGATGATGACGACGCCTCATCATGGTGGGTCAGTTCGGTCCTTGCAGGTGATTTTGTAGCCATTGGGGATGGAGATTGCGATTGCGATGAAATCAGCCGGGGCCTGCTTACATCTTGCCCACAACGTGTCTGGGCGCAGACCTGCTTGCTGCAGTCGCAGGGGAGTAAGGTACGCAGTGTGTAAATAGTATAACTGAATCAGCTTGAAAGGGAAGTACACTGGGTCAGCTTCCCCAACCAACCCATGTGTCGGAGCGAGGCCCGCCATGCCAGCAACACTGAGTGCGTCACATCAGGTAGTCGGTTCAGAATGGGTTCCCCATATAGCATGGCTTGGATGTCCCTAATCCCTAGTTCGCTCAATTTAAGCCTATAGGCTGGGTCCGACCATCCCCCACTAAACCAATCAAGGACCACTAATAGGCGTACAGCTGGAAAATACAAATACTGGAGTTTTACTTTTTTAACAATAAGATTGATGATTCCAATTTTGTATTTCGCTATTTTCTGTCTAAATTGCATTTATTTATATAATTAGGTTCATGTTTTATTGTACTATATTTTTGTAAATATACATTCTTTGGTTTGTAAGGTTTATTGGTAGATTGGTTTTGATGTATTGTAGTTCAAATAAATGTTACAATTTATAAATGTTTAAGATTGTTAATTTACTAATTGTTAATAATGGTTATTTTTTCATTCATTTTAATATTTTATGTTTGTGTGGATTACCTGGGAATGGGGTGAGTAATGTTTTATATTTTCTGTGTATATATGCTAAAGTATTTTATACATTTTAAATATTTTTAACTTTTTTAGTTTTATATAGCGCATACTTGACCTGAAGGTATCAGAGTGCTTAACATGAGCTTCAGTTGTGTTATAGATGGACACATTTATTTTGTTAGGCACCGTGAGATTAAGAGATTTGCCCTGAATCACAGGGTGTTGAGCTTCCCTGCCAAGACTCAAACTCAGTTCCCTACCTTAAGGTCAACTGCTCCAGCCGTTAGGCCACATCCCATTTGATTTTTGGGATTTTTTAGAATTTGCTTTAGAATTTATTTTTAATTCTAATTAATTGATTGAGAGAAATGTTTTACAAAAATAATAATTTCTGGGCTGCAAGGATTTGTTATTTTGCATTGATTGAAATCTGTGTGGTTTTCTTATTAGTTTCTAGGTATATTTTATTTTGAATTGTTTTAAATAATGATTTCTTATGTATACATTAATTTGTATTTTGTTACACCTAAAAATTCAATACTGCATAAATATGTTTTTTAGCAAATCAAAATAACAATTATATTTGGTGTTCAGAGTTAGTCAATTTTGTTTTTTAATTTGGAAGACTTTTACAAATCTTGGCATTTTTACAATGGTTAAAAGACTGGTGTTAGGAGAGGTGCGCAACTAATGATTTTTGTGGAAGAGCTGAGTGACAGTCAAGCCTGAGGTCTGGTCCAGCTTGGCTTTAAGAGTCAAATCATAAGCCAAGCCTGTGAAAGCCTTGTCCTGAGATGACATTCTGAAGTGGAGAAGAGAGATTAGAGGTATTGAGGGGCAGAGGGGGCGACTGACCAATTGTTGGGTATGGGCATGCTGTGATAGTCTGATGCCCCTGACAATCTACTAGTTGCATTCAGTCACAACTCACACTACTAACTCTGCTATAAGCACTATCTGATTTTTTTTCAACCTGTACCATTATCATCCCTCTTCCATGGTGTGTCTTTCATTTCTCTGCTCTCCTTTTCTATTTCTCCCCACTCTCTCTGCAAAATGTAACAGACTATTTTTATACCTGAGGATTTTCTGACCCTTTTTCTCCCTCCCTCACCAGACTTTCTGGATCCCTCTTTCCACTGTCTCTTCCTGACAACTATCCATGTTCTACTGTCTTTCCTTTCCTTTCTACTGCCCTGTCTCTTCCTCTCTAATCTGTAGTCCCTCCCCAACAGTTTCACGCCATATCCATTAGTCGCTCCTTCTCAGCTTCGTTTGGTTGCTGTAGGCTTGAGGGTCCTAAAGGAGCTCGAGCTGAGCAGGAACCAGACATCTGGGTTGAAATTTCATTGCCTCATCCCCTCCCCCCTAGCATTTTCTCCAATGTTTATTTATTGGAATTGGAATAGTTACTCCATGCGTCCTATTTACAAAGTGGTGCATCTAAGCAGATGCATCACTTTGTAAACCCCTACGCAACATTATACCTGCGTCAGGTATAATGTATACAGGGGGGGTGTTCCCACGCATTTAAGCCTCGTAGAAGTGACGCAGTGAAATCTATGAGATTTCATTGTGTCACTTCTAGGATGCCATTGCATCAATATCTTACGCCTGCCTCACAGCAGGCGTAAGACTGATGCAGGCCCTTTCACATGGGGCTTGCCCCTGAAAGGACACATTGCTGTGGTTAAGTCACTTTTGTGACACACTCCAGCACTACGTAATTTTTGCGCCTACAGATACGTCAGAAATACTGACGCATCTGTAAGTCCTTGCAACATGATGTGTCATACTGTAAATATGACGCATCTAGCATTTCGCAAGGAGGGCGCAATGAAAAGTGACGCGTCACTGTTTTCACACAGTGATGGTCACTTTTCATAAATGAGGCCCTTGATATTCCCTAATTATACATACTTTCCCCAATGCTGGTATGTCTGGGGTTAGTAAATTTACCCTCTACCCAAAATATAAGTTATTTCACCAATATTTTTGAGATTGGATTTACACTAGTTATTCTAACTCCCATTCCAAATATGTGTACTTTCTCCAGTGTTGGTGGGATTGGAGTTAGAATAGTAAATCCACTCCCCTAAAATGCATACACTTTCCCCAATGTTTGTGGCTTTAAAGTTATATTTGCAAATCCTATCCCACATCAAATTGCATTTATTTAATGTAAATTTTAATTTAGATTTTTTAAAATAAACTTTATGTTGTTTTTACTGTTGCTCTTTGAGGCTTTTATTTTCTTCCATGTTTGAGTCATTTATTAAAGAAGGTAGAAAGTGTAGATAGTTCATAATTTTTTTATTGTATGTAGACGTTGCGTGATTGCCAAGAACGTGTTTTTAGCTAGGCATTAGTTTTAATGTTTTCTTAATTAACAGTTGAATATTTCTTTATTACTGTTGTTATCAATTTGTTTTAATATAATTTTTATACTTGGATGTGTTTGTATACAAAAGTCATTGTTTGGTAAAAAATAAGCAGCCTTTCAACATACTCTCCATAAAAGAAATAAACAAACTGATTAAAACCCATCATCATTGATTGAGCTACTGCTGAGCCATGGTCACAATGATATTGAAGAACATTCTAAAAGCTTCTTCAGCAGCCATGCCAGTTAAAGCAATCATGATTGAATCACAAAAAATCCCCAAGTAAATAAAAACATATCTATCAAGCCAATTGTGGATACGAAATGACTTAGCCCAGAATACGTGACAAAATAATCTCTTAACAGCTTTTGATTCTGCCCTGCCTGAAAGCTGAGCCTTTTGTTTAAGTTTTGATGGAACTTCACACTTAAGCCTTTATATACCTTTCCCACAAAAGGTATGCAGGCCAGGTCTACATCCTTTTTTGTAACGATTAAAAGTGGTTTTTGGATTCCCTTGATGAAAGCCATGAAAAAGGCAAAACAAAACTTTTTTTAACAATTGGGAAAAATGCTGTGCAAGAAAGCACCTTTTCCTCTAAAATGGAAGAAGGTTTAGTGTGCTTTTAGCACCCTCTTTCTAGCTTTCAAGGACATCCAGAGTCATAAACCAAATTTTTGACAACAGGTCTTTCCTAAGTGGTAGTTTACTTTTTTTGCTTGTCAATGTTTCTTCCAATTTGCAGTTTATGGTAGAAACATGACTGAAACCCATAGGTGAACCCAGAAAACTATAAATATTTGAACAATAGACACTATTTGTAATTTGGCAAGGAGTCATTTGTGTAGAACGATTATGGTTTTTCCAAACAAATTGTTTAAATAAAAAAAAGGAAAATAAGATTGTAACAATAGAAATAGGAGGCAACGTTTTAATCTGTATTTTCTGTGCCAATGGTGATTTACAAAAGTATTAAACCATTACATACTTCAGACCCTTCTGGTCACAGTTAGAGATAGTTGGTTGGTTGTTCAAAAACATGCAATACTCAGAATCAACAAGTGACCTGCTGCTTAATATGATTTATTTTTGTGAACTGAGCCCGCATCACTGTGTAAAACCTGAAACATTGGTTTGAAGGGAAACTAAGAGACCGATCATGATGTAGTGCAGAAACTTTCAGACCGACACCGTCTCGGAATTGGGACCGACGACTCGCGCTCGGTGGTTCTGCCCGACCGATTACGATGCGACCGAACACTGTTCAGTCAGAGTCCCATTGTTTCCCATGGGAGCTTGTGTTCTGCTCGACAACACAGGTTCCTATTGTGAAATGGGGTGTGAGTATAAAACCCTGCACCCTGTTGCAGGCACCCCATGGTGCAGGGGTTTACAGGGTGTCCCTTAGGTAACCCCTCGGCTCCCAACCGGAGGCCTCAGGATGTGTCAGGAAAGGTTGTTGGAAATCGGCATTGCAAGCATGAGGTCGGAAACGCTGTCCATACAAGTGTACGATGCAGTTCCGACTGATATAAATTCTCCGAGAGCCAGACAGAACCGATTCGGAATGACCTTGTGGTTTATAACACGGTCGAGGAGATTCCATCTGCCGGAAAAAGGCTTTCCACTCTACATCGTAATTGGCCCCTATGTATTTTTTAAATGGGCCCAAGACACTGGGGCCTATCCACAAAGGTCAACTTACACATGAGTAAATCTAAATGTACATTTAGGGCCTTATTAGGAGCACAGCGGTCCGACCACTGTCACCCTGCAGGCCTTCCCACAGTATTACAAGTGTGGTGGTCGGGCCGCCACAGGACCTCTGCATCTTCTGGGGATCCAGGATCCTGCGGCAGTTGCACAGCAGTCAGGGAGCTGTAATATGCTGGTGTGCCGCTGTAGCACTACCAAGCATATTACAAGTTGGCTTTTACCCCCTGTTCATGGTGGTGAGCCCACCATGAAAAGGGTGGCAGAGAGGCAACAAAGGGGGCCCTGCCACTCCTGAGTTTGCATGCAGGGGGCAATGTCCTTCCCCTCTCCTTGCTAGAATAGCAACTGCAGGTCAGCCCACAAACACACAGCAGGACAGTCCTTCCTCTTCAGTCCTCCAGCTTTTCTCCTTGGCAGAGGTTCCTTCTTGAGTCCAGGATGATCTAATTTTCTGGGGTCTGGGTATCCCTTTTTATACCAATATTCTCTTTGTTCTCTGAAGGCAGAGAGGCCTTGGCCTAGTCCAAACCAGTTCTGGTCAGTCTTGGAGCCCTCTGTTTACATGACTCCTTCTTTCCTTTGAGAGAGAGGGGCAGAGTTGTCAGCCGCCCAGCAGGAGGTGGAGCCAGCATTGTGGAAGGCAGGCCCAGCCCTATTCAGGCCCCGGTGCTACCCCCTCCCACCACTCAAAATGCAGATGAAGCTATTCAGACTAGGGATGACTCATTCAGCCTCCTGAAGCCACCCCAGCCCCTGTCACTCACAAACCAGACAGTCAATTCACAAACAGGCCAAGGCACACAGAAAGGTTAGACAAGAAACTAGCCGCTTTCTAAAAGTGGCGTTTTCAAACACAGAATTTAAAAAACATCCTTCCAAAAAGATGGGTTACTAATTCTGAGCTCAGGAATACCAGACTTTAATTTTCTATCTTGCTCCTATGGTAAGACATGAGGGTAAACATTAGACACAGCATTTACAAATTCTAGCCTATGGGCAAGATAGCCTTTCAATAGTGAAAATCGAAATTGGCAGTATTTCACTTTCAGAGCATGTCACCTACATTAGTACATTCTCTACCTTTCATATACACTGCATCCTGCCCAGGGGGGTACCTTGGGCCTTCCGTAGGGGTGTCCAATGTGCACAGAAAGGGAAGGGTTAGGCCTGGTCAGTGGGGACACAGGTCTGGTCATCATGGCAGTTAGCAACTGCACACAGGCACTGCAGTGGCAGGCCTGAGACACGATGTTAGGGCTACTCATGTGGGTGGCACAATCAGTGCCGCAGGCCCACTAGTAGCATTTGAATCACCAGCCCTGGCATACTTAGTGTACTTTACTAGGGACTTACTGGTCAAAGAAATATGCCATTCATGGATAACCAATCACAATAACAATTTACCTAGGGAGCACTTGCACTTTGACACTGATCAGCAGTGGCAAAGTGCCCAAAGAATCTAAACCAGCAAAAATGGCATCCAGCACAGCGTCAAGAATACAGGAGGTAGAGGCAAAAACGTAGGGGAAACCACGTCAAAGATGCCAAGTCCAACAGACAGTCAAATGAAGATCTTCATTAGATGGGAGGGAAACATTACATTTCACCCATGGATTAGGCAGAATTTTGGTGTACTCTTGTAACACGGATTGACAGCCAAATTCCGCCAATCGCTACACGGTGGAAATGTTTCCCATGGGGCTCAAAAACAGTATGTTGGTGAGTGTGAGCAAGATTTGGCATCCCCTAGCATGATTTCCAGTTGCTAGGAGGACATCCGGTGAGATTTTTATGATGAAGTTGGTCGCGACCATTTGCGTTCAGAAGACTGCCTCTCGTGTAGAGAATCTACTCGAGCGGCAGCAAGATCCACTTGAGCATCTGTGTCCTCTGGTGCACCATGTGGTGGTGCTCAGACTGATTTTTCAGCATGGAAGGCGCTCCCAGCGCTAAATCAAAGTGCGAGCAGCACAACATGCCCATTTCCACTCGCTGGCAGAACTCCACGGAATCTCGCTGAGTGTTTAAGTAATTACGCAAGTTCTGCCCACCCCTAGTCTTAATTAAGGAGATAAGGTTGGAGATTGTAGCGAAGTTTTAATTGAAATCTGGCCTTCCTGCCCATTTCTTTGATGGGTAAGTTGAAGTAGCGTGTTAGGTTTGAAGCCTAAAGATTTTGCTAAGGAGATACTTTTTGGTATATGGACAATGTATTTTGAGTTGGCATGCCACTCAGCAGAAATTTCCTGTCCTTTGTTTGGGAAGGAAAGGAGAAATTGAGTCTGCTATGGGTTTAACTTTATGTTCTTGTTTGTTATGCTTTTTTTAAACTTCAAGAAGAAAGTAAGAGCATTAATGTTGTTTGAACACTCAATTAAAAAATATATTAAAGTAGAGTAAGAAAGTAGGTTTTAACATCTGAGAATACCTTTTTTGCTTTAAGACTTACGTTTTTTTTACCTATACTGCATTTGCGTGTTAGACCTGGCACCTTGGCGTGGGTTTCCCTTCCACTTTTTGCTGTTGTGCCTCAAATGTTTTGCTGGTGTCCGCTACTCAGGGCACTGCGCCACGGCCAACCCGTGCCGCAGTGCAAGTGCTCCCTACTGTAAAGTGTACATGTGATTGATGTCCATGATTGGTTCATTGGATTTACTGTTAGTCCCTAGTAAAGTGCACCAGGAGTGCCAGGGCTTGTGAATGCCAATACTGCTAGTGGGCCTGCAGCGCTGGTTGCGCCACCCACAGAAGCAGCCTGAAAAATGTGTCTAGGGTCTGCCATTGCAGAACCTGCGTGCAGTCTGGTACTGTCACACTGGCTGGGCAAGTGCACACACTTGCCAGCCCCTAAAACCTTCCCTTAACTTCATATTAGTCACCATGACCTACTTTAGTTTCACCCACTGTGAATTCTATGGTAAAATAGTTTTGAGCTTTGACCTTCAGAGCTCATTACTCATAATAAAGTCAATGTTGGAAAATGGCCTTCTCTGAAGGGTCCCCCAAAACGTTTTTCCTTGCTCCTTTAGATGTTCTTTTTGCTGGCCTTAGGACTCGAATCAAGTTACTACTTCTAACCAGCGCTAAAGTGCATGTGTTCTCTCCTCTAAACATGATATCGTTGATTTACACCTGCTTGGCATATTTGATTTACTTGTATGTCCCTTGTAAAGTGGTATGTCATATAGCCAAAGCCTGAAAATGAAATGCTACTAGAGGGGCTGCAGGAGTGATTGTGCCATCCACAGAAGTAGTAATTCAAACCAGCTTCAAGCCTGCCCCTGCAATGCCTGTGTGTGCAGTTTACTGCCACTTTGACTTGGCATTTAAAACCTATTTGACAAGCGTTAAACTCTTATTTTATGCAAATACTTCACCCCTAAGGTAGGTCCTATGTAATCCTAAGGCCAGGGTGCTATGTAAGTAAAAGGCAGGACATGTACCTTGATGTTTTTTTTTGCTTGTCCTGGTAGTGACAAATAGCCTATTTCATTTTACACTACTGTTAGGCCGACCCCTCTCATAGGGTAGCTTTGGGAATTTCTTAATGATCTTTTACGCTGTAATTCCTGGTCATAGAGGAGTACTTTTTGATGTGCCATATGTTTGTAATGGTATTGCTAAACCCTATTTACTGATGAGGTTGGATTTAACTTTACTATTTTAGAAATGCCACTTTTAGAAAGTTGATAATTCTCTGCACTTACTGCTCTGTGTGACTGACAGCCGGTCTTCAATACATGTCTGGCTGGGCTGGGTGACAGATACATTTGTTAATTCCATCTAGACAACCACAACACAGGACACTCAACTGCATAGGCATTCATAAGCATACTGATGGGTCATCCTGGGAAGGAGGTAGGAGAAGAGGTAACACTTACTGTGAATAGGTAGTGTCCTGTCTCCACACAAAAGGCTGATTCACCCTCCATAGCTAAGCTGGCAGATGGGACTGGGCTGAAAAGGGACCTCTGTACTTCAGAGTATTTTTTTGAAGTTACCCCACACAAATACACTTTTGGGTGTAAGTACTGGGTCTCTGCCCTATCTAATCAGACATTCTTTGGACCTATAACCAGACACTGCTAGCTCTACATTTGCACATTTCCAGAAGACTACTGTGTTGCCAGGAGGGACTGCCACTCTGCTAACTGCTCTGTTGTGTTGGCCTCCTGCTTTTGAGCTGCAAGAGGAACTGCAACTTTGCTATCTGCCTTGCAGTGCTGGCCCGCTGCGTGCTACCTCTGTGCTGTGATGAACTGAGAGTGCTTCCCAAGTGCTTGCTGACTTGCACCCTGTTCACAAAGCCTCAGGGCCATAAAACACTTCATCTTTCATCTACATGACAGCTGATGCCTGAACAGATCAGCATTTTCCACTGAAGACATGGCTGACCCCGAGCTGAAGAACAAGCTCTGCGCTCTGTGGTTTGCTGCACAAAGGGCAACACTTCATCCATATGCTATTTTTGACATACGTGCACAATGTCCAATGTGCCACCTGAAATCTCCATCTCCAACCCTGTGGAGACAGTGCAGCATCCAGGGAAGTCCTCTCAACACAGCCCAGCTATATCAACTTGGTAACGAGAGTTCCCACAAGTGTTGACGCACTAGCTTGGCCCTCCCACAACAGCTGAATCAGCAGGGCCAGGGGCGTGCCTTCTGCCTGCCCATGGATCTCTCCCTGTGGCACCGGCTGTAAAGGTATTGTGAACCATTAGACCCATGTGGTCCCTTCAGCTATCATGCGGTCCCTCACAGCCAGCGGCTTTTCACATGCGTGATTGTGAGGGTCCGAGTGAGGACTCTCAATCGAGCGACTAGCGGGTGCTGAGTCTCATCTATTTGACAATGGGACACTTATCCCAAAGCCTTCAGGAGCACTGTTTTTCCTGCTCCAATTTTTAGAAAGCCCTTTACCAATCCCTGACTGGTACTGTTGTATTCATACGAAGCATACCGTAAAACACCCAATAGAGGTAAATGTGTTTTACCTGCATTTGACAAAAACGCTCATGTCTTGAAAAGTTTTTATTGGATCTTTATCATTGTGTTCTTATTTTGTTTATAATATACTAAGCTATTTTTATAAACCTATGTGGAGTCTTTTTTGTGATGTATTCATTGTATTACTGTGTGTGTATGTTGCACAAATACTTTACACATTGCCTCTTTTGATAAGCCTGGCTGCTCTGAGCCTAGCTACCAGTGGGTGAGCACAGGTTATCTCAGTTGGGTATCTAGCTTACTCTGACTAAAGTGGTGAGTTCTGCCTGACCAGGGTGTATACCTTAGCCAACCAGAAGCACCATTTATAACAGTCCTCTTCTGTGCAGCTGGGGTAAGTAGCTCTGTGCAAGGTGAGCATAAATATGTGTGCATGTGTGCACATATGTGTGCACACCTGTGCAGGCTGATTGAGGAATAGTATTGTCAGACCATGCCACGGACAAAGGTAGCACTGTGGCATAAGGGGTTAAGACTGAATATCATTTTAATTAAATATAGATGTGGAGGACATCTTCCCATTTTTTATATGGTTAAGAGTGTAATATTTTTTACCAGCCGCGGCCCGTGGAGGGAGTTTGGTGGGTCAGGGAGGCGGTGCGGGGGAGGGCAGGGTGGGGGGGTGGTAAACAACAGAATATGGTTAATTGCAGGTAAGTAAACAATTTAATAAATAAAACAAATTTCATAGCGCACCCTGCATCGCAAAATGCGATGCAGCGCATGCTACGAAATTCGTTTTATTAATTAAATTGTTTACTTACCTGCAATTATCCATATTCCATTGTTTACCACCCCCCACCCTGCCCCTCCCCCACACCGTCTCCCTGCCCCACGAACTCCCTCCACGGGCCGCGGCTGTTTTTTACTGTACACTCTAGGCGAAAATTGTGCTTTACATTTAGCTCCAGATTCGTTTTTGGGCAGAGTTATCAGAATAGCTGCCTTGTACATGCACACATATATAATCCCAAAACTATAACATGCGGACAATTTAGAAATATCTGGGTTTCTTCAAGGGAGGAAACGTAGCCCTCTGGCTCCAATCAAGGGGGTTCTTTTTTTAATTTGAGAGGGGAGAAACCAACTCCAGGTGGGTAGATCTTGGCTCAGGGAAGAGATGTGATGTGATTTAGGACGAGTTGCCGTGGAGGATCTTGGGGTGCTGTTATTAAGAAGGCCTATGTTCAGTAGACTCCACAGCTGAACAGAGCCTGAAGCCAAGCTGCTGATTAGGAGATGGAAACAATTGAAATCCAAAGCAGGATAAGTAATTTCCCCTGGGAAGCATGTGATGAGTTCGGTTCCTCCAAGCCACCGGAAATACTCCAGTGCTAATTTCAAATCATGTATCATTAGAAGGGGGTATTCCTGCAACGAGGTGAGCTCCCTGAAAACAAAGAGCCATTCTGGCACTTGTCTCCTCCCCTTGTGTTCAAAAGATGAGCAGTATGTGATTGGGAGTTGAAAGAGAAACAGCTGGTTCCACTACCTGGCACTGAAGGACTGCTGTTGGTCGTGCAGAGGAGTTGGCGTGACTTTGTTGCACGTGAAGCTTGTCAGTGAGAGTATGTGTGTGGATACCCAAGGATCGCAAGAGCAACCAAGGTTGGTTTCATCAAAATAGGAAGAACGACATCTAAGAAAACGAAATATTTCCTAGGCTCTGTGTAGCAACATCAAAGGGTTCAGAAAAGAAGGTCTCACAATGGAGCAAGAGCTGCTTAAGCCCATGAGCCTTAAACATTTGAAGTGGCACCACATAGTGTTTTTATCCGTTTCTGAAGCCACCTGGACTCATGATGAACCTGAAGAGGTTTCTCCTCAAACCTCCTGCAGTTGGAGAAAACTGCTGGCTTAAGTCGCTTGGTGGCGGGGAGAATTAGCACACACAATAGAAGCTAGATCTCTGTGTTAAGTGACTGCTGGGACTGAATCTATGTGTTGCCCTTAGAATTTTGGACCCATGTGTTGTGGGTTCTTAATGGTTGCATGGTAATCTGGTGTAAAAAAAAGAAATATGCCATTTTGCAGAAATGTTCATTATTGTTGAAAAACCAGTTGTGCAAAACCAATAGTCCAGGTTTTATGATAATGAATTACTGCTGTTATACATTTTGTGGTGAAGCCAATAAGCCTATGGTTTAAAATGTTCAATTGATTGCTAAATGCTATGGCCTACTTTTAACATCATGACTACCCTCGACAAAGCCAGTAAGTGTCATGTTAAATAATTGCATATTTTTAAATGCTCTTCTGTAGTCACATATAGTCAGTATTGGTGTTTTAGGGTTGTCTGGTGCACAGATTGTTCAGGTGCCACGGGACAATGGGTGCTAGTCTGCATTTAGGGGAGGTTATTCCCCCATTGTCACATTTTTATGAAGTAAAAGACTACTCACTGGGTTGTCTGCAACTCAACATTCAGAGGCGTTCAAATTGGTATATTCACCTGCCAGTCTGGAAATATTAGTTTTGTCCCTAGTATTTAGTTGCGTATGTTAAAGTACTTTTATGAACAATGATTTATTGGGTGTTATTACATGGGTTGCTGAGTTCTGAGTTTTTAGCCCATCGCACCTCACAGAGTCAGCCTTGAACTGCTCCCCTTCTCCCCAGAGTGTCGAAGGCTAAAATCGGCAATTGGTCCCCATCTTAAGGGTTCACTCTATAAGGGCACCACAACACCAGAAGTAAAAAAGCTCAGGGGATACAACTCCTGATTGCCTTGGCACCTCCTGAACCACATTTCTCACAAATGTCATCTACATGTTGTAGAAAGGGGATCTCTTTTTTCTCCGCACATACCTTAATGGTTCAACATTTATATAGATGACCAGGGGGTGAGGGTGGAGCCCATCAGTACTGTGCGGAGTAATTATGGCTCAGGAAATATATGGATCTGGGTTTGTAAAGTGGGGAAGGCAAGCAGCATCAGAAAACATTGCACTGGAAAGAATAGTCTATTAGACAATGTTTAGGGTCACATCACTGTTTGGTGTCTATTTACAATGTTATTCTGGGGACAGAGGATGCTCTCAACAATTTTCTCGCTTCTGATGAGTTAAAAAAATGTGTGCATAAAAGAAAAGTTCAGTCATTATTGCCCCTTATAGCAGCACATTATGGATACTCTAAATAGTGTTTCCTTCTATGTACTCACTCGGTAAATGGTCAAAATATCGATTCCAAAATATAGAAAAACCAAAATATCGAGTCCAAAATATAGAATGGACAAAATATCGAATGGACAGAATATAGACATCAAAAATATCGTTTTGAAGGTAAGTAATGTAATATCGAATTTAACAATAGAGACAGTCAAAATACCGAAGTACATAATATAGTTTATTAAAAATATCGCATTTTATTAATATCGAATTTTTTAAAGTGTTTTTTATGTTAGTATATGTAATGTGTATTTTATGTAAAGTGTATATATTTTTGTAATTTATGTTAAGTAATTAATGTTATGTTATTTAATTATTGTGTAATTTAATTCTGTAGCGGGTTGTGGGTTTATAGGGGAATAGGGTGGGAAGTAATTTAATTATAATTAATTAAATATGTTAATTAATTAATTGGTATTTATTTAGAATAAATTGTTAATTAATTCTTAATTGGTAATTAATTAATTCTTAATTGATAATTAGTTTTTATTGATTGATTAATTGATAATTATGTGAATTAAATTAATGTATTTTCTGTAGCGGGTTGTGGGTTTATAGGGGAATAGGGTGGGAAGTAATTTAATTATAATTATTTAAATATGTTAATTAATTAATAAGTATTTATTTTGATTAAATTGTTAATTAATTTTTAATTGCTACTAAATTAATTGTTAAATGATTATTTTTTATTAATTGATAATTATGTGAATAATATTAATTTATTTTCTGTAGCGAGTTGTAGGTTTATAGGGGAATAGGGTGGGAAGGAATTTAATTATAAATAATTAAATATGTTAATTAATTTATTGGTATTTATTTTGAACAAATTGTTAAATAATTTTTAATTGATAATTAATTAATTCTTAATTGATAATTAATTTTTATTAATTGATTAATTGATAATTATAAGAATTATATTAATTTATTTTCACTAGAGTGGGAATAGTAAAATGTACCCCTATGCTATCCAACGCTTTCCCTACTGTTGCACTCTCTGGAGTAGGAATAGTAATTTTTACCCCTACCCTATCCAACGCTTTCCCTACTGTTGCACTCTCTGGAGTGGGAATAGTAAATTTTACCCCTACGCTATCCAACGCTTTCCCTACTGTTGCACTCTCTGGAGTGGGAATAGTAACTTTTACCCCTACGCTATCCAACGCTTTTCGTACTGTTGCACTTTCTGAAGTGGGAATAGTAATTTTTACCCCTAGGCTATCCAACGCTTTCCCTACTGTTGCACTCTCTGGAGTGGGAATAGTAATTTTTACCCCTACGCTATCCAACGCTTTCCCTACTGTTGCACTCTCTGGAGTGGGAATAGTGATTTTTACCCCTACGCTATCCAACGCTTTCCTCACTGTTGCACTCTGTGGAGTAGGAATAGTAATTTTTCCCCCTACGCTATCCAACTTTTTCCCTACTGTTGCACTCTCTGGAGTGGGAATAGTAATTTTTACCCCTGCGCTATCCAGTGCTTTCCCTACTGTTGCACTCTCTGGAGTGGGAATAGTAATTTTTACCCCTACGCTATCCAACGCTTTTCCTACTGTTGCACTTTCTGGAGTGGGAATAGTAATTTTCACCCCTACGCTATCCAACGCTTTTCCTACTGTTGCACCTTCTGGAGTGGGAATAGTAATTTTTACCCCTACGCTATCCAACGCTTTCCCTACTGTTGCACTCTCTGGAGTGGGAATAGTAATTTTTACCCCTATGCTATCAAACGCTTTCCCTACTGTTGCACTTTCTGGAGTGGGAATAGTAATTTTTACCCCTACGCTATCCAACGCTTTCCTCACTGTTGCACTCTGTGGCGTGGGAATAGTAATTTTTACCCCTACACTATCCAACATTTTCCCTACTGTTGCACTCTCTGGAGTGGGAATAGTAATTTTTACCCCTACGCTATCCAACGCTTTCCCTACTGTTGCACTCTTTGGAGTGGGAATAGTAATTTTTACCCCTACGCTATCCAACGGTAATAATATTGTGTATTTTTTATTAATATTATGTTATTATATATATATATATATGTTTTAACAGATATGATTGTATTTTTTTTATATAAGTTAAATTAGTTATTTAATAATTTTATGGTAATTCAAGTATTTTTAAGTATATTTTAGCTATTTATTTTTAATATTTTTTTAATTTTACATTCATTTTAAGAAATTCGATATTTTTATAATGTATATATATATAAACGATATTTTGGGGTCGATATTTTGGTACTTACCTGTTTGTAAATAGGAATTCGATATTTTGTCTGTCGATATTTTGGAATCTATATTTTGGGTAGTCGATATTTTGTCCCTCGATATTTAGTCAGTAATCCTACTCACTCATGTACAACTCTACATACCATGATTTAGATTTGTTTAATACATTTGTGATCTGGTTGAACAATTTTGTTATATTAACAGCATGAATGCAGAGAACAATATATCATCTGGCAGGCATGGCCAGCCAGGTAAGACCGGTAGTGCAGGGCGGGGGCAGGGCGTGGAGTGTGGGGAGTAAGTCGATATATAGCGGAATCGGGAAACAAAAGAAAAACCTAAATAAAAGCCAACTTGGCGATGCGGCGAGCGCAAGGTAAGTGTTGTTTTTTAATTTTGTTTCCTTATTACATCATCTGTCAACTTACCCCACCCACCCCACTGCCCCACCATTCTTATCTGCGCCAGCCGCACCTATCATCCAGATTCAGAGAGAAAATCTTTCTGATGGCCACAACAAAACCATTTTCTTTTAAAATAAAGTCGGGAAGAGAGCAAAGCGCTTCCCCAACGTCCCAAATATGTTTTTTTGGTACATATGACTCACAGTCAGTGCAAGTAGCACACTAGCATCCCACAGTTAAAACTTATAGCAGTTAGTGTCATTACACGCTGACTGCGTTAAGTTTGATTGGTGCTCAGGGGACATAACTCTGCCTCTGACAACTGAACATTGTGGGGACCATGTCTCCTTTCTAGAAATACTTCTCCCTTCTGGATCCCTGTTTAGAGATTGCCACGTGACCCTGATCCTCATAGCAGAGATCCGCCAACAGACCCCAAGCAGGGTGGGGAGCATGCACAAATGAACAAGTGCCCCCCCCAGTGCTCCCCTAATGTTAAGAATCAAACCGTATTTCTACTTCTCTGGGGGGTCGAGTGGGAGGATTTATGCCAATCATTCCCCCAGATGGCAGCAGACCCTTTAGACTGCAGGGTATTAGAATAAAGAATTGGGGTGTGGTTCATCCAGGAATCAGACTGTACCCGCTTTCCAGACTGTCTTTCTGAACCTGGGTGGGCAACGGATGTGTGCAATAGGTTACAAGACATGAGTTTTATAACAAATATTTAGGAGGGCGAGGATCACCATGGCGTCAGACCTGAACCGCACCGATAAGGAGCTCAACAGTCTTAATGCCTCAACCCCCACAGGGAGGTTAGAAATCCAACTAGACACCAGGAGTATTTTTTTTTTTAAATAATGAGATGATTGCAGACTGCCCAGTTATAGGGCGAAGCCTTCATCCCTAAATCCCCAACAGTCTTTATGCTTACTGAGAGGTAATTTCGATTCTTTTGGTTGTAGTTTTGACATATGGGCTAGCAGAGAATATATGAATCCTAAAGTCCTCTCACTTGCCATGGTGAATTTATACACTATTTGGGTTCTGGTACAGCTGACAACCAAGAGACCCTATGAACCCGAAGCAGTTTTGAAGCCTAGAGACATTGATGAATCCAGGGTGGTGTACCGATGCCAAACTTGGGGCAAAACCATGCCTTGATTCCCATTTCTGTAGGGGAACTTGAACTGAACAAACAAGGGACCAAGTGAAGACCACATTGACTTCATATGGTCAGAGTTTTCATCTATCCCTGTGATGGGTGCTTGACCCACCCATTAAAAGTATGGTACCATTTTTATAGGGAGAATTGCGAAAATGCTAAGTGGTAGGAATTTTGTAGATCCCCACAGTTCCAGAACTTCCCTTCCTAGATAAATGAGGACAACATTTAATTTTAACCAAAGTTTGCGGTTTGCAGTGCATTGTGGGTAAGAAAAAGGCATGTGATCCACACAACTTACATTAGCATGAACTCCCCTGGGTGCTGCAGAGACGTCTGGGTTTGATAGAGATGTCTGGGTTGTGGCAAAGCACCGAACCAAATTCTGCAACTAGACACATCAACAAAATCATTATTTTTTCATGGTCAAAATGTGATTTGTTCACATTGCATTTTAGGGCCTTTCCTATCGCATGCAGAGCTTCACAAGTGGGATATCCTTTTTACCAAGAAAAGTGTGGGAACACTAAGTAGTAGGAATTCCGTGCATCCCTACAGATTGTGGGGTGCCGCTCGTCTTGAGGCTTTCCAGTGTCTAAACTTTGCCAAGCGCTACAGGAGTAGCCAGCCCGTTCCCAGCTTTCTGTGCTTTGGAGGGAGGAGAAAGTCACCTGCGAGGCCGCAGAGGAGGCGAGAGGCGCGGCCCCGGGACTGCGAGGTACAGCGTCCAATACCACCAGCTGTTTCCTCTTCCCGTGCGAGCCGCGCCCCCTCCCAGTGCCCGCCCCCATCAAGGTCTTCAAAACCTCTTGCGGCCCCCGCTTCGCGGGAGCCGCTCGTCTTGAGGCTTTCCAGTGTCTAAACTTTGCCAAGCGCTACAGGAGTAGCCAGCCCGTTCCCAGCTTTCTGTGCTTTGGAGGGAGGAGAAAGTCACCTGCGAGGCCGCAGAGGAGGCGAGAGGCGCGGCCCCGGGACTGCGAGGTACAGCGCCCAATACCACCAGCTGTTTCCTCTTCCCGTGCGAGCCGCGCCCCCTCCCAGTGCCACGCCCCCTTTCCCTCTATACAGACTTAAGCAAGGCCTTCAACGCGCATCGCGGGACGCACGCGGGTCGCAGCCCGGGGCGAAGCCCGGGCCAAGGGCGGGCCCGTTGTTGCCCATTAGTGCCCGGGAGTGACCGGACCGGGCCACTCCCCTTGGCTCTGGTTTTTTCAACAGCTTGTAACCTACTCCACTCCAGAGCTTATGACTTCCCAGCATACTTGCACCATGCTTACCAGAACCAGAAAAAACGCCAAAACCAAATCCAAAAACGCCCAAGCCGTAGCCAAAATAACTGGCCCAATTGATCTATTTATTTCACGGACTAACGAGGCAATTGACCAGAGCATATTTCTACTTGAAAAAAGAGTCTCTCTGGACCTAATGAATGCGAAACGCTCGTCACTGGGCACCATAGCAACTGCAGCTTCTCCCATTCATCAAACTCTCCCAAATTCCTCTCTCCCTGTGGCTGTGCCTGCTCATGACACCAATGCGATTCTGTCTACAGTAGATCTTTCTGTAACTCAATTTGACTCAGATTTATCATCATCGTCGGATAATTTAGAGGCCACTCCCGACCTAGCAGCTTGTCAAACGCTCGAAGGTTCTGACATCAACACAGATATCTACCTTCGAGGGGTAAGAGAAGGAGCCATCCCTAAACAAGGTAGTACAAACCCCACCGACAATGTAGCACCTATGGCTTCTTTCCCCGGTCACGCGATGGAACAGGGGGGGGAACCATTAAATCAAACCACTAATTCTGTCCAACTAATTGCAATAACTCCATTACAAACCAACCTCTTGCTTCCTACCACCTATAGTGAGGCTACTGACAAACCCTGTGGAACCTGTAAAACTACTTCTCACATATTAACCGCACTAAAAGACCTCTTGCTACAGCACTTGAAACCCATACAATTAAGTGTTAGGAATCTTGAAGCTCAAATGGCAATTCTTTCCACTACTCTTCATACTACGAGTGCACATTCCGAAATAAAAGAGCCCCGTAACGTGACTCAGTACCCAAAAACATCTCATCAACAACAACAACCCAAAGTAATAAAACAACCAACTCTGAACATCCATTCTCCTCAAAACCCAAAACCCAACGTTTCAAAGCAAAACTTACAAAAAGCAACGTCTCAAACACAACAGGCCAAAACAATTGTGGCAACGAATCAACATACACCTAATATTGGCCCGGCAACCTCAGGTACAACAGGGGTCATACCAGGAAATGTGATCCCAACCCAAAATACCAAAAAGACAACACCTTTACCTTCGAAATCAATGGCCCGTCCCCAGTTTTCACCAAAAAAGATCCCGGAAAAAACACCAAGAGTTAGACGTCCAGTTCACCTGCCCCCAGAGGCTACGCCATATACATTTATACTCACCGGCGTACCCGAATTAACAGAAGACACCCCAGAAACCGCCGGGTCACTCAAAAACAAGGTCATACAATGGCTAAGTATTAATAGGCCACTAGAATTTCATCACTCTGGAGGGATCTCTACAGTCCGCAGGGTGGCTTGGGTAGGTAAAGTACCAAAGCAGATCCACGGAGATTGTATCATTGTATCCTGTAGAGACCCTTCCACTGTGGACCATATTTGTTCTTGGCCTTTGTTGGAAAAAAAGGGAGGAATAGATGCTCGACATCTCTCTTTCTTTTATCCTCCAACTAAGCAACATCACTATACCCCAACCTGGAGCTGGCATCAGCATCAAAATGAACAGTGGAAGCAGGTGGGGCATACTTATGACCACGGAAGTAGGAACACACTTAAAGATTGGCCAAGGCAGCACTGGCAGGACAGACCCTATCACTCCTATGAAGGTTGGCAGGGCTTTCCCACGCAAAATCATTTTGACTGTCTAGAGATGGTCGATTGACCGTTTTTGTCTGAACCTAAGAGTGACAACATTAATATCATCTATTCACCAGTACACCTAATACACGAGCGACTTTCACCTAAACCTGTTCTGAAAATAAAACAAACTTCCCCTTTCACCATAAATCAAAAGTTAGAGACAATCATAGATGTCTCCCCCAGTTCTTCAAATGTTACGTTCGCATTAATCTCTGACCCCCCAGGGACTGGGCCCGATTCACAAGTCCCTTTACCAAAAGCTTTAAGAGATTCTACCAACTTTCCCCAGTCTCAGACAGGGTATCTGACAGAAACCCCGACACTGAGTCCGATGAGGGAACTGCCTCCTTCTCATATATTCCCGGAACCCACTGACCTGAGTTTTTCCATTGCGTACTGGAACGTCGCAGGTCTGTCCTCTAAGATAACATCAGAGCCTTGGCTCGATGCAGCCAGGGAACACCAGATCCTCTGCCTCCAAGAGACATGGTGCACAACCCCGATGCATCTAACAGGTTACAAAACCCTTTTCACCCCAGCAGTGCAGGGAAACATGGGCAGGCCAAAAGGGGGGCTTATGATCTATATTGCCAATACTCTTTCCTTCAAATCCACAAGACTCCTAAAAGAAACGTCAACATACCAAATCATGCTGATAATCCCCACAACTGGCAATAACTATATTCTTATTAACTACTACAATAATTCGGCCCCATTGGACTGTTGGTCAAACCTAACAGAGATTGCCACCTTTTTAGCAACCTTCCGAAATGAAAACGACAAAAAAACAACATACTTCGTGTGGGGTGGCGACTTTAACTTGCCTCTATGCCCAAATCATAAAAGAGGAATCTGTGGGCTGGAAAACAAATTTGCAAGTCCCATACCACACTTTGTCCACTCGATCTGTGGAAGCAAGCTGAATGACATTTTATTCTCCCTAGACTTGGATTTTGTGAACGAACTAGTAGACCCGCAGCAGGACTTTCTGCCAACCTACCATGGAAGAGGCTTTCTAACAACTATAGACTATATAATAGCCTCCCACTCACTTAAAGGGCAACTAGTACATTTTGAAACTGGGACAAACCCAATGAGTGACCATTATCCACTCAGTACAAGGATTACCATCAAAATGGCAAATGGCCACCCTGCAAAGCCGAGCCTTCTCAACCAACATTCACTTGTCATGAACAAATTAAATGGCTATACGGTCAAATGGGCCAAGATTGACCCGGAAGAGATATCCCAGAGGGTCCTCGGAAAATCCGAGCACTTGATATCTGAATGTATGTCCCTGGAGTCATCACCTCAAACAATCGTCAGCAGTTTCCAAAGTATCCAAGAAACGATAAGGGACGAATTATTTGTCAAGCTAAAAAAGAATACTAATCCCCCTACCACGAGATGGTTTGATACCACTTGTCGAAAGGCACTTTCAACTCTAAAAGAAGCTTTACACAGACCTACGAGGGACCTTCTAGAAATCTCTAACTTAAGAAAAACATACAACGCTGCCAGAAGGGACCGTAAAAAACAAATTAAACAAGAACTTTGGTTACAATTGCACGACAGCTCCCAAAGAAAGGACAGCACCCTATTCTGGCAAGTTATAAGGTCCCCATTCCTGACAAATAGTACAGAAACCAATCACCTAGACGTGGCAATAACGGAAGAGGATTGGGTCACCCATTTCTCAAAAATCTTTGGCCCACCAGTGGGCGGTCCAGCAGGAAATGGCACAGGAACAAGTGAGGACCATTCACAGGAAAGCAACACTTATCCGATAAACATCCAATTCCATCTTACCGAAGTCATGAAAGCAATCAGGGCATCAAAATCTGGCAAGGCCTCGGGCCCCGATGGAGTTCCAATGGACATCTTTCTCCACAATGTAGAGTTCTGGTCCCAGCTAATCACTCGGGTCATGTCAGCTGTCACCTCGGTCGGGCTTTTTCAATCGTGGTCGACGTCAGTCCTTTTACCTATTTTCAAAAAAGGCGACCGTAACGACCCAGCCTGCTACAGACCAATCTCTCTTCTGGATTCCATGGGTAAGATCGCGGGTCGAGTGCTCCTGGACCGATTACAATCATGGGCCCGGGAGAATAACATCATAACGGACCTACAATATGGTTTCCAGAAGGGGCTTGGGACTGTGGAGCAGGCTCTTAATCTTGCCCTTTTGGCCGGGAAATACGTTGGCGCCAAGGGAGGTAACATCTTCCTTGTCTACGTCGACCTAAGTGCGGCATTTGACTGCGTCCAACATCCAAAACTCTGGCAAATACTTAGCGACCTTGGAGTGGACCCTTCATTAATAGCTTTTTTACGCGAACTATATTCTAATGCCTCAGGGCGTGTAAGATTTGGCACCAGTGGTGAACTGTCCCGTCCATTCGAAATTACCAAGGGAGTAAGACAGGGATGCGTACTGGCTCCCTTCTTGTTTAACCTCTACACAAATGGGCTTGAGCAGGCTATGTTAGAAGGGAGCCAGGACTTACCGCAGATAAATCAGCGTCCGATACCAACACTATTATATGCTGATGATTCAGTAATTCTGGCACGGACTCTAAACCAACTTCAGAGACAAATCAACAAATATGCTGCATTTATGGATTCACTCGGCCTCAAAATAAACATAAAGAAAACTTTCATAATGCATATTGGTCCTAGGGTCAAACACGCTAAACCGATAATGGTCGATAAAATGAAGCTGGAAAAAACATCAGTTTACCCATACCTGGGAATCTTAGTGGATGACGCGGTAAATTGGCGCCAGGCAATTGACGCTAGAAACTTGCACTTTCGGAGGGCAACATCGGCCTTGATGTCGTTCTCGAGGAAACTGGGAAAACCAGCGCCAACTGAACTTTTAACCATATATTATGCAAAGTGCCACAGTGTGGCTACCTACGGAGCTGGCGTCTGGGGTTATGGACGTATAGACCAACTACAAATAACAGAGAATGGTTTCATTAAATATGTTTTAGCCCTCCCCCAAAGTTCCCCGATACTAGCCTCGCATCGTGAGCTAGGTATGGAGTACATTGGAGACACCATCCGCTCCCAACCAATCTTATTGTGGCACCGAATATGGACTAACCCCGAATGCCATCTAACCCGCTCCCTCATCACAGACTGTTTAGCCTTGGCAAACTGGCGAAAAATTCCTTGGCTGACTTACATCTGGAACTTTTTCAAAGACCTAGGACACAAATCTTACTTTGAAGATCCCGCATCAATCGAAGACATCTCCAGGAAAAAATTAAAATCAATGTGTCTGGGCCACCTGCGAGAATTGCGGAATCAAACTGAGATTTTAAAACCCTCTAACGAAAAAATTTGTGCACAACAGTCCTGCAAAGGAATACAACCATATATGACGTACTTTTTTTCAAACTATGAGAAATTTTTATTAACAAGATTTCGTTTTAACATCTTTTTTCGCTTAGTCACATTTCCTGACACTCAAAATTGGTCCCACAACCTGATAAAATGCCCATGCGATGGAATTTCCCCACAGTCAACGATCCACGTTATTTTATTTTGTAAATATTATAAACTTCCACGGAAAACGTGGATCATTCCATTTCTTCGGTCTAGTGGCTATAGACAATGCAATACTGCGCTTTTTTTCATGCAGTCTCTGTACACGCCACACGTTGCAAAACTTATAGTGACCTTTCTTAAAGCAGTTATTACAACACGTCAAAATATTTCAAATTAACCAGAAGTATTTAAAACTGTAAATCTTACTCTCAGTACGTGTATTACTTTTTTGCTGTACTTTTTAAACTCATTTAAGTGTTGGAAATGTCTTTTCTTATGTACTTTTTATGATTATACAATTGATAATCGAATAAAAGTTTATGAAACTGAAACTGAAACTGAAGATTGTGGTACTTTACCTAGCAGAAATGTGAGAAAATTGGGTGATTTTCCACAAAGGGAGAGATTATGATGCCGTAGGACACGGCTCCGACCCTCGGTCACAGCTGTTCCTATGGCATCATCATAATCTCCTGTTTGGATTCATTCCTGACTGACCCTTTTTGATGGAGTTAGTCAGAAATGAATCCAAACAGGATTACTGAATGGCTTTCGAAAGCCTCCGGTAATCCAAAGGGTGTCTCTTTATGCCCAAGGGATTACAATGTTGGATTCCAACAGCCTTTTTGTACCGGCCTATCTGACACAGAAAGGCTGTGGGAAGTCGACTTTGAGGGCCCCCAGCAGGTCCCCAATGGGTGGAAGGCCTCCAGATGGAGGCTGAGAGGTCACCTATGATGCCCCCCCTGTTTATCCCTGCAACCGGTGGCAGGCACTTTGAGGTGCCTGCCACCGGGTATAGGGATGAACTGCTCCTCAGCTCTTTACAATGAGAGCATTGGTCAGAAAGCATGCTTCCATTGTAAAGAATAGGAGTGCAACCAAACAGTGTTCGGTCACATCCTACTTGCTGATTTGGGACTGTCGACAGGAAGTCAGTTGGACCCAGTTCCAGACTGATGAAGGACGGACTCAGGTCCGCCCGACATTGAAATCTGCCCTAAAGTCTGAGATTTGCAGGGTATTCTGGATAAGAAAACATAGTGGTACCCATGCAAATCAAACCACCCTGGACTCCCCTTGGTGTTTAATTTTATTTCAGAAATGTCTGGGTTTGGTAGGTTTCTCTTGATGACAGCTGAGCTCAGGCTTAACTTTCACAGCTACCCACATCATCATAATAGGGAATTTTTCATATCTCAAATTTCTTGTCTCTGTGTTGCAAATTGATTCCTTTTCTATCATGGGCTGTAGGCCCAGCCATACAACTAAGGTGTAGTTTTTGTTAGTAGAAGTATGGAAATACACAAAAGTAGAACATTTATTATTATACTTGTATTTCTCTCCTTTTTCTAGTTTCCATACATAAGCCAGTGTGCAAGGAAGAGAACATTTTGTGAAATGCCATCCTAATCAGATCAGTGTATGGATAACCCCAAAAGAAATGTATACAAATAACCACTATTTCAACACTATCTTCTTAGACACTTGTCAAAAATATATAGGTTTCCTTCATACCTGTTTTTCATTTACCATATGAATTGAATCATAGTCAGTAAATTGCCAGATGTTGCAGCTCAGGGTATCGTGTATTTTTGAACAAGCAACAAGGCTATATATCTCTGTGACCAGAAGGGTCTGATGGATTTAACGGTATATTATTTTTGTAAATCAGTCCTTAGGACATTAGGACCAAAGATATGTGATAAAAAATGTGTCACCTAGTTCTATTTTTTCTGACTTGTTTCATGATTTGTTTAATGAAATAGTTAATTTTTTCACAAAAACCATGAGTGAGATGCTCAAATTGCCTCTTGCTAAATTCAGAATTTGTCTAGTTTTCCAAAATGCATAGCTTTCCAGGTTCACCAATGAGTTTCACACCTGTGTCCACCACAAGCCTCAAAAAGGTGGAAAACACAAAAATTAGGAAAATCGACCACTACTAAGAAAAAAAGGAAAATTCTGGTAAAATAATTCTTTTACAACCCTGCTTGATTCTGAAATCTGAGAAGATGGTGATCTTAGCACAATAAATCTTTTGTTGATGCGATTTTTACAAAAGAAAACCACACAAAAACACATAGGGGCAGATTTACAAGCCCCTTGCGTCATATTTGCGCCACTTTTGCATCACTTGGAGATGCGTAACATTGTAAATCCCTGCGCCACTTTTAGGACACCACTGCGTCTAAACCTTACACCTGCTTGAAGCAGGCCTATGGAGTGACGCAGCACAATGAGGGTAGGCCTCAACATGCATTGCTGGAGTTGCGTTGTGCTTGCAACACGACTCCAGCATTGCGTGACTTTAGCTCCAACAGATGCATCAGAATTTCTGACACAGCTGTCAATCCTTGCACCATGGATTGCCATATTGTAAATTTGGCTCATCCATGGTGGCGCAAGGGTTTCTCAGGGTGGCGCAGGGAAAGTGACGCATCTCTACAAATGTGTCACTGTCTTGTAAATCTGCCACATAATTTTTGGATATTCCGGCTATTTGCTCAGTTCCACTGAAGGGAATTCCCATCGCATTGATAATAATTTTCTGTTGCCTTTAGTGCTGCCAGGTGGGATTAGTTCTCTTGGGGGCTATTTGTGAATGCGGCTAAGTTATGACTGATTGTACAGAAACATGGAAGTGACAGGGAAGTTAACTGCCTGATACCACCACGCTCATTTTGTCAGGCCAGATAACTTCCAATAACAATAGTCACTTTCGCCAGATGCAGTACAAAAGTGAAATACACCATGGCACTATTGACCCACACTTGTGCAATTAGGTGAGTGCCTAGTTGGTGTTGACCTCCCACATTGCAAATCAGCATTGTAGTAAAAAATAAACTTTCATAAGATTAACAGCAATTCAGTCCGTTTCTAATTTGCGTCTTTAATCATGGATATTCACATTGGGCCTGGTTCACAAAGGTAACAAACACACACTTTTCTGTAAGGTTATGTTTTGTTTGAAATTCACAAAATGCATTTTAATAGTAAGTTTACGAGTACAGATACTCCTCGGTCAGAGCAGAGCACTCTGTACTAATGATGCGTAGCTTTTCCCCACAAAAATGTGACGCAACGACGATACAAGGGGCTGCAATGAAAATGTTGGTGAAGTTCACAGGGCATTCGCCACATTTTGAATTAGGATGGACTTTCTAATGAAAGGCGGTTCACGTTGATGGCCGATATTTGCTTTTTTGTGTGTACGCTCATGTGCACAAAGCGCAGTCTCAGATTTGGCGACGAGCGTTAAATTTGATATTTATTCAGGTCATGTTGTTGTTTACTGAGAATATATTTGCATTTCTGAATGGCATCCAATTTGCCTGTCCTGCATTGTTTGTTTCGCTTCTTTTCCACATTCGGTAGTTTTTCGCCTTGTTTCTGTCCCAACTGATGTTGCATTCCGTTTTGCTGATTTGTCGTGAACAACTCCTTGCTTGGAAAACCCTTAATTTCCTGTGCGATATGATGAGGGCTTCTGCACGCACAGCGAAGATCCGGGCTCTGTGGAATTACAATCCGCCCTCTGGTGCCGCGCGCCTCGCGCCTCCCTGATGAAGCATTGTCTTGTGCAGGCTGCTCTGACGCTGCCGCCGTTCTCCCCTGACGAGCACATTCAGGTCACCCTTTCTGCACTGCCGGATAGAAGAGTTCCTCTGGGGGCCTAGTGACTTCACCTCGGGCGGAAGAGATGCTTTTATTACAATTAATTTGCAGCAGCGCGTCGAACTCTGAGTTCCGATTGGATGGTTTCAATGTTACTTGAGGGCTATGCTTTGTTGGCGTTTTAGTAATTTGAATAAACAAAACCACTTGTGCAACGGAAGCAGGTTAATTTGTCTAGCTTAATATATACTTTATGAATAGCAACAGTGATATTTTCAGATTTTTTGTTACTTGTCTCGAAAATAATATAATGCAGCAGTGAAGTATGCTAGGTCACTGCCAGCATTTGACGTGTGATTTAGAGAGGATTGAAAATTGGAGATAGTGTCAGGACAGTGTACGATGCTATCTTCTCGTGGACTCTACTGCAAACATATTTGGCAGCAGGCTACTTGTTTCTTCTTCTCCTTGTGGCTTGCTGTCAGCAAGGAGCATTCTCGTCAAGACAGAGAGTAAAAACCGAAACATTGTACTGTATAATGGTTGTATTACTATTTTCTGTTATATCTGAGTGATCCCAGTAGACACTGTATATAATCCGTATATATGCACCAGTTACCTTACACAAGGTCGCATTTTTTTAAGGCAATGGGTGATACAGTGATTTACCGAAAATCACAGGCTGTGGAGGAGACGCCAAGACTTGAACCTGGAGACCAGATTTACTAGCATGTCACACAATGCGGCACGGGCAATGCAGCATGCTGTGCTGCGTTTCATGAAAGAGAGACATCAGAAATGCATCATATTTCCAAAGAGATGTGGCTATTCTGCTCCCTTCATGCACTGATATACTGTCTCCTGCCTGGCACCAAACTAGGGACCCTTGCACCACGGTGCAAAGGTGCTTGCGTTACAGGCATAATTTATTTTTGAGCAGGAAGGGGCACCTTCCTACACAAAAACAATACTTAAAGGCATTTTCCTTGTTCTTATGTGTGGTGCGAAATGCATCACACTTAGGAAGAGTATCCAGGAGAACCACAGATAGTTCTCCTTGCTTTGCCTGGGTCTGGGAGGTGTACCATTTTGAGGCATTCCCAGGTTGGCAACTCTTTGTAAATCTGGAAACACACCAAAATCATTGGGTGAATGCATGGGAAAGCCTATTCCACCCATGGAACGCCTCCTTACCCGCAAGATAACAGAAGGCAGCGATATGTGCCGCCTGTTGTTACTTTGGATTTACTAAACCACACAGAGCCACACAAGGGGATTTGCTTGGCCTAGTAAATCCCACTAAGGACATGCGTTGCCTTGGGATGACGTCCCACGCAAGGGCAACCAACACAAACCCCTGGTTCCCTAGTTCAAAAGTCAGCAGCTATATTCTTAATGCCATATTCTCACCCCCTTTTTTTAACAGGGAAGCACCTTAGCCGGAATTGCAGAGCATCTACTGCGTGCACATTTAAAATCTTTTTGAAGATTGGCACTGTGCTTTTCTAGAGCAACGTTACTTAGGCTGTGGCTGCTCCAAGCAGCCAAAAACTGCTAAGTAATGATTACTTCTGAATACATTGAAAACCAAAGAATCAACACAAACTGTGGGTCTTCGAGTGACATTACCAAGACATCCAGGATGCTGATGTGGAAAATCACACACAAATTGAGTCATTAATTCACCTATCTATTTCTCTACCTACCTGTCACTCATACCTTAACTACATGTCCTGTGAGAAAAGAAAGCTGGTATTAGTCCGTTTAGTAGGCAGTGGATATTATTACAGTTGTCATAGTTATTAACACAGTCAAAAGGACCAAATTTAGGGGTTTTGAATGGGAAAAAGATGGACTTTTCTGCCCCAGCATCTAAATTATGGGACAGGAAGTCCCCCACAAGCCTCCTTGGTAAACCACATTGACTCCTCTTTGCTACTTAAGGGTACTTAAGAGTACTTAAAGGGGTTTGCTAGGGCAAGGCTCTTACTGGCTTCACTAGAGGTCCTCTTTCTCAGAACCTTTCCACTTTACATCTTGGCTGGGCCAAGAAAAAAGTATAAACACACTTGCCTACTCCCTCCTGGTGCCACCTCCACTCGGCTCGTGAAAACCTTGAGTGTTCCTTGTTGACTTGTTGATCCATATAGACTCAAAGGGTGCGGCCTGCCCAGCACAGGTGCTGACTCTACACACCTCACAGTGTCAACTATGCCTCGACTACCACCTCCAGGTGAACCAGTGGAAAATGCCTTGTCATACGTCCAACCTCCCCAAGTCCTCAAGGGAGCAGACTCAGTGATGGTGCACAACCCCTGTCCTGCTAAGGAACATTCAAACCAGAACAATTGAATGTTGGTGACAAGTGTGCGTGAGGGGTTAAATAATGACAAGTTCATGGCCCACTATTCCTACCCCAGACTTTCCCAGCCTGGCAGAAGGATCCTCCGGTGCTTCAGGTTGCAATGGGCTGGCATGGTGATGCAGTGTCACAATGTGAACGGAGGGATTAGCCTTGTCTCCACTATCTAGCTCTTGGAATCCTACGTACAATTACTTGCTTTGTTGAATAAAAAACTGGTTTAAAAAGTTTTTTCCTGGTTTCCTTTTCGATTTTAGTACAGCCTTGTTCATTGGCATTACAGTTAGGACTCTATTCCGAGTATCATCCACTGACCACCAAACTCGCGGGGGCGCAGCGGGTTTTCCGACCGCCCCATTACAGTTAGGGTGATTGGATCGCCATTGCCCCACCACAACCACCAGGGAACCACCTTTCCCTGGTGGTGGTGCGGCAGTGTAGAGGCAGCAATATGGTTGGCCGGACCGCAGCAGTCCTGCCAAGCATATTACAAGGTTCTTTTACGTTGCGGTGTTCATGGCGGATCTTCCTCTATGATTACTATGGCAGAAAGGAAACAAACAGGACCCTACAGGGGCCCTGCTGCCTCTGACCCATGCAGTGGGGCCAATATGTGCCCTCCCCCCTGTGTGCATGTGCCACAGTTCCTTCAAGGCATGGACTTTACAGTCCATGTCGTGCAGGAACTCTTTTTGGCGTTCCCATTGTGGTGCCCATTTTCTGAGGCACCGCTATGGTAATGTAAAAAATCAGCCCACCAGACACAAGAAACATTCGTAATCTGGTGGGCAGCCCGACCAATGGTTTGGCGGTCCAGCAGCAGGGCAGACCCAGCACCACACTGGCAAACTTGATGTTAGGTCCTTAGTCACTTAGAAAAGCCATTTGAACTGAGCTTATTGACAAATATTAAAAGTAAGAGCCAGTGCTCAGTTTTTCTTAGGAGACTTCCACCTAATGTTACTGCTTATATTCTTTACTGTTAAGACATTTTGCATTAACAGCCATTTGAGTAGAGCACAGAAAGCTGGGACTCGCCTATTATGGGCTCAGCTGAGTGATGCTCGGTCGCCGGCCACAAGTTCCAAATTGCATTCTCCTCCCAGGTCTGGGCATGGCCCTGCATCTTGATGTATATTGTGCCGGAAGCTTGGCTGGTCTCCAGCATGACCTGATTCACTGGCTCTAGTACTGGCAAAGGACAAAGGACCATGGTTGATTATGTTTGTAATTTATGTGCTATCCATTAATCCATATTTTCCAATTAACATAATTTATCATGTTGCGCATAGGTTCTGATCTATGCATTCACAATTGTTTGTTGTTTTTCTCTGTGTCTTTAAACTATGTCACAATTGATTGCTGAAATGCTAGTCTCCTTCACATTTAATAAAAAAGGAGGGACGTGGG
Organism: Lissotriton helveticus; assembly: GCF_964261635.1. Classification (NCBI taxonomy): domain Eukaryota; kingdom Metazoa; phylum Chordata; class Amphibia; order Caudata; family Salamandridae; genus Lissotriton; species Lissotriton helveticus. The sequence goes on from NC_136063.1 coordinate 1,031,528,857, forward strand.
AAAATGTCTGTGAGATCTCTGCAGATATTTGAGTCTCCTCGTCGCTACAGAGACATTTTCTATTACAAGACCGTAGTTAGTCGCATATTGGGGATGCAGTAAATGTTATGTTAGGACATGTTAGGATAGTTGTAAAGCGTATGGCTGCCCGAGCAATGGGGCGTCCCAGTTCTAGTCTTATAAATGTCGGCAAAAAAAAAACCTGAGGAATTAGTTGGAGAGTAGCCAGGTCTTCTAGGTTTTTCTGAAAGCCCAGTGAATCTGAGTGCTGCTGATGGACAGAGGTAGTGTGTTCCAGAGGGCAGGGGCTCTGGCACAGAAAGAGCGCCCTCTGGGGCACGCTCTTTTTACATGTGGGACACAGGCCAAATGGAGGTTGGCTGAGCACAGGGCTCGCATAGGAACATATGGGCGGAGCAGCTTGGAAAGAATAGAAGGTCCCTGAGAGTTCAGAATTTTGTGAGCCATACAAAGAATCTTAAAATGGATTCTATTGTCCACAGGGAGCCAGTGCAGCCTGTGGATAAAGCTGGAAATCAAGAAAATCTTGTTGGATCCTAAATACATTGCATTTCAGCAGTCCAGCCTACAGAGTGTGGTCGACTGGATAATAACCTTGTGAATCTGGGAATCAAAAAAATCCCAAGATGGGTTTTAGCCCTTGTAGGAGTCCAACACATACCCCTGCCACTGATTTCGCCTGCACTTGTAAAAGTAAGACTGCTGTCAATCCAGATGCCCACATTTCTTACCACTCCATTGGGCTCAGGGGGGGGGGGCCTAAAGTGGAAGGCCACTAATGGTCATCCCATTGTTGGATATCATGCCCTAGGAGAAGAATTTCAGATTTGCCTGAGTTTAACTGTAGGCAGTTCAAGAGTCATCCACTCAGCAATGTCCACCATATCATCTTGGAATTTGCCCAGATTCTGAGTTGACTCGTTGGAAAAGGAGATCACAAGCTGAGTATTATCTGCATAGGATGTCAGCTTGATTCCCCGAGCCTTAGCAACCTGAGCTAGGATTTGGATATAGATATTAAATAGTGTAGGGCTCAGTGCAGAGCCCTAGGGGACCCTCTGTCATAGAGTGTGTACTTCAGAGTTGTAGGACAGAGAGACGACCTGAAAAGATCTTTCAGATTAAAAGGACTATGAACCAGGTTAATGCCATTCTACCAATGCCTATCCCCTGTAAGCATTTCAGCAAGATACTATGAGATACCGTGTCAAAGGCTGCGCATAATTTAAGCAAAATCAGAGCAGCAGAACTTCCCTGATCTAAAGAGCCCTGTAGATGCTCGGTGACAGCCATCAGCACAGACTCAGTGCTATGTTGGTGTCTAAAGGTTCAAGATAGAATTAGACTCTAAAAAGTTGGTTGGAATATCATTAATGTGAGAGTCTGTAACTTTGGCAAGATAAGGTAGAAGGGATATGGGACGGACGTTTTCTTTTCTGGTTTGGAGGCATCCAGCGCTGTTTTTTTCAGAAGAGGGACACCGTTACCATGTTTCCATGCAGTAGGTACCGATGCCAATGACAGAGAGAGATTTATCAATTCAAGACACACTAGGAGGAGACAGTCCTGACACTAAAGACACAGTTCTGGCTTAAGGGTATCAGCAGGGGAGCCTGATTTGACTTTATTGCAGAGAGTTTAGAGCTCCTCAAGAGACAGCAGTGAGAAACAGCATAGCGGGGGGGGGGGCAAATCATAGGCACTTCTTGGGACAAGGCCCTGATGTCAGAGGCAACGTTCGAATACATGCTTTCCACCTTTTTGGTAAAATACTCTGCCAATTCCTCGCATTGTGTGTTGGAGGTGATGATAGACTGTGCTGCCAATGAGGGTTTCAGAAGACCCTTCAAAAAAGAAAAGATGATTTTAGTTGGGTTGCCCCTTTTTTTATTTCCTTAGCGTAGTGCTCGGCCCTGGATTTCTAAATAAGTTTGTGATATGCCTCAATGGTAGCGCCATATCTTGTTTTAGCAGAGGGTTCATGGGAGCGTCTCCAGGCATGTTCAAGAAACGTGCATCTTTTTGTAGCCAAGGTCAAAGCTTTGTTGAACCAAGGACTGGCCTGAGATCTCTTACTGTAGATTGGTATAGCCTGGATAGACCGATTGAAGGCATGGGTGAGCCTGTCATGGAAGAGACTATTAGCTACGTCCATGTTGGTGTTTAATTGATTACTCTGCATACGAAGGAGGTCGCAGAAATTCCCTAAATTAAGCTTGGACCATGTGCGCCTAAAATTAGGGTTGTGGTGGACTGGCAGTTTAGCACCTTCAAAGTGCAATGACATAGAAATAAAAAAAAGGTTGGACCATAGCATAGGGAGTGGGGAATTGACCTTTAACAAAGAAAAGTTGGAGAAGACTGGGACAAACAGATACCCAGCAGAATGTTGGCACCTGGAATGCTTTACGTCAACAAGCATGCTGCAAGGTCATCTAGGAAATTAGTAGTTTCCGCCTCTTGATAAGCATCCAGGTGAAGGTTGAGATAGCCCACAATATTAAAGTTAGCTGGCTCGATTGCCAAATCAGCGACCAAACCAGTAAGTGCTTCTCTGAATGTTATAGATGGGCCAGGACGACGGTAAACAACCAGAGAAGGTAAAATTGCTGTTCAGCACAATTTTAAAAAGAGAGTTTTCGAAGTCAGAAATAGTCCTGAGTATGACGCTACATGTATAGGGCTCTTTAAAAATAACTGCAATGCCCCCCTTTATGGCTCACTCTGTTAAAATTCTTCATAGCGTAGCCTGGGGGAGGTCCAAACCAGGTAGAGCTAAGGTGTCTTGAGTGAGCCAGGTCTCTCCTAAGAACAGAATATCTGGATCCTTAATTTGAAGCTGGTCAAACACTTCAGCATGGTGTTAGACCAAGAAGCACCAGTTAAGACTATGGAATTTGTATGCTGTGTTGGGAGGGAGACTCCATGTTGGAACCAGCAATGCTGGGTTTGAAAATGCACCTTTTGCAATAGAGGCATACAAGCTCATTACATAAGGTAATGCACAGTCTGAGAGATAAAAGCTCCTCCTGCGAATAGACCAACCTGTGGGTTTTCGAAGGGGCAGAGTACCTGGCTTCTGGTGACATACAGGCATGGATGGGCACAGGTGGGCTTGCATTCGGCTCACAAAGGTGCACCAGTGGCAAGTCCACAAAAACAGCCTGCATGAAGTCCCAGGGGGCTCAACTGGCTCCTCCTTGGCTCGCCTCTAATTGGTCTAAACCAGCCAATCAGCTCAAAGCAATCCTGTAGAAAAATAGGTAAAAGATTTCAAAATATTAAAAAGTCAGGCACAACAGATAATGGAGTTAGGAACATTCGATTTTAGCAGCATATATATATCAGAGCAACACACGTAACACATAGAAATCCTGTGTCTAACCAGTCTAGTCTAAGGCAAGCGTGCCCACATTACGGCCTGCATGAAGTACCCAGGGGACTCAACTGCCTCCTCTCGGGCTCACCACTGATTGGTCTAAACCAGCCAATCAGCGTGAAGCAATTCCGACCAAAAAAGAGGTAAAAAAGGTTTTTAAAAGATTAAAAGATCAGCCACAACTGATAATGAATTTAGCAACATTAGTTTTTAGCAGCATATATTACAGAGCAATACATAAAAAATAGAAATCTTGTGTCTAACCAGTCCAATCATAGGCAACCATGTCCGTGCTGTGGCCTGCATGAAGCACCAGGGGGGGCAAGTATGGTTTCTCCTAGGTTCGTCTCTAATAGATCCAAACCAGCCAATCAGCGCAAAGCAATGCCATCCAAAAAAAGGTAACAAAGGTTTTTTAAAGATTATAAAGTCAGGCACAACAGACAACGAACTTAGCAACATTCGTTTTAGCAGCATTTTTATATCACAGCAACACATAGAACACATACAAATCCTGTTTCTAACCAGTCTAGTCTAAGGCAAGTGCATCCGTGCTACAGCCTGCATCAAGAACCTGAGGGGAAGGGCTCAACTGGCTCCTCCCGGGCTCACCTCTGATTTGTCTAAAACAGCCAATCAGCGCAAAGCAATGCCGTCTGAAAAAGGGTAACACAGGTTTTTAAAAGATTAAAAAATTCATCACAAAAGATAATGAAGTTAGCAGCATTTGTTTTTAGCAACATATATATCAGAGCAACAAATAAGACACATAGAAATCCTGTGTCTAACCAGTCTAGTCTAAGGCAAGTGTATCCCCAGTTCAGCCTGCATATAAAATAAATATAAATATAAAAAATAAAAATATAAAAAATAAAAATTCTTATGAACTGTCCTCCCCTCAGTTGGTCTTCTTTACTGCATTAACTTCTGTTCCCTTCAACATATTCTGTAGCCCGGAGCCAAAGGGCTCCCTTTGTTACGTTTCAATCAGCGAATCTCGGTTGCCTGCAAGTACTGATGCGAAAATTGCTCTGTTTTTATGCATATGGAACCCCCTCATCGTCCTGTTAAAAGGCTGCGATCACATCTAGAACAATGCTCTCCACTTGAAAAGATTTCAACACCACTCCAAAACAGCAAGAAGGACCCTGATTCTCTAACAAAATCTCCACTACCTTTGACTCTTGAAGTCCTCATGGAAGAAATAAAAATCTTGAAACCCCTTTGTCATGGAGAATAACGCTATGCTTTAGTGGATAAAGGAAAAATGGTCCAATACTGAATCAAGGGTGACTAATGTGGAAGACCAGTTTAGTAACATATAGGATGCGGCAGTTAAGATTGAAGATATGTCTACAAAAATATTACTTTTTAAACAACAAACTTAGCAATAGTTAAAAAGAAACAGGCACAACAACCTTAGATTTTAAGGAATTCCTGAGGTGGGGGCAGGGCCTGAATATGATTGATTTCCCCAAAATACATATCCCAAAGATAGTTGGGCTTAAGGAGGGTACAAATCTCAATGTACATTCATTGAGTGGGACCTAAATCATCGGGAGCTTCCTCATCGGGTCCTCCAAGAGGAATGATAGTTCTCTTTTTGGAATACACCAAAACACTCATGTTTTTATCAGCAGCCAACCAAACGAGTAAAAATACATGATCCAGTCAGAAAGTCTTTTTTTCACAGGATATGTTCTGCACAACTGTAGATTTCCGTAAGGAAGTTCTGTCCTTCCTTCCTGCCCTACGCTAATGAATGTTCGACAAGGCCTTGAGCGTACTTGTTTTTTTTTTTAAGTGACTGTTAACGAGCAGACTTTCTCATTTAACTCCCCAGACGCCCTAAATAAATAATTTTTTTAACACAAAGAAGACGAAAGAGAACTTGGAAAAACTTGCAATGTTTTTCTTTATTCATTTTCATTAATGTGTCCTTTTGTTTACATTTAAAATGTCTTGGTTTTCAGTGTAATTACTGTTATTGCATTTTTGTTTTATCGAAGAAATGTCTTCCAACCATTAATATCCTTTTCCTTTTTTACAGATGTTTTATGTCTTGCCCGGATTCCTTCCCCAGTTGTATACTATAGGTTGATGCATATTGATTGGATTTTGAATGTGGGAATATGTTTGAAATTTTGTATTCTACATGATCTGGTAAGAATGTGTGAGTTTGTTGTATGATTGATAGAATGAGTGTTGGGATGCTTGGGACTCTTCTTGAATTACTATTGTTGACATCATTTTTGTGATGATCTGTTTAATTGTATTATATTTTGTGAGATTGGTAATTGATTTTCTATTTTTGAAAAAAACAAGCAATAAAATATCGATATATTTTTTGATAATGAATTGTATCTGAGTCAGTCCATGTTGTTCTGGGTCTTAGTGAGCTCATTACTGCTAATTCTACCCTAGGACTCAAATGGAGCAAGATCATCCCTGAGGACTTTCTCTACTCCCTTATTTTAAAGATGGGTAAAGAAATAAACATCTGTATGGACCCTACTAGATTTGAAGGGAATATAGTCCAGTCCTTTGAAACAATCTGTTGCCAAGTATCGAACGATCTTAAAAGTAACATGAAAAAGAAAGAGAAAAGGGTTATGGGATGGTTTGACAAGGAATGCTCCAAATCCCATAGAGAATTATATAAAGCTCTAAATAAGATACCACGAGATAAACAGGAAGTGGCCAGTAAAAGGCAAAACTATAAGGCAAATATCCTAAGAAGGAAAAACGAAATAAAAAGAAGGGCATGGGAAGATCTATATGAAAAAGCCACCCTGAAGGACAGTGCAAAATTTTGGAAAATCGTTAATACTCCCCTATTTAGTGGGATTGAAAATGCACCGCTAGAAGTGAATATTGCGGAACGAGACTGGTTGGAGCATTTCCAAAATATCTATGGCAGTAATATTGCTGTAGCCCCCCAAGATCAAAAATTGCTACAAACTGAAGAGGTTGTGGCCAGTTTTACAATTAAAGAGGTGCAGAAGGCAATTGAGGACACGGCAGGAAAAAAGGCCCCTGGCCCAGACGGCGTACCAGCCGATATGTTTAAATCAAATTCGGGCATGTGGGCAGTGGTTCTCACTAATGTCTTCAATGTGATTAACCTGGAAAGGAAAAAAGCACCAACTACATGGTCACAGTCTGTAATAATTCCCATCTTCAAGAAGGGCCAAAGGGGAGACCCTAGATGTTATAGGCCCATTTCTTTGTTAGATTCCTCTTTTAAAATTTTGGGTAAAGTTATTTTGGAAAGAATTTCAACCTGGGCGACAAATAATAACATCTTATGCGACGCTCAGTATGGCTTTCGAGCCGGGAGAGGCACTGAGGATCAGTGCCTAAATTTACTTCTTACCCTTGGTAAATACACTGTAGCGTCAAAGGGTATGATGTTTTTGGCTTTTATGGATTTGTCCACAGCCTTTGACCTGGTCAATAGGTCAAAGCTGTGGACAATACTTCTGGAACTGGGGTTAGACCAAGCACTGGTGAGCTTCCTGGCACGACTTCATAGTGATTTAAGGGCAACGATACGCATGTCACAAGAGGGAAATTGCACTGCCTTTTTTAAATCAGGAAGGGGGGTGCACCAAGGGTGCATCCTGGCACCAATGCTCTTCTCACTCTATATTAATTCACTGGGAAAGACCCTGGAAACGGCCTCCATGGATGTACCACATATGGGTGACTCCTTAATGCCAGTCCTATTATATGCCGATGATACGGTATTGCTGGCAAGAACCCCTAATGGTTTACAACGCCTTTTAAATTCTTTTGGGGCTTTTATGCAAAGCTTGGATTTAGCAGTTAACATTGAGAAATCCCACGTTATGGCAGTAGGCAGTCGCCAAAATGGTATGAAAACCCTCACCTGTAATGGTTCAGTGTTATCTAAAGTAAAAGTCTTTACCTACCTAGGTGTGGTGTTCGATGGGAATGGGACATGGGCTCCACAAATCAAAAGTAAAGCTGCGGCAGTAAAAAGATCGGCTGCCTCCATCCTAGGTTTCGCTAAAAGGCTGGGTGGTAAACCACCCGAGGCTATTCTATCAATTTATAAAGCTAAAACACTGTCCATTGCGAGGTATGGGGCCACGATATGGGGCTATAAAAACCTGGGCCATATACAAAGAGAAGAAAATGTATTTCTTCGATCTTTACTGGGCCTTCCAAAATCCACCCCAGCTTTTCCTGTACATATGGAACTGGGAATAGGGTACATTGAAGATTCTTTGACTCTGGCACCATTGCTGTCATGGATTAGGATATGGCTTAATCCAGCTTTAATTTTAAACCATGTGATTATTAGGGATTGTATGGGGAGGGAAAATGTGGCCAAGATCGGGTGGCTAAAATACATTAAAAATACAGTAGAATATTTAGGTCGACCTGAGTTGTATTCAAACCCCGAGAGCATTATGAGAGAGGACATTGACTGGGTAAAGAAAAACTTTAATGAGAAAAAGGTTTTAGAGAGAGAGGCTAGCGAAATTTTAAAACCAACGGTTAGGGCCCACTATATGTTGGTTGCTTCGTTATCTATTCAATCCTACTTAACGATAGTAAATAAACCTTTTCATAGGTGGGTCCCCACTAAATTTCGTTTCAATCAAGCACATTTTTTGCTAGGTGAATATGAAAGATGGTGTAAGCCTCACGAAAATGCTCCCTGCAAATGTGACTACTTCTCAGATCAGGATATACTGCATTTTTTGTTTTTCTGTCCCTTTTACAAGAATGGGAGGGAAAGATATATTAAACAAATTCTGAGAGGCTTTGTGCAGGTTAAGCCAGCTTTATTGTATTTACAACTCATGGAAACTTCAGTAGTAATGTATGGGGTTGCCAATTTTCTGACTATGTCAATCCGGTCAAAGCAAGCAAGATTAAAGTCAGTAATTAATGTAATTTAATTGCTTGTTTAGAATAACTTACCATTTTTTAATGTAACCGTGAAATGTGTAAATACGAACTTATGAACTGCATGTTTTGCACTTTACCCTTAGGTTAGCATCTCTGTAATAGACATCCTAGTTCGCACTATATTTATTTTTGAATACTGCCAATGGACTACCAGATTGTGATTATTGTAAATATGTTTGTAAAGATGATTTTTAAATGAAATTTCTATGTATATAGCAATTCTTAACTTTTTAACTTGTTTTAAAAAAAAATTTGTCTGTATGATTGAAAATGGTTCTGTAGTATCCTTTTATGATTTTAAAATAATCGAATAAAGTGTTTTCTGACTGACTGACTACTGCTAATTCTACCCTAGGACTCCATATAGAGCCGTGTTTATTTATTTGAAGGGCTTGACTGTTCTCTGATTCGTATTGTCCTTCCCCAGTTGTGTTAGTCTGTGTGTCTCCCACCCCAGACTTATTCTATACATTATGTCTTCATTAGTTAGTGAGTGCCATTTATCAGTCAACCTTGTACCTCCTTTATTCCAGTAATCCACTGTTTTGTAATTTTATTCTATGTTTTTAAACTGTCTCAATTTTGATATGTTGTTGAATAATTGTCTTCATAGTTTATACCATCTTTCCACGGCTGACTCTTGTCTGATGACCTTCTTTTTCTTCACGCTTCTCCACCCCACCTTGGTATCGCTGTTGTTGGCTGTATATATGTTCATATATAGTTAAAGCCTTTCGACTTTTTGTCATCTTCTGGTTCTTTATCAGATACTACCTATCTCTTCCCAAACCTCTCCATTTCTCTTTTTTCTTCAATTATCTGTACCATACCATATAGATATATGTTTTTGATAGCTTGGTCACTCTTCATCACAAATTATTTTTCTATTAAAATGTGTATTTCTTTTTCTCTTCTCCTACATTTTTTGCCTTTTTTACTCTACTGTTCTATTATCATCACATTTTCCTGTGCCAAGCCATATGCTAATCAGCTGTTTTAAATTTCCTATTAAGTTACAAATGTGCCTTTGTCATGTATTCGTTTACACCTATTTCTATGACAAATAATTTTAGAGTTGTGTCCTGGAATGTCAAAGGCTTATGCAACCCAATTAAAAAGTAGAGAATACTTACAGAGTTAGCAACATTAAGATGCAGGATTGTTTTACTACGGGAGACTCACCTCACAGACACGTACAATAACTCATGAAAGAGGCAATATGTGAGACAGGTGTTTTGTTCTTCGGCAAGACAAAGTAAAAATGGGGTTGTAATATTGCTTCATAAATCAATTTCTATGTTGAATGAGCTGGATCAGAGTAGAGAACAGTGGGTGGTGGTTCTTTTTGCATCATAACCTAAATATTATTCTATTCAAGGCCCAATTGGTGTGAATGTATAACTTTGGGAATATATATCAGAGGTTGTAAGGTGTTGCTCCAACCCAAATTTCCTAGTGGGAGGGGATTGTAATCAGAATACAAATCCATTGATGGATAAAAACTTCCTAGCTAGGTATCGTTCCAATAAAATGCAAAAGACATTCCCAAATATTATTCAATCTCGTTGATTAATAAAATCCTGGCGAATCTTAAACCCCATATTATGACATATATATTGCAAAGGAACATTTTTAACTAAACGGGAAATTTAAAACGGAACAGGCAAAACATCCAATATCAGCTGATTAGCATTAGACTTTGTATCGGAAAATGTGATGATAATAGAACAGTAGAGTAAAAAAGGGAAAGAATGTAGAAAAGAGAAAAGGAAATACAGATTTTAATAGAGGAATCATTTATACCTTTTATTCCCCTGGTGACCAGTCCAAATCCAGGATATATTTTTCTTACATTTCATTCGCTATCCTCACTAGCATATGCTGAGATAGAATCGATCTTAATATCAGATCATGCCCCAGTTCTGATAGATATAGAAGTATTGACTGAACATTCAAAATCATCTGGATGGCAATTCAATAAAGGTTCAATGAAAAACAAAATGTTCATAGTGAAATTTGACATATTGTTTAAAAGAAAATGTTGACATAAACATCTCTTCTGATATTTCATTGAATACATTCTGGGATGGCTTCAAGGCTTCAGCTAGAGGTTTTATTATTGATTATGTCAGAAAAAAGAGAAAAAATCTATTAAAGGAACCTTTCGCTTATGTTCCTCCTATAGCAGATATCACTTTAGAAGCAGAAAAACCATTTGATTGTGTACATTGGAGGCATAAGATGCATGCTCTCAAATGATATGGCTTTTCTCCCGGCATATTAAAACCCATTAGCATACTCTTGAACAACCTCAACCCATGTTAACGGCAAGCAATCTTCTTATTTTCCCCTTTCAAGTGTTCCTTGACAGAACTGTCCCCTATCTCCGCTACTGTTTATTTTGTCTTTCAAACCTTTTTTCAAGCAATACATCACTCATCCTGGTTTCAAGGCTTCAAATATAAAGACTGGGAAAGGAAGAGAGAGACCCCTTGTAACAGCCAGGGGAGTAGAGTACTATTGATCAATAGAAAAAAAGGTATCCCTTGGCGAATGATTACATAAAGTAGAGAAATTTGCCTGCAATATTATATCTTACACAATATCAACCCATACAGTAAATTGCTACTAAAAACAAAAGTAGCATATTACCAATCAAAGTCACAAAACCTTCTTTATATGAAATTACCAAATATTTTAATTAAAAAGCAAAATATTTTTATAGTATTTGCAATTAAAACATTTTTTGCCATAAGGTACACAATTTGACACACAGTAGTTAATAATCAATACATTTCAGAAATATTTAAAAGACACATATTTTAAATCATAAAAAACATTGGAAGAGTGTTTGCAGAACCCTAAAATTTACATCAAGTGTGTTTGCATGAATATAATTCAAACCCACAATTAAACCCCTGTACCTATCTTAAACATGTAAACAAATAAAACTAATAGAACAGAGAGACAAAATATTAGACAATTCAATTTGTCATTACTCGACACATCAGGGTTTTTTAATCGTTTTCTTAGTTTATCTTTAGGAATTAATTATTGTCCCAGGGATTGTGTCAAACACTGGCGTCAACGCGTTTCGATGGCTTGCAAAAAGGTTGCAAAAAACTTGAGAGGGCTTGGAGGAAGAAATTTGACGTTACTAAGCGAAAGGAGTACTGGGTAGCGATGAGAGGCTACAAAGCTGCCCTTCGGCTAGCGAAAGCTCAATTTTTTGAGGAACGGATACGACTTGCATCAAATTCGTCCAGGGAAACTTTTAAAGTGGTGCAAGAACTCCTCAAAGTTCCCGAACCGGTAGCCACTCACGACTCTCAGAAGTGCAAGGAGCTGGCCGACTTCTTTCACACTAAAATTGAGAAGATACTCAATTCTCTACCCCAGGCTATAAGATCTCAAGGGACCCAGGAAGAGCTCTCTTCAATTCACTTGAAAGAGCGATTTATCTTTCTGGACACGTTTGGCCCAGTGTCAGAAGCTGACACACTAAAAGCCCTAGTGTCCATAAAAAGTGGCTCCCCTATGGACCCGGTTCCATTAAAATTTTTAAAACAAGTAGCAGCCTCCATCGTAGGACCCATCACGGACCTGATGAATGCTTCTTTCTCCCAGGGCTTGGTACCACCAAGCTGGAAAACAGCCGTGGTAAAAGCATTGCTAAAAAAACCGAATCTGGATACCGCGGAGCTGGCCAACTACAGGCCGATATCTCTGTTGCCAGGCCTCAGCAAAATTGCAGAGAAGCTAGCAAATTACCAACTGTCAAACTTCGTAGAGTCGAATGGTCTGCTCCGAGATTCGCAGACCGGTTTCCGTCCTGGCCAAGGCACTGACACGGCCCTCCTGGCAGTCGTGGAAGAATCCAGACGCATCTTAGACTCGGGAGGATCAGTGGCAGTGATCCTCCTGGACCTGAGCGCTGCGTTTGACACCGTGAACCATCGGGTGTTGATCCAATGACTGTCAGAGGCGGGAGTGGCAGGGGCCGCCCTGAGGTGGCTTAGTTCATTCCTTGACGGTCGGTCATACCAGGTCTGGGAAGGCAGTAACAGGACTACATCCATCTCTCTCCAGTGGGGTGTGCCACAGGGCTCCTCCCTGAGCCCGACATTGTTTAATGTCTATATGGCCCCCCTGGAGGATGTGGTGGCCCCTTACAACATCAAGATCATCAGTTATGCTGATGACACTCAGTTAGTGGTCACCCTTCCTCAACTGGTAGACAACCCCGATCTGCTGCACTCATGCCTGGTGGATGTCCACACCTGGATGGACGTCTCATCTCTTAAGCTGAACGGCTCTAAGACAGAGATCATGCTGTTAGGGAATAAAGCTCCTCCATTGCCTTTAACATGCTGGCCGAGCTGCATGGGTGACCTCCCCACCATGAAAGAGGAGATTAAGAGCTTGGGGGTCTGGTTGGAACAAGATCTCTCCTTCCGAACTCAAGCCAAAAAAACTGCAGGAGTGTGTTTTGCCCTGCTGCGGGCAGCTCGTAAAATCTTCCCGCTTCTTCCCTTTCCATCGAGGAAGCTGTTGATTCAAGGTCTTATAACATCTCGCCTTGACTACAGCAACGGTCTTCTCCTGGGTGCCCCTGAATCTACTCTTAGCAAATTACAGCAGGTCCAAAATACGGCGGCCAGACTGCTTATGGGCATCCCCAGAACCGAATCAGCCAGACCCGCCCTTAAGGCCCTGCACTGGTTACCAGTGCGGGAGAGAGTAAATTTTAAGGCACTTTGCATAGCCCATAAAATTCTTCAGGGTAAAGGACCATCTATACTAAGAAACCTTGCAGTGCCTTACAAAGCGAACAGAACGCTGAGGTCCGATCAGAAATATCTGCTCCGTGTCCCGAGAGTAAAAAGATCACGCACGGGCGGGAGACGATTTTCTGTGAACACAGCAACGCTTTGGAACTCTCTGCCCTTAAAACTTCGCGCTGAAACCTGTATTTTGCGCTTTCGAAAAGGTCTGAAAACTTATCTGTTTCCTGCGTGATTTGGCCTGACCATCTCACTGTTTTAACTGTCGATGCTCTGTTCAAAGCGCCGGGATGCCCTAGGGTAGCTGCGCGCTATATAAAATTTTAATAATAATAATAATAATTATTATTATTTCATCTTTTTCAAGACAAAGATATGTCTCCCTTTTTAGGCACTGGTTGGTTGCCTGCTGATACTACTCCTCACAACATTTTATTGTTGTCCTGACATTTCGTTTTCATTTTGCATACTCTTCACGTTTAGTTTTCAAGTCTTGGCTTCTTCTCTCTCTTTGGATTTTTCGTTTCTTCTTCATTTAAAACGCCATATGATATATTTTTATGTCTTAAAAAACAATAATTGTGTGGGTTTTTACACTCTCTTTTTATCTCGTCATTCAATGCTTATCCTTTCGTCTGCTGCATGCATTGTTTCTTGTATTTGTCTTGCTTGTCCCTTCCGTGTATTGGGGTCCCCAGGAATCCTCTATATCCGCCCGGTTTTCTCCTTCGTGATATTCAAATACCTGGAGTTATCTACGGCGTTTAGTGTGCGCATGGTCCGGTCTTTTTTCTCCAAAAGGGCATGCAAGCTCATCTTCCTCTGCTTCCTGGGCTCAAAGAGACAGCGCTGAGGTCTCTCCTGATAACAGGTGAGTAAATCGGAATTCGTAGTTCGGCTGATCCAAAACTCCACACTTAGAAGAATTTCCAAGTGAAACCAGTCAATGTTAGCCTATAGAAGGAAATTCAAGTTACTGGTAAGTACGGTTAGAATTACTTTTCAGGATCAGTACTGGGCTCAAAGATGCAGCACTGAGGTCTCTCCTGATAACAGGTGAGTACATCAGAATTCGTAGTTCGGCTGATTTTAGAGGAATAGTTGCAAGTTTGGAAAATCGACACATAGAAACTTTTTCTGGAAAAAGCCGGCAATTATATCCTATGGAAGGAAATTTAAGTTACTGGTAAGTATGGTTAGAAATACTTTTCAGGATCAGTACTGGGCTCAAAGATGCAGCACCGAGGTCTCTCCTGATAACAGGTGAGTAAATTGGAATTCGTAGTTCGGCTGATTTTAGAGGAATATTTGTAAGTTCCAAAACTCCAAACTTTGAAGAATTTCCAAGTGAAACCAGTGAATGTTAGCCTATGAAAGGAAATTCAAGTTACTGGTAAGTAGGGTTGGAATTACTTTTCAGGATCAGCTCAAAGATGCAGCACTGAGGTCTCTCCTGATAACAGGTGAGTACATCGGAATTCGTAGTTCGGCTGATTTTAGAGGAATATTTGTAAGTTCCAAAACTCCAAACTTCGAAGAATTTCCAAGCGAAACCAGTCAATGTTAGCCTATGGAAGGAAATTCAAGTTACTGGTAAGTACAGTTAGAATTACTTTTCAGGATCAGTACTGGGCTCAAAGATGCAGCACTGAGGTCTCTCCTGATAACAGGTGAGTAAATCGGAATTCGTAGTTCAGCTGATGTTACTTTGGTCCAGTATATATAGAGCCACTTTCCTACACCATCCCCTCCCTTCACCACTGTGTGAACACGCCCTGTGTCCATTTTAAGTTGGGAGCTTAAGTCCCCTTCAATCCTGAGGGTCCCTGGGGGCCAACTAGCCCACCAGGTACCTCCAGTAAGCACCACAGAGCTGCGTTGCAGGGAGGTGTAAAAAGGGGCGTGTCCTCAGACCACCTCTCTGCAATGCATGTCCCTGGTGCATTCTGGAGGTACCTGGTGGACTAGTAGGCCCCTAAGGACCCTCAGGATTGAAGAGGAATTAATTCCCCAATTTAAAACGTACCACAGGGTGTGCTTGCATACATGTAATCTCAGGCCCGCCCCCTCCCTTCACCACTGTGCAAATATGCCCCGTGGCGCATTTTAAGTTGGCGGATTAAGTCCCCTTGAATCCTGAGGGTCCCTGGGGTACAACTAGCCCACTAGGTACCTCCAGTAAGCGCCACAGAGCTGCATTGCTCAGAGGTGTAAAAATGGGCGTGACCTGGACCACCTCTCTGCAACGCAGGCATGTGGCGCTTACTGGAGGTACCTGGTGGGCTAGTTGGCTGTGTTGCTGGGAGGGGGCGGGGCCTCCAGCCTGATTGCAGTGTTTTTTTATTAGAAGGGGGCTGTGTGGCCTCCCTTCTTTTTCCTTTATTAGGGCCCTGGGTACCCCATCCCCCAGGGCCTGACCCCTTTTTAAAAACAAATATATAGATACGAATGGGAAAGGGGCCTTTTGGGCCCCCCTCCCCTGGCCAAATCCGGCCCCGGGGACCCCATCCCCCGGGGCATGGCCATCATTTTTGTTTTAAATGTAGGAGGGGGCTGCGAGGCCCGCCTCCTCTATGTGGTCCCCCTCCTGCGGCCTCTATTGTCCCTGGGGACCCCATCCCCTGGGGCTGGCCTTTATTTTTTATTTTATTTTATTTTTTGGGGGGTCACTTCTAGCCCCAAGGACCCCATGCACTGGGGACCCCAATCCCCAGGGCCTGGCCTTATCGTTGGAGACCGTGGGGGGAGATCCAATGCCCCCACTGTCCCTCCCGCTCCCCGCCTCCTGCAGGAGCCTACATTGCTTTTGGGCGAGGGGAGCTGCTGCTGACATTCAGCTCCCCTTGTCAAAAGCAATTCTGCTTTGCTTCATTGAAACGAGAGCAGGTTTCCCTGCTCTCGCTTCAAAGAAGCAAACAAGGGTTTGTTATGACAGGGCGGGAGCCGTACTCCTGCCCTGCCATAGCAAACAGCAGTGTCCCAGGGGTGGGTACCCTGGACACTGCAGGAGCCGGCCCTGGGAGTTGGCGGTCCCCAGGGCCATCAAGGGCTCCTGGAGGGGGGGCTGCGTGGCCCCCCTCTCCAACATTGGAAAAGCCCCGGGAGGTGGTGGTCCCTGGGACCGGGGTCCGTTACTGACCCCCAAATTTAACAGAAAGTGCCCCGGGGAGGTGGTGGTCCCCGGGGCAGTGTTGGGGGCTCGAGCCCCCCACACAGATTATTCATTTGAGCCCAGGGGAGGTGGTGGTCCCCGGGACTTGGGGTCCCGAGGCCCCCCTTCTACATTGATTAAGCCCCAGGGAGGTGGCGGTTCCAGGGGCTTAATCAATGTATATATATACAACTAAATTTCTCTGATACGGGGGGCCTCCATCTCTGACAGGGCGGCTTCGGCAAAACAGGTTCAGAGCATCCTGCTGTGGCAACACCAAAGGAAAAAATGAGCCGACACCCAACTCTGGAGACATGTGTGCTTTTATTAGTTAAAAGGGGCGACAGTCTTTAATCTTCTCCAGATGTGTTTCAGCTGCTAAATCAGCCTTAATCATTGGAAGGGCATACTTTCTGCGCAAGCAAATTCATAATGCTCGCTGTTCCTTCATTGCCCATAATGCAGAGTATGTTGCTATCTTGATAAGTTCGTACTGTAGTGGCAGTATATTTTTTCTGCATCACAATCCTGTTAGAATCAATGCACTTTAGAAGAGCTGTTGGTACTGCGCCCCACTAGTCCAATTTTAAAAGCATTCAGTCCCAGTGTTCGCCCGAGAGCTGGAATACTCCTCTAGCGTCCCTTACTCGCTCCCATGTCGGACTCCATAAGCTGGATTTCCGGACATGCCCCTGCCAACTGAAATGCCGGGACTTTATGGTTGGTGCGGTTTGGGGAGATGAGGAGGCACCAGCTGTGCTTTATTCAGGTGACATTGGCCCGCTAAATTCTTTTTACCCCCGTTGCTGCATCAGATCAGCCCACAGCATTCTGGGATATGCAGTACTGACGCACTGGGCGTCCTACATGTTTAAAACTCACAGCAACTACAATCTCACGCTGTTCGGGGGCGAAGCCTGTTTTTCACCTGGCAGGAGGGGATTTGGTATTTATACCGGTGAAAAACGCCTGCATCCTGCTGCAACCATCTGGCGCTGAAGAGGCTAAACAACAAGCCGTTTTGCTGGCATTAAAGGAACCTCCTCTCTCTCCCCTAAAGTGGCCTCTTCTTCTTGCCCTCGGAGAAGTTTACTGACATTCAATTAGCGTGACAACCAGTATCGCGCTGTAAGAGGCTCCCGTACCACAAGCTGGCCCTGGTCACGCTGGTTTTTCTGCTTTGGTGGAAGTTGCTTTACCCAGGTGACTGGGACCCACCTTTGGACTCGGCAAGTTACGAGGCAGTGTTGGAGTGATTGTACCCCACGCCGGGCAAGCTGGAGCTGGAGGGGGATTTGGTATTTATACCAGTGAAAAACACCTGCATCCTGCTGCAACCATCTGGCGCTGAAGAGGCTAAACAAAAAGCCGAAATGCATCCGTCCTGTTTTTGGTTTTGCTGGCATTAAAGGAACCTCCTCTCTCTCCCCTAACGTGGCCTCTTCTTCTTGCCCTCGGAGAAGTTTACTGATATATATATATATATATATATATATATATATATATATATATATATATAATATATATATATATATATGGAAGTAATTCGCCAACTGACTCGAGCCCTTGCCCCAGCCCAGTTCGAAATGACGAAGGAGCAGACCCATAGATAAGTGCTCAGTCAAGGTGCTTTATTTCATCCAGCAAGCCAGCCGCCATTACGCGTTTCGCCTTTCACAAAGCTTGATCACATGGCAAGTTGCTTAGAGCTGTTGCCGGTATTTAAAGTGCTAGTGCGCGGGCAAATACACAGTACAAACAACATAGAAAAAATACTGTTAAACCATGTTGTACCTAGGAATTCATGCATCAATGCAATTTACACAATTTATAAAATATATAAATAATTGAATATTTTAAAAATTCATAGTAAATTCATGTATAAATACAAAAAGATTATTCTTAAACTTTACCGGATATTTAGCAATTAATTTGCTTCTCTAGATCACGGTGAAGCACATTACCCGTGGGATAATGGAAATAAATCACTGCTACAAATGTGTACTTCACATGTGTCCATTGAATAAAGCCCCAGTGGGCATAAACTCTTTACCATATATTATTTGAATTCCGAATAACCGTGTGACACCCTGAAAAAAATACCGACAAATAAGAGATCAATAAAGAAATGTGCAAATAAAAAATAAAAAAACTGTGCTAGTGTAAAAAAATGTATAGAGCCAATACTCCTGATGTAACTCTCTTCTAGTAGCTCATTACGTTTTGAATATTAAAAAGAAGTGCGGACACCTCTATAATCAGAAAAATACTCTAATATATGGTTCCACTTCCACAAATAAGTATAGTACAAGCTATGGTCAATAAGAACTTCCTAATATACACCCTAGATAAACATTACTACATCTTGATACTGCTTGATAAATTGTAAAAACTTATTGTTAATTTTAAACGCTATCTTGTATGACCCCAAGGAAATAATATTGGCTAACATAGCAATTGTTATTGTGAACGCACTGGGAAAAATAATTAAATACATGTATGGAGGTCCATATATTCCCTTTTAATTTGTGTATGAGGCTATGCACCCCAGTGACAAGGATCTCCATAGACATATGGATAATTATTAATAGTAACTTCACAGTTTTAAATTTGTGTGTAGAAGTCTCTACCAACTTATTTTAGGAGGTCTAGAGGGGTATCCCCAACTGTAGAGATTTCCACCTGAAAACTTATGTTTGGGACTGTGGTCCTTAAAGTTCACTTCTTTTAATGTCTTGGGGCACTCACTGATAGATAACCTGCTGAGTAGTGTACACATATTTTATTACTCAGACAAAAGATCTGTACTAAGATAAAAGGGCTGTACATCCAAAATGATGATGTGATCTTTTTGTATTGCAGCACTTTATACCACTTCCAAGGCCTGTAAACACCAGTTATTGTTAATACCCTTTTTAAAGAAGTGACTTTGGAAGGATGAGTTTGCAGTGCCAGCATTTTTCTGTTCATGAGATGATAATGACACATGTTTAAGTTACAGAGACAATTCTCAACACTAGTAAAATTTGCCAGCTGAAGTTAAAATGCAAGTTACACATAAGTAAAAAGCAGTGTGCAACCAGATACTTCTTTTAATGGTCACCCATCAATACTCTAGGAAAAGAATTTAAAATGTCTAACAACCTAAACAATAGCCACAGCTGAAAAAGAAGCAAAGCAGTAACTATTCTTAAAACAGAGATCAATAATCTAATGACAAGGCTGGGCTTTCTGAATATCAACTTCAAAATATTACTTGACCCTAATATTGTGGTTAACATATTATACAGAAATACAGGAAGTAAATATTAAGGGTGCGTTCATTATTTTTTTTTAATAAGTGTCTTAGGGGACAAGACATCAGTGGTACCTCTGCCCAATTACAATGTGTCCACTGGGCTGGTGGGCAGACAATTGCTCAGTAACACTGCGACTTCTGGACCGGATCACAGCACAAGCTGCAATGTTATTGAGCACTTTGTGCACATTCATGTGGTGCCTGGAACACGGTGCAAGAATGTGCATGAGGGCACTCCATGTGCCCTCTGAGCCACATTACGTCACCCACAGAGGATGGGGCCCCTTCTTGGGCCACCTAAATTCCTTTTCTGGCTACCTTTTCATGGATATCGGAAAGCTATGAACAAGTTGTCAGACAGGGACATCATAATCCTGACAGCGGTGCCTGTGCAGGCACCGCCTCCATTCAGGATCAAGATTCATACCGCTGCCTTGTCAGGATCAGTAGATCCTGTCAGAGGAGGCGGTCTGTCCCCCGACAGTCCCCCGCCTACATCTTAAAGCGGCAGTCAGACTGAAGGGCTATTCAAGAATAAAGCATGTAAAGTCCAGGCCAAGTCTTCTTCTCATTTAACCCTCAAGGTCTCCAGGGGTGCATTTAAATGTGTACGTAAACCTCGATGTAACCATTTATTAAACTGTCTACAAAAGACCCATGATGTGTACAGCATGGATAAGTGCATCTGTAGTGGGTTCTGAGACCAATGGGCCCAATGTTTGCCGACATATCAGATAATGCTAAAAAGGTTTATCTTGTATACCATGGAGCTTTGTAAATTCTTAATGTGTTATCCCTGGAAAGGCACCTGCCATCTTGGTCTCTGCACTTTTCCAGGATGACAGTCTAGCCACCGTGAGTTTGGCCGGAGAGGTGTCTAATCCCCTCATCGTAATACTCAGATGTAATTACAGGGCAAATTGGTGTAGCGGATGGTGCAAGACAGTAGTCACCCCTGATGTCATGCATGTATTTTCCACAGAGTTTGTGGGATTGGAGTTAGAATAGTAAATCTGATCCACCTCCCAATTATATTCACATTCCCTAAACTGAACTACGGTTTGGAATTGTAAATCTGTTTTTTCTCAAATATCTATTTTATTATCAATTTTTTTAGATGAGAGTTAGATTAATAAGTCTAAGCCCTTCAAAGAGTTAGTACGGTAAATTTACCAGATAAAATGTCAGCGCTCTATAATATTTTTGCTGTTCTTAGCATACTTAAATTTATATGATGTATTTAGAAGCAGAAGAATTGTTATTTTCAAAATCTGTATTTGCAACATTTAAACAAATTAAACAATTTAAATAGAATATAAGGATATAGGAATACTACATTTAGGATTTCAAAAAGGTATTTATTAAAGAAAACAATAATGAAAATCATGTATTTTCTGAAATGTATTTACATGAATTGAAAACATTGCTACTTTAGATTTATATTTAAAAATATAATTACAAGATATACTATGAATAAATATTTTTTTACATATTTCACCCATTGTGGTTATTCTTTCAAGAAATATAATATCAAACATTTTTTCACATAGCAAATGCTTTAGTGTAAAAATAAATGTTATGTTTCATAAATAATAAAATGCAAATATTGTTTTAATATTTTAATAAAACTATAACATTTGTATACATTAAAACATTTTTAGAAAGACAACATACTGTAATTACATTTTGATTATTAGATATTATTTTTATTCTCTTTTTAACTGAAAAGTAATAATTAATAAACATATGTATTTGAAAAATAAATAATATACAGTAATATGCATTTATTCATTGGTTATTTCCATTTTACTACCATTTTTGCTTATCATTAAGAACTTCCTAAAGTATTTTTCCATAATATTGTTCTGTGTCAGTGAGGAAAACAAAAGCAGGATCTCAGTTTTTAGATAAGTTAAAACTATTTCTAATCGTAAATTATACTTATGTTTGAGGTTTCTCAATGTTTTAATGTGTTGTATGTGTCTGTCTTGTACTGGTTAGGTCATGTTAATATAGTGTGCAGCGGCTATGAAAGTTCGCTCATGAGTGTTTACGAGTGCCTTTTTATTTACTAATATATAGTTAATATTTAGTTTGAGCTTGTACTAATGTATTTTGTTTTAAGTGAATCCTGATCTAACTTTTTGGAATTATTATATTTTAAGTACATTTTCTAAATATTTCCACTTTATTATTTGGTTTACAGCTTTTCATAAACAATATTTGGAGTTTTTAAGAGACATGTGGAGTTACATTTGGATTTTCTCTAAAGCAGTAATTTTTTCTTTTTGGAAATTGCGTTTTAACTTTCATGAGTTCCTTTTTGACTGTTGTTGGCTTCGTTCTGATATAGTTTGTTTGTTCTGTGATATGCTTTCATTTTTAAATTGAGGATTTGGTCATTTATTTTAGAAAATGGTTTCTAGTTGTTTCATTTGCATATCTTTTTATTGCATTTTGAGTTTTTACATGTTTTAAACAATTATGCAATAACAAATGTGGAAAATGGAGGTCACTGTCATTTTTATTGTGGCACTTTGTCACTTAGGGGCCGATTCCGATCCGGTAAAATCACCGTCCGTACGTCTCGCATCCGGAGCCGTTTCCGTATGACTCGTACAGACGCCGTACGACCCGACGAGTACGATCCCGACCGGGGTACCAGGACGCGAGTCGTACGGTTCACGTCAGGTAAGGGTGATTCGTACGGAAAAGCGCACAATCATATACACACCGTACGGCACGTACACCCCATGATAGCAGGGGTACGCGCCGTACCCCTGCGATCATGGGGGGTACGTGCCGTACACCCAGCGTACATGGGGTACACACCGTACACCCAGCGTACATGGGGTACGGTGCGTACCCCATGTACGCCTCGTACTTCCACCGCAAGATCGCCGACATCCACAACAGCTTCGGCGCACCCTCCACGCACCCGACCGTCGAACCAACGCCCCCCACCGCCACCCTCCGCACCTGGACCACGGTGACCACCGAAGACACAGCCCACACGATGAACACCATCCACTCCGGATCTCCGACTGACCCCTGCCCCCACAACGTCTTTAACAAGGCCAACTCCATCATCGCACCCCAACTCCGGGACGTCATCAACTCCTCCTTCAACACCGCCACCTTCCCGGAGAGCTGGAAGCATGCCGAACTCAACGCCCTACTGAAGAAACCAACAGCGGACCCCACCGACCTCAAGAACTTCCGCCCCGTCTCGCTCCTCCCTTTTCCTGCCAAAGTCATAGAGAAAACCGTCAACAGACAGCTTGCAGCCTTCCTCGAGAAGAACGGATCCCTCGACCCCTCGTAGTCCGGTTTCTGAGCCAACCACAGCACCGAGACCGCCCTCATCGCAGCCACCGACGACATCCAAGCCCTGCTCGACAACGGGGAAACAGCGGCCCTCATCCTCCTGGACCTCTCTGCAGCGTTCGACACTCAATCAATCAAGACATTTATAGAGCGCACTACTCACCCGTAGGGTCTCAAGGCGCTAGGAGGGGGGGGGTGCCGTTACTGCTCGAACAGCCAGGTCTTGAGCTTCTTCCTGAAGGAGAGGTGGTCTTGGGTCAGGCGCAGGTCGGTTGGGAGGGAGTTCCAGGTCTTGGCGGCCAGGTAGGAGAAGGACCTTCCTCCTGTTGTCGCTCTTCGGATGCGGGGGACGGCGGCGAGGGCGTGGTTGGTTGATCTGAGGTGGCGCTTGGGAGCGTAGAAGTTGATTCGGTTGTTGAGGTTGCTCGGGCCTTGGTCGTGTAGGGCTTTGTGTACGTGGGTGAGGAGGCGGAAGGTGATTCTTTTGTTGACGGGGAGCCAGTGCAGGTCTCTCAGATGTCCGGAGATGTGGCTGTTTCGTGGGATGTCGAGGATGAGTCTGGCTGAGGCGTTCTGGATCCGCTGGAGTCTCTTCTGGAGCTTGGCGGTGGTTCCGGCGTAGAGGGCGTTGCCGTAGTCCAGTCGGCTGGTGACGAGGGCCTGGGTGACAGTCTTCCTGGTCTCGGTGGGGATCCACCAGAAGATCTTCCGTAGCATGCGCTGCCACCGCACCCTAGTTCAACGCCTCAGCAACATCGGTATCCAAGAAAAGGCACTGGAGTGGATCATCTCGTTCCTCGCCGGAAGAACACAAAGAGTCCGCCTCCCCCCGTTCCGATCCGAGGCCACCGAAGTCATCTGCGGCGTACCGCAAGGATCATTGCTCAGCCCAACCCTCTTCAACATCTACATGAGACCTCTCGCAGCCATCGCACGCCAACACAACCTCAACATCATCTCCTACGCCGACGACACCCAGCTGATCCTCTCCCTCACCAAATGACCACGCCACCGCCAGAACCAGCCTACACGAAGGGATGAATGACGTCGCCGAGTGGATGAAGAACAGCCGCCTGAGACTGAACTCAGACAAGACGGAAGTCCTCATCCTGGGACCATCGCCCTCCGCCTGGGACGACTCCTGGTGGCCTCCCCCCCTGGGCACTGCTCCCAAGCCAACAGACCACGCACGCAACCTGGGCTTCATCCTGGACTCCTCCCTCTCGATGACCAGACAAGTCAACGCCGTCTCCTCATCGTGCTTCAACACCCTGCGCATGCTCCGAAAGATCTTCCGCTGGATCCCGACCAAAACCAGGAAGACGGTAACCCAGGCACTCGTCACCAGCCGACTGGACTACGGGAACACGCTCTACGCGGGAACCACAGCCAAACTACAGAAAAGACTCCAGCGCATACAAAACGCCTCCGCCCGACTCATCTTGGACATTCCCCGACGCAGCCACATCTCCGACCACCTGAGGGACCTGCACTGGCTCCCCGTCAGCAAAAGGATCACGTTCAGGCTCCTTACCCACGCACACAAGTCTCTCCACGACCTGGGCCCCAAGTACCTCAATGACCGCCTGACCTTCTACACACCCACCCGCCAGCTACGCTCGACAAGCCTCGCCCTCGCCGCCGTACCATGCATCCGAAGAGCCACCGCCGGAGGAAGATCCTTCTCCTACCTGGCAGCCAAGACATGGAAATCCCTCCCCATCCACCTCCGGCTGACACAGGACCATCTCGCCTTCAGGAAACAACTCAAGACCTGGCTGTTCGAGCAGTAGCAGACCCCCTCCCCCAAGCGCCTTGAGACCCTTCCGGGTGAGTAGCGCACTATACAAATGCTATGATTGATTGATTGATTGATTGATTGATTGGTGTATGGCACGTAACCCCCATGATAGCAGGGGTATGGCGCGTACCCCTGCGATCATGGGGTGTACGCACCGTACCCGGGGGGGCCGTTCCGTACCTGTTTCGGGGCGAACTCTGCTTTTACGGCTGTTTTCAGCTCCCGTAGGAAAAAGGTCGTACGGTGCGTACTCAACACGAATCGTACTTGCCGGTTCGGAAAAATCGTCCGCGAACCGTACAGATGTCGCGTACAGCGGGTTCCGAGGGAGAGTCGTACGGGGATTTCATTCGTACGGTCCCTGTATGATTCGTACGGAGTACGGCTCCTGGTACGGATCGTACTTTGTCGTTCATACGGGGGACATTGCAGGGTTCGATTTGTACGGGAAAAACGCTCCGAACGGCAATTCTGAGCGCTTTTTACCGGATCGGAATCGACCCCCTAGTGTATTATGGTTATGTTGAGTTGAGTTGTTGATGTTTGCAAAAGGGATTGCTTTATTCTCAAGTCTTAATAGCTGTGTGTTTTTTTAAGGATTTCTAATAATTGATATATTCTTGGGAGAGGTGTTTTTATTGTTTCTTTAAAGGAATTGTATCACCTTTCACTACCATTATTTATCTCTTTTTAGTCTGATTTGACGTCTGTGTCCTGATGTGTACAGATGTCCAAACAAGCTGTTCTCCAGGTAATCTAGTAAATGACAGAGTTTATCCTTGTGGCTTTTTTTAGTTCTACTATTTGAAATATGAGACATAAAATGTATTTTGGATTAGTTTGTAAATGGAGTGTCATTAAAATATTTTACATTTAGTAAAGTCATTTTTGTAGTTTTAAAAATGGGCACTTACTGTGTTGAAGTTTAAAATGTCTACTGTCTGCAAACAGATTTCCGACCACCTTTTTTGCTGTGTAGGAACATTGATTGTTTTGCAGATCCTCTATATATTATTTGAACGAGTCTTACTTGTTTCCTATTTTTTACCTTTTAATCCTTTGAATATGTTTGTTTTTGCAGTTTGTTTTTTGTTTTTCTTTTTTTGAATATCACACTCTAATGTTTTCTTAATGTTTATGAAAACATTCTAGCCATCTCTCTGCCTGTCTGTCTCTCTGTCTATCTATCTATAGCTGTCAATATATTACACATTTTTTTTAGAGCGCCCGTAGTTTTTGAAAGGCAGAATTTATTGTACCTATATTTTGACACTTGATACTATGGGGCTTATTATGATGTCGAGCAGACTTGCGTCTGCCCGACACCATCTTGGAAATGGGACCCGCCATCCTCTGGTTGGTTATTCCGATCTCCTGATTAGGATGCGACCGAACACTGTTCAGACACATTCTGACATTTCCCTATGGAAGCATGTGTTACGGCCGTTAACCAGGCATAGTACATGCTCCCATAGTGAAATGTGAGGTGGTTTAATCCCTGCACCCCTTGGCAGGTACCTTAAGATGCCTGCCACAGTGTGCAGGGATTAACAGGTGCCCCCTCTGCCCCAAACCGGAGGCCGCAGAGGCAAGGGGGCCTTGCTAGGGGCACCCATACTCACTCTCTGATAGGCTCCTCTGCTGTGTCTGTCCGTACCATTAGATCCAAGGTGAGAACAAAAAGGGCAGTTGAGAGTATACCTATTATTGATTTCATAGCTTTTTTGTGTACTGCTCTTAGCTATATCGCATACTAGTCTATGGTACTGGCACTATGACCAGAAGAGTGCTTAACTAAACCTGGCACGTTAATACACCTACACAGCTGACAGCGAGGGCTATAGCATGGGCTGAAATTAAGAAGCCCCATTCAAAGGATATTACCCAAGATAAAGCTACTTATGCATTGCAAAGGAGAAGAACTCTGCTATGAGGAAATAGAGCTCTTTTTAAGTGCTAGTTGAGATACAAGACGTTACAAGCACAAAATACAATTGAGCATGCAATGTTGGTGAGATAATGCTCTTTTACTAGGTCATGAGAAGACCAATCATCCTTCAGAAAACAAAAAAAGACATGTGATGTGTCTATTTTGTACCAGTACAAGTATGTCTCTATAACAATAATAGACATATCCGAATGACTGAGGACAATATATATCACTCTTTCTTCAGTAGAAAACAAAGATTTAGAGGTAGGCTGTAGATCATTTGCTGTAGTCTATAACCCAAATTGGTAGGGTTGGGGACATTGGCCTATGCTCTGTTCGGGTTATGTGAGAATGTGGTGATCTATATTATTTCTGTGTTGTTGTAAAGTTTCCTTTTTGGATGGTCACCCCCCACATTTTGCTGCTACAGGCTGTGGTAATCGATCTGGAAGTGTGCTAGACCCTGCTAACCAGGCCCCAGCATCAGTGCTCCTTCTCTCAAACTGTAAATGTGAAATGGTACCCCTAATTGGCAAGTACTTATACACCTCCGCAAGGCCCTAGTATATGGTACCAGTGGTTCCAAGGGTAAGGATGTAAAAGGGACACCAGGGCTGAAGCACTTAATGTGCTACTCTGAGTGACCCCAGCGAAACCAAAGGTTGCAAGTCTGCCATGTCAGCCCAGCATGAGCGGCTTGCCTGCTCAAGTTCGACCCTGCTCACACCATGTGTGAAAGTGTCACCTCACTGCATTTAATATATGTCAATCACCACTAAGGGAGGCCTCCTATAGCCTAGGAGGCAGGGTGCATTATGTTAGATGTGTGGGAATATATGTGCAAGCATATATTGACCTGTGGTAGCATTCTAAATGTAATCCTACTGCAAGTGAGTGACTATCCATCGGATAGCATGGGCTGGACCTGGACATCCCTAAATGTCCAGCTCCATTATGGAACTGTCAATTTCCTTTGTGTCAATCATCATGCTTTGTAACCCCTAACATTATGGTGATGGCAAGGTTTAATCAGCATGGACCTAGGTGTGACTTTAGCAAGTTACCGCCAACTGAAACCAGTGTTCTCATGCCTTGGCAGGCTTTTTCAAAGGTTTCCTCCAAGAAAGAGATATGACCTCATGCTGGGGATTATGTGCTGCTCCCAGAGGTCAGGAACAAAGACCTGCATGTGCAGAAGGTGGCATCTCTGCACACACGGAATGCACAGTGAATGGAACCATCACAGTGGTGAGTCTTAAAGGCATTACCGGGGCTGCTGGACAAAGGAACTTGTCCCCCAATCAAGGATAAAACCTTCACTGCCCTAGGCACTATTTCTCATGGGCAAGCAGAAAAATTAGCTATTCAGGAGGCGTACGCTTCCACAAGGCTGACCAAACCTCTAGGGTGCTGCAGCCAAAGTGCACAGTTGAGGATGGTTTTGGCCATCTTGAATTTAGTCTAAAAAGTAGGTTCTGACAGGTTTAGTGATGTACTCTTATCAGATGTGGTAACTAGTGGGGTGGATTAGCCGCAGGACTAGATGCCTATTGGCTACTAGTCCTCACACCCACTAACACAGGACTACATGAAGAGAGGCGCTAAGCTCTGCACCTGTAGCAGCCATCCTGCACCCACTGGATTTTGACACAATCATGGTAAAGAGACCTGTTCCAAAAGGAAGGTGAACCCCTCTTCAAACTCCAGACTTCACAAGCTCTTACTTGGGCTAGAGGAACTACCCCCCTGCAGTCAGCAGGCACAAACAGCTAATTGCATGACCTTGAAGTATTTTTCAACAAGCCGTCTGGCATGGCTGCCCAAAAGTGACTGGGCAGACAGCTTCTGGGAACTGTAGTCACAACCTTCAGCAAGGCTCAGCTTTCTCCTACGTTTCCCTGGTCCTCTGGAAGAAGATACCTCAATCGCATTGTTTGAAGGTACCAAGGTTTGTTGATGGTCAGTTCAACTACTACCTACTTTATTTGACACTTCAGGAGAAGGAATTCACCTGCATGAATGACCAACTGCTGCTGTTGTTCCATCGTAAATACCCTGCATTTGTTTTCTCCCTCTCTTGAAATAATTACCAGCAGCAGTTACTGTGGATGCTGTTCAGTACCACGGATAATCAAAAGCACCTCTGCACCTGATTCCTCTGAGCCAGGTAGATCCATTCTACCTGGAGACTCCGCGTCCGAGGCTAGCCCCTTGTTAAGTTCAAAGGGGTTTTGCCCAACTCGTCCTGCAAGTACCTTTTTGATAAGGTAGCCATTTAAAGACCACAAATCTGATTAACATCTCCATTTGATAGCTACAGTGCACCTCTGTGCCCCTCTCCGCTGAGCCAGGTAAAACTGAGCTAGCTGTCATGAACTGGTCCAGGGACTCACAATACCTTAACCCCGAGTGGGTTCCTTTGAACTCACTCTCTTAGTAACCAATTGCACATATGTGTTTTTCCCTTTGACCGCAACGTTAATGTTTTACACTGCCAAGCACTAATTTATTTAATGCTTCAAATTGATAACTACGATCATCCTGTATGTATTAAAGTCATTTTGTGTCTAAAAATATATAAAAAGCTGCTCTATTTTACAAATAAGTGTTGAATTTCTCTCGAGTAATGTCTATTACTTATCGTCCATGTTGGTGATGCGAAATGCTTAACACATGTTCCTCTAACTAGCCTGTCTGCTCTTTGCCACTCTTCTAGTTCTGAGAGAATGTGTACGCAAAGTACCCAGGGTTCATCTTTGTAAATTGGGCAAGTATTACATGGTAAGGCACCCCTGCCATACCACATAATACTTTCACCTTGCAACACTGTGTGTTGCTCCAAATGAAAAGTCTCCATCATACTATTGATGAGAAGGTTCAGTGTGATCGGAACATTATGGAAGGTCCTTAACATATCAATTTATATAGACTGAAAGAAGAATACTGAAGTCTAGGGGAAATTATATATTAAACTGACATGTGTTTGCAAAAAATTATATATATGAAACAAACAAAAAAGTACTTGGACAAGCAACATGAAACATTTGCACCAGCAAATATTTTCAATGTCAGAATATTGATCTCCTGCTAAAAATCAAATATATTATATATTTAAATAGTTGAAGTGAATAACTGCCTAGGAGGGAGCTGGCATAACAGCCTGTGTTCTATATGTCTAATTTACCATTTTGAACTGCTTAATGAAACAAATTCCACTGAGGAAGTCACAGCACAGGCATATTTTCCCAAAGCAAGAAGCTTACCTCATCCTTGGATGAGGTGGCCATTGTGTGGGTTTGGCTCAGTGGAGCAATACTTAGTCTAAGTTCTTCCGATCTCGGGGTACCCGTGGGGTCGGAATGCCCGGGCCACACTGCTTTAAACAACATACTGTCAGAATTAGTGGCATGGCGTCACCCTATGTAGACCAGGAAGATGCCTATGTCTCCTATCGCAGTGCTGCAAACAACAGCAGGGCCTGGGTGGAAAGGAAAAGGACAGAACATGCACAGCCACGTAGCATTATTTTCTTTAATCATCAGTGTCGACTACTGACAACCAGCGGCACAAATTAAGCACAGATTGTATTTTAATCAAAATGTTTGATCTCTGCCTAAACTTGCCCTAGGTAGCCCCGCTGACATCAAAATAACGTTCTACCCGTGACTGACTACCACCTCATGTACCTCTACCAGAGTCACAGGCCACCGACAGCTGACAGGCCGCAGTGTACCAAAAGAAATGCCCTGCTCGTTTAAGTAAAGCACACCCAAGCAATTGCTCGAATATTTAAAGCTCTCAATATTTATCATCTCAAAGACCTGCACGGCTAGTTCATTATTATTTTCCACGAATCTTTTCCGCGAGGCATTTCTGCAAAACCTAACACCTCTAATCAGTTTAATTCAAATTGCAAAAAAAAATCCCCCTTTGTTCTCGTCCTTGTTCGGCTGAAGAAACTATTGGGGATGTCTGGCAAAGCAGCGCCGCATCTTCCAGTGCATGACAACATTCCTCTGCCTGCCTCTATCAAACAGAGCCCATTCGAT
This sequence comes from Lissotriton helveticus, assembly GCF_964261635.1. Lineage (NCBI taxonomy): Eukaryota > Metazoa > Chordata > Amphibia > Caudata > Salamandridae > Lissotriton > Lissotriton helveticus. The sequence continues at coordinate 1,031,559,541 of NC_136063.1, forward strand.
GTCTCTTGTCAAGTGTGACTGCTTCAAAAAGCCTTTGAGGGTTAGACAATTTGCAATAACGAGTCTGTTCTCGAAGTCTATATACTTGCAGCCATCCTGCGAAGGACACAGTCTGTCCTCAAAGAAATATGACTTTTTAAACATGGTTTTGGATCAAGCATAGTTGCAAGCCAGGTTAAGAAGTGATAGGAACACCTTCTTGACGTCTCTTCGTATAATAATAATAGATATACTTCACTACTCTGTGGATGTGCATCCTTCTGTGATTAGTGTTGGCATATTCATGTGGCAGCTGTGGTTACCTACTTCGAGAGGCAGATCACCAACATTTTTGACTGATGCTATTTTATGTCCTGACTGGTAAGAAAAGCAGTTTTTGTGCACACACCATATAACACTGTATTATGACAGTAGATACCAGAAGCTGGTAATGTGTGACAAGAATGTTTTTGTGAACATTTGCTGTTGCCACTTTGGTGTGACAGTGATGTGTATTATTGTATTTTCTGCTGTTGTGTTTTGACGCTGATTTATTGCAGTGTTTAGTCTTGTGGTTGTTGCATTGCATGCTGTTTAGAATGTTGTGTTGCACTGGCCCTGCTGTGTATTCATTATGTTGTAGTGTTGCTTTGTGTTGCTTTGCTTCCTGAAGCAAGGCCAGCGAGGGATCATTTCTGTAGGTCTGTCTCAGGGAGGTTGGGCGGTGAGGGGGGAGCGCACAACAACATCTGACCTCAGCAGTGAAGCCCTCCATGGAGAACTGCAATCCGGTGCACGATAATGGCAGTTGTGGCCTCCATGCTGAGTTTCTCCTTGTGATGACTGTGATAGCAGTTGTAAGCTCTGGCCCAAACAGGATTCTCCATTGTGGCTGTTATACGATGAGCACCTTCTTGTCTGCAACGTCAGTATTCATCTCTCAAACTCACAGCTGACTGTTGAGCTGTACACTCTGGTACAGTCTTGCTGCACTTCACTCCTGAACTGTGCAGAGACCAGGGAATCCCCTTTCTGGCACAGTTCTCTCCTAGATTGCTCTCTTTAGTCATCAGCTTTCTCTTGGGCTCCTCATGCCAGGAGAATGCTCGGCTTCTCCCATTGGATAGTCTCTCCTCCTACAGGGCCAGGCACACCTTTCCTTTTCTCAGCAGCCAGGCCAGCTTCTAGTTTTTTAGGCAGACCCTAAGATACTCAGAACCAGCCGCTGCCCATGCACGTAAGAGCGGTGGGGCCGGATGGAGGGGTGGGGGGGGGGGTGGGGGCGGTTTAACAGACGACGAGGAAAAATGAATTAAATAATTAATTTTTCCTAGTCATCGTCAGTTGAAATCCCCCGACTCACCCAGCCCCAACCCCCACCACTCTTACCTCCATGAGCCGCGGTTGCCCAGAACAAAGTGTTATCTTCTTCCTAGAGGTGGTTTCTCCTCACCTCTGGGTTATTGACTGTCAGGCTGACACCAGTCAAATTGCAAAACGGGTCTTTGAGTTCTCTGTGTAACACTCCATTCTCTGGTCTAGAAGAACTTGGAACTGGAGAAATGTGGTATAGTTTGGATCACACTTATATACAAATTTTTCAGACAAAATATGTTAATCTATTGTCTCATACTTTATAACCATTTTGGGTTTCATTCCTTTCAAATGTCATTTCCAGGCTGCTCCTCAGACACAGCCTTTGTGTAAAGTGATGCTTCTCACAGCAGGTAGCCCTAAAGCTGGCTCCATGCAGGAGTATCCAAAATATAGACTTAACGAAGTGGGAGTTCTCTGCGCATGTCTCTCATCGGCCGCCTTGAAATGTAGACAGATAAAAGGGCAGGCATGGACAAAACCCTTCCTCACCTTCAATAACTGAACCTGCAGTCCCACACCTCATCCATACCATTCACCAAATGACAGTGCTGAGGAAGAATGAATCAGCAACCCTGCCTTGTTAACAATGGAATATCTAAAAGGAGCCCAGTCTTCCTCCTCTTCACTTCAGTTTCTGGGTCTCCCTTCCAGCCACTGAAATGCAAGCAATATACTTCCACTTCCTAGGAAAACTATCCTTACCCTACATCTTGTGCCAAGCGAAGCCCATGGGCATCCAAAATATATCTGTTAGCTTCAGTACTCAGACTCTCTCTCTCTCTCTCTCTCTCTCTCTCTCTCTCTCTCTCTCTCTCTATCTAACTCATACACACAGACACACAGACATACACTCACACACACAAACACACACACTCAGGGCCATGCAACCATATATGTGTCACAAACTCTCTGGACACAAACATTCACTAACAAATACACAATAAATGTCATTACCAAGTTCTAGGTTTCACATAACAGTGACATTTTGCCAGTGATGCGTCAGTAGACAGCCCTCTCATTGACACAAAGAAAAGGACGAGTCACACTATGAATCACAAACACAGTACTCTGCCACCACCACTTTAAGCGATACATCTAAGACAAAGACAGTTGTCTTCTTTTTACTCGGAGTGCATACTTGATGTGCCATTTCAGGTCATAGGGTATGCACTGGAACTTGCATTTTCCTGCAATGATCAAAATACAAGTCAGGATATCAGTTTCACATACAGTTGGCCACTCAGGGGAGGGGTACATGCCGCTTTACCATGCAGATACATTCTCATTCACATATCACCCCCTACATTTCTGACCACCCACAGCCTTACTCCACCCTTGGAGAACTATGGTCAGCAAATCACCAAAACTGATTGGAAGGAAATTCCATCTGCATTCCCATGATTCATACCTTCTTTGTGCTCCACTGTGAAATATAAGCTTTACAATGAGATAGACCATCTCAGAAATGTGGGATTATCACCCTTCATTTCCATTAACCATGTAAGTGGTTTGTGATCAGTTTGCACCCCAATCTTGATACCCAACACATAAGACCAGAAACTACTCAAAGCGCTAATTATCACAAAACATTCTTTTTCAGCGACTGTCCAGGTTTGTTCCCTAGGAAGCAGTCTGCACCTAAGAAAGACCACAACATGCTTCTAACTTTGCCATCAAGTTGAGACAGTAGGGCTCTAACTTATTTAAATGAGGCATCTGTCTGTGCAATCAAGTCAATAGACAGGTATCTTCATCACAGGTGCATTATATAGTGCTGCCCCCAGGTCCTCAAAGGTATTCTTACACTCCACAGTCAACATCACCTTCCCCGCCCCATCACCCAGCGATTGTCATTGAATGTTTTAAATTGTTTGGTGCTTAATTGATTATATGCACAAAGAGCTTTCCTTTCCTCATTTCATCAATAACACAGAACCAGAGTAAAACAGACAGTGTGAATGGACAACATATTTATAAGTACTTTGAAAGCTGTGTGTTGCAGCAAACTCAAAATACTAATAATTGAAAAGAGTTTTTTCAATTTGAGACATATCTGAAATTTAATAGTGCACAATATTTAAACGCCACATAAGGATCTGAAGTTGTTTCATGTAATGTGCTGGAGAATTGGAGTTATCCAACTGCAATTCTGATAATTAGCCAACTTTAGAAAGTAAAGGCTTTGTGGAGGGATTTTCAGCTAGCTCAAATGCAATACCGAGTCTATAGGCCTCATTTAGATCTTAGCAGATCAGGTCTCTTTTTATGGTGTATGGCCAATTTAGATGTTGGCAGGTCCATCAAAAAAAGAACAGCACAGTCCTGCTGCCTCCACCAGGAATCTTCTCCCGCATCAATGGTGGCACAGCCAGAAGAGGCTGGCAGCAGAACTCCAGGTAAGAGTCCCACCGAGCTGATTATGATGTGTCTTTCCACCATGGAAACTGTGGTGGGAATCACTCCAACTTTGAGTCAGCGGAATCAAAGGAAATGAGGTAAAACATACCTTTTTATCTGTTTTCCTCTTAAGTTTCTATCTTCTACCTCATCGTCCAGTTCCCTCCTTTGCTGCTCCGACACCACCACAGCGACAAACCACTCCGTTGTCACTGAGATCTAAGGTAAGGTACTTGTACTATTTTCCTATATTTCATGTTCAGACATTTGCTGTAGGCTTGTGAATCACTGCTTTGCTCTTACATGCACAATACTTTAATGTGTAATGCAGTAGTGTTAATTTTCCTACTAATCAAGGACAATATTTGTTGTTGTGCTTGGGGTGTTGTGCTAGTGGTGCCTGTGGGTTTGTATTCAATAGTGTGTCTATGTTGTGTGAGTGGCATGCAATAAGTAACACAAAGGTGGCATAGCACATTGCCTACTTATGTATTCATGTAGACATGACACATATGTGTATTGACATATAACTACATTGTAGTCGGAGTTACCCGTTCCGACTAGACGCTCACAGGAGAGGTGCTGCTTTTTCAGATTTCTCCGTGGTCTCGGACTCATCCGCCCGTTTGACCACCCCCAATATCCAGTTTTCTCAATTTCTTTTACCCGTATCCGGGTTGGAAGTATCACCGGACAACCGATCCCTAACATGACGGTCGTTAAGCCCTGAAGAGTCATTGGCAGTGTCCTTTGACGAAACACGTGTCGGCTGGCGTTTGTCCATGTTTTACTACACGCATTAAAGCTACAAGATTTACATCCGGTGCTGACCAGACTTGTATTACTTTGTGACGAACTGTAAATAATTATATGTGTGCCCAGGTTTTGTGTTCATATAACTACATTGTACTTACTAGTTTCCACACCTTATGAACCTCATTCCATCAGGATTCTGCCACCAGGACACCACCAGCACAACTGGAACATCTAAATCGGCTCAGCGTAATCTTGCTGGACTGACGGCGCGGGAGTACTGTTAGCCAACACAGAAAACTGCCACCATGGTGATCTTCTGTCTATAGCCACAATATTGAAATACAGCGAGCGGACCACTGTCAGCTGGACTGAGTACTTGGGACCTCTTTAATATTTCCCAGATCTAAATGAGCCCCTATGGCTCGACTCCCAGTTCATATAGAACAATATAATGACTAGGCTGCAGAGTGTCTTCGAATCTGCAGAGGCAGACCAGGAATTATTACATTTGGTGATTGGCAGACTAGACAAATTCAGATTGAAAATATTCGAACACAATGGGTTGGGTTGTGTATTTTCCTGACTGGCACAGCTGGAGCATCGAGTCCACAGTGCTTTGGCACTGTGTTCAAATTGCCTTACTCTTTACAGTATAGCAACTCTCCTACCTGCAGTCAATGGTGGGGTATAAAAGTAGACATAATTGGCATGGAACAACTGGGTTCTTATAGTCCTTACAATGTATTAGAGCAACACACTAACTACAGCAATTGTATGGAGGAGAATGCAACAAAGGCTCACAAAGACCTGCCAGCACATCAAATGACACGTATCTCCCTATTGGTAGTATGACAGGGCTTTCACACACATCTTGCATTTTGCATTTCTCAGCATCTTGTGCCACCCGCCACCAGTGACTTATGAATTTGTATTTCTTACTTTGGTGCCATGCCTCTGTACTTGTTGTACACAATGGTTATTCCCCTACACTTGCTGCTTTGACTTTCATTCCCCTGTCCCTTCTCCCCTCCCACTTCCTGAAGCCACACATTTCAACACAGTTACAACTTTCTACAACTGGGGCGGATGTCTAGTCTGCCATATTACAAGTCTCTTATAGCCCAGGACAGTTGTAATATGGCAGATGGAATATATGTCAGATTTTGATGGAGTATCCCATCAGTATTTCCAGCGTGTGGCGCTATTTCATGTAGCGTGTGTGTGGTGGCAGCTCCTCTGCTTTTAACCTCCCGTTTTTGGTATTTTATTTTAATTTTGTTTTGGGCACTTTCCCTCGTTTTTAACAGCCTGGCCCACATACTCTCACCTCTGCCATCTCTACTTGCATCCTAATTGTGGTTACTCACCGCGCTTTGCGGGTCCTTCGCCCTGTCTCGAGGCGGCCATCTTTGGTGAGTGGGATCAGCGTGCAGGTAGTCCTTTCTTTACCTTGCTCGCTGAGTACTTAGGTAGGCAAACTTGGCAGCGCGTTCTTTCCAGCGTGTGGCGCTATTTCATGTAGCGTGTGTGTGGTGGCAGCTCCTCTGCTTTTAACCTCCCGTTTTTGGTATTTTATTTTAATTTTGTTTTGGGCACTTTCGCTCGTTTTTAACAGCCTAGCCCACATACTCTCACCTCTGCCATCTCTACTTGCATCCTAATTGTGGTTACTCACCGCGCTTTGCGGGTCCTTCGCCCTGTCTCGGGGCGGCCATCTTTGGTGAGTGGGATCAGCGTGCAGGTAGTCCTTTCTTTACCTTGCTCGCTGAGTACTTAGGTAGGCAAACTTGGCAGCGCGTTCTTTCCAGCGTGTGGCGCTATTTCATGTAGCGTGTGTCTGGTGGCAGCTCCTCTGCTTTTAACCTCCCGTTTTTGGTATTTTATTTTAATTTTGTTTTGGGCACTTTCCCTCGTTTTTAACAGCCTGGCCCACATACTCTCACCTCTGCCATCTCTACTTGCATCCTAATTGTGGTTACTCACCGCGCTTTGCGGGTCCTTCGCCCTGTCTCGAGGCGGCCATCTTTGGTGAGTGGGATCAGCGTGCAGGTAGTCCTTTCTTTACCTTGCTCGCTGAACACTTAGGTAGCCATGCTGACGCGCAGCGGTCACGCGCAGCGGGGACGCCGAAATGACGCCGGAGTTACGCCAGAGTTCAGCCCGTCTGTGCCCGTCCGGGCCCTGACGGGCCTAGGGCCGGCCATTATGCCCGTTTCTTCGGCGCCACCTACTAATAGGCTCCGATACGGGAGGGAGGCCCTCATTTCTTGTCGCCCGTCCCACCCTACTATCTGTAGTTTTGCACAGGAGGGAACAATTCCATTTCTACCGTGCAGAGCCTGTACTACCGGTCTTAAGTCTGTTGCCGTGAAGTCCGCTCTTTCCATGGCGCTCCTGAATTGCAGGTCGCTGCCGAGTCACGCTATTGAGATCAACTCGCTCATTCTGGACCACGAGCTTGATGTGTTGTTTCTCACTGAGACCTGGCTCTCCCCCAGCTCGGGCCCTGATATGGTCAGAGCACTCCCTCCAGGTTATCTCATATCTCACCTTGACAGACCTGTGGGGAGGGGAGGAGGAATTGCTATCCTTTTTAGAGACACGCTTGCTTGCAAGGTTCAGAATGGAGGTGTGACCGATTGTGAGAGCTGTCAGTTCTCCCTCCGTTTGTCATCTACGGTGTCTTTGGCGGGCCTGCTGATTTATCGACCCCCTGGATCCCTGGGAAATTTCCCTAATTCTTTCCTTGAAACAACTACACTTCTTGCTTCCTCGACTACCAACTTCGTTGCTCTTGGGGATTTTAATATCCATCTTGATGACCCCTCTAACGCCCCGGGAGTAGATCTGCTGGATGATCTCAAAGCTTTTGGGATCTATCTGGCCAACCCGGGGGCGACCCATGAGAAGGGACACTTGCTGGACCCCATATTCTCAAACCTGGACCACCTTAATTCATCTCCTGCGCTGGCCCTGCCTTGGACAGACCACTTTTTGGTGTCCGCAGTGTGGCAATTTGATAGCCTAGCTGCAATGGTCCCAAGGGTTTACACCTTGGAAAGAGCTTGGTCGAGGCTCCCGGTCGATACCTGGGCTGTACACCTGGAGGCAACGCGGCCCCCTCCTGGATCTAACCTGCTAGCCGCGGAAGCGAATTTACACATCTGGCTTACGGATTCGTTAGATATCCTCCTACCCAAAAAGAAACAACTTATGAAGGGGAAGAGAGTGGGTTTGGCGCCCTGGTATACGTCTGAATTGAGAACAATGAGGAAGGGTTGCAAGAGGTTAGAGCGGTCCTGGAGGAAAGACTGGAATGAAACGAGTCGGAAAGAATATCGGGTGGCTCTGAGTAGATATAAATCTGCCATTCGGGAGGCAAAATCTGGATTCTTCGAGGAGAGAATTGGCTCTGCGGCCAACTCTTCTAAAGAATCATTCAGGGTTATTAAGGAACTACTGAATACCCCCGAACCTCAGATCATCCACGAGGACCCACGCAAAAAATGTATAGAATTGGCTTCCTTTTTTAAAACAAAAATCGACAATATATTGGCTTCCCTTCCCCGGCAAGCTGAGGTTTCTTCCCTGGGTGACAATTCCAGCTCTCAGGTTAGAATGCGATCAGTAGAGCTGGCCTCTTTTGGCCCCGTCACTATGGAGGAAGTTCTTTCGGTTTTGAGAACCATGAAGAGTGGCTCCCCGAAAGACCCGGCACCTATTAAATACCTAAAACAGGTGGCCTCTACTATCGGCGGCCCAGTGACGGACCTTATAAACTTGTCCCTCACTCAAGGGGTAGTACCCCCTAGTTGGAAAGGGGCGGTGGTTAAGGCTCTTTTAAAGAAGCCTAATTTGGACCCCGCCGACCTCGCCAACTTTAGGCCTATCTCCCTGCTGCCGGGCCTTAGTAAGGTGGCGGAGAAGGTGGTGAATTGCCGCTTGTCGGACTTCTTGGAGGCCAACTCCCTCTTAGGCGACTCCCAAACGGGTTTTCGCCCTGGTCAGGGGACCGACACCGCCCTGCTGGCGGTCGTGGAGAATGCTAGGAGCATTTTGGATTCGGGGGGATCAGTGGCAGTGATCCTCCTGGACCTCAGTGCTGCTTTCGACACCGTGGACCATCAGGTGCTTCTCCAACGGCTGGCGGGGGTGGGGGTCACTGGTCTGGCCCTCGAGTGGTTTGCTTCCTTCTTGGAAGGACGTACATTCAAGGTGTGGGAAGGCCATGAAAAATCATCTTCAATCCCTCTCCAGTGTGGTGTGCCACAGGGCTCTTCATTGAGCCCTACTTTATTCAACGTCTACATGGCCCCCCTGGAGAGTGTGGTACTGCCGCTGGGTATTAAAATCATCAGTTATGCTGATGATACTCAGCTGGTGGTAGGCCTTTCCCAGTCGGCTCACCATCCTGACCGGCTGCACTCGTGTTTGGAGAAGATCTATACATGGATGTGCAGCTCAGCACTAAAGCTCAACGGCTCCAAGACTGAGCTGATGCTGCTGGGGAACTCTTTTCCATCTCTGTCCCCCAGCAGCTGGCCCGATTGCCTTGGACCAGCACCCACTCCCAAGCAGGAGATTAAGAGCCTGGGGGTGTGGCTTGAGCAGGACCTTTCGTTTAAAACCCATGCTAAAAAGACTGCTGGCGTGTGTTTTGGCCTGCTCCGCTCGGCTCGGAAGATTCTACCTCTGCTTCCAGTGGCCACTAGGAGACTTCTCATCCAGGGGCTTATCATCTCGCGGCTGGATTTCAGCAACGCGCTGTTCCTGGGGGCTCCAGAAGCCACCTTGAACAAACTACAGCAAGTGCAGAATGCGGCCGCCAGGCTCTTGACAGGTCTCCCCAGGCATCAGTCTGCTCGTCCCGCGCTGAAGGCGCTGCATTGGCTCCCTGTGAGGGACAGGGTGAAGTTTAAGTCACTCTGTATCGCTCATAAAGTCCTGCAGGGGGTAGGTCCACCTATTCTGGGGGAGATGGTTCAGCCTTATAAGGCCCCTCGCTCACTCCGATCTGATCATCAACATCTTCTGCAGGTAGGGAGGGTGAAGAAGGCAAGAACTGGTGGCAGAAGGTTTTCTATAAACGTGGCCACCCTGTGGAACTCTCCTCCCCTACATCTACGTTCGGAAGCTAGCCTTCTTCGGTTCCGCAAACTTTTAAAAACTTTTTTGTTCTCTGCTTAACTTCCGCACTATTCTGGTAGTTTCATTCTCTGGTGAGCGCTGGGATGCCTAATGGTAACCAGGCGCTATACAAAACTCAGAATAATAATAATAATAATAATCAGTGAAACTATGAATAAGGCCCATAGCGAGCTGTTATATCTTAGGAAATGGGTGGCATGATCATATTTTTGGCAAGACTGCTAAGGTACACCTTATGGTGTGCCTTGTAAATCGGGCAGACTCAAATAAAAATGGACCTGACTTCTAATAGAATCCAGGACAGCACCACAAGAGCTGGAATAAAGTGGTCTTTTGTGGAGTTCACTAGCGATGTGAGAGTTACTCATTGCAACACCACCTTTAAAAGTGTTGCATATGTGGACTTGTGTGGGTGATTATGTACATTGCCATAAAGAAACCTTCATACTCTTAAGTCTGTGTTAAAATGAGTAAGCCCATGCAAACATGCTGTAAGACAGTGTTGTGATTGGTCAGGGGAGTTTGGGAGGCTGTGTGCTTCCTGGTTCCTGCTGCCGGGAGAAGATATGAGGACGGAGTAGAGACGGTGGCTGGCCTGCTGTATCTAGGCAAGTGATTTTTGTAAAATTCCCTCCACAAGAACCCCCCCGCACCTCCCGCCCCCTGTTTGGTAGCAGCTGCTACTGTTCCTGATATGGGTCCCTGACTTTGATGCATGCCTTTCTGTACTCCTGTTGCCAGAAACTGATGGTCTCTAAATGAATTGGAATTATCCATTAGTTTAATACCTTTACCCTACCTCCCTACATATGTTTTTTTCTTACACTTAAGGCACAATTCAAAAAGGTACACTTAGACCTGAACATAAAGTCTAAGTTTAGATCTGAAGTCTAAGACGCTAATTCACAAAAGTAAATTTCAGTCCTCAAGTCTATGATTACCTTTGTGAATGTGGCCCATGGACTCCAGGTCCAAACATAGGCTTCAGGTGTAAACTTAGACTTCAGGTCTAAGTTTACTTTTGTTGCTCGAGCCAACAGTATTGTGAAAGGACCTGAATCAAACTATCTAGACCTTATTTCCTCTAGGCTTGTATATGGAAATGTATCATACATGGACATTAAACAATGTGGGGGAAGTTAAACTCATAAGCCCATGAAAATACCCGTTGGCAGTAGTTTAAATGGGAAACAAATAAGTGCAGGTACTCTCAAAAGTGAGTCGCAGAGTATGGGTGGGGTTTGGGGACGGGGCTAGGGGCAGGGCTAGTGATGCTGCTTAGGGGCGAGGCTAGTGGTGCTGCTTAGGGGTGGGGCTAGGGGAGCACATTTAATGGAATCGAGACGCTTCATATTTTTCCATTATGCACATTAGCAAATAGTGTGGGTTCTTGAAAAAGAAACCTTCACATTAAACAGCATGATAGCACTCTGTTTCAAACAAAGTCTCAAGTGTTAAACATCAGTAAAATGGACACTACACACTAAACTCTTGCATGCAAGCACACACAGTAACATGTAAGCACTCATGCATACACACGCAGCATTCAATACATTTGTTTTTACAAATGCTTACATTCGTTAATGTTTGTATTGGAGTACCTTGATTGCAATCCCCGGTGCCTCACTGTTGCCTCATTCTCGCCCTATTCCACCTCATCCTGACTCAAATCAAGAGCTGGCTTGCTCTGCTACACAGTCAGGTAGTCTTCACTTACATTTTATACAAGCCATGAGATGTGGAAGACAACAGGCCCTCTCACACTACTAAGTGTGACTGACTCCACATGGCCTTATTGGACCCAGTGCCATTAATCACCATGTAATTTAAGCCCATTCCAAACTCCCGGGCAGCTCAGAATAAATTCAAATAAGCTGCTGCTGAAATAGTTAGTAACAGGAAAGGACACTGGTAGATTGGCACTCAATTGTCAGAGAGCAGCATGAAAATGGACAGGCTAATTTGATGTTAGCTAGTGTGCAGCAACTATGCTACTGTACATATCCATTCCACTAAGCTTGCCTTGCTGCCTCACGAGTACCGGTACGCTATTTGGACAAAGAGAAATTACGGAACTCAAGGAAAAAAATTCAGAAGGGCTTGTAGTCGGTACCAGTGAGTACCGGCCCATTTAAAGCATTGCCTGTTGGTCCCAGCACACATAAATCACAAATAAAGTGTAACGTGTGACTCTCCTCTTTTTTCACAACTAAGTCAGTCATTACATTGAATCACACATTGTAAGTTTCTAATCAGATCACGTCTTTGTCTGTCCCAGGTATCAGAAAGTCAGATGTGAGACCTTTTTTGTAATTGTACTAGAACTAAAAAAAATCACTGTCACTGAGCAGTAGATCAGGAGAGAAACAGGTATCCAGCTACTGCCTTTTAAAAACAGACTTTGTACGGTGCGCATGACTATCTTAAGAGGACAAATAATTATTTGGTAGTGCAGATATTCTGATTGATCAAATCAGTGTCGGGTTTCTCCTCGATTATTGCAGTCTCAGAAGCAATCTAGCAACAGCAAAGTTTAGACTGCAATCATTGGCATTTAACAAGGCATTGTTTACAGGTTCTGTGACAAGGAAGTTGACCTCCCAAGGCTCTTTACTCTTCTGACAGCTTGTTCCAGCATTCACAGCCTAGTGGAATATCCAACCATAGTTGTAAATTTGTATAAAGAACCTTTATAAATTTGTATAAAGAACCTTTTCATAATATTTCTGATATATAAATACATATACAGAAAGACTGGTAACCAAACAATTAAAATCTCAGAAATATATTAAGGAATATGATACTGATCATGAAAGCTACTGTTTTAGACAAAAGACAAGATGGAAATCAAAAACATCTTTCAAAACACTGTAACTTTTTGAGAAATATTTGCTATTGCTAACTGATCATTAACACTATGAATCTTTGGAGAATCTTCAGAGATGGAACAGAAGATGCTTATAACATGAAACCAAGTGTTCAGGGTTAACAGCCAAGCATTATGAGGCAGGAAATGTGCTTATCTATTTTATACTAAAGTAAACAAAAAAATTATGTATGGAATGCTTGAGTTAATCTCAGCCACTGGTAATTACTCAGTACTTATCCCAATCCATTGTTATTTTACACACAATGCTACCTCAGTGATGACCCAGCTAATGTGCAAATTGGTCTCTACCCTGGTCTAGTCGGAACAGTCCATCCCAAACTGCCAAGCAAAGTCATCCTTGGAATCCTTGGAAAACAAGCAACCCAGGACCTGTTTGGTCAACCACTGTTTTCGCAACATATTTTCCTAGAAATCAATGGAGGCACGGGTAAACACTAAGACATGAGGAAGCATTTAAGAAAACTTAAATGTAACTTTATTTGTTATGCTATGTTATAAATGCTGATAAAGCGCTACAAATACCCATAGGTATCAAGGCACTAGCTCATGGTGAAACTGATATGATATGTAATGAATTCCTTAATTGGCAAATAGCCAGGTTTTAAGAACCTTCCTGAATGAATTCGAGAGGAAGTGAATTACACTCTTAAGTTGTTGTTGTAACAAAGCTTCTCCGCCCCCCCCCCCCAAGTTTGAGAGTCTAAATCTGTTGATCTCCAGTTTCTGGGCAAACGTGGATTGAAGAGTTCTCCTAGGTATGTGCCATTTAAAGGAGAGCTGCAGAAAAATCGAACCAATTCCATATTTAAATAGTTTTTAACTTTTTTGCTGAATATGTAAAAATCATTTTTATGTACACATAAATTATATTGTCATTTTTTTTAATTACAAATAAAATAATACATAACTTGCATTGAACACTGTGGTATATTCAACACAAATTATATTGAAAGGTTTGAAGGAGGGAAAATTTTAAGTGGGTGGCACAATCAGTGCTGCAGGCCCACTTGTAGTATTTAATTTACAAGCCCTCGACTCAGGTACTGCAATTTTACTAGGGACTTACACGTACATTAAATATGTCAATTGGGAATAAGCCAATTCTCCCTTGTTTTGAGGAGAGAGCATAAACACTTTCACCCCCTAGTTAGCAGTGGTAAAGTGTGCAGAGTTCTAAATCGAGCAAAAACAAAGTAATAAACAGGAGGTCTGATGGCAAACCATTAGGGGGCAAACCACACCAGGCATGTCAGGTCTAACCCTTTCATTTCAAAGATGTGTAGAGGATGAGTTTATTATATAGGAAAAGTGCTCCCTTCATGGGGAAATAAGCTACCTTTGCAAATTTCATGCCATGTGCGCTGCTATTGCTTATCTAACTTGGAGTACACACAGTGAACCATGGTTACGCAAAGATGTTCTGATTGGTTTTGGTGTCTATGGCATGCTAAATGGGATTTTTGTTGAAATAATCTGTGAAGATGGATACATGTACGCAAACAGTGCATATATGCATGTAAATGTATGCAAACAGTGCATACATGCATGTAAATGTATGAAAACAGGGCATACATCTTTTTTGCACAGAATTCCACGTTTGACTAAACAGAGTTATCCTGTAGATTAATGTTTCATTTCTGTTATTCAGTCCAAGAGAGCAATGTACATAAATTAGCAGCACAAAAATATGACTTCATTTTAATGAAACTGCCGCCAGTTTCAAGAACATTCTACTATGTTCGGTTAATGAGCCCCGTAAATGAAGTAACCAAGTCATTGTCGCGTTCTGCAATCAGAGAAAGAAAACGGTAATTGGTTCCCAGATATCTACAAAGTAATTTGTTGCTTCACAAAAGCAGAATGGCAGTCTAAAGGACTGTCAGACATCCGCCAGAGAGCTTGTTGCCCTTAAGACTTTCAACTTGAAAACCGTTGGTGCATTTGAGTGCATGTGTCATTATCTTAGTACAGAAATTGCGAAAAGTATTTCTTTCAACTTAAAATAAGTGATAGGCAAATTTCTTTGCTCACCTTAACAATATATTCTGGTTGGACTAAAATTGAGACTGGATGGGAAGGTCTGAAGCTAAGATAGTAAGATGGCTCAGGGAATTAAGGGGCATATTATCAAGGACAGGCGATACATTATCGCCGCTTTTATCGGCAGGAAACTGCTGATAAAGTGGCGATAATGGCCTTGATAATATGCTCTATGAATTTCAATCGAAGCCCATGTTAGATGTGAAGACATCTAACATGGGCTTCGATTGGAATTCATAGAGCATATTATCAAGGCCATTATCGCCGCTTTATCAGCAGTTTCCTGCCGATAAAAGCGGCGATAATGTATCGCCTGTCCTTGATAATATGCCCCTAAGTGTTTGCTCCCTAGCACTTGCTCTCCATGGTCTGACAGATCTGGAGATCACAGATTCAGTCACAGCCAAGGGGACTCAACCATTCATCATTCCATCGCCTGTTAGTCACCACAATACGAGCGAGCACAACTCTGCAAAAGCTGTTGCAATTGAAGTAGCAAATGACGTCGCTATATTAGTCATATATATGATTGTGTGAAGATGTGCTGTCTTACCCTGTACATTTTCTCTGACCTGCCCTGTTTTACTCGAGCAGACTTAATTTGCAAGTCCTCAGCATGCCCCCCTCCCATTTTCATGATAGCCATTCTTCCTTCTCACACCATGGTTTGAGGTGAGTGATGAAAGTGGATGGAGCATTACATCCTGGGCCTGCAGGCCTTTTTAATTCACCTCTTTGGGGATACTGCTTGCCAGTTGCTCTTTGTAAAGTCCCATGCAGTCACAGATAACTGGGGTCCTGTGTGTGTGTGTGTGAGAGTATGTGTGTGCATTGGTATGGGTGTGTGTGTGTCTACTTCACGGTACGACCTGTTTTTAGCGTGTCCTTTCATCATGGATGCACAAGCTAATAGTTTTCCCTGTAGGCTATGCTCTTAGGGCAGAATTACGTGGAATTAAAGCAACACAGTACAGCTAGTCAATTTGCTGTGTTGTGTAAATGGGACAGAGCTAGAAATAGCCCTATCTATTAAAATATGGCGCTCTTCAGCTCTCTCCCTGAACTGGCATGTGAGACTGCCTAGTGACAACACAGGCACAATGCTTTATGGGCAGGATTTTTTGTGCAGGAAGGAATACCTTCCTTCACCAAAACAATCCTTAGGGGCACATTCCTCTGTCTATGTGTGCTTCTGAATGCAACTCACAGAGAAAGAGGAAATAATGAGGAAAATAAATGTACACCTCCCTGTTATGCTCAGGAAGGCATAGCATTTTGACACATTTCCAGGTTTATTAGCTTCAGTAAATCTAGCGCAAGCACAGACTTCTGGTACACTTTACTGCTGTTACCAGAGTTAAAGAAGAGGAGCTTGAATCCCCTTTATGGGAGGGGGGGGGGCTAGCCCAGTCCCACCTTGAAAACCTGCAGAAGGACACACTGACTGATGAAGGTGTGTGTAGTACACTTCTATGAATGGAGATGAAAAAGAGTCAACAAGTCCCAGCAGCTCAGCTGGTTGTAATAGACAAAGCTGCAGAGATGCTTTACTGCTTCAGCAGTGAAAGCCCTCTACTGTCTCCTGACTGGTGGTGAACTGTAATATGTCTAGACTGGCTTATGCCCTTTAGGAGTCTTAATCTGTATCAAATTCCTCTATATAACCCACAAGTTCTCTATCTTCGAAGTGTTCCTTTTGGATGGGGCCGAGTTCCTTTGCCTGCAGCCATTCATGATGATCCCAAAACTGTTTATACAATGTTCCAGGCATCTGTTGGTCAAGGGTTATTGGAGTTTATACCCACTTTATGATCCTGTGAAGGTCCAGTTTCTAGACTGGACCAATTATGACTGTTGGCCCTGTTGATGTCCTCAGCAGTGGAGGATTGTGAACATGACCTTGCCTTTTATATCAGGTTCTCTCCGGAGGATCTGCGAAAGGGCACCGGATTACATCTACATTTGACCCCTTTTGATAAAAACTTTGAAAACATGGACTCCAGTTGGGTCCTTACGTGGTCTATTTTGAACAGGTGCATTGACTACCAGAAACCCCAATTGAAACTGTACACTAAAGTCCTTATTATGAGATTGGCTGTGGGGGAGATTGACTGCCCCATTCCCTCACCACGAAACCCATGTAGGAGCCACCCTGCCGGATGAGGAGTTTTCTCCTGGTCTTTCAAGCAGTTCTTGGGTGTTCCTAGGGCGGTGCCTATGAAATAGACATCACATTTGGAATGTCAAAGGTAGTTCCTGCTCTGCAAATACTGCTCCAGTCCATGCCGTGTAGGTACTGGGGTTCATGCATAAGCCACCCTGTGTGCAATCGCATGGCATGAGGCATCAGGGTGCCCTCTAGGGCCCCCTTTGTTTCCTCTTCACCATGGTTTTCATTGCTGGCTCACCGCCATGAAAACCGTGGCAGAGAGAAAATTCTTCATCTGCTTGTACGGACCGTAGCCGGCCTGCCAAGCATACTGCGATTTTATTACCGCTGCACAACCACTAGGGAATGGTGGTTCGCCTAGCGGTTGTGATGGTTGCAGTGGTCCCAGGGTGGCCCGATCGCCATAGTCATAATAGGGCGGTCGGAAGACCACCAGACTTATAATAAGGGCCTATAATTCTTTGGAAAGGGCTCTTTTTGTTTGTGTTTCATATATGTTTTTTTCTGTTTTGGGCAAAAGGACTTATCACCATTTTTAACAAAAAAAAATGTGTGGCTTTAGGGTTCTGTGCTGCATTATTTCGACCCACAGAGAATGATCATTGAAGCCGCTTTCCTACAGTAGATGTCTTTTCTGACACCTCTGACTAATTGACAGTGACTTTGTTTGTAAATACTGGAGTGAACTTGATGAGTCTTTAAGATAACAAAGAGCTCACATGCACCCTCTGTTGGAAAAATAATTCTTTAGGCTTAATATTTACAAATCTAGTGCTTAACCGCCCTAGAAAATATTTGGAGTCATAGCCTGGTCCCAAAACGTGTAAGCACTTTCTCTTTTTCCATTAATACAACTTAAACTTTTCTTTTTACTTATCTTTTAAATAAGGTCATATCCCTTTTGAAAGTTATAGCACGGACTGGACCATGAGTTTATTGAGTGTTACTTACAGAGTTATTATGTGTTTAGTTACTAACCCTCAATTAGGCCTTAACTAGCTGACTTTGCTACACATCGAGAGTCAACTGACCGAAGAGAGTAACATCTGAGCCACAAATCTGTGCCCGCTGCAACTGAACAACCAGGACTCAGATGCCACCTTGAGTTTTTGTGTCGAGGTTAAAGTGCCATTTGATTACCTGAAAATATGGGTAATACACCAACCCGTCGATTTCAAGCTTGAGTGGCGATCCACTTCAATCCTTAGTTCTGTATATTTACCACTTACTGTTTTGACTTGTGTGGGTAAATCTTACCCCATATATCTCTTTTCACGTTGGTCCTGAAGAAAGCCTTCACACCTCTACGGAGGGTATGAGGCTGAAACATGTCGACCCCACTGTCCTATGACAGTTTGAATAACCCTCTATCATAGGCTTTTTTAAAATCTTAACCTTTGGATGCCCCAATAAAGTTTTTCGCGTACATTAGAGTTAGTTTTAGCTCACATACACTCTTTCCTTTTCTTCCCTTCATCGCACCCTGCTCTTCTACAGGTTTTAGGATACTTCTTTTCTTATAAATAAAACATCCCTGAGTTTACCCTATGATGAAGCATGCTACCTTTGGATGGAAGAGGAAAACTGTCCTGTAAAAGGGACACCCCAGCACTCTTTCTTCTATACTGAGACCCAGGGGCCTATTTTGTGCTTTATACCTAGCTCTCCCAAACATTTTTTATGTTGAGGACTATCCCACCACCACACCGCCAAACCCGCATGAGAACCATCCACCGTATAAAGACATTTTTAGTCGTTGGTGGGCAATTCTTTTGGCGATACCTATAAAATGGTCAAATGTCAAAAATAGTTCCAGCACGGCATGGACTTAAAATTCCATACCGTGCTGGAACTTCTATGCATGCACACAAAGAAGCACATGTTGTGCCCCCCGTGTGCATCCACATGGCGTGAGGTACAGGTTGGTCAGGTTGAGAGAAAACTCCTAATATGCTTGTCGAGACCACGGCTGTTCCCCCAAGCATATGGATGCCTCTGGACCGGTACGCCACTGCCAGTGAACTGCATTTCCCTGGCAGTGTCAGCAGTCCACTAGGGTCACAATGTGGAGGTCATCAGACCGCCCTACTGCCAGACTCGTAATGAATCCCATGACTGCCCACTATTTCCGAGAAAGAGACTCAAAGTAAGAACTATATAAAGCTAGTTATTAATATTGTGTATGAGATTGGCAACCACACACTGTCAAGCAGAGCTTTATGAAAGCCACCACAAGTCTACCTACATTTGAACGAATTTTACATTCAAATGTTTGTTGGATAGCGCCATCGATCTGAAGCCTAGTTTCCTGTTTTGACTGATTTACTTTGCCTACCACTTTAGCATGATCTTCAGTCATATAAAGCGAGGACCTGCACTCTTGGAGTGGGTGGTGACCCGACACAAGAGCTCTGAGGTCAATCACCTGCTGCGCACGAGCAGCTAAGTAAACAGTAATACTTTTATGGATGTCCCTGTGTTTATTTTGAAAGGGCAAGGGCAGCAGTAAGCTCTTTCCCAGGGTGGTAGGAACGGTTACACTTCCCATATTTCAAAGGCATATGCAATATTTGATGTATTCACATGGAAGCTGTTTTTCAATGGATAATTAACATTTTAGAAAGGAAGGGTTGCTCATCTCTGTAATGTATGCTAGAATGGCTCTCCTAACATCACACATGCATAGTAGACCATGAGTACATCTATATATATCTGATTGGTATGGACTTCCAATGCTTACTTATTGGTTTTTCTTTGTATCTGTGAAATTGCATAAATATACACAAAAGGCATATTTCTTAAAAAAATAGAAGTATAGGTTCCCAAACTAACATTCCATTTCTATCATCCAGCCCAAGAGTGCCCTGTGGATCAATTAGCAGCACAAAAAGGAGTATTTCATTTTAATGAATCTGCTGCCAGTTCAGGAAACTGCTACTTGTGTTCTGTTAACAAGCCCCTCGGTTGAAATAACCAAGTCATTGTGGCATCCTATCTCAAAGAGAGGAAATGCTAATTGTGCATCAGATAACTTCAGTGTTATTTGGTCCTTGAACCAGGATGAATGGCAGTTTAAAGGGCGCTGTTAGACAACCACCAGAGAGCCTTTTGCCATTCATGACACTAAAAATAAAAACCAATAGTGCGTTTGATTGCATTTGTCACTCCTTTAGTACTTACATACTTCTATCACATAGAAGACATTTAAATATAAATGAAAGGCCTTAATCTCTGCCCACATTGGCGCGATTCTTTGTTGCTCTCAAAATGAGAAAGTGTGTGAACATATGAAGGTTGTAAGAGCGAAATGTTTGCAATTTTCCATCCGTTGTTAGATCCTAACCCAAAAGTACATATTTTTTAAATGGATTGATAAAGCCTTTTGGTCTTATTGGTTCCGCCACCATTGGAAAAGTGTAGCCATGCCCATGTCTTTCCGCATCACATGCCCCTGAACATTGTTATTCTTGGGGGACTTCATGGTGGGGGCTGACCCTTGCCTAACTATGACCCCTTCAGGGCCGGACTGGGAACCACAACCGGCCCTGGCAAAGTGCTCGGCAGCTAAAGACTTTGAGCCTCATTTACATGCACTTTGCTCCACCAGTGAATCACTTTTTTACATGCACCGGCGGCGCAGTGTGCCTGCCCATATTTAAAGGCCACGTAAAGTCATCCTTTGATGGCCTAGTGAAAAGGGCATTTCATGGTGTTGCTGTGGGTGTTCACACGCAACATCCATGGAACCTGACACATTCCCAGAGTTACAAAGTGTCGTAAACCTGGGAATGCATCAGAATCTTACACCTTGCAACAAGGAGAATTACTTATATTTCTCCTTGCTTTTTGATTTTTCTATGTGTGCTGCATTATGCAGCACACATAGAAGGAGCAAATCATCTTTAGAGAGTGTGCATGTGCAGGAAGGTGTCCCTTCCTGCACAAAAAAAATCATCCCTGCAATGCAGGCACCCATGCACCATGGAACAAGGGTGTCTGTGTATACGCGCCAGTGCAGCGAAGAAGGATAGACTTGCACGTTTCTTGTAGATTCAGCACATTCCTGCCCTTTATTTTGATGCATGGCAGTGCAGCAGGAAGCCTTGCTGTGCGCCAAAATATAGTAAATGAGGCCCTTTGAGTTCTGTTTCCATTTTATTAAGAAGACATTTCACATTCTGGTGGCAACCTTTCTTATCCAGTAGAGGCTGGATTATAATAATGCTGTATTTCTATTCTCACCAGAATAGATCTTTCACCTACTGCAGGTGGTGCAGAAAGCTGTGTAGGCCTCATTACCAACACTTCCAGAAGCACACACATTTCACATGTGTTGCATCAGCTTCATTAATGTCTCATCAAGAACCAGGTTATTTTATAATCAATTGTGAGAACTTCACATCATTACCCAGATTTTCTGGCAAGAACATTTCTTGATGATAAGGCACTCAGGCACTTTACTCACATCATCAGTTACTTGTAACAGTACTGGACCAGAACAGTCAGGAATTCAGACAGGGCCGATTCAGTGGGAGCAGAGAAGGCAAGGGACTCCTTGATAGTGACTTTGGTGTTGCAACCAATATCTTGCAGTTTAGGAAGCTTAAAAAAAAATCTCTACAATTTGAGACACTTTCTCTCTTGCTATATGTTAGATTGTTTGCTAGAAACAAGATGTTTTGAAATAGTGCACTGTATAAACACCAATGTCTAAACCATAACTAGTTTCTTTTGTACAAGGGCACAAACTGACAAACGTTCAGCGCTCTCATTGTAATAGTACATTGGCCTTCTTGGTTGCAAAACATCATCATTTCTTTGACTTGATTGGGGCTAATTTGTCCCAAGAACAAATGGTAATTGTCTTAGCTTTGCAAAATGTTCTTATGTAAGTTGAGCTGGGGTACAGTCTAAACAATGGACGTATGTTATCCTGGATTCAACCAAGAGTTACGTGGACCAAGGTTAGTACTCTCTGCTAATCCAGAATGACTTGTCTCTTTTTGCTAATGCATTTAATCATATATTGCACTCTTACTTTTAAACTATATTCAGCTTGACTGTATTGCCAGCTCCTCCTGTTGGCCATTAACCTCATGCTAGGTAATTTGGTGGCCTCAGGAAGAGAGGCAGCAGCCCGTCTGTGAATGTGTGTCATATCTATCTGTCTATCTATCTATCTTTCTATCTATCTTTCTATCTATCTATCTATCTATCTATCTATCTATCTATCTATCTATCTATCTATCTATCTATCTATCTATCTATCTATCTATCTATCTATCTATCTATCTATCTATCTATCTATCTATCTTACCTACTGGTGGGCACCAGTAGGTAGTTATAGTTAGGACCTCATTTCTATTCAAAAAGCGTTTTTTCTTTTGCCAATATCTTTGGCGCCGGTTGACGAATCTTCGCAAAAATTTCAAAACAAATGGCCCGCTGCAGTCAGCTCCTGTCTTAAACGTTTTGGGGTGATTTGTCGAGTGGGGGCCGATCTTCATTCTGATTGGCTGCCAACACTCCAAACTAAGAAGTGTTGGCAGCCATCTTGTGACTCAGTAAAAACGAGTCACAAGCAAAAAGGGAAGAAAATGATTTTTAAGTAAGAAAAGAAGGCAGGGTAGAAACACCCTGACCTCCTAAGCCGGGTCAGGAAGTCCCATAGGGAACCCCAGGGCCCCAAAAAGCATTAAAAAAAATATTTCAGTGGGATGTGCGAATCCCACAGAAAAAAAGAAAAAAATTGCTGTCTCCTGCGCTTCATTGCTTTAAACCCTGGGCGGGCCAGGTCCTGGAGGCAATGTATTAGCCCTGGGCGGGCCAGCCCTGGGGACCACCACATCCCTGGGGCTTTTTAATTATTGTCTGGGAGCACATGGCCCCACCACAGCCCCAGGACCGCCACCTCCCCGGGGCTTATTTGTGAAATGAGTGGGGGGGCTCCTGCCCCCCCCCCACGCTGCCTCAGGGACACCACCACCGAGGCATTTCTAATTGTGGGTGGGGGCCTCCCGGGCCTTCCTTAAACCCCAGGGACCACCACCTCCCCGGGGCTTACATTAAAATAAGAATGCATAGGGGGCTCCCGCCCTCCCACACTGCTCCGGGGATCACCACCTCCCCAGGGCATTTCTGATTGTGGGCGGGGGGCCTTGCAGGCCCCACCAAGCCCCAGAGACCATCACCTTCCCGAGGCTTAAATTAAAAAAAGAAAGTGTCTGGGGGCTCCTGCCCCTCCCCATGCTGCCCGGGGGACCACCACCTCCCCGGGGCTTCAATTATGTTGGGAGGGAGGCCACATGGCCCCCCTCCTTGGCGCTGGGGACCGCCACCTCCCAAGGCTGGCTACAGCAATGTCCAGGGGTATCCACCCCGCGGAACATTGCAGTTTGCTATCACATAGCAAACCCTCGCTTCCATGAAGCAAAGCAGAATTGCTTTTGGGAAAAGGGAGCTGCATGTCCCCAACACAAAGGCCATACCCCAGGGGATGGGGCCCCCGGGGCCAAAGATGTCCAGGAGGGGGGCACATGGCCCCCTTACTCAATACATATAAAAAAATTAAAAGAGGCAAAGTTCCGAGTTATGGGGTCTCCAGGGCCAAAAATGGCCTATGGAGGGGGCCACGAGGCCCCCCTCTTTTAATTGCACATTTATTAAGTGGTCACACCCTGGGGGATGGGGTCCCTGGGGCCAAAATCGGTCAAGGGACGGGGGCCACGCGGCACCCTTCCCGTTTATTATTAGTTTTTTTAAATGGGTCACACCCTGGGGGATGGGGTCACCCAGACTCACAAATATTAAAGGAAGGGGGGGCACCCAGCCCCTTCCTAAAAAAATGGGGAAAAAATTAAAACGACAACTTGCCAAAGAGCCCCCCCCTCCCTGCATCACTCTGAAAGCACGCCTCCTAGTGCGCCCTGGGATGGGTTATGAAGTCCCCTTACTGATGAGGGTCCTTTGGGACCAACTAGGCCACAAGCTACCTCCAGTTAGCTCCACACAGTGGGATTACTGAGAGGTGGTAGGTGGCCACGCCCCTTTATACACCACTCTGCAAATGTGCCTTTTGGCACACTGCCAGTGGGGTGATGAGGTCCTCTTGTGTCCTGAAGACCTCAGGACTGATGTGAGCTTCGTTCCCCGAGCAGCAGTATGCTGGGAGGTGCGTTTGCAGAGTGGTGTAAAAAGGGGCATGGATTTGCACCACTCTCACCAATCCAGCAGTTTGGGCATTACTAGAGGTAACAGGAGGGCTTTTGACCCCTAGGGACCCTTAGGAGGCAAGGGGACTTCATCCCCCAACCAAAAGGGAGCCAGGAGGCGCATTTGCAGAGCAGTGGAGAAAGGGGGCATGGCCTGTGTCCACTCTCAGCAATCCTACTATCTGGAGCTTACTGGAGGTAACAGGTAGGCTAGTTGGCCCTTAAGGACCCCCACAAGCGAAAGGGATTTTAATCCCCATCCAAGTTTGCATACTGATGGGAAAAGGGGCCGTGGCCTGCTTTGAGAACTTACCAATGCTGCTGTGTAGGACTTACTGGAGGTAATAGGAGGGGTAGTTGGTCCCAAAGGTTGTCCTTTGGGGCCAACTACCCCTCCTGTTACCTCCTGTAAGTCCCACACTGTGGTATTGCTAATAGGTCTTTGGAGGTCCCGCCCCCTTTCTCCACCACTTTGCAAACATGCCTCCTAGCACACTACAGGTTAGGGATGATGTCCACTTTACTCCTGAGGGACTTTGGGGGCAAAGAAGCCCTCCTGGTACCTCATGTATGTAGCTGCATGGGTTGGTGAGTAGCTATGTGAGTGTCTATATGGGTTACTTGTTGGTTGTCTGAGTACTTGTATGGGTGCCTGAGTGTCTGTGTGGGTGGGTGGGGGTGTGTAAGTCCCTGCATGGATGTGTGAGTGGGTGACTCAGTGGGTGTATGGGTTCATGAGCGCATCTGCGAGGGTTTGTATGGGTGAGTGAGTGTGTGTGTGGCTGTGTTGGTGAGTGAATGGATGTCTCAGTGGTATATGTGTGAGTAACTACATATGTGAAAGGAAGTATATGTGAGTGTTGGAGTATATAACTGACTATATGTGAGAGTGAGTGATTGTGAGAGTGGCTGTATAGATGAGTGTGTGCTTGCGTCAGTGATTGTATAAGAGAGGAAGTAAGTGTTAGTATCTGCATGAATAAGTGAGGTGGCATATGTATAATCATATAGCTGAGTAATTGGCATTGTGATTGACTCTTTGTGTGACTGACTAGGTATGTGAGAAACTTTATGGGTGAGTGGCAGTTTGTGAGTGTCCGTATAGGTGTATGGGTGCAAATATCAGTGGCTGTATTGATGAGTACTGTGTGTATGAGTGACTGTATGGGTGAGTGAATGTGTGGGTAGACCTATGAATCAGTGAGTGGTTATGTACTAACTGGTACTGGTGTGTCTATGGTTTTGAAAATGGTAGTCTGTATTTTAGAGTGGGTGTATGAAAGGTTATATTAGGGTGTGAGTAGGTGCATCAGAGATTAAGTGGATGATGTCATCAGTGATGTCTTAAGTGACGCCATTTGAAATGTCATCAGCAATGTCACTGACCATGTCATGAGTGCTGGAATATGTGACGTCATCAGAAGTGCATTGCGGGGGAGCGAGTTATAGTTAGCTCAACTAACTATAACAAGTCAAGTCAAATAATCTTTATTCGGATAAAAATATCCATAAAAGCACAGTTCATCACCACCAATAAGAAGTACAGTAATATTTTAAAAACATATAAATATACAATATCATCCAATACAGGTACACAATTAAAATAGGATTACATTTAAAAGAGTTGGACGGGCCTAAGGACTAGCAGCATAAATGGCATAGTGCAAAATATGTTTCAGTTTCATAATCTTTTATTCGGTTACCACTTGTTGAAACCATAAAAAGTACATAGATAAAAATCATTTATGACAAAGTATAAAAAAAGAGCAGAAATAAAATTTGTAAGTACAGTTCCATTTTCTAGGTACGTGGACATTTAACAATCAAGAGCATGACGTATCTTGATGGTAGTTTTTAAAAAGGTGGCTATACACTTTGCAAAATATACTGAGTCCAAAAGCAGTAAGGAGGTAAACGCTGGATAGCATGACCTTTGACCAGTTAAACGAAGAAGTGGTAAGATCCAGGTTTTCTGAGGTAATTTATAGAATTTACAAAAGAAAATAACATGGATTGTTGACTGGGTAGATACACCGTCGCACTGACAGTTCGTGATAGAGTTCGACCAGTTCTGTGTTTGGGGAAAGGAAACTAAACGAAAAAAGGAATTGAAACGAAATCTTGCCAGGAGATATTTCTCATGGTTAGACAGGTAATATGACAGATAGGGTTGCATACCTTTAACAGTCTGAACTGCACAAATTTGGGAATTGGAAGATTTTAAGATCTCATTTGAGCCTCGGAGTTCTCTTAGGTGACTCAAGCAGATCTTTTTTAGGTCCCTTCTCGAAATGTCCTCCACACTAGGTGGATCCTCAAAGAAAGAGCTACGTCCAAGGTCTCTGAAAAAATTACCCACGTAAAACCAGTCATGGAATCCTTCGCCAATTTGTTAGATCCATACAATCTTTAATCAAAGAACGTGTTAAATGGCACTCAGCTTTTGTCCATATGCGATGCCATAGAAGGATTGGTTGGGATCGTATGGTATCAGTGATATAATCCATGCCTAGCTCATTATGGGAAGCATAGTTCGGGGCACCTTGCGGAAGTGCCAGCAGGTATTTAACAAACCCATTCTCTATTGTCTGGATAGAATCTGTTGGGCCATAACCCCATACTCCCGCACCATAGGTGGCCACACTATGGCATTTTGAATAGTATATCTTGAGCAGTTCAGAAGGAGCAGGTTTGCCAAGTTTCCTGGAAAAAGAAACCAGGGCAGTTGTTGCACGCTGGAAAAGAAGTTTTCTGCTGGCCGCGGCCTGTCGCCAGCTTAGAGAGTCATCCACCAAAATGCCTAAATACGGATAGGCGGATGTTTTTTCCAGCTTTGTTTTTCCGACAAAAATTGGTTTGGGATTCTTTACCCTAGGGCCAACATGCATTGTAAAGGTTTTTTTTATGTTGACTCTAAGGCCAAGAGAACCCATAAAGGAGCAGTATTTATTTAATTGCTTTTGTAATTGATTCAATGTTCTGGCAAAAATGACAGAGTCATCTGCATATAGCAATGTTGGTATTGGGCGATGATTGATCTGTGGTAAATCCTGGCTCCCTTCTAGCATGGCCAGCTCAAGACCATTGGTGTAAAGGTTAAACAAGAAGGGAGCCAGTACGCATCCCTGCCTTACACCCTTTCCGATTGAGAAAGAGGGTGAGAGATCGCCGTTAACTCCAAATCTGACACAAGCCGTTGCGTCGGAATACAATTCTCGGAGGAAAACAATAAGGGCCGGGTCCACCCCGAGGTCACTAAGAATAGTCCAGAGTTTGGAGTGCAGGACACAGTCGAACGCTGCACTGAGGTCAACGTACACAAGAAAAATGTTACCTCCTTTGGCTCCCGCATACTTCCCCATCAGGAGGGCAAGATTCAAGGCCTGGTCCACAGTCCCAAGACCCTTCTGGAAGCCATATTGCAGGTCGGTGATGATGTTATTGGTCTGGGCCCAGACTTGAAGTCGATTCAAAACCACCCGACCCGCAACTTTGCCCATGGAGTCCAGAAGGGAGATGGGCCTGTAGCAGGCAGGGTCGTTACGGTTGCCTTTTTTAAAGATGGGGAGCAGGATTGATGTCGACCATGAATCTATCAACCCAGTTGTTGCAGCTGCAGCCAACACCTGGGTAAGAAGTGGAGACCAGAGCTCGAGGTTGTAAAGGAAGAAGTCCAGCCGGACTCCATCGGGTCCGGGTGCTTTGCCGGGTTTAGACGCTTTAAGAGCTTTCGCGACCTCTACGTGATTGAAGTGGGTGTTAATCGGGTAACAGTTTCTCTCCGCCTTGCTACTTCCGCTCTGATCTTCAGCTGGAGGATCTAGTTGAGAGTTCTCAAAGATTTTAGAGAAATGGTCGACCCATTCATCAGCTGTCACCGCAACATCCAGGTGCTGTCCTGTTGATGAATCGGCCAGGAAAGGGGATCTAATAACTTGCCAAAAGAGGGCGCTGTCCTTATTATGGCAGCTGTCGTGTAATTGTGCCCAGAGATTTTGCTTAATTTCTCTCTTACGTTCTACTCTGGCTAAGTTATAGAGTTTCCTTAAGCTGGAAATTTCCGAGATGACCCTCGTAGATCTACAGAGGGCTGCCTTTAAATTTGAAAGAGCCTTTCGACACTTAGTATTGAACCATCTCTCAGTAGTACACTTTTTGTTTTTGTGCTTGGCTGTAAACTCCTCTCTAGTTACCTCCAAGATTTTCTGAAAACTGGCCATGATTAATTGTGGAGAAGAGTCTAGATTTAAGCAGTCAAGAACCCAAGGTCTAGCTTTTACGAGAACCCTCTCGGTGATTTTGGCTGGGTCCACCTTTGCCCATTTAACTGTGAAACCATTCACCTTGTTCATAGTTAATGAGCTTTGTGTTAGCTGACTAATGATGTTAGAGTGCAAGGACACATTTTTAGGAACAACTGTAACACTGATGGGAAAATGGTCGCTACTAACATCAGACCCGGTATGAAAATTTGCCACTTGACCCTTCAAACTGTGAGAAGACATGATATAATCGACTGTGGTGGAACACCCCCTACCATGAAAGGTTGGTAGAAAATCAGATGGAGGATCCACTAAATCATTAACAAAATCAAGCTCTAATGAAAAAAAGGACTCATTTAATATGTTTCCGCAAATAGTGTGCGCAAAATGGGGCAATGGACTACCATGTTCATCCAGTAGGCCACAGTTTCTGTTTTTATAGCTAGTGCATAGTGGAAGATTAAAATCTCCACCCCAAACCACATATGCTGGGGTTGTCTGAAACTCATTACAAGTGGATGCTAAAAAAGTGGTAATTTCATTAAGAATTTTTATACAATCCATTGTTCCAAGATTCTTATAAAAATTAACTAAAAAATAAGTACTATTTTTACTGAATTTTAGCTGCAGAATTTGATAGCTCTGGTCTTCTTTGGACCTGCGTATCGTTAGGGAAGACAGGGTATTGGCAACATAAACTGCCAGTCCTCCCTTGGGTCTACCTAGGACACCCTGACTGGCCGGAATGTAAAATGTTTTATAGCCCGCTAAATGATGTGGGATAGTTGACCATGTTTCTTGAAGGCAGACTATCTGGTGTTCAGTTATCGTATCCAACCATGGCTGTAGAGACACCTTGGCACGTAAACCTGCAACATTCCAATACATGATTGAAAAGTTCAGATTTGTGGAATGGAGATGGGCATTTGGCTGGGGTGGTAAAATTTCAGGTAACAGACAATCGGTAGCACGCGTGAGCGGGCACACCTTTAAGGCCGCAGTCCCTAACTTATTCTTATTAACAGGGTCCTTAATCTTCAGGGATTTTAGGGCGTTTGTTCGGATGGAAGCCACCGGGGGTCCATCCAACGTTTTATTGAGAAGGGCAGAGGAAAGTTCTAGTGTAGTTCTGTCCTTGTTAACTTTATGGATGGACGTTGTTAATTGTGAGAGAGTTTGGCATTCTGGCAGACTTGATTGTGTTTCGGGGCTAAGAGGACCGCCGGAAACTCTAGAGGCCTGATTCACACTAATTGCATTCATTGTCTGTCAATCTACGGTTTCCAAGCAGTCATAACAATTCCTGGTTGGAAAACCTTGCCAACCCTCTGTAGGAAAATGGGTCCTACATGGGTACCAGAACTGTGTCTGCCATTCTCTGCACCTGTTACTATATCTGTGGCCCACATGATTCCAGTGCCCGTCAGATGGTTGTTGCCAATTTGGAGTGGGGAGGTATTGGTAGGTGTTCACTGGAGGGTAAAAAAAGGAGAGGCGTTGGGCATCAATTCCCCCCCTTTTTTCCAATGTTGGCCAGGAGCAGATATAGTCGACTGTAGAAGGATCTTCACAGTTTACTATAATGCAATCACTTTGTATAGATTTACGTTCATTCCCTATCCAAGTTACTCTGCGGACTGTAGAAATTCTATTAGAGTGGCGAGGCTGTAAAGGCCTGTTTAAACTGAGCCACTGCAAAACCTTATTTTTAAGGGACCAAGAAGGTTCATCGTTACCATCCGGTAGTTCTGGAACACCGGTAAGAATGACCGTATAGGGTGATGCCTCGGGTGGAAGATGGATGGGGCATCTTGGCCGTGCTCCCCTTTTTTCCACCCCCGAGAATTTTAATCCAGGTGTTTTGGGTGGTAGGGGTGCCTGTTTTTTATTGGCAGCTAAGTCAGAATCTTTCGGAGGACCTGGGGGAATCAGGGATGGGACAGTGGCTAATCTGGTCGTAGCCAAGCCTATGTCAGAGTTTAAATGGGAAGAGACTGATGGTGCAATGGGCTTTGATTGCGCAATAGGAGCCTTTGCAGCTGGAGTCGACTTGCTACAAGGACCTGGTTGAACCTTTTGAGGAGCTATTACTGGACATTTAGCTTTCACTTTCTCCTGTTTTGTTGGATCTAAACCAGACTGAGTAGATTAAGTAGCAGATAGGGTTGCTATCTGTTTTTCAAGGTGCCTCAAGCTGGTTTCCAGAGGTTTTATGTGAAGCATAAGAAGCTCCCTGATGCTGGATAGTAAAAACGGGGTGGTGTTACAGTACCTACAGGAACCCCCTGACTGGCCCACGTTGATGGAATTATCTGGTATGCTACCTGAGATAATCACAGGAGGAGAATTGGCCTTTAATGCGTTTAAGCTAGAAGGAACAAGCTGCCCCCCCTCAGGCTCCATAGGGGCATTAGATCTAACTAAATTATCATTTATCCTACCGTCCCCCCGTTTTGGAACCGCACCCTCCCTAACCCCACGGGACTGCTTGACTGGGGAGGTCTCTTGGGTTTGACATAGCTCCAAATCAGGAGTAATTTCAAGATCCACTGACGAGAGGGAATCTATCAGAGAATGGGTTACTGAAAGATCCACCGAACAAGGGACTGTGTGGATTTCTACTATGGTTGTAGACGGTAACAAAGAAGGGATATTAGAGTTTTGTTGGGTAGGAGAAGCTGCTGAGGCCAAGAGGCCCAGAGAAGAGCGTTTAGCATTCATAAGGTCTAAAGAAACCCTTCGCTCCAACAGGGAGATACTCTGGTCGATGACCTCGTTAGTTCGCGATATAAATTGGTCAATCGGACCTGTAAGATGGGTAACGGTTGATGCAGTTTTAGTTTTGCTCCTAGTGCCTCTGGTCATGTTGCCCTACTCTAAAAAATCGGTCAGTGTTCCAGAGAGTTCCTATGAGGAAAGTAAGGGGGATGGCCCGGTCCGGTCACTACCGGTCACTAATGGGCAACAACGGGCCCGCCCTTGGCCCGGGCTTCGCCCGGCGTCCCGCGAGACGGAGCTAGTGTCACCTTTATGCGCCTCATGGCGCTGGGTTGTGACGCTGGAGTGACGCTGGAGACCTCGAGGGCTGCCGGGAGTTGTAGGCAGCCCCTCGCC
This sequence comes from Lissotriton helveticus, assembly GCF_964261635.1. Classification (NCBI taxonomy): domain Eukaryota; kingdom Metazoa; phylum Chordata; class Amphibia; order Caudata; family Salamandridae; genus Lissotriton; species Lissotriton helveticus. The sequence continues at coordinate 1,031,590,885 of NC_136063.1, forward strand.
ACGCTCCACTCGGCGGCCCCGCACTGGATTGTAAGAGAGCAGCAGGGCGGCGGGAGGCAGGCGGGAGGAGCAGGGTCTCGACAGCCAGGTAGGAGCCTTGTAAAGTTCAGCACAGCACAGGGTCAGCGGGAATAGAAATAACTGACAAAACGGCAAAGCCCCGCTCTCCGAAACTAGTGTCACCTTTATGCGCCTCCTGGCGCTGGGTTGTGACGCTGGAGTGACGCTGGAGACCTCGAGGGCTGCCGGGAGTTGTAGACAGCCCCTCGCCACGCTCCACTCGGCGGCCCCGCACTGGATTGTAAGAGAGCAGCAGGGCAGCGGGAGGCAGGCGGGAGGAGCAGGGTCTCGACAGCCAGGTAGGAGCTTTGTAAAGTACAGCACAGGGTCAGCGGGAATAGAAATAACGGAAAAAACTGTGAAGCCCCGCTCTCTGAAACTAGTGTCACCTTTATGCGCCTCCTGGCGCTGGGTTGTGACGCTGGAGTGACGCTGGAGACCTCGAGGGCTGCCGGGAGTTGTAGGCAGCCCCTCGCCACGCTCCACTCGGCGGCCCCGCACTGGATTGTAAGAGAGCAGCAGGGCAGCGGGAGGCAGGCGGGAGGAGCAGGGTCTCGACAGCCAGGTAGGAGCCTTGTAAAGTTCAGCACAGCACAGGGTCAGCGGGAATAGAAATAACGGACAAAACGGCGAAGCCCCGCTCTCCGAAACTAGTGTCACCTTTATGCGCCTCCTGGCGCTGGGTTGTGACGCTGGAGTGACGCTGGAGACCTCGAGGGCTGCCGGGAGTTGTAGGCAGCCCCTCGCCACGCTCCACTCGGCGGCCCCGCACTGGATTGTAAGAGAGCAGCAGGGCGGCGGGAGGCAGGCGGGAGGAGCAGGGTCTCGACAGCCAGGTAGGAGCCTTGTAAAGTTCAGCACAGCACAGGGTCAGCGGGAATAGAAATAACGGACAAAACGGCGAAGCCCCGCTCTCCGAAACTAGTGTCACCTTTATGCACCTCCTGGCCCTGGGTTGTGACGCTGGAGTGACGCTGGAGACCTCGAGGGCTGCCGGGAGTTGTAGGCAGCCCCTCGCCACGCTCCACTCGGCGGCCCCGCACTGGATTGTAATAGAGCAGCAGGGCGGCGGGAGGCAGGCGGGAGGAGCAGGGTCTCGACAGCCAGGTAGGAGCCTTGTAAAGTTCAGCACAGCACAGGGTCAGCGGGAATAGAAATAACGGACAAAACGGCGAAGACCCGCTCTCCGAAACTAACTATAACAGCCGAATTTCTCTGGTTTTGTAGGAGTGAAAGGTCCAACTAACTATAAAATCCGTGTAACCTGTTTTTTCTTTGAAAAATATATATATATATATATTTTTTTTTTTACAAGCCTAGCATGTATACACAAACACACACACATTTACAAGGCTATGCAAAAAAAGGGCGAGGTGAGCTGTAAAAGTCAGACTGAAAGCTACAGTCCCTTTTTTATGTCTGACCTGTCACATTTTTTCCTTCTTAAAATCTGGTCACCTTACATAGAAGGCATATGGTCCCGTCATCAGTAGAAAATATTGAGAGAGCTCGACTGGCAATCCCAATTGACCTGTCTGCAGCTCTCAAACAATGAATGTCAACTTACAGGGGTATGAGACAATGCTTGAAACGAAAATAAAGTAGTGCAGGTACTCTGTATCTGAAATCATGCTCTGAACAATATATTACACACCTGTGAATATTTGAGATAGATATTAAATCTTTTCTGTATGCCACATATTAGTGAAAACCAGACAAACGTGAGTACACTTGCAGTAACTCTTTTTGCACACAGAGCCAAATAAAAAGCATATGAACGGTAGGAAGGGGGCCTAAGGATGAAAATGTAAATGGCAGAACACAAAGGAATTAACAGTTGCTTTTTATTTATTTGGGACATAAGCAAAGCAGATTCATTTACAAACTTTCCAGGGCAGATGACTGGCAATGCAGCAGAAGAGGAAAGAGCTCCAGTTTAAAACAGTCGGGCTACATATAAAATAAAAGAAAGGAAGCGAGCTGTAAAGTGTAATCAAAGGAAAGCATACATCTTGCGTGCGCAACAATCTGATTTGCTGCCAATTTCAAACGGAACGGGAAAATATATATTATACTCTGTGGAAGATACAGCTGACATTAAACCCACAGCAGTAATAAAGGCGAAGCCAGCTTTATGTTTTGATTCTCAGTCCCGTCAAGGACGTGGAGGTGAAGGGTTAGGATTGCACACAACACCCTCATGACAATGACAAATATCAGTCTGTGATCTTATATCTTATATTTAAAAACAACTTCAAGGGGCTTATTTACAAGCCTCGTGCACCGCCGGTACCTCAATTTTCCTATATTAAAAGTGGCTCACCCGCGGCGCAAGAGGCTTGTAAATAAGCCCCCAAGTGTTTTTCATACATATTTGCTACACTTTTTTTTAGTAGAAAGGACATATTACCACGTCAGTGATGGTAATAGAAAACTCCCATTTGAGTAATACTCTCTCATGTTATTATTTTGTGTTTACACTCGCAATATTAAGTAAGTAAGTAAGTTTATTGTGCAGTTAATTAAAACCATTACAAAAGTTGATCATCTCTATAACCATTAAAAAACCTCATTTAAAAAAAAAAAAGGCTGATAGCCACAGTTAAAAACACACGTTTAAAATTGCAGACAAGATCCACTCCCCCGGCCTTGGTGACTCATAATCTTGTTTCTTAATTTCTTTTGGCAGGTATTAGCAGCAGTTCGTAGATAGAATTACCCCCGTTATCAAAGCCTTGGCTGCAAAGTGGTGACAGGTCGAGAGGTGCAAATTAAAAGTGCATAGTGCATATTGCCGCCTCAATGTCAGTTGGTTTGTGCAAAAAAAAATATCATATAGTTAGCCTGTTAATGCTGTCCTTTGAGGCTTACGTGTGCAAAAATGCTTAAAAGTATGTACTCGCAATATGACAACACAAATGTGATGCTGACAAGAATGGGGCCATAGTCTAACTCTAATTGAATCTTCTTTTTGCAGTGAAGTTAGTACACATTTAAAATAGTCTGTGCAATTGTGCTTCATGCAGCGTGCCCACCATCAATATTTCAGTGCCTTTCTAGTCCATGTGCATAAAAAGACCAAGAGGATGAGAAGAAATACAGTAAGTGTAGTCCTTTCCCTGGTTTTCCATCATGATATGAGCATTCTAAATTAGGTTGTTTTTTTTGTAGTTAGGGAATTGTAGTACTGGTATGGATGGATCTGCAACGTTCCCGCGAGTATACTATGCAGAGCCAGGTTTTCCACAGGGTCTCCTGGATTCCGGTGGAGTTTCTCAGTCTTTCTTCGTCATTTTGGGCTACTTGTCGAGTTCGTGGTCATAGTTTGGCGTGTCGTGTTATGGCTGTTAATGCTAGTGGGTCACAAATTGCGACCTTCATTATTAATATTTTTTAGTTAGGTTGATTGGCGACCCACTATAAATTACTATTTCAAAAATAAAACTGTCATACATTAAGAATTGCGATTTTCAAATTGCGATCCAGTAAGAATCCACTAAGAATCGCAATTTAGAAATCCCAATTCCTAATGTTGATAAATCAGTCCCATTGTCTCGATTTAGAAGCACATAATGAAATTTGTAAAGTTGTGAACCGAAAACATGTTTTCTTCTATCTTGTATGTTATATAGAGAACGGCTTAGCAGTAGGCCTAGTGAAGCAGTCATCAGTACGAAACATATTTACCAACAAATAAGTTAAGCAGTTGTCCATTTTTAGAAGATTTTACAATTGGAATAATTTGTAATGGTTGCCGTTTATATTTCAAAAATCGTCACACAGCACACACGATTCAGCTATTTGATGTTTTGCCTGCTTCATTATTCGCTGTTCTGGATTTCAATCTGTTCTTGTCAGAGGAGTTTTTATTGCATGGATTTGTTTTCCTTTTTATGTTCATAGCAAGCTCTCATAAATATTGCATTAGCCCATAATTTGCGAATCTGTTGTTTAAATAATTTTGCTATACCGTGTGTTCTCTTGCATCTTCTGTATACTAATTTCCCATGGGCTACAAGACAACAAACAATGGGCCTAGTTACAAAACCAATAGATTGTCACGTAATAGGCGAGTCAGTGAGAGGTTGTAAATCAAGTGCTCAATTCCAATTATTCAACCTTTTCCAGAACACAGAGCTAGAGCTGAGGAAAAGATAAATGGGAGAGAAGCTAATTATAATATTTTTCCTATCTAAAAACGAAAAAACGAGCCCTTATTTTTTCATCCTGATTCTAGCAGTTGGTGTTTACAGAGTACTGATTACCTACTCTAGTGGAGACAATAAAAATAAAATTAAAATAAAACATTGACCGCACAATACCGCACAGATTCGAGTGATGGATGTATTCAGGATGTGTTTTTAGGCTCGATGTGTCCTAGGTTATTTGTGTCAGATGCACACACTTCCGCCCCCCCATGCATGCACAGACAGAAGGATATAAGTACTACTTCTGAGTGGGGGGGCCTCGATGTGTGTTAACGGACACACTCATAGATGTATACATGTTTTCTATCTCATGCTTCCTGCAGGCCAAAACAAAAGACATTTGAATCACTTGAAATAAGGCCTACTCAAGAAACAGTAGAAGTGCAATATATTTGGGATTAAGTTCCTCTGTCATACATTATAAGGAGGAACACGGACTCGTTCCTTTATATGATAACGGAACTCTTCATATTTTTATAATGTATGGCATTGGGTACTTTATTCCTTATAATACATGGTTACACCACCAACTTTCCCTCACATCGCTTAAATGCTTAGAACTTTGCCCTTTCATATGAAAGCGATCGAATGTTTGCACACAGGGAGAATTTTAGGGAAAATCCCTAAAGGGGATGTAAACACACCATAGAGCAGTTCAGTATTTGTTGCAAAAAGATATTAGCATCAGTTTAATACCAGTCGCATTTAATAAAACGCTGTAGATCAGAATGTGTAGAAACGTGCAGATCAATTCTATCTTTCCTATAATTTCCTAAACTGTGGAAAAACATAAACGCTGTGATGAATGTCAAGTTACTGCTTACTCTGAGTGGGCTTTATCTCTGTTAATGTGAGTTGACTTTCCAATTAGAAGATGATATGGCCTTATTTAACTTTTTGCCTCTCCCATTACACAGTGTATAAATGAAGATACTCCAAAGTATTTTAGAAATATTTTAGTGTTTGTGTATGTGTTTTGTTGTGTGTGAGACAGCGTGTTAGGCAGAACACTTTCCCCAGGTGCACATTTGATTGTACACACACACACACACACTCACGCACCAAGTGTGATAAAAAAAATAACAGAGATGACCTCAACCCATGCAGGCACAGGGACTTAACTACTAATAAAAAGTTAAAAATAAATCAAGAGGTTAACAGAAGACTAAAGCAAGAAGCAAAACTATGCAACATGAGATATAACCCTGGTTCCACCATCGTCCGCCCAGTGCCAGGCTGCAGGATTATATGGCATAATTTGCCCACGAGAAAAATTATATGTTCATGAGCCTGAGCATGCCTTCTGAAAGTGAGCTGTTTAAGATTTACATGGGGTAAATACCTATCAGAGGCTGCATCTGTGATGGTACAGTCGTAAACATACTTTGTCTAATATTGGTACTTGATAAACTGGTATGAGGCATCAGCAAAATTGGGTCCCGCGTTAGCGGAAGTGGCCCGGCCATGTACGTGGCGTAGCTTGCTCTGTGCTGTGTGTTCCCCCACCCGGTTGAATTGCAGCACTACTTTTGGGTCTTTAGTACCCTTTGCCATTGGTTTTCATCCCCCAGAGAAAACTCTTGTCCAGCAAAGGATGCTAGAGGAAGCAGGACAGCATCATGCACTCAGGCAAGAGCATGGCACCACCGAAAAGCTTGAGGCGCAAACCTAGGTACTCCAACACCCCTAAACACATTGCCATTCTTGAGTCCTCCCTGCTAACCCTAAGCCAAACTGAGCAAGACTCAGAGCCTCATCATCTAGCCTCAGGGTAGGCTGCCCTGCTCCAAGCTCTGAGGTCAAACTTTTCAAATTCACAGAAAAATGTAGGTTTTTAAATGACCCAATGGACGCATTGTTTTCCCACATTAAAGACATACGAGGCCTTCAAGCACCCATACAACTGCACACTTCCCCTACAGCTGAACCGCCACTGACAGACGTCCATGAAAACCACCATGTGGAAAAGCCCACAGCGCCAAAAAGAAAGGGTTCCTTCCACTGTGAGGAATGAGCAAAAAAGAACTTGGAAGCGAGGGATGAAAGGCTATCCATGGCATGAGGTAACTTAGAACTGAGTGTCAGTTTCATTCCAGGGGCCTTTATGGCCCCCAACTCTCAGCCGGTCACTGCGTTAAATGTCATGGGGGCTTTGGTTTAAGTCCCCTCTGATTCAAAAGGCCTCAACAGCATGCTAGACCAAGTTAAACTTCCCAAAGAAAGGATGGCCCAAGCGGTCCCTCTGAGTTATTCCTCAGACAATCAGGGATATGTTGAGTCTCCCCCAGCAAAATTTCCTTGGTTCACAGCCTTCAGCCATAAAGCCAGCTGAACACAACCAGTTAAGAAGCAGGATTTCCTCCTTCAAAGTACCAGCTCCCCTGCTCTTTGAGGTGTCTGCTCAACTCCAAGCCATGTGTAAGGCTGCTCCAGGCTCCAAGATGCTCTCAGCAGTCACACACTGATCATCCAGGCTTGATTTTAATGAGCCAAGACCCTGTCTAGATGATAACCTGACACTATGACAAAAAGATGGGTTAACTGACACCTAGGACGGTCTGCTCCAGTCATTCCAACTAGTTGTCAACCCTGTAACATACCACTAAAATAAGTTAGACATCCCGGTTGATCTTCTCAACACCATGGCAATCTATGTCACAGCTATTGACTCAAAAATCGGAACATTATATTAGTTGGTACAACATGCACAATCTGATGGCCCAACCAGCTCCTTCTTGTTCTTACTGACTTGTGCTAGACAAGCTGGTTGGCCTTCCAGCCATTTTAACCTCGATGCTGACAGAAATTAAGCTTCAACTAAACCTAGTGCTGACGTTAGTTCTCCTACCACGTTACAACAAGCAGGGGCTTCAAATAAAACCCTTCAACAGCACACCATAATGCCTCAACCTTCCATCAAATGGCTGCTCATAGCCTTGAACTAACCTCTGTTCTTCCAGCAGGAACCACACTACAGACGAAAAGACTGTGTTAAAGGCTCAGAAAGACTCATAACAAACAACACGCAAACAGCAGCCCCTCTTATACAGCTTGACCAAATTTATTCCATCTCCAGGTCTACCTTAAGGAGCTCAGCCATTGTCAATGAACTATCAGTGGAAGAGGCCTCACCAAGAGACTTAAACTCCATCAACCTTGACCCCCCAAAAGTATCATCTCTAGTGCAAACAAACTTTTCTGCACTCACAAGCCATTTCCTGAGCTGGCTCTCCCGTCTAGTTAAGCCCATAAATTAAGTCCTGGTGAGGTAGCCATTCCTGTGACACCTGAACAAAATATGGACAGATCTCATGCTGGACAAGCAGGTCTTCCACTCCCTACAGATTTCACTGAGAACAACAACCATCCCTGTTCTGAACAGAGGGGATCTCTCCCATATAATCTGCAGTTTAACCTATTGTTCAACCTGCCACCCAATTCAGTCCTGCAAGGATTGGCCCCACAACAAAAACTGACATTAGGCCTATTCCCTTGGCCTCCTTGAAGCTCCAATCATTAACAGTCACCAACAAATCTTCCGGCAAACAACTGGACATAAAGACTGCAACTAGTCATAGAGACTGGCAGTGCCTCTGAAAGCCCCTGCAAGTTGACCTTTACCCTAAAATACAAATCGCAGGGCAATTTGACATCAACAGAGGTTCAATGCTGTGGATGGCTCAAGAAATTCCTTCACTGCGGCACATCAAGTCATCGGAAATACACACAGTCATCTTTTTAAGATCATCAAGCTTTAGCATGGATGTGTCTACAGCTGTTAACTGGTCCAGGCCCTTTTTGGCTGAGCAGGCGTGAACGGAAAAAGAGTGTTTGCTCAGTGGGGTATCAACATCTCATGCCATGGGGCTGAAGCTTGCCCACAAATTTCAACTCCATAGGGTCCGACCATGGTGTGCTCTTTACAAACAAGTCAAGACTCTGGGGCAAGCAAGAAACATCCACTCATCTAAAAAAGAAACCCCAGGCCACGTCAAACCTTAGAGGTGCATGGAGCCACTTGGTATCCTCAACAGCTTCCCCGATACCAAATTAAACAGAAATAATTTGGTCAAACACCTACAAAGCCAAACACAACAGGCACCTTCTGAATGGGCATGGCTTCTAGGTGAGCTGCAATTAAACATCAACAGGCACAGGAATTCTTGACAAAATGACCACCCAGCTAACAGACTATCTTGAGATTGTTTTGCAGTCTGATCATGGAGCATCGAGGGTCTCCAAACCAAAATTGAAGATGCACATTTTTTAGACTACATTAAACCCTTTCAATTGACAATATCCAGGAAACCTGGGTCCTTGAGGCTTTACATTATCCAGCATTACTTGGGTTTAGCAAACTGGCAGTCAAATCACACTTTACGACTACATGCAGGGGGTCTCTCAGTCTACGTATCAGCTGAAATCAATGTTAAATGTGAAGAGATTTTCATTGACCACCCATGTTTGAAAGAAGTACAGCTCTCGAGAGGCTTCCTAGTCAGTGCACAACCTTTGCTGTTCATTAGTATTTATATCCACCACGTGCCTGCCAAGAAGCAGGAAACCATCTGCATCATACTGGCCTTCATCTCTGATAAAACTCTCTAAACCCTACTCCGCTTATCCTCATTACAGGTGATTTCAGCATGAACCTGCTGCAGCCAGTAAAACATGACCAAATCCTTGACACTCACAATCAGATCTGGCATGTTCCTCAGTTTCAGTCGTGGATATTGAGGAAGGATAGTAGGGGCCGAACCTTCACCAAGGAGGTGGAGCACCTTGGGTTGAGATCTCTAAACATTCACATTCATCCTGATAATACAGCGCAGCCTTCATTCCATTTGGTAGAGACTAACTCTGTTATCGACTACACCTTTGTGTCCCTAATCCTGTTTCATAAGGTCAGCCTTTCAGAAATGGGATTCCATCTGGAAAGCGAGCACCAACTCCAGAGGATTTAGTTAAATGTACGTGGCCAGATTTACGATCAGGTCCAGTTGGTCAATGGCACAGGCTCCACAATCAACTTTCACAAAGGGAGAGGAGGCCCCTCACACCAAGGGAACAGGGCACTATGACACAATATAGAAATAAAGCTTCCCCTTGGGTCCACAAATATTTTCTAATAGACATACCAACCACTCAATTTACCAACTTCAATTACATCCACACAAACTCTCTTATAGAAGCACAAATGCCACCAAGGAATAATTTCCAAATCAAAAGTTTTAATTAAAATAAATCTTATTATAATTCCTTCCATATAAAAAAATTACAAATCCTCCATTCAGAGAACAATTCTAATTACGTATATAATACACAATTCAGCATACAAATAAAACACATAGGGTGCTCAATGCACAACTACTGACACACGGAAGTACCCTAATGCACAGTGTTTACAATTCTGTTGCATGTACTGATCCAGCACTGACTTTCAAATCTGACTCCTGGTAAAATCTATTTCTCCACAATCAAATACAGGAGGCAGCACTAGACAACAGGATCCAATGTGCAGGTTGAGGCCAATGCAAGAAGCAAATTTTCACTTTCTCACAAAATGACCTCTGATGTATTGGAACAATGGGCCCAGCTTCCAAAACTTCTTCTGGCCAAACCCCGCCTCCCCATGGGAAGCCAAAGGCTCCAGCAGTGACATTACCCGTGCGGTCCTCCGTTCAACTCATCAGGGCTAAAAAGAAGTTGAACCATGCCCTGCAGTTCCTGTAAAGCAGCTCAAACCTAACTTTATGGAGAGTGGTCAGCCTAAATTGAGAATCTTATATAAAAAAGCCACAATGCGGTCAATATACTCAGTCAGAACAGAACTGCCAGAAAATTCTTGTAGCCACCTAAGGGACTGGTGAATCTCACCTCAGGCCCTCAGTCACCGCCCCCAATCCTAGAACATCTCAGAAGTCTGCTGGTCGTCATATATACAGAAGATGTATGGGGGCTCTAAAACAAGTCAGGGGTTGCACAAAATCAAGTTACCAACTTTGGCGGCTGATCTCCCCTGCAATCCAATACTCCCAGAAGACGTTGAAAAAATAATCATCTCCAGGCATCACGAGGGCACACAAGGCCCCAACGATCGCCTGCAAGCCAGTTTTGAAGAGAATCCCCAGTATTGGCCAAAACAACTGTGCTCCTTGTATAACCACTCAGAAAAGGGGGTGGTGATGAACAGAGTGTCTGAATTAAGCAGACCACTCTTACCCAGTCCAAAGATCAGGGCTTGATCCATCACCGTTTTTTAGCTCACTGCCCCATCCCAGCTCAGAACCTGGCTATATGCAAATTAGTCTGTCTCTGGCCCAGTGCATCATGGGAACAGGGCAGACCAAACTACCAAGCCAATTCTTCACCAGAAAGGAGACAAGCTACCGGGGACCGGTTTCTGGCATTTCAGCCTCATCAGCCCGGCTTGCTTGAATCCTGATGGAGCAGTGAGCAAGGGACTCATGTCTGAGTATACCCTGCCACACCTATAGTGGCCAAAAACGATTCAGAAAAGGGGGTGGTGATGAACAGAGTGTCTGAATTAAGCAGACCACTCTTACCCAGTCCAAAGATCAGGGTTTGATCCATCACCGTTTTTTAGCTCACTGCCCCATCCCAGCTCAGAACCTGGCTATATGCAAATTAGTCTGTCCCTGGCCCAGTGCATCATGGGAACAGGGCAGACCAAACTACCAAGCCAATTCTTCACCAGAAAGGAGACAAGCTACCGGGGACCGGTTTCTGGCATTTTTAGCCTCATCGGCCCGGCTTGCTTGAATCCTGATGGAGCAGTGAGCAAGGGACTCATGTCTGAGTATAACCACGTCCTTCTTAACGGGGACATCCCTGACAGTTGGCAGGGGTCAATTATAGCCCAGATCTAGAAAGCTACTAAGAAAACAACACCTTTAAATTACCAAAGTCAAAGTCAAAGTCAAAAAGTTTTTATTTGTTACGGTACTCTATTGAGGACCACAAATTTGATAAAATATAATAAAAAAACAATAAAATTTCATACAATTAATACATTTTCAGCGAAATTTTCAGAAACTTAAAAATTCTATAACAGACGTATTCATTAGGTGGATTTTTACATAGTGTTAAGAAGTCCTTAGTGTTAGCAATTCTACAAGATCGGAAGATGGGTTCTATACATGTTAACCTTGCATTTACGATTTTCTCGTTTGGACAAATAAAAAGAAGGTGTGCCAAATCCTGTATGCCCCCTTGACAGAGGGTGCATTCCACAGCTCTATCCGGACTCCACGAAGAACTAAAAGTTAATACTGGGAGTATACCTAGACGCAGCATCAAGATCGCTCGCCTTGCACCGTGTACCAGAGTGTATCCTAAATACAACTGTTTTTGTTTGTATTCCTGAGAGTCTGCATAGGTCCTGTACACAGATAGTTTTTTACAATGCTTATGGTCAAGCTCATAGCTCAATTTGGGCGAGAAGTTCTTTAAGAAGAGTTTTAGTTGTGCCGGCGTCCAGGTTGACAAAATTTCCAGACTAAGTTTCGCAAGCTGGAATGCATCTTCCATGTTTTTAAAAAAGGTAAAGTGAGCAGAATCTTTTTTAAATGTCTCAACTTTTAACAAGTTTCTCAAAGTTCCTTCTTTTGAATGCAGTAAATTATAAGCCCACCTGATGATGCTTGTTATTGAAGTAGCATGTGCACTCGTGATGGAACATTCTATTCTCAATGCCTGTACCGGTGTAGATGTGGAAACTTTCATTAGTTTTTTTAATATTTTGCCTTCTTGTTGGTCCATATATACCCATTGTTTTGTAAGGATATATTCTGAGGCATATGACATAAGTGGTGGAATCTTCGCTTTATAAACTTGTAATAGTGCAAAGAAGTGTCTGTTCCCAGCAGCTGAGTATAAACGTGACAGGGCCCCAGCATGCAGGTCCGCCTTCTTTTTAAGATGTTCTATTTGTTTGATGTTATTCAAATTATTTGAAAAAATTCTCCCAAGATATGTATACTCCTTTACCTGCTCTAATTTTTTCCCTCCTAGCTTCCATTCGTACCTTACACATTTCTTCTTTTTTGAAAATACAACCACTTTGGTTTTATTTATGTTTGGGATAAGATAATTTTTCCTCGAGTAATTATGTAGGATATCTATGAGATTCTGGAGTCCAAACGGAGTGAGGTCAAAGAGGACAATATCATCCGCATACATCAGTGTGTGTATGCACTCAGTGGCAATCTTTGGAGGAGTGCATGATCCTAATTGAAGTTCGGCAGGTAAATCACTTATATACAAGGAGAATAAAATTGGAGCCAAAAGACACCCTTGCTTCAGGCCATTAAATGTCAGTATTTTCTTCGTCAGGCCCTTATCGCGCCCCATTTGAACCCGACACCAGGTATTGCTGTGTAAGTTCACTATGAGTTGTAATAGTGATTCTGAAATGCCCATCCTTCTTAATTTTGACCACAGTGTCGGTCTATCGACTCGGTCAAAGGCCGTCGAATAGTCGATGAACGCTGTATAAATTGGTTGTTTTTTCCCCAATGTATATTTATCTAAAATTGTCTGGAAGATCGCTATATTATCTGTAACAGAATGATTCGGGCGAAATCCAGACTGAAACATCGGGATGTGTCCATTTGTGAATGCCCAATCTTTCAATCTGTCCAGGATTTCTGCTGCAAATATCTTCCCAGCCGCGTCCATAAGTGCTATTTGCCTATAATTTCCTGGTATAGATTTTTCCCCTTTCTTGTAAATCGGGATAATTATGCTTCCCTTCCAGGAGTTTGGCATTTTGCCGGTGTCGAATATATAATTAAAAAGCGGTGAAAGCACCAGACCCCATTTTTTCCGATCAAGTTGGTAGATTTTGATAGGGATTTGATCGGGGCCAGAAGCGCCCGTGCTTCTTGCTGTTTTTATATTCATAGCGATAGATACTGACGAAGTTTTATTGATCTTAAACTCATTTGTTTCCATTGATCGGTCTTCTGCCTTTCCTACCTTATTAAACTGATTTGGTCTGTACAACTCACTGAGGTATGTATCCCAATCTTCCTCTGAGACTGGAGTTGCTTCTAGCTTTTTTTTGGTTCCAGTAAATTTCGCAATCAAGGACCAGTATTTGCGTTGATTTTTTTGCTTGGCTGCCAGTTGGATATCAATCCAGTTAGAGTCCTGTTTCATTTTTTTCTGCTTGGTTTTTTCTCTCCGTATTTGGTTCTTTAATCTATTAATTTCCGTTTTTATTTCAGGCGAGAAGTTCAAATACTGGGCTCGGATCAGCCTGTTAAGTTGTTTTATATTTGGTTGATTCCAATTTTTGTTTTTACTGTTACGTTTTCTTTTTAACTGTGTATCTGTTTGTAGTTTATTTTGCAAGGCCAGCTTAAGTTTGTCGATGATAAGTTCAAAATTCTCTATAGGATCATCTGAGTAGGTAGTAGTCAGTAATTGAGTGTGAAAAAATAGAGTACTCAAATGGTCTAAATTTTCAATGCTCCAGTATAAACAGCGCTTTTTTGCGCTTACTTCCGTATTTGGTTTATAAAATATTGACTGGTTCTGAAAGGAGGTCAAGACATTCCAGTTAGTTGTTAAATATAGTAGTGCATGGTCGCTTTCCTCATTGAATTGAATCGAGAGTTGGGTAAATTGTTCTTTCTCTCCAGTCCCACATATAAAGTAATCAAGGATAGAGGGACATCCATTTCCCCGTCTCGTGTAAGATGCCGGTCTATCTCCGTTGGTATTACCATTTAAGATTGTCCCATTCAGTATCGGAAGAGTTGATAAAAGTGAGCGTCCTCTCTTATCCGATTTGACTCCTTTCGGTAACTCTGGGAGAGATGTTTCCAACGATTCCTCTTTGAATAAGAGTGCCCATTTCTTGAGTTCACTATTTGAAATTTTAGCATTTAGATCTCCCATGATGATGTATGGTATGTGGAGATGGTCTTCTATAATATGCAAGATAGTCTCCATCAGATGGTCAAACAGCGAATCATAATTACAATTAGGAGGCACATAAATATTAAAGAGTAGTATTTTTTCTTTCGTGGCTGATGATTGAGGTTTAAGTGATATCCTTATACATTGCAGATTCTCAGTGTTCGTATTTATTATTACTTGTGACCAGGAGTATTCTTCTTTAAGTAAAAAGGCCAGACCTCCCTTGGCATGTCCTCTTTTTGATTTTTTTGCCGGTGTTTCATGGACATAATACCCTTTTTGTTTGAAGGGATCAGTCGACCATGTTTCCTGCAAGGCTATAATGTCTGGGGAATCCTTAATTGCAATTTTCATTTTTTTAACAGATTTCCCTGCCAAATTCCAAGTTAATAACAACAGTCCTTTGCTAAACCTGATGCTGTTGCGGTTTATCCAATTTTTTGCTATTTAGAGTCTCTGATAGCCATGCCCAGGATGTTATAGGGTTCTCGGTGTCACTTGTTTTTGGTTCCCAAGACCAAACTGACCTCTCACCATGCTTTACTTGTATTTGGAGGGTGTCCTTTCTGTTGTTATTTAATACACCTTCTCCCTTTTCGAAACCATAGTCATCATTTCTTCTCTGAATTTGTCCATTTATGCAATTAATTTGTGGATTGGTTTTGAAGTCGGGTACTGAATATACATCGTAACCATTTCTGTGGAGAATTTCCTTCTCTCTAATGATTATTCTAGGAAGAACTGGAGAAAAAAAGGATACCTGTGCTATTTTATTGTTATCTTTCTTTGGAAAAAGTACCAGGTCGATTTCTTTACTTGTAATAGAGTTCAAAGATGAAATTTCTTGCAAAAGGTTAATTATTCTGCTGCGATTGAGAGGCATTTTGTCTGTTGGAAACAGTTCTTCTATTATGATAAGTTTTGATGAGACTTTTTCCCAGTGTTGAGATTGCACTTCATCCAATTTATTGATGACCATAGACTTGTGCACAGGTGATCGATATTCTGTCATCGGCCGATATTCTTCTGCTTTTGGATTCAATATGTTCACCAGTGGAATTATTGCTTGAGTTGTATTATTAATTAATTGAGAACTCTCAGAACTTGATGGCATGGATTTTTGAAATGTAAGTTTAATCCCTTTTTTCTTCTGTATTCTTCTCAAAGACTTTCTTCTCCTTTTCTTACCCTTTGCTTTTTCCCGCTCATTACTTTTTCCAGTCTTTTCTGTCTGACTAGGCTCCTGATCAGTAATAACTCCTGATGACACTAGTTGTGTATCCCAAGTTATACGATCTGAGTTGTTACTATTTTCTTTACTAGAGAAGATGGGATAGATCTTATTATTTTTACCGCTGGTAGCTTCCTGTTCTTCTTTAAACAATTTTTTGAGTGAGTAGGTAATAGGATGTTGTTTCTTGTTTTTTATTTCTTTAGTTTTGGTCTCAATTATTACCACATCGGTTGTTTGGGTGCTTACTTCCAGTTGATTTAGATTTTTTATCCCATTAGAAAGACAGTCTTCTATTAGAGAGTTTTTACCTGATTCATGGTCGTTGGGAATTATTTTGGATAAATCTTTTTTCCTTTTTTGTTCAACCAAAAATTTTAGGATTCCTATTTGAACATCTAGTGTATCATCAGAATTGGCCAAAATTTGTCCAAGATGGGTAAGTACTGATTCTAGAATTTCCTGCAGTGAAAATAATGCTTTTGACAAAGGAGGAGCACTGTTTTCAGATTTTAAATTAAGATTTGTAAAGTTAGAGTCAATGGAATTAGCACAGTTGAAGAAGAATTTAGGTGATTTTTCCGGTGAACTGGTGAATGGCTGATTTTGACTGAGTAATATTTCTGATTTTTCATGTTCTCCTTTCATGCTGTTATTTACAGATAGCTCCAAAATTTGCACATTGTCTTGTAGTTTTGTCGGTGTCATAGACTTTATTTGAGATATATCTATGGGCGATGTTTGGCATTCTACAGGAGAAGGAGTTTTTACCGAGCTGTTCTCTGTAATTAGGAAGTCTTGTTCATGATGTCTCTGAACAGAGGAGAGAGACATTTCATGCTGTACCCTATCCATGATGAGGTCTGACTTATCTTGTTCTTCTGATGTAAATACAAGTGAATGATTTTTTGAGGAAAGAGTAGAAAAATATTTATTTATAGCTGGAGTATAAGATAATAGTCCCGGTTTCATTGATTTATCAGTTGATTTCCTAACAGCTGCGTCGGTACCCATACGTCTCATGTAAATTGTACGTGAGCGTAATTGTTTTAATGCCCTCATATTGGGGCAGAGTGTTCGTAGTTAATTGTGGTCGTCTCAGCTGATTGACAGATGTTTAAATCAAATAAAAAATATTTTAGTGTGAATAAGAGAATTTTGTTTTTATTTTCCAGTACTTATACTTATATTACAATATAAGATCCTTAGTTGTTCGTCAACTCAAAGGAAAGAACAGGGAATGTAAATCTGGCTTACCTAGATTATGGTGTAGCGCGACCTATTCACAATATAAATGATCATAAATCCCTAATGCAGATGTTAGAGGGATAGACCGTCCCGTCCTCGGTCGTCCCCGGACGGCCACAGACGGCCACAGACGGCCACAGACGGCCACAGACGGCCCGCCCTTTGTCCGGGCTTAGTCCCGGCCTTGGTCCCGCGCGCGTCCCGCGCCGCGGGATGTGATTCTGTTTTTGTACGTTTCGTTGGTGGGCGTGGCCGTGGGCGTGTCGCCTGGGGGAAGAGGAGCCAGCTGACCCCAGCTGGGGTTTCTGGACCTCGCAGTCCCCCGGGCTAAGCGCGCTGAGATAGATTACGCTGGGCTCAACCCTTCTGACTCCAGCTGGGAGCGGTTGACTGAGCTTGCAGATTGCTGCTCACGCTCACACCAGCGAGTCAAGGGGAGCCAGTCCACAAAGCAGCGCTGACAGGAGACGCCAACCCAGGCACAGCGAAAACGGGATACAGGCAATAAACAAGTCTAGAAATCCCGCTCCAGGCACAAATATGCAGCAACTTTCCAAGTCCTTATCACGGTGAGTGGCGCCCGCGAAGCGAGTGTCACGAATCTTTATCCTTCTCGTTGGTGGGCGTGGCCGTGGGCGTGTCGCCTGGGGGAAGAGGAACCAGCTGACCCCAGCTGGGGTTTCTGGACCTCGCAGTCCCCCGGGCTAAGCGCGCTGAGATAGATTACGCTGGGCTCAACCCTTCTGACTCCAGCTGGGAGCGGTTGACTGAGCTTGCAGATTGCTGCTCACGCTCACACCAGCGAGTCAAGGGGAGCCAGTCCACAAAGCAGCGCTGACAGGAGACGCCAACCCAGGCACAGCGAAAACGGGATACAGGCAATAAACAAGTCTAGAAATCCCGCTCCAGGCACAAATATGCAGCAACTTTCCAAGTCCTTATCACGGCACTGGCGGCGAGCGGCAGACAGTCGACAGCAGGGAGTGGAACACTGGGACAGGCAGGGCCAGGGCTAGAAATAAATTAGATTATGGGGTGCCGGGTGAGGGCCTCTCGTCGTTTCAGTCTCTGGGTTCTGGGTCCTTTAAATTACCAGCTGATCACTCTCCTAGGCGGGGAGGTAAAATATTTCACCAAGTTTCTGCTGGCCAATCTAATAGCTTGGGCTGAGGTAGACTCACTGATTCTGCTGACCCGAACAGGGTTCATCAAGAACACAGGTACAATAACCAATATCTTTATGCTGACCCTGCTAATAGACTTAGCCAGACGTTGCTCCACAAATTTACATCTGTGCTTTGTGGACTTCCGTTCTGCTTTTGATACAGTCAAGTATAACATCTTTTGGTCCAAACTAGTAAACTGGCGAATTTCCCCATCATTTCTCAGTGCCATTCAACTACTCTATACTAACACATGGACTAGGGTGAAGTTGGGTTCAGATGCATCAGTTTTAAAAATAAATATTCACATGAAATGGCCCCAAACAAGAATGCTTCTTAGCACTGTTCTTTTTCAATCTGTATCTGGCGGAGCTGTCTTCTACAATGTCAGCTCCCATCCTCCCCAACTGCCTGGTTTTAAAAGCTCAGCCTGCAACGACTCATCAATGCAATAGCCACATATGCACCAAAGCACGGGCTCTAATTCAACCTCAGCAGAACTAAGACCATGTTAGTCAAAACAAGAAGAACCTTACTGCCCACGTTTTATCTGGACAGCTCAGCCTTGGAACAAGAGACAGAATACAAGTACTTAGGCGAAATCTTCGATTGAAGTGGTATTTTTAACAAGCAATGCAGCTTCATACAAAGGAAAAACAACTCCATTTAATCTATCTTCTGTTCCTTAATTAACTCTCTAAAAGGCAAGTCCCTTCAACCACTTCTACAAATCCCGGCTGCTAAACATGCGGAGGCTCCTAGGGAGGGTTGATAGACTATTAGACAATGTCATAAGTGGCCCTTTTTGAAGGGTGTTTAATCTCCCAGTCATGCCTCACCAGCTCAAACACCCCTGGAGTTTGGCCACCAGCGACATGATGTAAACAGTCATGGTGTATTTGTAAAAAACTACTACAAGCTGAAAATTGAACAGAGATCCACACTCAGCAGCACTGTGTGGAAAGCCATCTCTGACCCAGGAAACACTCAGGCACACGGCTATTTAAATAGCACTCTCATGACATTTCAGGTAGAGGCTCTTTGGGCCTTAACTCTCACACGGCCAACTTCCAATGGAGCCATAAATTCAACAGCGAAAAAGCTTTCCTATATTAACGATAAAGCGCTGCTGTCAAAAAGGTCACATGTCTGGATGACTATAGGCTCTTACAGTCTCTTAAACCCTCAACCGTAACTTGGGAAACTGTTTGGTCTAAAGGCAAAACTCAGTCTGCTGACCTATTGGTTAGGCAGCTTCTCCACATGTTGCTCAACATGTTGATTGATTGATTGATTTTAAACTTATATAGCGCGTACTGTCACCCCACGGGTATCCTGTTGCAACCTCCCGGTCTGGAGAAGAAAAGCTATTGAGACCGCTTGCCAGCTCTTCCACTACCCAAAGGAAGACCCTTGTCACAGCGTCTGCACCTGCCCAGCCTTATAGGCAAAGCGGAGAGGACTGTTGAAACAGCACTCTATAAGGGTCAGATTTCGCACATGCAGGCAAGCAATGGCAGCCTGCCTACAAGGAGTAGATTTAATCTTCTGCTGGAAATCCCTGAAATGTATGACCATTGCCGAATTAAATCTGTCCGAGCTGGCACCACAGACCACGGATGCTTAATAAGGTCCACTTCTGCAGTATTTCGTCCACAAAACGGCTCTAGGGTTTTACAATTGGTGGTGCAGCTCTTTACTTCTCCCAAATACTATCTCAGGCAGCAATTTCAATTGCTTATCCTTCACTCTACTAACCATTGGCAGCTATTGTCTAACGGCACTTTCGCTGGTGTACTTTTATCCCCTGCTTTTAAAATAGACACCAAGCACTTTTGCCCTCTCTGAATTCAATCTATGACAAACTGCCGAAACGTGGCTCAGCACCCATTTAACACATGTTCCATCCATGTTCTCTAAGTGCTCTAGCCCATGCTCCTATTTTTACTGCTAAATACACTCAGCACTATTCCTCTGACTGAGCATTAATTCTGCAATAATACTACTCTAATTGCAATGGTTTCAAACGTGGATCATTGTTTGCTAAATTACTATAAGCTTCCTATTTTTTTTTTATTATAACAGGTGTTTTAAACGTAAGTTCTAGTTAACTATACAATAAAGATTCATACATGCTCATCTTACCCAAACTATTGACCCTATCCATCCAATTTATGGTTGATGCTTGTGGGACTCTTGAATGCAAGGTTCTCATCATTGACAAAGTTAAATCACTGGAGGATATTCTTGATCACAGACTCAATCTACAAATCAACACTGTAGCAAAGTGTGCAAACTTCCAACTGCATCTTCTGTGGGGCCATTGCCAGTCCATCACTGCCCTGAGTTTAATACTCCTGTGGATCGCTCTTTCTGTCAATGATCAGCTTTGCAACTCTCTCGTGACTAGGCTTCCCAAAATATTGCTTATTCCCAAGAAGGCGGTGCATATGCCAGGGCACAGTTTCTCATCGGAACTAAGAGATCTCAACCCATCACACTAGTACTACTAACTCTTTAATGATAACGTATCGAAGTCAGCGCCATCTACGAGACAGCAGGCATCAGCCAGGAGGCACCACTCGCAACCAGATCATGTTGCCTTGTAGCCAAACTTTAAAGGTCTATTGGGTTCAAATCCTTGCAAAGCACCGGAAAACTACTTTTAGAACTTCATACATACTCACTGAGAGTACAACCAACAATTTGGAATTCTTTCCTATCAAAATCTAGGAACCACTTACTCTCTGGACAAAATCATATTTGAGCTGAAACTTGTCCTCTTTTAAAGATAATGGCTGTGAGTTCCTAATGGAATGATGCTGGTTGAGAAGCCCCTGTCTTGCTGAATACATGTTAAAATGTATGTTCTGTTCTAGTGTGAAGTAATGGACCATGACGTAAACATCAGATGTATCGTTTTCAAAGAAGTTGCATAAATCATGTAAATTGGGCGATAGAAATGTGCATACGTTGGACTGGAAAGCGGTGTCGAAATGGCAAGCGGTAGATACTTTTGCAAGCACGCCACCCATTACCTATTTGTTTTTACACAGAGAAATAGGTAATTCTATCTATATTACATTAGGCGTGACATTCAGTTTAACAGAATATGTGGCACTCATATGGCAGACACTCGTCAACAATGCGTCTTATTTAAAAACAATTGTTTTTAGAAAAATCCTTCATGTCAACAGAAGCAAGTTTGACCTTGGCCAATATTCATTCATTTTAATTCACATATAGGTGTTACATAGCGGCAGATGAAGCAGATTACACTCCTCACACGAGTCCAAAATCAGGGTTCAGGAAAATCAAATGGTTTCGCCGTACAGGTCAGAACTCTTATCCCCTACACACATTACCACGTTTTAAAGTTGAAACGTTTTAAAAAGTGCATGCTCGTATTTAAAAAATAGACAGCCGCAGTTTATTCGCTGCATGATTTTATTATTTTACAAAATCCTTCCAAGAACTGCACGCGCTGCAGATATTTGCTCCTTATTAGACCCCCTACTCTCCTCAGAGTAATTTCCTGTCAGGTATGCCCAGTACTACAATGTGACCCGCTGGTGAAACACCTGAGACAGTGGAATGTCTTTAAGAGAGATGAATTTTCGCACGAGAAAGGTCTTATTTGAAAGGAACTTGCCCTTAAACTCTTTCTTGGCTCAAAGAAAGGTAAAACTAAGCAACGTTGGGTGCACATTTGCTGAACTGCGACCTGTGTTTCTGTGGAGGTTGACTCACAGCACAAAGGGTAGCATGGTGCTGCGCGAGAGCAGATGATCAAGGAAAGCACGCATTTAATAGACTGCCATCATAGGAAACTAACAGACAGATAACTTTAAACAGAAAATGCCAATGT
This sequence comes from Lissotriton helveticus, assembly GCF_964261635.1. Classification (NCBI taxonomy): domain Eukaryota; kingdom Metazoa; phylum Chordata; class Amphibia; order Caudata; family Salamandridae; genus Lissotriton; species Lissotriton helveticus. Next base: position 1,031,612,611 of record NC_136063.1, read on the forward strand.
TCTTTCAACATATAAGGCGTCAGTTAATGATGTATATCTTTTGCTCCCCCGACGCTGTCATTTTTCTGCACATGCACCTCACTGCTAATGATCCCTAGCAGTACTAACACTAAAAGGAATAAACACTAAAAGGAATAAACCGATTTACTGATGTTGTACCAGCAACATCGCTAATTGTGTACCTGCTATTGTCTCTCGGTTTTGGGGCACAAACAGCAAAGATGATAGACCTGCGTGTGAAAATGATAACAGCCAGGTAGTTTCCACTTACATTAAACTACAAACAAAAACTACACAGATCTTTCTTTTTCATGAAACGGCCATTTAAAAAGAAAAAAAAAACTCATTCCTGTTTTCAACTACTGCCTAATTCGTGAATGACCCCAGACATCGCAATTATCACTTGTTTTTAGGAATAAATGCATTGTTATGCAGACTGCTGCACTGGGTATGTATGCGCAATGTGTTGTGCAATGTATTGCTTATGCACCTCCTGAGCACATATTCTTGCAGCTCATTAGGTGATGGGAACTTACCCTGGGTTCTCCTGTTTTTTCATAATTTGGCAAGTAATGCTTCTGTTTTAAAAAAAATATATATTATTGAGTGACATAGAAACGTCTGCTTAAATACATATATTATAAACATCTATTCACTTTAAGTACAAATAGATACGGATTGTTGGATAAAATGTATTATATGTAATCACCTAACTTCAAGCGATGCAGTCATCCAGGAATAACCAATCACAATCATATTTGGCTCCGGTCCAGAGCAACCAACTGATAGTTGATCAGTAACCCTCGAGTACAGTGGAAATGTTGGCGAGGACGTGCATTCTACTCAGACATTTGCAAAATACTCATATTTAATAATAAAGAAAAGTTCAGAGCAGGTCAGTCCTGAACATTTCACTGTCTGGTTTGCCAAAAGACCCCATCATTTATCCATTTCGGTTGATATCCCAATTCTTACATAATAGCATCTTCCCCAACCACTACCACTGTAATTTCCTCTCTCAGTTCATTAAATATTGGAGACCTTTGTCTTTTTCACTTTTTTAGTGAACTTTGAGCATCCAAAGTAGGGACATGCAGCTGATGATCTGCAAAGGATCTCTTAAAAATAAAATCTAGCAGAAATCTGGGGAGAGCTGCCTTGACATTGATAGCCACATGCCCTACTCTGTGATCCACCAATTGGGTCTGAGCCTGAATACAGAAGTTCTGCAGTGTTGAGCAAATCCCCAAAAATGCTTTCATGATGTTCCATTTTTACTTAGACAATTTGGGTGGCATTGATTAACAATGATTGGATTTTAGCTTGGGTATAATACAACCAAAAGCAAGTATTATAGAAAGACAGTTGAATGTTTGAAACCCAGGCACACAATAAGTCTGAAAACAAATGTGATCTCTTGTAATGGTCTATGCTCATTTTAGATCAATGAGAGTGAAACACGCATTAAAAATGCATTTACGTTTACAAATGAATTGGTATAAGGTTTGGTGCTATTCTCTAAGTTCATATGGAAAACTGCTTTATTACATGTGGGCGCACGCACAATGCTGTTTTCTCATAATGGGGTAAGTAAACCAATTGTAGACCAAGCCTGGTAAAGACAATGTCTGACATGGTGAGTTTTTTCGGCATATGCAAACTGCACGTGTTCCTAGGTTTTAGGACTATTCTGCTGCATAGCATTCCATAGTCCCACAGGTTATAGAGAGTAAAGGAGTGCCCACCTTCCCAGAATCCTGGATGGTAAGTGTTAGACCTGGCATCCTGGCGTGGTTTCTCCAGTCTTTTTGCCTCTACCTCCTGCATTTTTAACTGTTTGCATGACTTTGTTTTGCTGGTTTGTGTACTCTTGGCACTTTACCGCTGCTGATCAATGCTAACGTGCAAGTGCTCCCTGTGCAAATTGTGATTAGGATTGGTTAGCCATGATTGGCATATTTGATTTGCTGGTAAGTCCATAGTAACGTGCACTGTGTATCCTCAGGGCCTGCCAATAAAATGCTACTAGTAGGCCTACAGCACGAGTTGTGCCCCTCACATAAGTAGCCCAGTAAGCAGGTCTCTGACCTGTTATTGCAGTGTCTGTAAGTGCTGTTTTAAACTACCCCTTCAAACTAGCCAGTGCACCCACTTACCAGGATCAAACATTCTCTTTTCTACATGTAAGGCACCCCTAAGGGAGGCCCAGGAGAGCCCCATGGGCAGGGTGCAGTGCACGTGAAAGGTAGAACATGTACTGGTGTGTTTCATATGTCCTGATAGTGAAATACTGCCAATTTCGTTTTTCACTATTGCAAGGACTATCTCTCCTGTAGGTTATCTTTGAAGCTGCCTTGTAACATCTTACGAGTGTGATTTTCAATTCAGAAAAGATAGAGATTGGGATCTTAAGTTTTCCCTTTAGTTGTGACAATGCCTTCTTTTTTGGCATTCCACGGTGTTTAACAACTTTAAATTGTGTATCACCAAAAATCAGATTTTCAGTGCTTTGATTTTTGGAGCACTGAATGACAGGTGTTTTGCATGACACATAGAGTTATTATTGGTTCGTTAGGAACAAGTTGACCCACTTAATTCCTACAGGAGCGTTAAAATCGACTTATTCTATTCTACTTGTTTCACGCATTCATACACAGTTAAAATGAGACTGCGCATCCTCTGTGTGTATGTTCGTGTTGAAAAAAAGTACCTCACTGCTTTTTTCATCAATGTCTGTAGGAAATTATTATTTTTTGCGTGATGTCCTCCCAACTATTTTGCCATATTTGCTTTGCTGGTTTTAGAACTCATGGCACTTTACCCCTCCCAACCAAGAGAATAGGGTATATGCTCCCCCTTATATATGATTAATTAATATTAACATTGATTGGTGCATTAAACTACCCTATAGGGAAATAGTATACGATGCAGAAATACACCCATGGCCTGGGAATATAAATGCCACATGCAAACTGCAGCACGTATTGTGCCATCCACTACAGTGGTAGTGAAATATAGTTTCAGGCTTACCTTGTGTAGCCTGATGGCAGCAGCTTGACTACTGCTGCCCAGAACTGTAAAAATCACCCTTTTGACACATAAGAAAAGATGTATTTAAATATTAAATAAATAAACTCCAGAGGTACCTTGCTGCTCACAGGTAGCATGCATAATATGTAAGAATGGACATGTGTGGCATTAAAAAAGGTATGTTCCCCAGTGACTTAGCCTGAAATTACACTATCCCTGGTTAGGCCGTAACTGGCACACAGAAATGTCAAAATGTAGATGGGGCATTTTAATCTATATCTTCTGAAACATATCAGCTACAGACTCCATTCAAAGACTTAGGGGCCCATTACGATGTCGGGCGGATGGCCCCCGCCAGGCTGGCGGTAGCCACCGCCAGCCTGGCGGGGGCAATCCGTCCGACATCATTGCACTGAAGACCCCCCGCCATATTAGGATGGCGGGGGGGACCTCGGCGGACGGAAACACCGTCCGCCGCTTTTCCGCCCCGTTCGCCTTGCGGCCAGGGCGGAAAAGGAATAATATGGTGGCAGTGTCTATCAGACACCTCCAGCCATATTAGGATGGGCTTCTCTGAATGCTTTTCCGTCGCCACGGAAAGGCATGTGGAGAATTCCTGCAGGGGCCCGTTGCGGGCCCCCAGGGACTCCGGGAGGGGTGGGCGGTGCACATGGGCCCCAGCAGTTCCATGCACAGCATGGCAGGCACCGCGCGGTGCCTGCCATGCTGTGCATGGAAGTGCATAGCATGCTTTTCTGCCATTGTGGCGGGTGGTGCTGAGTGCACCGCCCGCCACAATGGTATGAATGCAGGATGCGCCTGCCACTGTGGCGGGCGCATCCTAATACTGGCGACGGGACCCCACGCCCTGAAGGCGGGCGGTCCATATTACCACGGGGATGGCGGGCAGGCAAAGTCCGCCCGCCATCCTAATGAGGCCCTTATTTTTTAAATTTGGTAAAAATACAATCTAATGGTAAAGTGGGATTTGTATTACATATATGGAAAATGCAACTTTTAGAAAGTTACCTTTACCCTGCTTGAAGCTGCTGGAGGCTATTTTCAATAGGCTCTCCAGCAACTGCGCTGGGCCTGAATTTGGTGTGAGAGAGGTGTAAAACCTTCTACAAGAGCAGAGACAATGGCTTGGGAGTGGGGAAGACAATGATAATTAATTTACTTCAACAGGACCTTTTTTAGCCAAGCTGGCACCAAAACCACTGGGGGGAAGCTACCTTCTGAACCGGTTTTTAGTAACCACTGATCGTCATCCTCGCCATTGGTCACACAGGATCTGCACAAGAGTAAAAGGTTTTCTCAATGTTGGATTTGGGAAGTAAACAGCACTGTTGGATTGTCTGCACTAGGGCAAACAGTAACTGGTAAAAATAAGATAAGATTCCCCAGCTGATGCCAGGCATAAATGTGGCACAACAAGGACTCCCACAGAATACTTTGTGGACCTGCAGAAAAAAAGAAGCAAACATCACTTGCTGTCTGTTGCCTGTGAGGAGCACCACAGAATTAGATTTGCTCCTCATTGTGCCCAAAGCAAAAAGTAGACCCCAAAAGGTCAGTTGGATACAGAGACACACAAATCTGCAATATGCATTTCCCTCAAATTCCCACCTGACAAGTAGCAATTGTAAATTGGACTGGACTTTGCTGCTGTCATCTGCCTGGCAACTGGAGAATCTCTAGGTGAAAGCCATTGAGGTCCAGGTTGGCTTAGAAATCTACTCCTGTGGTTGCTTGGACACCAGAAAAATGTTTGGAAACTTAAAAAAAATAAGCTCTAGAGCTCCAGAATCAAGGGGACCTACAGTGTAAACCACAAGATTAACAATTCCACAACATCAGACTGAAGTTCAGATTTATCCCATAAAAGGCACAGCATTTCAGAAAAAATTTCAAAACCCCTTTATGTTTTTGGACTTAAAACATATGAAAGTAAAAACCTCAAAAGCTTTAGATCCTTATCAGGACCAACCTTTGGCAGGTATCCAACAGCAGTTTCACAGTGATGGCTACAATTTCAGATATGTCCCATGGGGAACACTGCTCTAAAATCAAAAAATGACGTGGTCTTTTTGGATTGGAACTTTAAAGCATTTTTAAATGTTTTGTATTCCAGATTTTCACAAGGACCAATCCACTTGGTGTGCCTAACTAGGGCTGCTTTGTCGTCCCCCTCAAATAGCATGTAGGTCCTGGTCCATCGTGACCATTGACAACCATAGGCACTTTGTGCTTTTTGGTGCTATTTTCATTTAAATCTTTATAAATTCATGTCTCGGGTTCCCCTAATCAGATTTTTGTTATTTTGGTGTCATTTTGTTTGTTACTTTTTCTCTCTAATTTAGTTTGGTATTTATATTGCTTGATGATTTGACTTCATTATTGTTTTGGTACCGAATATATGCTTTACACATTGCCCTACATTAAGCCTGTCTGCCCTATACCATAGCTATCAGGGGTTGAGCTCAGATTTATTTTGTGACTTTAATGTTTCACCCCGACAAGAGTTGTGATTATTCCCTGAGGTGGCCAGTCACCCACCACAAATAATAATCCAATTTCTTACAATGTCTATGTACATTGTTATATGCAGGTTTTGCTTAAGACATTTTAGATCTAACGCAAAGCAGAACTGCACTGATGAAATTGTGCTCATTACTATCATCAATTCCTTTCTTAGTCATGAAATAGACAAGGAATTCACAAATGGATCGGTACTTCCTATTCTGATAAGCCAAGTTATTCATGATATAGATCAATCTACAGGTCATATGGCTGGATGGAAAACATAAGGTTTGCCAACACATTGTTATCACTATAACATCCTCTTGTGACCTCTTGCTTCTCGACTTTTATCCATTTTTAGTTTCTTAAAAATAAGTATACCTTTTTTATTTCTGGCCTAGGGAACTGCTTTATCCGGGAAAAATTGCACAAAAAAGCATTTGTACATACATATAAGAGAACTCTATTTTTTTTGTTTGTTATTGAGCAGACTATTAAGTACATAAAATACATATCATGATTAAAATAGTCATTAAAACCATTTTATACAAAAATACGATAGCTTCTTCTTGTCATGACAAAATTTGAGAAAGGTATGGCTGTAGCAGCTAATAACATCATCAACCAGAAATAGCAATGTGCAAAACATATAATATAGTGCAACGGCACGAAAAAGGGCTAGTGCTTCTAAAGTGCAATAATAAAGAAAGTGCTAGTGCTTTTTATCACAATAACTACTATGACTTCAACATCAATATCGAGTGTTAATATCCCTCCTTTAGCTTTTCTCGATTACTAAAAAATGTAAAATTTTTTGCAAATTTCCTAGTGGCTCCCACCCATCTTGCGTAAGCTTCTTCAAAATTTTGTGTCCTTTTCATTTTATGAAACCACTTCAAATGAGAGGGGACGTCACTAGATTTCCAATTCTGAAGAATTAATGAACGGCTACAGTACGAGAAATAATTAGAAAAACTGTTTCAGCCTCTGTTAACATCATTCTATCTCTAGATAATCCAAAGAAAACGGCCTCGGCCTCGAGCAGAGCTCTTTTCCCAATTGCCTGCTCTATATCTAAAAAAATTGCCTCCCTAAAGGGCCTCAATCGTTGACATGCAAAAATAATATGATGCCATCCACCTTCCCCAGCAGACTGACAGCGAAAGTACTTGTTTTCAATTTCCGGGAATCTTTTTCCCAGAGCAGCTGGAGTCAAGTAGGAGAGCCAGCATGCTAAGAAGGCCATCCTTTCAAAATTCACTGCGCACAGGGATTTGCTTCCTAGGTGGCATAAGGCTTCCCAGTCATTAAGGGAAAAAATACATTGTGTGTATTAGCCAGATGGCTCTCTATCAAGGGTACTTGGCCCTGGTGATGTAGTAACCGGTACCAATTCCCTACACCACTGACTTTGGCCCCATAGAGAGCTACCACAAGTTTGTTTGGAACATCAAAAATGCCACTAGTAGTTTTTTAAAAAATGAACACCTTTTAGATGTTCAAAAAAGGCAGGTTTCCTAAGGCGCTCAGCCCTTGCCATTACCTCTTGCCAGGAGATCACCCAATTTTGACTAATAAAATGTCTTAACTCTTGTAGCTCACATTCTTCCCAATTGTTTATATGCCTTATTTGAAACTGGAGGCCACGACTAGTACATTCTCCAAATTTTAAATATTGCAGACCTGAGGATGGCATTTTTTTTTAAACAAGGACTTAAGACTAAAGGAATAATCCTTTAATGTCTTGTATCTAGTTCTATTAGTAAGTTTGGAGGTTTTTAAAACCACTCGAATTTGAGAACCAAATTCTTGCGTCATTTTAGCAATAAAGAATCTATCTCTAGAACAATTAGATCCTATCAAGCCAACCACTAAATCTAAAAATGCAGCCTCGTAATAGGTTCTTAAATGAGGGAGAGCTAATCCCCCTTGTGCAGTAGGTAGTTGCACCACGGTCAGTTTAACCCTTGACACTTTCTTTCCCCAGACAAATTCTCTAAACAAAGTTTCTATTTCTTTAAAAAAAAAAGACAGGTTTATCTTAATTGGGACATTGATAAAAAGAAATGAAAGCAACGGAAGTATGAATATTTTAATTAATGAAACTCTACCCACTAAAGATAGGGGGAGTAAAAGCCATTGTTGGAATTGACTAGACACATGAATCCCAAGATATCTGATAGGATCTAACTTAGCGGCTTGAGCCCTCAAGCAAGATGGGAGAAAGTTTAAATCTGTATTGAGGGCAAGAACTTCAGTTGTGTTAGAATTTATTTTATAGTCGCCAATTAAATCAAAATTCCTAAATTCCCTTAAAACCATTTCGAGATTGTCTTTTTCGGGCATCAAATATAAAAAAATATCGTCCGCAAAAAGTTTCAGCTTTGCATGCCAGAGATAGGCGATTGAATAGCAGCATTATTTCGCATTTTAATTACCAAAGGCTCTATAAAAAATGCAAAAAGCAATGGTGAAAGCAGACCTCCTTGTCTTGTCCCGAGGTTTATTTGTATGATTCCTGCTCGTTTAGAAATTATTGCTACCAGAACAGAGGCACCCCGATATATGTTACGTATCATATTAATAACCTGAGAGGGAAAGCCAAATTGATCGAGGGAAAAAAACAAAGTTCTCCAATTAACCAAGTAAAAAGCTTTCTCAGCATTGACCATTACGATACATGCCGGAGGAAAAATTGCTATTAAAATAGTCCAAGGCATGTATTAAAAACTTGGTGTTGGCCGCCTTTGATTTACCTGCTATAAAACCAGTCTGGTCTCTATGAATTGTCTCTTGGGCCGCAAATAAAAAACGCACGGCTCATACTTTCATTAAAATCTTGTATTCCGAATTCAAAAGACTGATGGGCCTATTTGAATTAACCTCTATAGGATTTTTATCTTTTTTAACAAAATACACAATTATCGCCTCTTTAAACAGTGAGGGAACCAAACCACCGTTTTTAATGTAATTAAATAGTTTTTTCAGGGGTGTAAATCATTCTTTTGAAAAAACTTTATAGAATTCAATGGGGAAGCCATCCTGTCCACATGCTTTGGCCCCGGCTGTTGCTTTGATAGATGCCAGAATCTCGGCAGATTCTACATCAGATCCTAGTTGACTGATCCGGTTATCTGAAAGTCTAGGAATGTTCACATTTGTGAAATAATCCTGTATCAGCTCCTCCCCCACAAGATATTCTGTGGAATAAAGTTGGTGGAAATGATCTTCTGGGGAATCTGTTCGCTATTGGCGACTTCTCGACCAGTCTGGGGGTCGAGCACTTTAGATGTTATAGCTGCTGCTTGTTTTTTTCTTGTCAAATTAGCCAAAGGTTTACCAACTAGCTGGCTAGCTGGCTTTCTTCGTAAACCCTTGTTGACACATTTGGGAGCTACAGATCTCTTCTAAAACAAAAAAATCCCTCCGAGCTGTTCTTGCCTGCTCTAGTTGATTAGGGTGCAACTGAAGCTGGAGGGCGTACTCTTTTTCAACCGATGTTTGTAATTCAGCTATTCTAAGCCTCCGAGCATTTGACTGGGCAGCCATAAAGGAGATTATTTGACCACGAGCTGCCGCCTTGAACCCGCCCCACACAGAAAAGGGCTCCCCAGTATTCTCATTGATCTTAAAATATTCATATAAGAGAACTCAATTTGATTTTGCCCATCACACTATGCAACATGGTGTTTGTGTCATTCCACTTGAGCCATTATCTTCCTTGCACTGAGGATGATGTAATTTAACTGTAACACAGGTGCAAAAAAGAAGTGTATGGTAGTGGCAGGACAGGTGAGTCAATAGTTAATTTAGGCAATGCTTTTTTCTCTCAATTTTATATATATATATATATATATATATATATATATATATATATATATATATATATATATATATATATATATATATTACCTACTGGCGGTCGCCAGTAGGTATATATAGTTAGGATTTTTTCTCTATGGGTTTTTTGAAAATTCTATGTCTAATAACTTTGGCGTTTGTGGACGGAATTGGCTGAAATTTTCAGGAAAATGGCACATTTTGTTTCTGAGCAGCCCTTGAAAATTTGGGGGGGGTTCGTCAAGGGGGGGCCGAGAAAAAAGGGGGGTCCCAAAACGTGTTTTTAACATTGAGTTTTCCATAGGGCGGTTGGCCTCACTTTTAGCCCGAACGGCTGAATGGATTTGCACGAAACTTGGCAAAATTGTAGGGACTGGTAGCCCGATGTGCCTTTTGTAGGTCTCAATATATGTGCTCCAGTGGATTTTGAGAAATTAACGTTTAAAAAAAGATATATATCTGTAACAGCGGACCTGGCAGCGTCCCAGGACGCGTACTTTACGCGCAACGGAGCTTTGTGAAGCGAAGCTGATTGGTTCTCCGGCGTCTGTCAACATTCCAAAAAGTCCGTAGCGGCCGCCATCTTGTCTCTCGGTAGGATCGAGAGACAAGAGGAGGTCAAAACAAAGGGGGAAATAACTATAAGGGGGCATAGTAGATCCTCGCTGACCCCCTAGGTTTGATGTGGAGGTTTTAAAAGGGCCCCGCGGGGCAAAAAAAACCCAAAATAATAATAATCGAACGGCTGAATGGATTTGCACGAAACTTGGCAAAATATTAGGGACTGGTAGCCCGATGTGCCTTTGCTAGGTCTCAATATATGTGCTCCAGTGGATTTTGAGAAATTAACGTTCAAAAAAAGATATATATCTGTAACAGCGCTCCGCTTCGCGTACTTTTCGCGTTACGGAGCTTTGCGAAGCTGATTGGTTCTCCGGCGTCTGTCAACATTCCAAACAGTCCGTAGCGGCCGCCATCTTGTCCCTCGGTAGGATTGAGAGACAAGGAGGCCAAAGCGAAGGGGGAAATGACCATAAGGGGGCATAGTAGATCCTTCCTGACCTCTTAGGTTTGATGTACCATTTTGCCAAGTTTGGTGTAATTCCGTTCAGCCATTCAGGCTGTAGACGTATGTAAATGTCCTATGGAAAATTGCATGGGGAAAACACATTTGAAAGTGTTGAAATTTAGAACCAATTAAAATGTTACTTTGGTTTTGTATTTGTGTGTGATGAAAGTTAATTGGTTATGTATATATGTCAAATGAGAGGAAACCACAGCCATTTTGTGATACTACTGTCTGAGGTACATTTGTGAGGAATTTTTGGTGGTGAATTTCTGGTGTTTGATTTACACAGTACTAACACTTCTGCTACTTTTAAAAAGGTGAGTTGTTAATTTGTAAGGGGAACTATGTTGTACACTTGAAGATAATTTGAAAAATGTTTTCTGTTATTTATTTGCAGTCCTTCTGTTATACTAAATACTTGATAAAGTTAGTTTTATATTATGTATTACTAAAAACGATAAATGAAAGTGATTATTTTTTTCTGCAATTTACAGCAAGCAATTTCAAAATAAAATGGCTCACAATGAAGAGACCGTGGCAATTTCTTTTGAATTGTCCAACACATTGATTGAAATTGAGAGCACCAATAATGAAATATTGTCACAAGGAGGACATGACTTGTATGATTCCATTAGATTGATTGAAATGGACAGCACCAAGAATGAAATATTGTCACAAGGAGATGACTTGAATGATTCCACTACATTGATTGAAATTGAGAGCACCAATAATGAAATATTGTCACAAGGAGGAGATGGCTTGTATGATTCCATTAGATTGATTGAAATGGACAGCACCAATAATGAAATATTGTCACAAGGAGGAGATGACTTGAATGATTCCACTACATTGATTGAAATTGAGAGCACCAATAATGAAATATTGTCACGAGGAGATGACTTGAATGATTCCACTACATTGATTGAAATTGACAGCACCAATAATGAAATATTGTCACAAGGAGGAGATGACTTGAATGATTTTTTTGATCAATCTCTTGATGGCGAATTTATCGAGTGTTTGGAGACCATAGAGTTACAAGAATCATCATTGGAGACTTTTAATGAGGACATTGCTGATGAGGACATGTTACTAGTTCTTTCAAATTTAGAAAATTCTGAAGAATAAATTTATATTTAGAAATCAAAAATTGTTTGAGACATTATTCATTTTTATTTTTAATTTATGAGGTTGTAGCGAAGTGATTGTAGTATAAAATGAGACTTATAGTATAGAGTGCAACATTTTTATGTTACATGGTAAGTTTACTCATATTTACTTCCCTTCTGCCACTATATTATCTCCAATGTGTATTTGACATGTCTTCTTCATCTCCGGCCTCCTTTCTCTCACTATGTGTCTCCGATGCATCTTATCGCTGCTATTTTGTGTAATTACAGAAGAGAGTAAAATAAAATAGTTCGGAACGTGAAAAGGGGGCAAAGTAGAGTACTCCTCACCCCCTAGGCCTTTTTAGGCGGTCCCAAAAGGATCAGTTTCTGCTTTCCTGAGAGATTATGGTATGAGTTCCATATACCACAATAACTTGCATTACAACATGCAAGATATCTATCTCCTATTACCAACTTTTGGAGATATTCGCGCTAAGCGCGAATATCTCCAAAAAGTAACACCTGCCCTGAGCAGTTCTTAGCCATGTTATCCAATGGGAGGTGGATAACATGGCTAAGAGCATTAGCTCGGTAATGCATGAATATCGCTGAGTTTTTAGCGATATTCATGCATTGCGGCCGTTTATTATCGCATTTGCGATAAACCTTGATAATAGTAAGGTTTATCTTCGATAATTTCTGACGATGCTTAGTGGTAAAAAATTGGTTGGTAAGCATCGTTAGCGATAAATATCGCTTAACTTTGGTAATATGCCCCAACGTCTGTTAACGTTCGATTCGAAGGAAATGAGGAAGTGTTGAAAAACATTGTCTGCGCCATCTTGCCTTTTTTGAAATGCCACACTTTTGTCGTGCACGGCAGCCATTTTAGATGTCTTGACCAGACCCACTCTCTGCACGCTGTCGATTCGTAGCATGGCTCCTCACCCACGCAAGCATCTTCCCTAGGCACTGGTCACCACCGCTCTCTGTCTTATGCATGGGCAATAAACCTCCCCCCATCTGCGCTGCTCTTCCCTGAGAATCACACTCTGTGCCCGCCCGACACCTCCCTTTCGCCCTATTCACTACCGCACCCTCTGACACTCCTCTTTCTCTGTGTCCGATTGTCCAGGCTATCAGCTAGCCCTGCAGATGTAGTTTATGGCCCCAGCTGTAAAGAATCACCCCTCTTCAAAGGAGTTATAGTAGATCAAGGCCCACACCCGATGAGATCCGTCACACCACACGTGTTCCTACTATCTGAAAACCATCCTGTATTGTGATTGGGGAGGGGACCGAGCCTGAAGCGGAAGATTCCAGGAATGACTCTTTGTACATCAAAGTTTTTACAATTATGTGTCACATTAAAAATATATAGCACTCCAACAAAGTAGTAGGAATATAAAACTTTAATAACATATAAATATATACAAGAAAACAAAAACAGTAAAAACATTTAAACAACGAAGAGACCGTGGCAATTTCTTTTGAATTATCCAATAGATTTATTGAAATTGACAGCACCAATAATGAAATATTCTTGTCAGTAGCGGTCTGTTGTGCGAATAGTTCCAAGGCAGCAGAACGCGCTGAAATCTAGATGGCACGAAAGTGATGTCTAGTAAGTTGCCGCCCAGCAAAAAACGGCGTGGGGCGCCGCGGGGGTGAGTGAGTCCAGTAGGCACCACAGCTATTCTTACCGGCATTGCAGAATTACTGCTGGGGACAATGCCTGTGCTGTAGCAGGGTCACAGCAGAAACAAAAAGGATTCTGTTGAAGATGTTGTTAGTTTTCAATTTGAAAACAGTTCTGGTGTCAACTGCTATGCTAATGTAGTGGTTAATGTTTTGTTTTCTCTAGAAAATGTAAAAGAGGGGGAGGCAGTCCAAAGTTCCGTTAAAAGGGCAAAGGAAAGGATCGGTGGTTTGAACTATCAGTCAAAAAGGGGAGGGGGTGCAATAATTTTTCCTACCGGGTCACACTGTGCTTTCACCGGAAGTGAGGTCTGCAGGATTCTAGTAATTCAAAGTGAGGCTGGCGCCAGCATGGGAGCGCCGACGTCCCGCGGATACAGTTTCGTCACTCCACGGGCGATCATGGCAGTCATTCCCCATCGGGGGTCGGAGACTCCCGCGGCTCCTCTAGAATCTTCAAGGTCGTGGAGGACTACGGTGGTGGAGTCAACCAGTGACCGGGCCATTTCTTTATGCTGGGCCCGCTCTTGCCAGGTCGACCGCCATTTTGAGAGTTCGGCAGCTACCGGCGATCGCGGGGTCACATGAGCGGACGGGCTCCACCCTGCCGGGCGAGACGTTGCAGCATGGCCACAGTGGAAGAACCGTTTTCCGGGCGCCTGGAGCGCTGAGGGTGCAGCTGGGAAGTCTCCACCTGGGGAGGCGGGAGAGGCCTGTTCGCACCGTCTCTCCCTCCCAGTGCACCCCACAGCGTCTCGCTTGAGATTTGTTATGGCCGGACCAGGCGATGAGGACGAGGGGGGGGTCGGAGGCATGTGCAAGACATCCCCCCCCAGTGTTGTCGCAGCCATTATAAAAGAAAGAAGTGTCCCGTCCGTCTTCGGGCCGGGCTTCCGGTGGATGTCGGCCGGACGCCCCTGGCTCTGGCCCCATGAACGGGTTTCTTGGTTTATCGGCTGCAGCCGGATCCCGTCGGCCTCTGCCCCCCGACCGTTGGTGGTCGGACCGGAAGAGCATGTGGCGGGACTACCTGCAACTCTCAAGGGCCACCGCGGCCGGACTGGGAGAGAGAGGGGAGGGTCGAGGAGACATTCCCCCCCCCCTGCAACTGTTCAGCGTTGTAAAGGCAATCCCCTGGCCGGGTCCCGCTGGCCTCGGCCTCTCCTTCGGCTACACCCTACGTTAGGATCTCCTGGCCGAGGCGTGGCAGCAGGACCTGCCTTATATGGGCTGCTCCCAGCTGGGCGTAGCCGGAACCCTGCCCCACCTTGGAAGTTTCCAGAGTGGGGGTGGATGTTCTACTGACTTGCATTTTCCCTAGTCTATCGATTTTTTTGGCGTGGCAGGCGGTGGGACAGCGAGGGGTGATTTGGTTTCTCTTACTGTTTTTCTGGTCTCTCACCACTGGCATATTTTAACGTTTTCTTGTTTCTAGGACATTAATAGGCTTTATCATTACGTTATGTTATCGTTTCTTTGTTCGTTGTTTAATAAAAGTTCATGTTCATCAGTGGCCTACTGATTTTCGTTTTCCTATTTTTTTCTTTCCAGGTTGTTTCATGGTAAAGTTTCTGTTAACAGGATACAGTGATCACTTCGTTATTATTGCATATGTCCTTTTCACTAGGGGTGCTCTCTGGTCGGGCCAGATGACGTATCTCTAGGAAATGGTCCGGGTGAAAAAGGTGCATCAATCAGTGGGGAGTAGATAGGCATGACAGATTACAACGGGGGAGAACGGTCCGCATTACGTACCCTTTCACTACTTGCAAAGATTTTCCTACGTTTATTTGCAAACAGGGAATACCTCCAAAAAGAACTAATTCCCAAACAGTCAATGTTCGGACAATCAATCAATCAATGAGGAATGAAATAGGTACGACGTGTTAAAGGCTTGCGTTACCTACCCTTCACTATCTGCAAAGGGAGAGAGAATATTCCTATTCTTCCTCGTTTGCAGGTAGAGAAGATCCTTAAGAGAATTAACTTCGAACAATTCAATGCTCGATTGAAACAATCAACAAGGGGTACTGTGAACACAAATGAACGCCGCTTATATACATACGCATTGCTATTTTCAACAGGTTGTTCCTAATGTTTCTATTTTAGCGAGGTCAAAAAGAGATCCCATTAGTGGCCTACTGATTTTGCTCGATTCCTTTTGTTTTTTTACACGATTTTTCGCTATCTGCAAAGACTAAACAGAGTATTGCGACTCTGTGCTTGTTTGTAAATAGAGAATGAACCAAAGAGAACAATCAATCAAATGGAGAGAGAAGCAGGCACGACGGATTACAAAGGGGGCAAAGGGCTGCGTTAACTACCCTTCACTATCTGCAAAGAGAGAGTACTCCTAATAGAAATGAGGGGTGGGGGGCAGCATTCAAAGCAGATCAGTGTGCATAAACACGAAAATGTTTTTACTTACCACGTACTTGACATTCGACAGCTTATGATATTTGCTATTAAAAAACCATTGAAATTCACTGAAAAAACCATAGGTTATAGACCATATATAGTTAGGAATTAGCATTTACAAAACCTTGAAAATTCACTGAAAAAACCATAGGTTATAGACCATATATAGTTAGGAATTAGCATTTACAAAACCTTGAAAATTCACTGAAAAAACCATAGGTTATAGACCATATATAGTTAGGAATTAGCATTTAAAAAACCTTATTTTACTCACACAAAACCATTGAAATTCCATATATAGTTAGTTGCACTAACTATATATCGCGCACCCGCAATCCACTGCTGATGATGTCACATATTACATCATTCATGACATGGTCAGTGACATCACTGATGACATCACTGATGACATCTCAAATGACATCACTGATGACATCACTGATGACATCTCATTTGACATCAATGACCACATCACTGATGATATCATTCATGTGACAATACAATGCATCTCCTCACACTTTAATATAACCTCTGTTACACCCAGTGTTAAATACAGAGTATAATTTTTGAAACCATTGACACACCAATACTAGTTACTACATACGCACTCAGTGATTCCTATGTTTACACACACATTCACTCATTTACCCATACAATCATTCATACATACAATCACTCATCTTTACAACACTATCATATGCACTCATACACCTATACAGACTCTCACACTCTGTCACTCATCCATGGAGTTACTCACACACCTAGTCAGTCCTGTAAAGAATCAATCACACTTCCATTTTCTAATCTATACAGTTAAACATAGAGCACCTTACATTTTGAAACATATACTAACACATAATTACTCTCTTATACAATCATTGATACAAGTACACATTGATCTGCACAGAGTCACACACCTCCCAGCCAGCCACACACACACTCAGTCTCCCATACAAATACTTGGGCAATCAATCAATAACCCATATAGTTACTCATATAGCTACTGATCAACACATGCAGCAGTTTACAGAACAACAGACATAATGATGCACAAATTAAGACAGTTTAGTCACTAACCCATGCACTCAGTGAGACACATTTAATCACTCACTCATACAGTCAGTCACGCACCTACTAAATCCTTCATCCAGACACTTCTACATCTACTCATTCTTCAATATGTAAAACATATTTAAACTTTACAGAAACACACAGTCACTGGATGATGTCATCAGTGATGTCATCAGTGATGTCATTTGAGATGTCATCAGTGATGTCATCAGTGATGTCACTGACCATGTCATGAATGATGTAATATGTGACATCATCAGCAGTGGATTGCGGGTGCGCGATATATAGTTAGTGCAACTAACTATATATGGAATTTCAATGGTTTTGTGTGAGTAAAATAAGGTTTTTTAAATGCTAATTCCTAACTATATATGGTCTATAACCTATGGTTTTTTCAGTGAATTTTCAAGGTTTTGTAAATGCTAATTCCTAACTATATATGGTCTATAACCTATGGTTTTTTCAGTGAATTTTCAAGGTTTTGTAAATGCTAATTCCTAACTATATATGGTCTATAACCTATGGTTTTTTCAGTGAATATATATATATATATATATATATATATATATATATATATATATATATATATATATATATATATATTCATATTAGTTTAGGCGTCCTGTTATTGTTAAACTGTGTTTCCAGATTCTAGTAATTGAAAAGCAATTAGAATTTTCATTTGAGCCTATAAGAATCACATTTTTCTCTGATGGGCATTAAAACTAAAAAGTGTTTTAAATCTGTTCTCAGTGCAACAGCTAGAAAGCAAGTGTGTTGTTTTCTGAAACTATAGCTGAGATTTTTTGAAAAAAATAAAATCTTTATCACAAGCATATGGCCGTCAAGTTTCGGTGGTAGCATGTTTTATTTCTGTTTTACTTTTGGTGGCATAAGCTCTATTACATCTATCTATCTATCTATCTATCTATCTATCTATCTATCTATCTATCTATCTATCTATCTATCTATCTATCTATCTATCTATGTCTGTCTGTCTGTCTGTCTGCCTGCCTGCCTGCCTGTCTGTCTGTATGCCTGTCTGTCTGTCTGTCTCTCTGTCTATCTATCCATCTATCTATACATATACATAGAAGAGAGAACTATAGATATATAATTTCATTCATCGTTTCACTTTTTTGCTCTATAACACTTCTTAGCTCTTTTCCACTCTTAGTTTGCTTGCATTATGCTTTTTCTGTTTACTCAGAATTGAGCATCCTCCTGTGCCTGGAAGAATAAGTAAGGCATTGCAAAAGACGTGATCTTGTCTTGCCTTCATGCTCAGAAATGAGTATCTCTTAATGTGGGAACGTACCTCGTACACTTCTCAGTTAATGGTTGTGAGGAAACATTATGGGCAGATGCCGGAGGTGTACCTTAGACTCACCCTTATTTGTATCGAGTCACACTCTGTGGGCACATGTTCACTCTCCAAACATGGCGCTTGGCTCTTAAAGGCTTAAATGGGAGAATGCACTGTTCCTAAACGTCCTCCACACTTTCCACAATGTTTTCAGCCGTATTGACTTTAATGATGTTACCCTCTAAAGCCTCAAACCATCAAGGGGTATGTTAAGAGATGTTTGTGCAGGTTGAAGCACCAAATCATGGAGGGGCATATTTATCATTCACTTGCATTGACCTTGTGCCACACAATGGGGCACAAGGGCAACATAACTGCTAAGTCAGATTTATCAAGCCACAAAGGCCACCTTGTGTGGTCCTGAATGGCTTGATAAATCTAGAGTAATGTAACGCCGCGGAAATCACTGCTTTGCGTTACTCTGCCCCAGGGAGGCATTCCTTGGGTGGAGTGTGGGTGTTCCCATGCATCCACCCATGGATTTTGGTGCATTCCAGATTTACTATTTCTGGTAGACCTGGGACTGCGTCAAAGTGCTAAGCCTCCCTAGGTGAGGCGTAATGCAGCAACATATCTTAAGTTCTCTTCAATTTTTCCTCTTTATATGTTTGCTGCAATCTGCACCACACATAGGAAGAAAAAATTGCCTCAGAGGATTGTTTTTATGGAGGAAGGTACCCCTTCCTGCACAAAACAATCTTGTCTGTAATGTACGCACCCTTGAACGATGAAGCAAGGGTGCTGGTAATAGGAGCTAGGTAGTCAAAAGTGCACTAGCACAAGAAAAGGAAATAAATTGGCCTTTATAATTGTAAATATGGTGCATTTCTGCCCATTCACTTACATGCAGCGCAGCCGCACTGTTTTAAAATTTGATAAATTTGCCCCTTATTTTTTAATGTTGATCCTCACTTACATCAACTACA
Organism: Lissotriton helveticus; assembly: GCF_964261635.1. NCBI lineage: Eukaryota > Metazoa > Chordata > Amphibia > Caudata > Salamandridae > Lissotriton > Lissotriton helveticus. Next base: position 1,031,631,664 of record NC_136063.1, read on the forward strand.
TTAAATTTGGCTACCACTATATCATCAAGGTATGTGATTGTGGATTTCATAAAAGTAAATATCTACTTTCCTTCAAATGCTTATCTTGACGATACTTTGCTAGTCAATATTCTGGAGTGAAAATAAGTGCGGATTGATTGTATTACCTGGCCATTTTGTCAAAACACTATTACCAGGGGAGTTCTTATTTTTCCACTAAATGGAACACTTGGGTGCCAGCCCAACAATTTCTCTCACACTCTGAACAAAAGCAGGTGCTGTGCACCATTGTGGGCGGAAGACTTTTTTGATACCACTAGTCACATATTAAATTAATATGGGCAGGATTTTCATATTAAAAGTGCATTCTGACTTCAGAAAGTGCTTGTAACAAAACAACATAATTGACACAACTGTTTTAGGGTATTGCACGGTCCTATATGTCACACAATCTTTGAATGTTGAGACTGTGTAGTGTTCTTCATGAAGATACCTTGCTGCACTCCACTGTTATCTTTCATTTACTCTATTTGTATGTAATTCAAGTTTACGTTATATCTTGATTTAGGTATAACACAATCTCTCCCTAGTTTCCATGATACCTGCTGCTGAGCCTCTGTGTATGTGATGTCATAGAATGTAAATGTATGCTTGAGAGATCAGTTCGAGGGAGCGGGAGACTGCTCCTGTTGGGGAAACAACCATCACAATGCAACTTTTACCACGCACTACCATCACAAAGCAACTTTTATAACGCAAGATCCATTACAACGCATGCCATTACAACGCATGCCATTACAACACAGATGCTATTACAACGCATGCCATTACAACGTAAGTATGGGTAAGTATTTCATTTAAATAATATTAATTTATTTTTACATTTATTTTCTTAAAATAATTATAATTTAATTTATTATATTACATTTTAATATTTTAATTTTATTTTATTTAAATTAAATAATTAAAATTAAATTTATTTTAATTAAACCCCCTGGAGTGAGAATAGTAATTTTAACCCATACATTATCCAGCACTTACCCTACTATTACACCCCCCTGGAGTTAGAATAGTAACTTTAACCTCTACACTATCAAGCGCTTACCCTACTATTACACCCCCCTGGAGTTAGAATAGTAATTTTAACCCCTACACTATCCAGCGCTTACCCTACTATTACACCACCCTGGAGTTAGAATAGTAATGTTAACCCCTACACTATCCAGCGCTTACCCTACTATTACACCCCCCTGGAGTTAGAATAGTAATTTTAACCCCTACATTATCCAGCACTTACCCTACTATTACACCCCCTGGAGTTAGAATAGTAATTTTAAACCCCTACACTATCCAGCACTTACCCTACTAATACACCCCCCTGGAGTTAGAATAGTAATTTTTACCCCTACACTATCCAACACTTACCCTACTATTACGCCCCCCTGGAGTTAGAATAGTAATTTTAACCCCTACACTATCCAGCACTTACCCTACTATTACACCCCCCTGGAGTTAGAATAGTAATTTTAACCCCTACACTATCCAGTACATACCCTACTTTTACACCCCCTGGATTTAGAATAGTAATTTAAATTGTATTAAATAAAAATAAAAAATATTTAAATAAATTATTTTAAAAAATTGAAATTAAATTAAAATTTAATTAATATTAATAAAATGATATACTTACCTATACTTACATTGTAATGGCATGCGTTGTTATAGCATCTGTGTTGTAATGGCATGCGTTGTAATGGTTTGCGTTGTAACGGATCTTGCGTTGTAAAAGTTGCGTTGTGATGGTATGCGTTGTGAATGTATGCGTTGTAACGTCATACATTCCTCCTGTTGTGGCATTGATATTACATCTATACTACATCTATAACTAAGACTATGGGCCATATGCATAAACACATTTTCCCATAGACACAGAATGGGCAAAACCCTTGGCCAAAATCTTCAAAAATAAACCTCATCATAAATACTACATGGTCTGCCTAAAAAGGATCATTCTTTGTTTGCAAGAATGGTGACGATTGGAGAACTAACCTACGCATGAACAAGTATGAAGTGGAAGATCAAGTTTACAAGAAGATATATTGAACCTGCAAAGATAAGTGAAATTGAAATCTGTAGAAAAAGAAACACCTTGGATGCCCCACAGTGTCTTTTAAAGCAGATAGCCTGCGGCCTACTCAGTTTGTGAGGGGCATTTTGGACTTTCAAATGTATGCTGACGCATAGTTGGCATACAAAGTGCACTTGTCCCCATCACCATTCCCCATCTCATAGAAACGCCTTGAGTCAGTTTTGATCTTCACAGTGTAAACGTTTATTAACTTACAGCTCCAACCAATTACTCCATTGGCCTCTCTTTTACTTATTTGTGACCATCCTTTAATATATTTTGGTTCAAAACACCTCAGCACTCCAAATAACTGTAAAGATTATACATTTTCATGTTATACATTTTCATGCTTGACCTTCGGGCTGTGCCAGCAGGCCACAACCAAGATAGCCTGCTCTCCTTTAGGCTGACCGCCCCCGGTATGCAGGAGAGGGTGTGTATACTGCTGTAATAAGGGTTAAAATAGACTAATTCTGGGGGATTTATGTAGTGTCCTGTGCAAGGATGAGTGAGTGTTGAACAATACCTTTTGCCTACTGTTGCTATGCATGAGTGTGGTTGAAAGAGACCGTGCTATGATTTGCCTCCGGGTTGAAAGAGACCTTTTATGAATTACTACCTTAGTACACAAGATACCCTTAGTTTTAGGGATACGTATAGGGTGACAAAGACCATTTTCATTTGGTCACAAGATGCCTTGTTTTTTGGCGGTGAGTGTGGGTTGAGAGACACTCTTTATTTTGCGTGCTGTCACACGATGTCCTTGGTTGGAAGACGCCTGTTGTTTACTTTTTGGACTACGGTTGGAAGATACCCATTATGTATTTTTACTATTTCTAAGGGGGGAAATGTGTTATATCCTGAATTGGATATAATATAGTTTCCATGATACCTGCTGCTCAGCCTCTGTTTGTGTGATGTCATAGAATGTTAATTTGTGCTTGAGAGATCAGTTGGAGAGAGCGGGCAGCAGGAGGCTGTTCCAGGTGGGGCATTGATGTTACATTTTTATTACATCTGTAACCTGCAACCAAGACTTATCTTCTAAAATAAACATCATCATAAAACATACGTGACCTGCCTACAAAGGCCCTTTTATTGATAGCAACAATACTTATGATGTTTGTATAGAGCTATCGTTAGTTAATTAAATATTATTGTAATGCTAACCGAGATGTCATTTGACCCATTACATGAGGGCACCTAGTAAGCCTCTGAAAAGCAGGGCGCAATCCAGCAAATAATCACATCATGTAATTTATCCAGTACATGAAACGCCTTGTATTCTTTTTTTCAGATCTCTTTCGGATGAGCTCCCAGCAGTGATAAGATGTTTAAAGAACTGGGCCAGCAATTGTTATTTCGGCTCCTGCTACTAATGTTTCTGCTAACAGAGATAGATTCAAAATGAGTAGTGACAGCCCTGTAGTTTCCCGTTTACTTGCCCACACGTCTGCTCTTCAGTGAACCTTTTCAACCCATCACTTGTCTAACGCCTTGCTTTACAATTTCTAGCTGCTTATGCAAATCTGTAAGTACATTTCCTATGAAACACCTGTCACTGAGAATTTGTCTGAGGAGCGGCAATTTTCATTTACTCTAAAATCCCCTGCTGTTCTCAAGTAAATGCACAAGTAACATGTTGGTTATGTTGCAATTGAACAGTTGATGTAATTTCGACAATTTGTGACCGTCTTAAGAATTGCAGCATCAAAGGTTAGTTGATTCATTAGACCGCAAAAAGCCAGCAATAAATGTACTATAAAATGTAGTTTGAAGAGTGTGATGATATCCTGTCGTCAAAGTTTCAGGATTCTGGGTTTTACCTCTAAATAGACGTTTCTTATCATTAAAGATTAATAAAGCTTCACAAATTATCCAAATATTTCACAACACTTTAATAAATGTGGACTAAACTGGCGAATGAATGAAATAATGTAGCACTCCACAATTCAGTAGGCAGTTCAAGGAATATATCCACTATTAAGTCCCATATAATTCTTAACAGGGGAAATTACCTAACAGTGGCAACAAAAAATCTTTATTCAATTGCGAACAGGTGATGAACTAGTGCCTGGTGAGTCATACTGAAATCTTCCTGGACACAGATGAGTGTGGCTCTATGCATTAAACACTAGGTGGCATATTTATGAAATGCGCAGCCACCCTGCTGCACTGCGTCCCTGGCAAGCGACAGGAATACGCTGTATTTCTGGCATAAGGCACATACCTGACTTTCCCCCCCTGCTCTGATGCACAATGGGCTTCCTAGTGCCAACGAAGGCACCCATGCACTGTGGTGCAAGGGTGTCTGCGTTGCAAGCAGGGGTGTTTTTGTGCATGAAGGGACACCTTCCTTCATAGAAACAATCCTGAGAGGCAGCACACATAGAAAGAGGAGGTAGCGAGAAGAAATAAAGATATTTCTCCGCACCACATTTCTCCTAAGGAGGGGTATGCTTTTGGCGCATTCCCAAGTTTACATGGTCTTGTAAATCTGAGAATGTGTCAAAACCAAGGATGTTGTGTGGGTACACCCTCGCAATGCCCAGGGACATCACGATTTGCGCTGCGTTGAGTGACTTCCTATTTTTGGAGCCACTCAGAGTCACGCAAATTGTCTTTGCATCACTTCAGAAGTTTGCCTTAAGGTTTGTGTCGCTCTTGCACCATATTGTGTGGTGTAAGAGCAATGCAACCCGGGTCATAAATATGACACTTGGTGCTGGCAAATGATTGTCTGGCAATCATCAGTTTGATTCTAGGTAAGGATGACTGAAACTTTCATGCTTTTGAGGTCAGTAAATTGACTTCCATCCATTGAGTAATAGTGCTGTCATGATATTATTAATATTAGGCTGAGAGAGTTAACATGGTGACATTCCTTTTACTTATCCGTTTTTCAAAATCATGGTGAGTCTAGGCAGCCGATGAGTCAAAATCCTGTTAAAGCTTATTTGTGAACATGTGATGGAAGAAAATCCAGTTACCACCCAATCTCTGAAAAACTCTAAAGCTGGCCCTAAATTGGTATCCTTATCTTGATAAGTGGGAGCACATAAATGATTGGTAGCCTCAACTGAAGCACTGGATTCTGACAACAAAGTACAACATGTAATAGGAGCAGTCGTGGCTCGCCGAGGGAGTGCTGCGGGGCAGTGGGGTGCGACGGGGAGGGGCAGGGTGAGGGGGTACTGGAGTCCAACATACGATGGACAGGAGTAAGATAAGTAATTAAATAAATAAAACAATTTAACTTGCACGGGCTGCATCGCTATCTCGGCAATGCAGCGCGTGCCAGGTAAATTGTTTTATTTATTTAATTACTTACCTTACTCCTGTCTGTCATATGTCGAACTCCACTACTCCCCCTAACCCTGCCTCACCACCCCGCAGAACTCCCTCGGTGAGACCCCACTGATTAGGAGCAAAAAAGACCAAATTAAATGGTAAAGCCTAGTACATCCTTTTGTCTTTTTGAAACAGAGCAGCTTTTGAAAAGTTCCAGCCTTCTCATTAAAATTAAAATTTAGTTTTTTGCAGTTTTATTTTTGTGAAATAAATAAAATATGATTTGTATGTTTGTTTGATGTATACTTGTTCCTGTATTGTGGTGCCCCTGGCTTCTAGAAGTGATTTAGCCAGGGTCCATATGTTAGGCTCAGTGAATAACATTACTTATGGAATTGTGTCATTTACTGAACTGAGGTGAAATTGGTCCACAGGCTTCATCTGACAAGACTTTCAAGAGCTCAGGCACCATTTTCTGTTCATTGTGGCAAAATAAAAAGAAGCTAAAATGGCTCCATATAGTGGAAAGTGCCACTGGGTCACAGATACTCAGGGAAAGGTCACCATATTTGCCGGATAGACTGACACAGTTTTTTTCCCTTCATTAGCAGGACTTATATAGGTTTTCACTTTCTGGCAAGCAGGAGAGGAATGTAACAGGTCTCCACAGTCTTAAATTGGGCAGGCATGAGGCTTGCAAGAATTCATGTATCTCTTGCTGGGTCTTGATCTCATCTCAAGACAGTATTCACAATGCTTTTGTATATGCCACAGAGTTTGTCATTCTATGAATTTTTATTTGTAGATATAAATAGCATTCAAGTAAGGGGCAAGTAGCCAGAAATCATGTATAATGTGAAAAGAATGGTAATAGTTACAGAAGAAACTTTATAGCAACTCTTCCACACTAAAAAAACGTTGTCAATGTGTACACCCCTTGACAGAGATATTACATTCCTAGACAATTTACTGCAAACTTCCCAAATACTGTTTCAAGTTCCCTAAATCTTTCTTGTTTAGGCAACCAACCTCAACACAGCAAAGAACTCTTTGTAGTAGACAGTCTACTACATTCCTCCAACCATTACTTCTTACCAAAGCACTGTTTACCCCTTTGCAAATCAATGCAACCTTTACATCCTACTGAAGCTCATCTTAATTTTTGGATTAAGCAGTAGACATCCTAGATGGGTAATCTGTCTCAGCATTTTTCTTCCCTGGAATGTAAATGACTTTATATATAAAATCAGCACCAAGACCCATGCTACTTACGTCAGTCGCAATATTGCTGGTACATTGGGATCACACAGGAAAAATGGCAAGCTTAATCACAGAAAATTCTCTTTCACACTCCACCAACCATACAAATGCAAACTTGGACTTCCAATACATTCCTTATTGCAAGAGTTTTCTATGAACATATTCTTTAAAAACTTTGTGTAGAACTCTACTAAGCATAAGAAAAGACCTACGGTATTCCTTGTTCTGAGCTGTAGGTGCTTCCTTAATAGTGTTCAAGAAAGTGCTTTTTGGTCTGATACCCCAATGACTGATTTCATGCTCCAAATATGTGACATGAGCAGTGCTTTATGTGCGAACGAAAGAGTGCCAGTGTCCAAAAATCTGCCCAGAAGCCTCAGCCGGTATGGTTAAATGTTGGTGCACTCAATAATAGGGATGCCTAAACTTGAATCCACCCAAGGTTGATTTTATCCCCTACCAGACACCACCCGTGACCTTGCCCCTTTATCTAACTCCTTTGGGCTTCAACTTTCTCCTTTTGTGGTGGTATTTACTTCTTTGACTTCCTCTGTCCTTCTGCTTTGTGTGTTTTACTCTCTTGCTGATGGAAAAAATAAGTGGAAGGCACTTATTTTTACACTGCAGACATTCCCCATCAGCAAGAGATGTAAAACACACAAAGTAGAAAGACAGAGGAAGACTAAGAAGTTATTTGCAAATTAAGCAAATAAATGCTGGTGACCCCCCACTGGGGACCAATTAGGCACTGGACTTGAAATTGTGAAAATGTGTATTTTTAATACTCTACAGTTAATCCATTGTCCAATACTAAGTTATTTTTCCACTTTACTGTTGTGTTCTGTCCTTTTTATGCCCTTGACCAGAATGTCATCCTAGACTACAAACAACAACACAACACAACTTCAAGTACAACTTCATTCATTTGGACATGCACAGCATCTCATTTAGCTTGGGCAGTGGAAACAGGTTGATAAGGATGTTATTATTCAGGCCACATAGATGAATGAAAAGCCTGATTTTGCCATTAGCTTTAAGCACTATGACCAAGGGAGCCAACCATTCAGGTGACTCAGTTAGCACAATTATTCCTTCTTCCTTCATCCGTAACAATGCTTTGGATACCTCATTCCTACGTAACATAGATGCATTCCTAACCTTATGAACTTTGGTAAAAGCATTTTCTTTTAATACATTCCTGTGCTCAGAGTTATTAAGCAGTCCTACTTATAAATTAACTACCCCAGGAAATGTATCTAACATACTTTTTCCAGTAGTTTCAAAATCATGTAAAATTAGGACTTTTTCCTTACTATTGGGAACTATGGGTAATATCCTCTGATTAAACCATCCTACGACTGAAGGACCCTTCCTATTAATGCACATCTTGCCTAAGGAATTCCTGTTCTTAAACCTGACTTTTCCAAATGTCTCCACTTTCATTTTACACACACGTGCAAAATGTCCACCATTACCACAAACAGTACAATCTTGTTTTAAAGATGAACAGCTTTTTCTAGATACCAGATGGTTTGTGGCATTACAATGATAGCAACATAAATAATCCTTATATTTCCCCTTGGTTGTTTCTCTGATTTCTCTTTCTTGTTAGTGTTTGTGGGCAATAATCAGAGTCTACTTAGACCATCACCTCCTATTCTAGAGTTTCTCTGCTTTCTTTACAGGCTTAGCACACCTTTCCGATAACTCTGCCTTCATGACAATGACCTTCACATCTTTTAGATCTGCACCACCTTTCAGCCATAACTGTTCCCTGAATTACAGGATTACGCATGTGCATGATGACTTGATCTTGGAACAGCTCTTCTTGCAGAGCACCAAACCTGTAATCATATGCCAATATCCTTAAAGCTATGACATATTCATCAACTGCTTAATTTTTTTCTTCAATTCTGTGACAGTACCCATATCCTGTAATGCCAAATGCATAGTTTAGATAAAATACATGTATTGTGTTGTGTCAATGCTTCTGTAAATCCATGTCAATACCCTAACACCCCTCCCTTAGTTGACAGATTGCATATTTGAAAAACCCCTGGACTCAATGAATGTAATAATAAACCTTTTTTCCTTTCTGGCAATAAGGTCCCACTAAAGTAAATGGTAGAAATGTAATTTAGGACATGCTAATTCTGTAGTAACCGATGAAAAGGGGAGTCACCAAGGTCACACATAAATTTCTTTAAAGGATTGCCAGTTACCACTGTGTTTGCTATGGTGGCAATAGATTAGGCGGAAGGTACATGGAACATTCTTATCCCTTCCTTACCACTGTAAAATTATCTGCACAAGTTTACAATGTACAGAGTATTTGTAAAAATACAACGTTCTGGTATATCTTGCAACTACGAGTCAAACAGGATGCAGTACAAATGTAAAAGAAGAACAGCAACAATTGTCCGGTTGAATAAAGTCTCATCTTTATTAGTATAAGCAATACCTTAACTTTGCTGATTAATCTTAGTATACTGAGGGACGTCTTCATGAAAACTCAGCATTAGGTGGAACAATAAACTGCATCTCGATCCTTAATCGGCACAGTGCATGCATGGACAATCACATTGATGCTCAATCCAAGATGACATAGTTGTTGCATGCCCCTTGTGACCTGAACACTTGCAAGGCGTGTCAGTAGGTCACATTTGCTTCAGTGCTGGAATGCTCTCTTTCAAGTGATGCTGCACGAGCCAGTAGTGTCATGCACTAGAGCTTCGCAATGAGGTCTTGCAGTGGAACCAACAGCACCAAGGTGAACCTCACACACATTACGAATAGATACAAGGCAACATACAGCATTGCCACCAGGTGCCTGGACAGTGACATCAGTAGTATGACATGCAGGCCACCATCAGAACTGTGCACATGTAGTTTCCCAGGGTCACTGGCTGCCCAGCTGCGTCCTGATTGCCAAAAGCAGGGGCCTTGCTACACAATACATATAATAATTTCTTCATTTAGTACAATTTCACAAGATCAGCTCACTCTACTCCTCTCTCAACCAGCCAACCATCGATCTCCCCATTTCACATTCCATATTCCACAAGCAACATTCTACTCATACACTACACCTATTCACAAAATTGTGCACTGAATCACTTCTGGAGATGAATGTGCATCTTTGAAAAGCCCAGGTGCAACTAGACCTACTAGATAGAAACGCAAAGCTGCTCTATATGGCCCTGTGCAAATTAATTTGAAAATGGACAAAGAAGACTAGTGAATGAGCTTCTCCCTTAGATAACATAGCTAATAGCAAACCTCTCTTGATGCTGGAGTGAAATGTTTCATGTGCAAAGTCAGAATAAGTTATTAGATCATTGGAATGTTGGGAGATCCATTGAAGGCAATGAAGAGGCTCAGAGCGAAAAATGACAGTGAGAAACCTTCTGCTCCAACATTCCAGTGTATGTCATTCTCTTTCTTCCCTTTTAATTTCTAACATTCCACCCTCAGTGGGTAGAATGTTCTAGTAGCCTTATAGCCCTTCTGCCTTGGGCTACAGCAGTTGTTAAATCACCTTTCCCTCGTCATAAACATCTCCTTCGTCATAGACCCTCATCTGTGTCTCTTTCTTATAACTCAGGTTCAGAGACTTTAAAAAATGGCACCCCTTGGCAACGGGCTATAATGCTATAAGAGCGGTTGGTCAAGTATGGGTTTCAAACACCTACTGAATGTATAATGATAGTTTCTGCTTGTATGAAATGGTAGAACATTTTCCAGTGTTTTGGAGCAAGTGTGGAGATTTTCTTCTCCCTGAGATCTGATCTAGACATTTTGGCTGGTTAAAGCAGTGCAATTGTGAGAGAATGCATGAGTTTGACAGATTGAAAGGACTGAGTGGAATAAGTTTATGTTGAAGACGCCTAGTTGCCTGTCCTAAAAGAGATTTGTTCACTATGGAGAAACAGTGAAATTTAGTTAGGTATTCTTTCCTCAGCTACTGAAGAAACGTATGTGTCTAAGAGAATGACATATACTTTCAAAGGGCAGTTGTTGTAATATCTCTTATAATAATGCTTGCCGAAGTGGCTCCTAACAGCACGTATTTTAAGTGAGTATGAATGAAGTGGATCATCCTCAAGAGGCTAGATATATGGAAAAACATGCTCGTAAAGGTAGGATTCACATAAAGTACCATTTAACTTTTACCCAGAGCTATAAATTGATTACGGTAACCAAAAAGGACTCCACAATTCAGCATCCTGTTGGAACTAAACATAGTAATTTCATTTTTGGCTTTATTAGGTAGAAGAAACCTTTTGGTATCCACTTCCCAACAGTTTAAAAAGAAGCACTGAGTTTGTTGCTGACCAGAAGCTCCATCACACTTTACTACTACCAGCTATTTTTCATTTGGATAAACTTGATATTGAAGGGTGAGACCGCAGACAGGATAAATATCTAATGGATATGTCTCGGCTAGGAGAGTGAGTGGGAGACCTAAGTTACTAAATAACCTTCAGTGTTAGGTATCAGAGCCAAATCACGTAGGTGGATTGTGGCCATCCACTTGGAGTAAAAATATTCAAACCGGTATCTAGCCTACCTAGATACCGTATCTAATGGTTCAAGCTAATTGATCAATACAAAATGGTCAACCATGTCAAAGGCTTCAGGAAAACTCAAAACAAACAAGGTGGCAATACTCCAATGTCTTTTGATAAGCAACAAGTTGTTTTAAAAATTACAAAAGGCACTAGTAATCTCCTGTGCCAAACATACCATTGGCAGAGTCCAACCTGCTGCTCATGGGAATTAAGGTATGCGTTCAGTTGTTCAGGAGTGTGCTATTCAAGAGGCAACCCCATACCCCTAGGGAAACCTGAAACTGCCAAAGTGAAATATTTTACAAATCTAGTTTATACTCTAATATTCTTGTTGAGTGTGCTAGGAACTCTGAGCCTAGATTTGCCAGTATATTACCTAAAGTGAGCCGAAGAGCAAAATGGAAGCTTTTATGTATTTAGAGTGTACAGAGGGACTGTAGATTGTATTACTACATATAAAAGTGTTATATCTTTAATTAAAAAATGTCTGAGAGACAAAATACAAGTGCATCAAAAAAGTACCAAATGTGTTCATTGGGCACATATGAAGAAAGTCTGGTCGTCACAATAAGCTGACACAATTGCAAAATCCAACACAGTGAAGGAGTGATCATTGGTTTATCATTTTGGTTCCTTAGACATGGCTGCTTGGAAACATCGTGCTTACAGGTACATCATCCTGCTCTGTTCTATAATAAACATGTTTTAAAGATGTATTATTTTACCCCAAGGCAATTAATCTCCACACATATCTCACATGTGTAATCAAGAAGCCACAATATACAAATTACCATATGGGGAAGGTTCATCATGAATATTTAAATGATCCCTAGGGTGACATGAAAAAATAACCTGAAAAATTAAATTTCAATAATTGAGAAGGGAACTATTTTACAGAATGGCTAACATGCATTTTCAATGTGCTCAAATTTCTTACTCAGCCTCTTTTGCTTACAGTTGTTTTTATAGAATCTGTTATAATTTAATTAAATAACCTGTGTGTGAGTTCCATGGAAATATGCATGTTATTCATAAAAGACAACTCAAAACAGTCACCTATTGTGTTTGAGTTCAGAAGACATTTGATTATGAATCACTTATAGAAAACCGGAGCATTCTCTACTCTGAATGCAGGCAGCACAAAATCCAACTTTGGGTATAATAGGATGGGTCAGCTAGCTTAGCCAAGTTATGAAGAAACATTAAGAAATACCTCAAATGAAGATTTTCCACTGTAAGCTTAAAAGTACTTAAAATATGAATGCTAGTCCCCACTGAAAAGTCACACTAAACTGTTGAGAAAAATAAATTGAGGAGTACAGATTACTAGAAAGTCCCTGCTACTAAGAATTGATGTCAGCGAAAAAAAAGAGATTACCAAAGTAGTGCTAATCATACACATACTCTCATTGCGAATGAAAAAACCTGGGAGCTCCGCCGCACCGGGGACGAGTTGCGGTCTACTGGTGTGCTTTAGCTCATTTTAGCCTTCGGAAAACAGCTGTCCCTGAAGCGGAACCTGGAGGCTGCATGATGAGCTGCTCCTTATAACAAAGCGTGTTGCGCCTCTCTTCAATTTTCGTTTCATTACAACCACCTCAGAACAGCCCCCATTTTGGCTTCCTATTCAAGTAAGCACCTGATATGCAGCAAGCAGGAAAAATCATTTCTGGCATCTTTTCCTGAATTCCTGCAGAAATATGGAACCCCTGCAGCCTTATTGCATAACTTAACTTGTGACTGGACCAATATGCCTTAACCCAGAATGTATATCCCTCAAGGCTCTCTCTATGGCATATAGATTCTGAGGAGATTATTGTTTCAACCCAGGAATCAAAATAATACCTTCTATTCAGGTGACTTCAACCGTCCATGAACGAGGAATTTCCCTATTGGTTGTGGATACTCTACATTATATGGCTCTGACCTAGTAACTGCAACATACTGACTATCCTGACATTGGGGTTTTGTTGCATTTCAGCTTAGTGCCATATCATATTTCTTCTTTGTGTGAGATTTAATGTCACGGATGCCGTATATTTAAATGTGGTAGTATTCTCGAGGAGCTAATATCGTTTTTGTTTGTGCCACTTCCATTCAATTGTCTGGCTCCTTTTTATGGGTGAATTATGAAAGCCACAAATTTAATGTATTCCTAAAGGGCAATATATCCCATTCATCAGTAGTAGAACCATCACCTGTCGCTGAAGAAATGGCTGGTTTAGCTTCTGCTTGTACTTCCTCATCACAGCCTGTAGCTAATAAAACTTCTCCACCATCTTCAGCATCAAAACGGTTGAAACATGATCCTCCGTCTTCTGACAAGCCATCACCTCCTATTTCCTTGGAGTCGTTGCTGGAGGAGGTTTGTGCTCTACGTCCGTTTGAAGAGGAAACGAATAGCAAAATGCAACTTCTATACAAAAAGTGGCCTTTCATGGAAAGTAGAGTATCTGCAATGGAGCAGCAACTTTTGGTTGTTCAAGGCGAGACTCAGATCATTAATTTTTTGGAAAAGGAGGTACACAGACAACAACAGCACACTGAAGATTTGGAAAACCGAAACAGGAGGAACAATCTACGTATTTATGGTGTGCCTGAAGCTTTGGAAGGAGACGATCCTGTCTCCTTATTTTCCTCCTTTCTGTCAAAGTTGTTGGGCATGCCCTCCTCAACATCGCTCAATTTTCAGAGAGCCCACAGGCTTGGTCCTCGTCCTTCATTATCTACATCTCCGGTCAACCCTAGAGGAGTCATCATCCTCTTCTTGAAATGTACTGACTTGTTGTCAGTCAACTCTGCAGCTAGGGTTAAACGTCAAGTGTCTTGGCTTGGTCAAAGGGTGTTCCTCTCTCAGGATGTCTTCAATGCCACCGCAGCTAGAAGAAAAGAGTTTCTTAACCTTCGAGCATCTCTCCGCTCTCTTGTATCCAGATATGGCCTCTTCCATCCTTGCATTTTCAAGATTACTTTCCAAAATAATGCTGTTTAATTTGAAGATCCTGTGGAACTTAGGAAATGTATTCATTCTCACGCGTCGAGCAACATGAACACTGCTGGTCCTTCTAATGGTTGATTAGTTTTATATTTGCCAGTATCTATTGAGTTTCTCAATGTTAATGAATCGTAATCCAATTGTGTGATTCTTTCTTATGTCTTAGTTTGAAAGACAATAACATTTTGAATGCGCCTTCGTATGTGATATCTATTATGTTGTTCTTTTTTGATTTCTTGCAGGTTTGTTCAATATACTTAACATGTTTGGTCAGTTTCCCTCATTGTTCTCTTCTTTGCCCCTGGTGTGTTTATTCAGACTCCCCCGTTTCGTGCATGTCAGTTAATCATGTGTCGTCACCACCCCAGTGTTATTTCGTTCTTGTCCGGTACAGGTATGTTCTTTCAGCCGTTCTTTATGGATATGTACTGTCTCCTCTTTTGGCTTGTTAATCTACCTTTTTCGTTTCTCCTTTATCTGTTTTTTGTTTCCTCTCATCCTTTACCTTTCTTCTCTCCTTCTTGCTTTTGCTCTGCAGATATCCTTTTCTTTATTATACTATATACTACATTTTTCTGTTCTACTCTTCCTTTTTCTCTCTTAGTATACTCTTTGGCTTGATCTATTGCTCTTTCTAAATTCCTTCACTATTGTTAATTCCATAGTTTTTACTTCTATGGTTATATTCTTACATTCAGAGTTGTTCTTTGGAATGTAAAAGGTTTTATTAATCCTATAAAAAGGTATAGAATTCTTTCACATTTCATCCCTCATAAAACCCATAAACAATTTCATAGCACATTCACACAGACCCATCTAGTAGATGCTTGGAGACTATGTAACTTAGTCAAACAGAATTTTCTTTTTTCTCCCCACCACATTTTACTTTGTAGCAGTCCCCGATATTATGGAGGTTGAAATAAAGTTGGTTCACTCTTAGCTAATTACCTCAAATCCAGAAAAGAGAGAACATTGAAAGATTCTATTCAATCAGCAGATGGGAAGCATCTCTTTAAAGATCAATAAATCCTTGCTGAATTAACAACATTTGATAATAATGTATGTACTCCAGAAGCCCCCGCATCAAATTCTCTTATTGATTCTTATTTAAGCAATATCCCATCTCCTTCATCCACCGTTCTTCATTTTGATTCCCTAGACTCGGATATTTCGCTCCAAGAAATTACTAGTTCTCTTAACTCACTAAAGAAAAATAAATACCCTGGGCCAGATGGTTTCTCAGTAGAATTTTACTTACATTTAAGTGTCTACTTCCCAAACTCTTTAACCTTTTTTTAATACTTATGTACCAATGTTAAGGCAAGTGGTACTTTCTTAAAAGCCTCTCTTTGTCTCATCCACAAAGAAGGTAAAGATCCTAAACTGTGCAAACATTACCCCCCTATATCCTTAACAAATGTGGATTATAAAATCTTTGCTAAACTTTTGGCATTACATCTTGAATCACTACTACCCCATCTAATTGGCCCAGAACAATGTGGTTTTGTGAAAGGAAGATTAACTTCTGATAACACTCAGTTATTTTTCAATGTTTTAAATAAAGCATCTACTCTATCTCATTCCCTGGCTGCAATATCTATTGATGCAGAGAAAGCTTTTGATAGAGTTGAATGGTCCCTCCTTTGGCATGGTATTGGGTCTGAATTTATCTCCCTTTTTTCCCAAACTTTTGTGGAACAATCCAAAATCCAGAATTCCTCTATCTCATCTTAGGAAACCAAAATTCACAAGAAGGGCACATTTACCAAATTTTAGATTATATCATAAAGCCTTCTGTCTTAAACAAGCTTCTTATTGGCTCCAAGCAAATATTTCTCCTGTCCCCCCTTTATGGGTAAGTATTGAGTGTCGTCTTTATTCCCCTTTCTCCTTCCTGGAAGTTCTGGCCTTCACGGCTAAAAGTAGTCTCACATCTCTCCCATTATTTAAACCCATTTTCTCACTGTTGTGACCTTATTGTAAACCAAAGAGAATGTCTAGAAACTTTTTCTTGCATTCTCCTCTTTGGCATAATCGTTTTCTCATTATTAATTATAGACCTTTATTCTGGAGCTCCTGGAGATCTAAAGGTATCATCTGGGTTCGAGACATATTTGATGGCATTTCTCCTTATTCTTTCCCCAACTCCAAACTAAATGTAAATGTCCTCGCTCATTTTTGCATATGTTTCCATTAATTATGGAAGCTCTCCTGGAAGCCTTCTGTTCCCTTCTTTCTAAGGATTCTTTTCTACCCAGGATCCAATTCTCAGAATCCTGTCAATATCCCCAAAGGCATCTCTCATTTATAAATTTCTCAACTCCACTATCCCAGAGCGATCTAAGACTAAGATAGAGCTAGCTTGGGAGGCAGACTTTGGTTGTGAATGGAGCAATGAATTTTGGAGCAATATATGGACCAGATCGTTAAAAATATCCAGATCTGCATCTACTACTCAATCTATTTCTTTTCTATATCACAGACTTTATTTTACTCCTTCTTCCATAGCCAATTTTACACACTCTAACAATAAAACCTGCTGATCTTGTGATCATCCCTCGGCTGACCTCTATCACCTACTTTTTCCATGTCCTCTCGTAGTTGGTTACAAATTTGACCTTGGGATTCTGAATATTTTTAATCTAAGCATTCCCTTATCAAATACCCTCCTGTTTTTGGGAAGTTTATCAGAGTCACTTGGGATATTATCTCATGAACGTGGTCTGTTTGACCTCATGCTAGCCTTAGCTTTTCAACAAATTACACTCAATTGGAAATGCCCAAATGAGCTTTCGGTCAAATCTTGGTGGAACAATCCATGTTCATTATCATAGATTGGACACAACTGTTGCCTCCCATTGTAATCCACAAATAAATGGAGATCTTTTTTGGTTACCCCTAACTGTTTATTTGAATAAACTCTCTATTTCTCAGATTTCTAGTAACCGGTCAGAAAACTTTCAACCTCCATGAGTTTCTTGTATTTCTTTCATTTCTCTGCTTTTTTCTCTCCTGTTTAATATCACTCATATTGTAATATTTATATGGAAATGTATTAACTGTATCCTCTTTTATTCTAATAAGTATGTATTGCTAGTTTATCTTCATTTAATATAGCATATTGTTTTATCTCCCTTTTCCCTTTCCCTCCCCTCCTTATCTTTCCTTATGTAAACCCTAAATATTGAAAATAGCTTTCTGATATGTATTATGGCATGCTTTTTATTACTTATGTGTGTTATTCTTAATATTGTTATGTTTTGCGCTATGTTGCATGAAATACAATACATTATTAAAGCTTCTTAAACTTAAAATAAAATGCACCTCCAAGTCATTTGATCCCAAGGGGAGCTCCAATAGACATTTATATTTAAAATAACAAAGAATAATGGAACATGGCAATATACATGGCAAGATACAATCTGAATGGTAATTCCTGAATATTTCTAAATGAATTATCCTCACGTAAAGTTGCCCGATTTAAAAAATAACCATTTTGTAATGATGAGATGCAAACAACTCTCAATGTTGGAACAAAAAAAGTAAATAAAGTAATAGAGAGTCTCACAGTAGAATCCATCAATGCTATACCTCTTCGATCCAATAGGACTGTTGTGGCTGAGAAATTGTTTTGTTACAACTTTTCAAATATTGTTTTTAGCTGGGCTGTGGTGAAAGATGGTTTTAAAGAGCTAGATCCAAACAAAGGCTTAGGGGCCTATTAGGATGGTGGGCGGACCTGGGTCCACTGCAATCCTCGCGGGAAAGGGACCACCTGCCTTCCATGTGGCGGTCCCGCACCCCCGATCAAGATGCGACCACCACCGTGGCAGTCGCATCTAGCATTTTAATATTATGGCGGGTGCTGATTGCTGAAGCACCCGTCGCAATGGTAAAATGCCATGGTGTGCATTTCCATGCACAATGTGGCAGGCACCGCATGGTGCCTACCACCTTGTGCATGGACATGTAGGGGGTACCACAGGTACCCACCAAGTGCACCCCACACCCACCTGGGGGCCCGAAACGGGCCTCCAAAGCAAATCCCCACCAGCCTTTCCATGGCAGCGGGCCTTGAAATCCTGCCATCATAATATGGATGGCGGTGCCTGCAGGCACCACCACCATATATGAGCCCCACCTCCGCCCGGCAGCAATCGTAACAGTTAGTGACCAGCAGAAAAGTGGCAGGTGAACTTTCCGTCCTAATATGGCGGTGTGAAATCCATGTTAAGATGGCGTCACGGTCCCCACCGCCGGCACGGTGGTGGCGATCGTTATGCCATTGTAATCAGCCCCTTAGTGAGGGTTTGATGATCCCCTTGAGGGTGTGCATCCTGATTGTTTGTATTATGCAGCTACAGCACAGATTACTTGCAAACATTTCCGAAGGGGGGGGCAAATGAGATTTTGGGATTTGTCAAAGGACCTCATTACTGTTGCAAAAATATAGTAAGTTTCCTGGATTGAACAAATATTAAAGTAAAACTGAAAGCATAACACAAGTGTTCTCTTCTGAATCCTAATTAAAGTAAAATAAAGTGTTTGAAGGGTTTTCTTAAGAAATGTTTTATTATGTTTGTTTGTTGCATTCTGTACAGTACAAGAGCCCATGTCCATTATCTCAGAGTGGATTGCTTGGGCACAATTTTCAATGGTGATTTCCAAAAACTGCCATTGGGGGTTTAAATTCATGCACACCTGCTTTGGGAGATCTTCCTGTTCTGTGCGAAGAAAGATTGCGTAGTGACCTTGAGTATGAATGAATGAATATGCCATTTATAAAGTAAGAAGCTGTCAGTGGATGTCCCGGAACTCTCCTATCTCCATTGCACTCAACTGGAAATAATTGCCAATCATTTCCTGTAGGCGAAAGTTAGGTCTGGCTATTGACAATTAAGTCAGCCTCTGATGCTGGTCCCCCCTGTGGACAGTGATCTAGCTGACAACTGATTTAGCTCTGCTGCAAGAAACACTGCACAACCCAATGTGCATAAGCGTAGATGTGACAAATGTAGCATGTCCAGGGGTTTGAGGGAATAATAGAAACCATTGTTCTTCCCCTCCAGACAATGCACATGTGCTGTGGAACAAATTTCATAAGAGTGGCACATTTTGACTTTCTTTCAGGATCACTGCAAAAAAGTTGTGGCCTAGAGCACTGAGTACACATGGCTGCCAAGTGACCGCATTTCTTGTGTGACCCATTCAGCCAATCCTGTCTTTTTACAAAATCGCACTTTGCATGCAATTTTGAAATGATGCCAATGCTAGGAAAAGTGTAATCACACCTTCCAGATTGCTAACTGCCACCGGATGAAAAAAAGTGATGAATTAAGTCCCACAGGACATTGTGCTTTAGTCAACTTTGTAGCTACCTAAGAAAATAATGAAACAATTTTAATTTTGGATGCATTTAACTGGGAAACAATCAGTTATTTTACTTAATAAAAAATGTAAGATGGGAAGAATGGTGGCAGCATCATCTCTTATTCATAGTCCAGCATGATTTAAATATCAGATTTGCTACCCTCTCTTAAACCTGTGCTCTAGCTTCTTCTCAGTTTCCACAGTGGTGTAAAACTAAATGATGGTTCCCCCTGCAGAATGTGATGAAAGGTCAATGAGACATTTATATCTTAGAGATATTGATCAACCTCTGGCTGACCGGGGGGGCTCCTGTGAAGGGTCAGGGTCTCAGTGGAGGGTTGGGACCCCCCTGCCCTTCAGGCGCTGCAGGGTCCTACGTTACATGCACGAGTTTCCCTTTTTGCCCTGTGGCACCCTTTCTTTCATCATCTACATACGAAAGCAGAGAAATCTGTTTAAGGAAATTCGATTAAATGAAAAGGAAGAGAGCAAAGACTACATTACCTCCTTGCCCACCTTCCTCTCACAGTCCTTGCGTATTAGTTATCACCATTCGTGCAGAACCTAATTATCAAACTTGACCTTTCCTTCCCAAGCCAAGATGGCCCCCTACCCCTAAGTGCAAATACATCACATCCTGGCAAGGACTTCCTGTTTCTTTTTTCTGCAGCTGACTGTCACCTTAGCTTTGGGTATGTGTATTTTATTTCTACATTTTAAAATGTTCTATCAGGCCTACTACAGCAGTTTATGACGTGTATTTTTGTGTTCACACCCACTTGCTGGACATACCAGATCATCGAGGACGTCTGTGGTGTGCTTGGCATCCTTTGGCAGCCTCGGGATATCGGCGAGCCTTTTATATTTATTTCCTATTGCCAAATCTTTTGTTCCCCAATATTGCTCTTTTGTCTGCCACTGCTGAACAGGGGTGTGTGGCACTCTTGCAGTGTTGGGACAAGCTGTCTTTTATTTGAAGCGTTAGGCGTCTGCCTGATTTCAAGATGGCGCCCCCTGGGTTCGGCCCAGAGCATCCTAATGCTTTTGACACACAAATGCCGAGGCACATCCAAAGTTAGTCCAAGTCTGTAGGGTAGGCATTAGCCATCATCATGAAAAAGAGGAAGTCCAAAAGATGTTCTTTTATTTCCTTTTATGTGTCCTTTATTTTCTTGCAAAAATCCATAATATAAGCAACAGGCAGCCGACACGTGTTTCATCCAAAAGGGCATCCACTTGGGATGTGCCTCGGCATTTGTGTAACATATTTGTGGACCTCACAGGGATTGTATCTCCTTGGAGAGCCAGTTTGCTCTTCGTAAGGTGGAGGGAGGCCTTATTCTTGGAGAGCACCAAAATATACTATGCTACTGAAAAATTACTTTCCGACAGATGGAGTGGTCGGATGTGCATTCGCAAGTTGGCAGTTCTGCCTTGGTTCTTTGTGTAATCATCCTAGTACTTTAGTTTGGATCTTCGTGTAGGGCGGGGAATGTGCTGCAGCGAGAGCGGCACTGCCTTAGATACCAGCTGGCTTATCGGAAACATTTCTTCTTGTGCCGATCTGGTTGCTGTGTTTGGAGTCACCTCACTGGTGTTGTGCCATTTATTCATTGCTGGCTTCAGTATGACTGGAGCCTGGTTTGCCATCTCATGCCTGTTCCTTTGGCTGTACCTATTGCCCTAATATGTGTGATTTAGAGGACACCACTGTGGTGACTAAGCCATCGTCAGGGGTTGGTTGTTGTGTCTCCTGATCTTCAAGCCCTTATCGCTGCAGCTGTTAAAGCGACATTTCACGCACAGGAAGGGACTCCTCCAGCGAAGGTGCCTTGGATGGATTCCTCAGTCAAGGGGGATGAGGATGAAGTTTAGGGCAATTTTGTGTTGGGCACAGATCTGGCAGAACTTCTACAGCGTGTGAGGAATAATTTTGACTTTACAGCTGTTCCTCCCGTCCCAGCTGAGGATGACATCTTTTCTTAGTATCAGAGGTCTGAGACAGACTCTTTGCCAACTCTATTTGGCGTGCGCTTACTAATGAATGGTAGGATGTTGAGAAGAGGTTGTTCGCCCACTTCTGTAGTGAAACATTAACCGTTGGATTACTTTGGGGAGGAGTTTCCATCCTCAGTGAAGATTGCCTACAATATGGCTGGACTATCCTCTCAAGGGGCAGTGGTGTCAGAGGATGCTTTGCCTCTGCTACTGTGGACAAAAAGGTGGAGGGGGCGTGAAATGCACCTATGTGGTTTCAAACTTTGCTGTCAAGGCGAATGCCTTCTCTACTTATGCTATTCAGTCCCTCCTGAAGGACTTTCACTCTATGGCTGAAAAGTAGCAAGACGGTGTTGATTTTTCAGCTTTTTAGCTTTGATGGAAAAGCAGGTGCAGTTTCTCTAGGATGTCACTTTTGACAATTTCTGTGCATCTGCAGCAGCTTCTAGTGCAAATACTGCGGCTCATCGCAACATCTGTATGCATTCTTGGAAGGTCAATGCTGCTCAGAAGGCAGTCCTTCTGAAACTGCCTTTTAAGGGGTCAAAGGTTTTTGGGAGTGACTTGGAGGAGATGATAAAAAAATCGGCAGAGAACAGGGAACTATTTACCCAGTTTGCCCAGTCAACAAGGGCAGGGGTTTTGCATTCAAAAGGGGTTTGCCCCTGGGGGCGTAAGCTCCACAACACCTGGCCTTTTGAGGCAGGGTCATGGTCGGGGTACCCTTCATGATGAAAACTCATGGTATTCTGCTGCCGCTTCCTCCTCTGCCCCTCCCAAGGCATGACTGCTCCAGGTTCCATCCAATGGGAGGTCGTCTTCAGTACTTTCGAAACATTTGGACTCATACCCTTTCAGCTGACTGGGCCATCCAAGTGATCTCAGAAGGATACAGAATACATTTCTGCAACACTCCTTATAACCATTTTCTCAATGATCCCGATTCTTGTTCTCATGCAAAGTTGCCTGCGCTGCTCTAGGGGATTCAGTTGCTGCTCCACAAGAGATTTTTTCATGGTTATTATTCCCTACTTTTCCCATTGTAGAAGGTGTCAGGGGAGTCCTGCCATGCGCTGGACCTAAAGGGGGTCAATCAGTACATCCCTCATGAAGCCTTCAAAATGAAGTCTCTTCAGCTGATTCTGCCTCTCTTGAGGAAAGGTGAGTTCCTGACTTCCATTGATCTCCTGGATTCCTACCTCCATGTCCCAGTGAATCGATCTCAGCAGCAGTTCCTCCGACTAGCTATCCACGGCCACGACAACTAGTTCTGGATGCAGCCCTTCGGGGTGGCATCGGCACCAAGGGGGTTCACCAAGCTCTTGGCTCCTTTGGTGGCTATTTTGTATTCAGAAAATATCCAGGTTTTTCCATATCTGGATAACAGGATGATTGCCTCTTGTTCTTTTTCCAAGGCCCAGGCAGTGGTTTGCAGGCTGACCACACCATTGCAGGACTAAAGCTTCCTAATCAACTGGTAGAAGTCTGAGGTCCAGCCTTCCCAAGATCTCCTCTTCATCGGGGCATGCTACAAGATGGACATAGTAGAGGTTGTAATGTTAGAAGAACGCTGTGTTATTTTCCGCTCCCACTAGTCATCTCTATTTTTACCCATCTGCAAAGACATGGGTTCTCAGTCAGGGGTAGCTATCCTTTACATTGGTACTGGTTCCTTGGGGGAGTATGCACCTGTATCTCCTGGTTTACCATCTCCTGTGGTATTGTGTGGCTCAATGGTTAGAGCGTCAGACCCTGATGCAGTAGTCTGGCCGGGACCAGGGTTCAATTCCCGCCTCGGCGGGTCTCGAGCTCAATTTCCTCGGACCTGATAATTCTCACCTCGGTGCCTATTCTAATCATGAGCCCCACTCTGCACCTCTGGGCAATAGCTTGCTTAATCTCTACAACGGCCCCAACAACGCTAAGGATGCCTGACTTCACCTTGGGGGTGCCCAGGAGTGGGCTCCTCACAGGGAAAGGCCAGGAAGGGTTCCTCGGCAGTATTCGTACAAGCGCCGCAATGCCTACGGGTAGTCGTGCGCTATACAAGTGCGTAATCATCATCATCATCTATTGGAACCCGTTTTCTTAGTGTACGAGACACTGACTCCTCAGATCCGTAGGGATCTCCAGTGGTGGTCGGACCCGGCTCATTTGAGCAAGGGTTGTTTTTGGTTCCTCTGCCTGTTCTGGTTCTCATGACTGTTGCCAGTGGGAGGGGCTAGGGAGCCGCTCTCAGGGATTCAGCGGCTCAAAGAAGATGGAATCAGATCTGGTCCTTCAGTCTTTGAATTGGAAGAAGCTGGAGGCTGTCCTGATGGTCTTTTTGTTTTTACGGTCCCTGAGGTTTGTTCCATTCTTTGTCAGTTTGGTCACCCTTGGCAGGATTTGTTCCCCATGGAGGAGAATGCCCTTCTGTCCCACTTTTGTTGTCTGGTTCCATCCTCAAGGGCATGGGCAGTAGATGCTCTGGCTGTTCCCTGGCCCAGGGGTATCCTTTATTGTTTTCAGCCCATCCCTCTTCTCCCTCCAGTGGTTCAGGAGGTGGTGCAGGACCAGGTGAGAATTCTGTGGATTGCCCCAGCTTAGACGAGGCACCCTTGGTTCCCTTCTCTTCTCTGTTTGTCTGTCAGGCTCCCTTGGGTGTTTACAATTGATCCAACCCAACTGTATCACCCGCTGCTTTCACTGGACAGTCTTCGCAGATTGAGGTTTGCAGTCTGGCACTTGAGAAGCAGTCCCTCCAAGAACACGGGTGTTCTGCAGATGTTGCTGAGCTGATCCAGTTTAAGGCTTATGTTTGTCAAGGGAGTCATTTTTCCGCCCAGAATAAGGGGTTGTATTCTTCCTCTTGTTATCCTATGGCTGTGTTGGAGTTCCGTCGGGATGGTATACAGCTGGGATTGGCTGTCTCTATCCTCCATAGTCAGTAGACGGCTGTTGAGGCATTTTGTAGGGGTGGCGTTTTGTCTGTGGTCCCTATAGCAGTGTGTTTGCTACAGAGTCATTCTCTTCGGCGTCCTGTTGTGCATTCCCTGGTCCCACTTTGGGCCTTGTGTCTTGTTTTGCAGGGTTTGCAGGATGCACCATTTGAGCCTGTGCAGTCTGCAGACATTACGTATCTTTCTGCCACGGTTGTTCTTTCTGGTGGCCATTTCCTCTGGGAGAAGGGTTGGGGAGATTGGGGCCATTTTATCCTCCTTTTCTTTCTTTTTTCCGGACAAAGTGGTGCTTTGTCAAGTCCGGCCTTTCTCCCTAAGGTGGTGCCTTTTTTTCATTTTGATTCTGATATTGTTTTGCCTAACTTTTATACTTCTCATGTGTCTGACGGGAAGGTGTGTCCATTACCTGGATGCACATTGTGCTCTTTCTTTTTATTTGCAAAGCCATGTGGTGTTCCCCAAGTCAGATGCCTTGTTTGTCTCCCATGGTCTAGGTCTGGTGAAGAGGGATTTCAAACCTTCTCTCACTACCATGTCCCAATGGATTAAGCTACCCATTTCTCATTCCAATGACTTGGCTGGTTAATCTGTCCCGGAGTATTTCCTAGAGAGGTCTATTAGGGGTGTTTCTGCCTCCTGATGGCGTTTAAAGGTTCTTTGCTTCAAGATATTTATTTTGTTGCCACTTGGGCTCTGCCCCACATGTTCATGACCCATTACCACTTGCATTTGGGTGGGGATGTATCTTCAGATTGCTATAGTGCTGTCCTGAGTTCTGTGGTTTCTGCTACAGTGTATGCTTTTGGGTCATTTGTGTCCTTTGTTTCTTCAATAATTTTGCCTGTTTTGTTTACTCCAGGTGTGGTTTGTTTCTAAATCAATGTTTGGCTTGGGTATATGCTCATACGTAAGGACTGTGAGAGGAAGATGGATGAGGAGGTAATGCCTGGTTACTTCACTGGTAATATTTAATATTCCAATCCATATCTTCCTCGTCACAGTCCTGAGTTCCCACTCACCACTCCCTTTTTGTCCCACTGATTTCTGTCTGTTCTTAATTATTTCAGGAAGTCCTTCCAAGGATGTGACGTATCTGTACTTAGGGGTAAGGGGGGCCATCTAGAATGGGGAAGGAAAAGTCTAGGTTTGGTAAATAGGTTCTGCATGAATGGAGATGACTCATACGTAAGGACTGTGATGATTAAGACATGGACTAAGACTACTGAATATTACTGGTAAGTAACCTGGCATTACATTGTCACATTTACAGTAGTCCTCAATAAAACATGAATTACTTTTTCAAACATGACAATGGAACTGTTTTAAATGCTTGCCTGCTTTCAGAATTGTATTTATGTTTTAAGTAATTCTTCACAAACGCAGACTGGGCTCTGCAATAAAAAGCAGACGGTTTCACTGAAGTCCGGCTGACAGCAATAGCAGCACAGGAGCTAGTTAAAAGTGCTAAAGCGCCTCAACATTGTTTATTGGGTGCATGTGTTCCCAGGGCTGTACACTGAACATCAGTAATCTTCAGTGATCTACTGTGTAAGATAATTGTATACTTGTAATGCATACATTTTGCCTCACCCCATGGCATTAGTGTAGACAAAGATCCCTGGGTTATACAAAGCTGGAACCTACTGCTTACATAGCTGTCAAGGTTTCAGATTGCCATGTTTGACATTTTCATAATTACAGTGTAATTATAAGCAGTATTTCAACTATTATGAGTGACATTTGCTCGTGAGCAAAATCAAGCAATGAAAATGAGGGAAACATATCAATATCAGAAATGACACCCATTTGAGCAACAAGAAACACTAAGAACAACTCAGAACAGCTGTAAAGCACCAGAAATGGAAGAACAATGACATGAGACAGGTTTTGTGGCTGCAGTTCTCAGTAACAAGAGGGAAGGCAGGCACTGCAGCTGCTCAGAAGATGATCTCATTGATCTGATCATTCACGACTCTGCACTACCCTAAAAAGCACTTATTATGACATAGCATAGCAGGTGCAACTAGGAGATTATACCGTCCATAGCTGCCAAGTTTTCAAAATGCTTATGTATGACATTTCCATGGCTGCAGTGTACTCATGAATGACATTCAACAACAAAATGCGTGACACCTAGAGTGACACTTACCCGCAAGTAAAACGAGGCAATGCCGTGCATAGAAAGAGCAAATTAATTACACTCTTTTCAGTAATTACAAACTCTACAAAGATCTTGAAACTGCTGCAAAGTGCCTGAAATGGAAGATTATTAACTTGTATGATAACTGCCATGAATGCTACCTAATCCCTTTCAGGAGAAAATGTGTTCTGCATTCACTACAGTGTACTAGTCAAACCTCCCATCAGGTACACAGAAAGAGGGAAAGTGACAGATGTACCACGCAGTCACTAAGGTTACCACCTGGCTGGTATTCTCAGGTCATAACAAGTAAAATAATAATGGAATTCAATATTTCATACCCTTTGACCTATAATCTCAGAAAAGGCACAAATGGCTATTATGTTTCTCCAGGAAAGATGGCAGGAAGTCATCACTGATTTCCAGACATCCCTCGGGGCAGAGGGACTGTACTACCCCAACAGTCAGTGGTGCTGTCCTCTCATGTCAGCAGAGGTGGGAGAGCCCAGAAATTAAGAGAGCAGCTGAGCCAGAGTTGAGCCAGGGTTCAGCTCTGGGTCAAGTGCCTGTGTATGAGCTGAGCCCTGACATTTTTGGCCTGTAAATCAACATCTTTTAAACATTTGAAAAAAAAACAGTCTTAACAATTCTTAAAAGTGTACTTTTTGTAGATGCATGCTGAAATATTTCACCTTATTACACCAGTACATATGACCTAAAATCTCATTATATAAATGGGGCAACAGTGTAAGCTATCCAATCAAACAGATAAGAGCATTTTGCACAGCGCGCATCTTAAATCACACGTTAGAAGGTGCTCTCACACATGATCATGAACAAAAAAGCCGGCTCAGCGAAATAAAACAATTAGGTCTAGCAGGAGAGCCTTGAACAATACCTGTTTTTTTTCTTGTTTCTCACTGTCCAAACAGTCACTTTTTCACATCCAAGCTGAATGCTTTCACTTTTATCTCATTGACGTTTGAAATTAGTGCATAACTGACAGGCAAAATGCAAATTTTTGGGTGCTTACTGCACGAAATGGATGTATGACGGTACAACGCGTGATTTTACCACGCGTACCGTAACCACGCAGGTTTTACAACGCAAGTCGTTGCAACGACTTGCGTCGGGGAGCGCTGGATAGTGGAATAGTTTAATTTACTATTCCAACTCCAGTCCCCATGGGTAGTAGGGAAGGTGTTGGATAGTAAATTAAACTATTCCCTATCCTACAGCGCCCTCCAGCGCAAGTCGTTGTAACGACTTTCGTTGTAAAACCTGTGTGGTAATGGTACCGCGTTGTAAAGGATGTTCCTCGCACGGAATTGTCCAAGGTTGAATATAGCTGCCACAGACATTTCACGTTTACTTTTCTGCAGTTGAAACAGTGGAGCTTTGCTAGGGAAAAGGGAACGCTTCATAACTAATACAGGCAACATTATACGTATATTTAACAGCGGCCCACCCACCTGCACAAGTAACAGTGCTCATTTAAGCAGGCAGAACTCTCATCTTCACGAGCTGTGGGACAATGCTGGTCTGTGTGGGTGACAGTCCAGAGCCAGGTCTGTGCCCGACATCGGAAAAGGCTTATCATCACATTTCACATGCTGCCCATGTCTCACTCAGGGTTTCATTATAATATTCAAAACAGGCATATCCGCTCTCCGCCCCTTTATCGCCGAGCCCATCCGTCTAGTCATGACTCACCCATAGTTACTGGTCAGCAAATACTGTGAAGATCAAGCAAGTATCTTTAGCAATGAATGCACTTGAAACCTCGCTCACACTTGTGGCCCCACAACATTTCTAAGTGATCACTTTGCATACTACAGAACTAAAACCGGCAGATCTGAAAAGAACCGCACTGAGCGCTCCAAACAGCATGTACAATAAATAACAGAACCATCTTGAGTTCACTATTATACCCCACACCCATTGTTGATAAATGACGGACTGCATTCAACTTGGCTCTTGCACGCGTCATCACAAATCCAGTTATAAACATGGTGGCCATATTGATGAAACATATCTATATCACACGTGGTTTTATGATCATACTACTCAGCATCATATAACTATTGTCTAAGCAAAAATGCATGATGTTTCATGCCAGTGAGATGATGCGGGAATAAGCAATAAAATGCTTGGCCTAACGCGTGATGCGTGGCACTTGACAGCTGGGTTTCCACTAACACCCTTTTGTCAGGCGACCGCACATAACAAGAAGTGAAATAAGAAGCTTTTGAGTGCTCGAAGGTCAGTTCTTACCTGCCAGACCAGGTGCTCCTTCTTGGCTGTCGAAGAGGAGAGATAGACACTCAGCACAATCGTGTGGGACGAAGACGTTAATACACTGGCTATTATTGCGTCTCTCATGTTGAATGGCAGCATGGTGTAAACCACGAAAATAATGAAGAGGAAAAAAGACACCTGCAACAAAACAGCAGAAAAAGTTTGAGAATAAAAAATAAACAAATTCAACAAGTGTTCAGAAACTTAGCAACACGCTTGGCAAGCTGACATTATGGCTGCTCTATCATTTGTGACTGACTGCAGTCTTTCATCGGAAGTGGGGACATGGCGTACATATTTTTATGAGAGAGGCTTTTCAAGGACATGATTACATCTAAATGCCAGTCTCACATGTGCCCTTCTCTTCCAACTGAGTGCAAGGGTTCCTGTACCCACACACATTTTTAGATATGAAATCATTAGCATGATTTCTGAAACTAAAAAATCAGAACCCACATTGCGCCTTCACCGAACGTTTGAGATTCGGCTAGGGGATGAAATCTACTTTCAATACAGACATTAAACAAAACGTACTAACGACAATAACAATAATTATACTTGAAATACCTATTTCTGAGAAATGAGGAAGTCGTTGGTTTAAGATTACAGGCTTTAACTGGCTACACATTCGAGCCATGCCTGTTCAGAATATGCCCCATGAACAGCGAGGAATAAACAACATTCTCCGGTACTGACATTTTAAGGTCACACTTCTAGGTACTTCATGTTACTAATCAAATTCATGTCCTGGCCTGTTTGTGTGCGAACTGTGCACCACAGTTCCTCATATAAAATGTACATTGTAATGAACTTGCGCATGCCTCCTTTTCCCATGACCACATGGAATACATAGTGTGCTTGCAAAGTGGGTCAATGAAGGCTGCTGCGGGAAGAGCAGGCAAGAGGGACTTGAAGGCAATGGAAACAGATGGCTCCTCTGCTGCCACATGCACAGCCAATCACTGGGCTGGCATTACGGCTGTGCACACTTTTTGCTCTTGGCTTTCTGTTTCCGAAGAACTCTTTGGATGATATTAGGCGAAGCAAAATACAAATAAGAATGAACTCTGTTTGCGTTAGAACGGTTTTATTGCAAAGATCTTCCTCCTTTTAGCGCAGATGATGTGCATACAGCACAGCACGGGCACCTAGTGCCCTATTAACATAGGGGCTTATTTACAAGCCACTTGCGCCACTTTTGCGTCACTTTTCCAATGTTAAAAATAACACAAAAGTGGTGCAAGGGCCTTGTAAATCTGCCCCATAGAGTCTGCTGTGGCTTACTCTTGCAGTACTCCTGATCAGACTGGCATATAAGGCAATCAGGCAGTGCCAAAAGGGCTGGTCTGATAGTGATGGTGATGGTTTTCTGACTGAAGGTCTGTTCTGTTGGGTAGGTTTTTACAGTCAATTTTCTGATATTAAGGCACACTGTGGAAATCACAAAAGCATGCAATCTCCCATATCTTGGAAAACACATAAATTCCATGGGCCACATGTACAAACATTTCATTTTGCGACTTTCAAATCGTGATTTTTTGTGACTTGCAATTAGTGAGTTGCAAAATGTCTTAGACACTGTTTGCAATTCTCAAATGGATCCCCAGGGACCTGCCTTGTTAATGTTCATGAGACAGGTAGCAATTTGTGACCGATTCCGAATGGCTGGCACTCACAGGGATGGTGGCATGCTGGCTTCACCAGACCACCATGTTTGTGACTACTTTTTAAACAAAGCATTTTTTTTTAATGCAGCCCATTTTCCTTAAAGGAAAACGGGTTACATTTCAAAAATAAAAATGAAAAGTTCATTTTCATGTTTTTTACAGTGAGCAGTGGTCCATGGGAACACTGCCTGCGCTTAAAAAACTTTGTTGCTGCCAATCACAAAGTGGAAGGGGTCCCCTGATGACCTCTTCCCATTTGCGACTGGGTTACCACCTACTTGAAGTAGCCAGTAAACTGCAATTCTTTCACGACCGAATTCCAGTTGCACAACAATCATCTCCCCTGCATCTCTGTATTAGGAAGGGAAGCCCTTGGCATGCCACTTCCTAATAGCGGCCTGCAAACCCTATTTTGCGAACCAGTAACAGGTTACTGATTCTCGAAATAAGGCTGATACATGCTAAAGGCTGTTTTAGCGGTCACAAACAGCCCGACTCACTGTTTGTGACTGCTAAAAACAGCTGTACACGTGGCCCCATGTCTTTAAAATGTTTAAACTGCCTCAATTTTCAGAATTACTACAGTACTTAATCATGCCTGCAATATCATTGTGAATTGGGCCACCAGTGTGTGGTACTGAGGCAATGTTCTATCACTATTAAATATTCTGTATGTGGCCGGTATTAGGTATGCATTCAGACCAGACATAAACATAGAAATAGTAATTCTTTTCATGTTGTACATATAAAAATAGGGATATTTTGACACTGTACGCAAGCTATAATATGTATAGCCTGCCTGATCAATCAGATCATCAGTATTTCAACAACAGTTCTGCAAAGGAACAACATATTTCTTTTGTGGTTTTGTGTCCTAATTAGCAAACTTTGTTTGCATGTGTATCATTAACCATTGGCAATATAGTCTCAAAGGTAACCTATCAAAGATAAAGCATCTATATTCCACCACAGGGCGGATAAAATATGAGACAAGGATGTTTTAACCACTTACTTGTGTTGTTGGATAAACTGCGTAATATTGAAGTGTTAGGGTCAGGTGTAATGTGACAAAATTGCAACAAATGTTCATTAACTATGTAAGAAACTACATGTGCCATTATTTATACAATTATGAAGTTACGTATCACCTATGATTCATGTATTTGAGTTAGCAGACGCATTCCATAGTTCTACTATATCTTGTTTTGTCTCCTTTGGTGGAGTAGTGTTGTTTTGTTAGTTATGAATGTATTTGTGTTGGGTGAAGAATGTCTGCTCCTCTGAAAGGCTATGAATTTTTTTTTATTTGGCAAGTGTTTCATAACATGGTAGGCAGTGAAAACAGGGCACTCTGTGTGAGGAACAGTTTCTACCTGCACAAGAGACAACATGCTCGCGATCGTGTGTGACTAGTTCCACGGAACATTGGTCTTAAATGTTTTGGAATGGTGAGACTGGATGTTGTGGTACCAGCATATCATTGCCAAAATATCATCTGACATAAATATCATGTCCTAAATATCATTTACAAAAATGTTGCCCCAGAGGAGTTGGCAACAGAAAATCTACATGGAATAGGATTATATTTCAGTAAACAATACGCAGACACAATATTTGTCTCAGACTAAATTTCTTTATACAATATTCTGACATGCAATGACATGATTATTTCCTCCAGCAGATAGATGCGTTCACCAGGAACCTAAAGTGGATTCGAGATGATGCCTACAAAGGCTACCAACACTTTGAAGAAAGGATGACTCTACCTTATAATGTGTCATTCACCCTGAGTCCTGAGGAGCATATTCTGGAGTAAGCCTAGTGTAACAGAGGGGGATAGTGGGGTGCTATCTATTAGGAATGTATCTTTATCTCCGATTGGAGTGCCAAATTAGAGTCTCCACCATCAGGGCCGGATTGGCTACCGGGCGTTTTGGAATGCTGCTGAGCTGGGGGCTGATTTCGTTGATGGGGACCCGCGTGTGCTGAACAAAATTTGTTTTGCTTTGTTTATTTCAAAGCACATGCATGTCTCTATCAACTAAATCAGCCCCCACCGCAGTGAAATAAGCCCCCAGCTCGGCAGCATTCCAAAACGCCCGGTAGTCAGTCCGGCCCTGTCCACCATAGAGCAGAGCTTTGGTGTATTGTGATGAAAGTGAGGCCTCATTTTGGTAGAATTGCCAATGATGGGCTCCATCTAGCAGAACTATGCCTCAGAGTAACTCAATACTGCTTACCCACAAAACACCAAGAGACATTGTTGGAAAGTTATGATCCACATACAAAGTTTCAAACATCAGTGTAACACAACTATCTTAAAAAGAAAATGGCAACAAATATATTAGTATTTTATTTTCCCTGTATTCGAAGTTGTGAAGTGCTTTATAAAGTTTCAGATGAAAAGGTTCAGCACAAACTTAACATTTCACACAACGAGCCTATTCAAGGAGATGTTACTGTGAGTTAGGTATGCATTAGCTTAGTAGTATTCCTGGCTTACTATTGAATTCCAGGGGAAAGTGGGAATAAGCCAGAAGTAGTCACGTTTCACTGATTGAATTCAGGAGTAAGCCAGGAGAACACAACAAAAAGTAACACCTACCCACAGCAAAGAAACATCTTTGCGAATCGACCTGTTTAAGAGCCGTTGTACTGATCAAAAATGTATGTTACATAAACAACCTTTTTATGGTAATATATGCCTCTACATAATTTGTACTGAATTTGCCGTCAGAATTAAAGAATCTATATGGTAACAAACCAGTGACCATTGTTAGTTGTGCAAGCATAAAGTTGTTACACAGTCTTTCCTGCTTCAAATGTTTCGAGGCATGGTTTGGACTTTCTTGGTGTTACTTTCTACTTTTTAGGTTAGTACGATCTTGTTTGTATGCCCTACCAAGTTCTTTCCTTCCGGTAAAACATGAATAGAAATGAATATTTAGAGCCTGTGGGATAATGCAGCAGTGGAGGAATAAATGATATAGGAAGATTCTCTTAATTAGACAATCATGAAATGCCAAATATGCTGCATGGAAGCATACATTGAGCAGCGTATAGTACTCTGGTAATGTTATGTCTAGTTATTCTGACTTTTAACAAACTGAGACATACAAAAGAGAATTTAATAATATAGACATCAATAGATTTCCTCAGCACTTAATCTGTATAAGAATGAGTGCTGGTGCCCTGAGCTCTGCTCAGACGCCCCCAGCTTGTGCTATTTACTGTAAATGTAAATAAATGTAATGCTTATATAGCGCACGTATCACCCCCAAAGGGGTCTCAAGGCGCTGTACACATACCGCTGTGGAACCCTTCCTGGCCTTTCCCTGTGAAGTGCCCACTCCTGGGCACACCCAAAGTGAAGCCAGGCATCCTAGTGCTGTTGGGGCCGTTGTGGAGATTAAGCAAGCTATTGCCCAGAGTTGCAGAGTGGGACCCATGATTAGAATAGGCACCAAGGCGAGAATTATCAGGTCCAGGTAATGTGAGCCCAAGACCCGCCGAGGCGGGAATTGAACCCTAGTCCAGGCCAGACCTCTGCATCAGGGTCTGCCACTCTAACCATTGAGCCACACTTCTCCACTCGGCGCAGAAGAACCAAGGCTGGCAGTAGATGCACGTCCTGCCTCTTTAATCCTCTACCAGACGCTTCCTGGCCCTTCATCTCATTCTTGCAAGTTTCTGCTGCATTGGGGCGGTTCTTCCCTCTTTCTCTACCTCCGTCTTGTGCGTTTTTCCCTCTCTTGCTCCCGGAAATGTCTGATGCAGAAAAATAAGTGCCAATCCCAAACATATGTGCCAGTGGTTAGTCACCGGCTCAAATAGAAATCTGGGGTTCACAAGAAAGAAAACTATACACATTGTGTAGTTCCCTCTCAGAATGGTGTTTAACAAGAATAGACAGTTGAATTGTGCATAAAAAGACAGCATCATCAATTTAATAACCCTGCCATAGTAAATCAGACTGTGTAGAATGACGAATTTGGCTGCGTCTCATTTATTTGGTGCATCCCAGTTATGTTCTAATCTTTGTTTTCAGTTCCAGGTGTAGACGGTGAGTAACTTACATGGCCTCTAGAAGCACCTCTTTTCATTTAAAAAAAAAAGTCAGACACAGCAATATCGTACCTTCACAATAAACATGAATGTGAGGTATGAGGAGGTAGTCTAGTTTAAAGACATCAGACTCTAAGCGAAGATGTAAGATATTGGCAATTCTAGAGTCATAGGCTTTGAAGTAGCTGCTACTTTGAGAGCTGTGATGTAATTAAAACTCGAATTCGGGAGGGCAGTGAAACAAAGCATTTTTATAGCAAAAAAGTATGGTTTCTGTTGCCTGTGTCAGACAAACACCATTCCCCTCAATCTACCTGCCAATAAGGCTTACACCATGGGACTGATTATAAGTGTGCCTTTCGGATGCAATAAATATTGCACCTGATAAAACCAACACTGCGGTGTTCCGAATGTATGTAGTGCGATAATTGTTGCTTATTCTAATTAAACAAAATAACGGTAGTTAATTTACGTGTCCGAGTATATACCAGGCCTAACTTTATAGCAAGTATGATCTGCCAAAGTTATTAAATGTTGCAAACTTGATTGCATCTGATAATTACTGGCTGTGATAAACATTGCACCATTTATATCTGCGATTCCTGTATGAATGAGCACAATATAACAGGCCACTTGTAACCAGGCACTAACATGGCAAAATGAAAACCTCTTTAAGTAACTGTTTCGGTAAATCAATAACTAAAGGCTGACGTGGTAACTTCTGAGATGTGGCTGTTGACACATTGCACCAAATGTATAGGACTTATTATTACTTTGTATACTTATGAGTTAGAAACAGCTTTTTTACTACAATCTTCCAAGGATGCAACAGATGTTGGATTATATGGCTATAGAGGCAAATTTATAGTTATTCAGTAGTAGCTTCTGCTGCACGATCACATTTCCAGGGGACTTTACTATACTGCAGGATAAGGGCGTAGAGAGGACTGAGGGACCTTGATGCTCGAACTTCATTCTTTTTGCCTAACCGCGGAAGGTAGATCTGATTACCACAGGGTATATAAGAGAGGATAATGATGTAATGTATGTTTGCAGAATGTTCTACTTAAATTCACGTTAGGACAATGAGAGCCTGGAGAAATGTGTGACAGTGGTTGGAAGTGTGAAGGGTTCTTAACTGTGGAGGGAGGTATCTGAAGGTTCAGAGGTCCATGCTCAGGTTGTTCATCTCCTCGGAGATGTAAACTCTTCAACAGCATCTAAGCATTCCAGGAGCAATCAAACAAAGTTGTCAAGTCGCTTCAATGAAAAAAAGTTTTGCCCAGATGCAGCAGCAGCAACATTCACTCCAAGCATGCACAGAAATTAAACATCATGTCAAGCAATATTGCAGAAGATACTGTTTAGACGCTCCTCGCTAGCTAAAGTTGAGGGCATGCCCTGTGAAAAGAAACTCATATACCCAACTTTATCCACAGAAAAAGCAAAAATTGCAACCATACAAGCCAAAACCTCCTCCCACATAACAACACATCTAGAGAATCAGTGTGCCACTGATTATCACCTCAAACATCAAAACCTTTTCTGAAGGTGTTACAGGCTAAAGCAAACCTTCATGCAGACCAACATATTAGAACTCATCACAGAGAGATTCTGACATTGCCCACATCAATGCTAACGCTTACCTAACCACATATGATTGACTACATTGCACTTTCTGACTATCTGCTCAGCCAGTTTTAAAATGCCCAGCTCAGGATCACTTCACATTCATTGCCCCTCCCAATGGGAATTCCTTCCTGTGCAATCCAGACAGTAAGCAACCTTTTCAAAGTATTTTACTTTCCCAGCCCTTGATAGGTGAACAGGCCTACTCAGACCAACAGATTGTAACACTTTAGCAGAGAGGGCAGATGATCACAGTGTTTAGGAATAGCTGTAGAGAAGATAACGTCAGCATCCTATATGAAGCACTGATGCTGATAAGTTTGTTCATGTGTCTGTTCAGTACATTCTTATCTCTGTCAAGGAACCTGCTTCCTTCCAAACATTTAGGGCCATTCTTACCTTTACTCAGTAAGGTCTATCACCAACATCAATATGCAGTTTTCACACAGAAGGAGCCATTCTTTCCAGCACCACAAGGCTTTGACATGGATGGTACCGCTAAAATTGTGTCATTCACCCATGTATTTCCCCTCATTGCTTCATATGCCGCAATTATTTCTCTATAGCATGCTGAATACTTATGAAAAAATTTTGACTTCTTTTGTGTTTGATTCCCTCCCCACTTATGCTGATTATGTAGGACATGCTGCTGGATGGTAACCACATTCAACACCCTGCCTCACAGTTGATGTCTGTGTGGTGGAGCTCACTGTTCTCCCTTGGCAGTCTACTTGCCATCACTCCGCATTTTTATCTGTGCTTGAAACGTCGACTTGCCGGCTGACCCCCCTGGGGAGATCATCGTAGTGTAATACCGCATTGACCCCAAAATGGTGGACGCACCCCATCGTAGCGCCTCCAGCCCAGTGGTTCATTTGCTTAGCTCTTACTTGACTTTCACCCGTGCACCCTTTCCTTTAGACAGAGTACTGATGAATTAGTGGGTTCTGCCATGCCCATACACAGCCTGTCCCCTATTCCCTGTTTCTTGAAAATATCATTGAATATGAACACCTCCATTTCTAGGCACTAACTCAGGCATGAT